>NC_068369.1:50164753-50781234 GCF_020536995.1 Dreissena polymorpha
TTTTGAGTGGTGAAAGGTCAAGGTCATCCTTCAAGGTAAAAGGTAAAAAAAAAGTGGCGCATAAGGGGGCATTGTGTTTCTGACAAACACATCTCTTGTTTTAGTTAAAAATTGGGTCGGGTATTCGGCCACACTCCCAATAGAAAAAAAGTTTATATTTTTCCAAAAGGGAACCTAAACATTTCCAATTCAAGCTTGCCAAAAATAGATTTCAACATATTGTCCATCTCCCATCCAGCCATATCAGTTCAACCTTATGTAAGACACTTCTATTCTAAATTTGAAGCATGTTTTAGGGAAACAGCAACAACGCTAATTATTCCCCCCCTGCGAAGAAGAGGGGGTATATTGCTTTGCACATGTCGTTCGGTCGATCTGTCGTTCACCAAATGGTTTTCGGATGATAACTCAAGAATGCTTAGGCCTAGGATCATTAGGTACATTAATCATGACTGGCAGATGACCCCTATAGATTTTCAGGTCACTAGGTTAAAGGTCAAGGTCACAGTGACTCGAAACAGTTAAATGGTATCTGGATAATAACTCAAAAATGCTTAGGCCTAGGATCATGAAACTTCATAGGTACATTGATCATGACAGGCAGATGACCCCTATTGATGTTCAGGTCACTAGGTGAAAGGTCAAGGTCATAGTGATTCTAAACAGTATAATGGTTTCTAAAGTATTCACACAATGGCTGCCACTACAACTGACAGCCCATTTTTGGGGGCATGTGTGTTCTACAAACAGCCCTTGTTTCCCAATTAAGGTCAAAACACTGCAAATTTTTCTAATTCAAAGGGACCTGGCCCCATTCCCAAAATGGTGAAAAACACACACTGATGTATGCCTCTTAAAAGTAGAAGATAACTTCTAAGTACAATGTATGTTTTATTGAAATTAGGATAGAATCGATGTTTAGTTTGGATTAAACATTTTAGCCATGTGTTATCCAATTGCAGGGAGATGTCTTACAAAAACTAGAAAATCTCTCCCTCATAGGGAGTGATGACTTAATGAAGCAATCATGTCCTATCCTTGACCTTCCAGACTTCGATCCAGATGAAGTTACTCTTGACCCAGAAGGTTCGTTTTTACTTTGCAGCCCTGATTTCACCAAGTTCGCATATTGAAGAGCACAATCCACTCTGTAGGGTTGGCCACTCTAACACAATTTTTCTGTAACCACTATCGAAATAAAATGTGATCATATACCATCAGCAGATCAGCCATCGCCATTCCTGTATTGTTTAAAAAATGTGATTGTGTTCCCATAAACAAAGCAGGCCGAGGGGGGGGGGGGGTTGCTTAAGAAGGAAAAAAAGCCCTGCAAACTATTCATTTAGTTTCAGTGGACAGCCTGTTGTTCACTGGTCAACTGAAATACGACAGTTCGGTGCTCGGCAGAACCAAGTGGAAGCACGGGACTCTGAAGATGTTCCGGGACGAGAACTCGTGGTGGTTGGACCTGCATTTCGATTACCTTGATGATAGGGATGACTGCAAACCAGTTCTCACCATGGAGGTAGGGCAAGGGCTTTCTGTGTGATAATTTAAGGTTTTCAACCTCGCCCCCCCTCTAAAAACAAAAAAAAAATTGGTGGTAAATTAATGCAACATTAAGTTGATTGCCCTATTCAGGTCGATGGCTTGAACCAAGGTTTAAATTATATTGGCAACTTGTAAACACATAAAGTAAAAGTCAAAGGTCAAATATATGGCTTCAAAGCGGCGCAGTAGGGGACATTGTGTTTCTGACAAACTCATCTCTTGTTTCTTTATAAAGTACTGGAAAATGGCACTTTCACAATTGAGAAACAACTAGAAATTTCCCAATAGCTGTCAACAAATTTCCCAATTGAAGGTTTAAAAAAAATGTGTTTTTTGTTTAAGAATAGCATGCAATATTTAGTAAGTTTTTTATGCAGCCCTATGGCTTAAACCTAAGTAAATATAATATTGACACCTTGGCAACACAATTTCAAAGTATTTTTGAGCAAAAATTCATCAACAATTTTACAATATGATGACTACACTACACACATTTTCCCAATTTTAGGGTTTGTCACGCAAATTTTTCCCCAATTTACTGGTACTTTTCAATATTGAGGAAAAAAATCGCTGTACTGTAAAATGCAGTATTCCTGATATGACTTTGTCAATTCAGTTGGAGTGCAGTATGTTGAAGCGTGTGGTCTGCAAGTTGTCAGGGGTTACCATATACTGTCAGTACGAAGGAGCTGAATGCATCATTGACTATCGACCCTCAGGGGCAGCCATTGTACAAGGGATATATGCTGTATTTGCAGATATCATCCACCCTGATGTCGAAGGTACTAGTTAGATTATCTCATCATCTTCGCCTGTGGTCCCGTCTGGGTCATAGGTTACAAACCAGCTTCCTCCAAGAGTTTAGATTAGCATTACATATGAGCCCCTGTCTGAGAACACATGCATTAACTCTTTCAGTGCGGAACCAAATTTTGAAGGCCTTTGCAAACAGTTTGGATTCAGATGAGACGCCACAGAACGTGGCGTCTCATCTGGATCCAAACTGTTTGCTATTCTGATAGTATTCTTTGAAAAAAATCGAAGAAAATGCTAATTTTAGAAATTCAGCAGACGGAATTTTAGCAGACGACAAATTTCCCAGCATGCAAAGGGTAAATGCCTGTGCATAAAGTCCCTTTCCAGGGACAACACTTTCAGCCTAAACTGGATTTTCGCTTAGATGAAACTTTATTTATTCTGCCTGTCCGTCCGTCTGTCCGTCCGTCCATCAAACTGGATTCTACCATTATTCCAAAACGTACCTAGATGTATCTTTGTATCTTATAAAGGTCATTATGATGAGTTTTATTTTGTCATCAGCAGTCAAGCACCTGGTCAAGTGTACAAAACTGATTTTTATGTCCCCCACCACTATAGTGAGGACATATTGTTTTTGCCCTGTCTGTTGGTTTGTTTGTTTGTTTGCCGCAACTTTAACATTTGCGATAACTTTTGCAATATTGAAGATAGCAAATTCATGTTTGGCACAGGGTTCTCAATAACGTTTGAGCCAACAGGCCAAAATGTGAAACCAACAGGCCTTTAAGGCGGCATGCTCCCCCATACAATTTTAAAATTGAACACTTGATTTCCTGCATTTTGGGCCATTTTATGGCTATTTAAATGGTCAACCAGGCACTTAAATTTGAGCATTTTTTGTGCATTTTATGAATTTAGCTTTTTTAACTAACAAAAGATAAATGAAAAAAGCTATTTATTACTTTTGTAAATTTTAACTCATATTTCTGGACATTTACTAATCATCCTAGTCACCATTACTGTCATCAGATTCACAGCCACTTAACAGTTCAGCATCTAACAGTATATCTTTAATGACAGACCTTATCTCATCTCTTGCGTTGCAGATAGACATTTCCTGAGTCTCTGTTTGAACACTCACACTTTTTGGAGTGCTCTGATCAACAGCTGAAGACTTCCCCTATTTCTTTGTATGTTTTTTCTGAAGCCACCTTTTCACAGCCTTTTTAGCTCACCTGAGCACAAGGTGCTCATGGTGAGCTTTTGGGATCGCCTTTTGTCCGTCGTCCGTCCGTCGTGCGTTGTCAACATTTTATCTTGTGAACACTCTAGAGGCCACATTTCTTATCCGATCTTCATGAAACTTGGTCAGAACATTTGTCCCGATGATACCTCGACCGAGTTCATACTGGGTCATAGTGGGTCAAAAACTAGGTAAAAAAAATAGAAAAACCTTTTAAACACCGTAGAAGTCACATTTGATGCCCAATCTTCATGTAAATTTTGCCAAAATGTTTGTCTTAATGATATGTTGGATGAGTTCAAAAATTGTTCCGGTCCGTTGAAAAACATGGCCACCAGGGGGCGGGCAGTATTCCTTATATGGCTTTATAGAAACCTTGTGAACACTCTAGAAGGCACAATTTTTGCCCAATTATCATGAAACTTGGTCAAAACATTGGTTTTATTGATATCTCGGATAAGTTCGAAATGGTCCAGATCGGTGAAAAAACATGGCCGCCAGGGGGCGGGGCAGTTTTTTCTATATGTATAAAGTAAAAACATTTGAACACTCTAGAAATCACATTTTTGGTCCAATCTTCATGAAATTTGGTCAGAACATTTGTTTCCTGGATACGACGGTTGAGTTTGAAAATGGTTCAGATCGGTAAAAAAACATTGTGCCAGGGGGGGGTGGTCTTTTTCCTTATATTTATATAGTAAAAAAGCTTGTGAACACTCTTGAAGTCACACTTTTTTGCCTAATCATCATAAAATTTGGTCAAAACATTGGTTATGTGGATACCTCGGACGAGCTTGAAAATAGTCATGAACATTTGAAAAACATGGCCATAATAACAGAGGATTATTATGTTGATGATTGGTTGGGGATGAAGTGCAGCAAACATATTTTTGCCATCTGATAACCCTTTATTAAATAATCTCAAAATTTTAAGTAGTAATATTGATTTCACAGAAAATTGACATGACGCCGCCTGTCAATCAAATCCTTATCTAAGAATTGATCTACCAATCAGCGATAGATTAATCGGACGCGCAAGTTAGCAACAAACTATCCGCCATTTTCTAGACAAGCCATGTCTAGGTTCACTTTTATTTCAACAAGTTTCTTTTGTTTTGCGCTTTAAAAAACATAGATTAAAAATGGTTAATCGGTGTCAATGGGGATTATGTAACTCGGACAATCGATATCCTAAAAGATAAGTTTGTGACATTGAATTTATATTGTTTCCAAAGCCGAAAAGAGATCTTGAGAAGTGTAATAGATGGATAAAGGCATGCGGTTGTCCCCACGAACAACTGAACGTCAACACTGTCAAAGACAATTACAATATCCTATTATCGAATATACTAGCAGATTTAAATAGTTTATGTTATCATTATGATCATCACATAATAGTTCATGTTTTTTAATAGTTTTATCAGTTACTATGTGATTAATAGAAGCAAGGTGTATCTGCATTTCTTTAAGAGAAATAAAACCCAGCATGAAGCCTAATTCTAGCTGTGTTTTATTACTCTGAAAGTAATGCACTGTATTGTCATTATACATGTTATTAGAAGGTGAAACATTATATCTGATCTTAATATCGGTATCTACACATGTGCAGACATATGGTGTCACCAATGAACGCTTTTAATCCATACTTGGAGATCGAATGCTTAGTTCTTTTATTAACGAGTTTCGTTTATTTTGTTTGGAAAAAAAAACGGAAATGAAATATGGCAAAAACGGTGTAAATAGGGTTTATGTAACTCTGACATTTGGTATCCAGAAAGTTAAGTTAGATTAATTAAATTTATACCATTTCCAACGCGCAAATGCGGTCTTGATAAGAGCGAGTGGAAGCGTCAATGTGTAAAATTACCGAGATCCCCCTTATAGATCATTAATTTATTTCAAAAACTGAAAATGTCATATAGGAAATAACTAAGCATTATTAAGTATGAATTAAATCACGTGTTTATGTAAAATAATAGAGAATACTGGTACCCACTTTGCGTAACTGAACGAAATCCTCATTATAAATCAAGTTTGTTAGTGTGTCAGAAACAAGTGAAAACCATTTTATGTTACTATTTAATAAAAACGTATCGATAAATGCCATTGTATAAGAGTTATTATTACTGATATAACCAATAAATGCAGTAACTTGGGGGAAGTCGGTACATGCGCGAGCGTTTGATACTGGTAGCTTTACCGAATTCCCCTTCATACAACGCTACTTTATACCAGACAATGACCAAACTGATTGTTTTGTCTTGCACTTTCAATTATAGTGATTGATAAATGTCCCATAAGCAATGTTTAATATTATTAATATCACTTTTATACGTGATAACATGGGGGATTTTGGTACCCACTCGGTGTCAGAAAGCGCGTAAAACTTCACACAGAAATCCCAGTTTTAAAGCGCTATTTCGTATCAAATACACGGGGATGTTTCGTTAATATTTTTGTAAATAACATGGGTAAATACCAGTGAAGACGTGTTAATTTATTGCTAATACCACCATTACAGGTAGTAACATGTTCGATTTCGGTAAGCGCGCAATCGTATTAGAGCGTGTTTCATGTACCGAAAAACCCGTTATAAATAGCTGATGTTCTCTATAAACATATTTTTTTTGCAGAATAACTACATGACACAAACCCCTTTTGCAAGTTTTATATGGTGTCAAAAAGTCCATAAAAATCATCCGGAATATCGCGTCAATCTATATGCAGTCTATAGGCAAAGAAGCCATTTTGGTGTTAGCTTGTCTAGGTTTGCTACCCGCTAAGCCACGTGATTAAGTGGGCGGAGTGATCATCGTCCAGGCGTCAATTACTTAGGGGAGAAACAACTGTATATAACAGTTTAGAGTCAGGCCCCAAATTCCTGTGCTGGCCACTTTTCACACATTTTGTTGCATGTAATTTAATGACCGCAGACCAATGAAATAACCATTAGCCACAGCAGGTACCTCATTATCTCTGACAGTTGCTTGAAGCCTAACCCCTTGTTTACAGCCCTTTGCAGTGAACATCAATTGCTATACAGTTGTATCAATATAGAGATAAACACATAAATACATCTGTCTGGCATTTATTTTCATATAAAAATCAGCATGCTGACTGCATAAAAAGAACAGATTACAACATTGAAGCAAGCTCTTGAAATAGCAAAATTATGTACTTATATATTTCCAAGAAAGGTTTATACAATATATATAAATTTAATGGGCGTGATATTTCATATTTCTTATCTTTAAGTACAGTGATGCCTGATTGAACTTACTCAATATGGCTATTATTTAACTTGTAACTATCACAAAGTCCCAGTGTATATTATGAATATAAAGAAGAAAAAGTAAAGATATGTACGTAAAAATATCCTTTACAGCTAAGGCAACGACTGTTGTCAAAATTCAATTATATTGATCAATAAAAAATAGATTGAAATATTTTCCACATTTACTGTTGAACATTTATTGAAAAAAACTATCGTGTCTACATGTACACATATCATAACACAGATATACTTTGTTCAAGAATTAAAGAGATAGAGAAAATGTACTTAAAACCAACTATTTGTGATACTTATGATATTAAATGCAGCTTGTATTTGAGAATACATTTCACAATTAAAATGCGTTTTAGTTTTGCATTGGTTGTAAATAAAGAGTAGAAGCGTAGAGGAATTTTTTACCAACAACACTTACAAATGTGAATAATTAACACAAATTAAATGAAGTATGAAATTTCATTTTAAATCATAAATACATATTGATATACAAAAGTCATGTAGGCCTACATGGATGATATGTGAAATACAGTAATATGTGAAAGTCAGAAATACCATTATTCTAATTAATTTTATATACAGACGTACGTCATGTATGATATGTGAAATGCAGTATAACTTGAAAATCAGAGTATAATTGCTCTAAATAACTTTGAATGGAAAAACAGTGAAAACGTATTTTAATAATAGAGCACACTAAGTCTGTACTACTGCCTGTCTGCTCAGCACTCGTCCTCTTTTGAAGATTTTACACAAGTAATGATATATAAAGCGCAAGTTAAGTATGTACGCCCGTCTGTATGAAGTACTTTTATTATTTTGAACTCCACCTTCCCAGAATAGTTTAGTTCCTTTGGGTCTCAGGTGAGCACCTTAGGGCCCATGGCCCTCTTGTTAACAATTGATTGGCTTCGAAATTCAGTTCTACAGGAATGGGCGGGAAAGGCCTGATCGTCCGTTTACCAGGCACATTTTGCGTGACACTTCTAGTTTGAAACGTAACTTAATTAAAACAAACTTTCACAACAACAAAAACTTGGCATTAACACAAAAAACGCAAGCAGTCAGGAACAAAAACTCACCATGTGATGAAATGAACGTCAAAATATTTGACTGCTTTTGGACCGATTCCAATTTGCACCTTTTCATTGTTGTTGTTGTTGTTATGTGTTAAGGGAGATAATCAAGCGACGTCTTTGCTTTATAGCAAAATGGAGTAAAATTCCGAAAAGACATGCAAATTTTCGAAAAGTCAATTGCCGACTTTCAGAATCTGAGCGATTTTTAACCGGCCAAAATCTGATTTCAAACGGCTGATTTGGCCGGCGGCCGGCTCTTATTGAGATTCCTGTTGGAATGCATGTGTATCTCATGGAGCTGCACATTTTGAGTGGTGAAAGGTCAAGGTCATCTTTCAAGGTCAAAGGTCAAATATATGGGTCATAATCGCATATTAAATGTACACTTTTGCAATATTGAAGCTAGCAACTTGATATTTGGCAAGCATGTGTATCTTGTGGAGCTGCACATTTTGAGTGGTGAGAGGTCAAGGTCAAGGTCATCCTTCAAGGTCAAAGGTCATATATACGGGGACATAGTGTTTCACAAACACATAGCTTGTTTAATACTGCTCTGAAAGAAACACATTGAATTTGATTATGAAGGTAAAGCACACTCTTTTTATACGCCCGTTTTTTTAAACTTGATGTATTATAGTTTCAACCTTGGCGGGCGGCGGGCGAGCGTCGTCCACAGCAGTGTCGGCTCTCTAATTTGAATAGTTTTCATCCGATCTTCACCAAACTTGGTCAGAAGTTGTGTCTAGACAATATCAAGGTCAAGTTCGAATATGGGTCATGCCTGGTCAAAAACTAGGTCACGGGGTCACTGAGTTCCTTTTTTAAGGATTAAGCATGGTGTCCGCTCTCTAATTGAAGTAGTTTTCACCCGATCTTCACCAAATTTGGTCAGAAGTTGTGTCTAGATGATATGTAGGTCAAGTTCAAATATGGGTCATGCCGGGTCAAAAACTAGGTCACAAGGTGATTTAGTGCATTTCAAGCATTTAGCATGGTGTCCGCTCTATAATTGAAGAAGTTTTCATCTGATCTTCACCTAATTTTTTCAGAAGTTGTGTCTAAATGATATGTTGGTAATGTTCGAATATGGGTCATACCAGGTCAAAAACGAGATCACGAGGTCACATAGTGCATTTCAAGCATATAGCATGCTGTCCGCTCTCTAATTGAAGTAATTTTCATCTGATCTTCACCAAATTTAGTCAGATGTTACATCTAAATGATATATAGGTCAAGTTCAAATATGGGTCATGCCAGGTCAATAACTAGGTCTCGAGGTTACTTAGTGCATTTCAAGAATTGAGCATGGTGTCCAAAACCTTCGAACGAGCATATCTTGTGACAGTTTAGCACTCTTTTTACAGGTTTTTTTAGCAGAAGGGGATTTCTACATTGCTTGCAAGGCTGTCAAAAACTTGTTTATAAAAATCTATCTGCCTGTTTATTGCTTATTGTTGGAAATTTGTTTTCAGAAGTAACGGAATCCATCAGCACTGATTCCAGAGTTGTAAATATGAAACATAATGATGGTGATGATGAAGAAAACGAGGATGATGATGAAGATAATGATGATGATGAAAACAGTGATGATGATAATTATGATGAAGAAGAGGAAGAATTGAGTGATGCAGATGATGACAGTCTTGATGACCCATTTGAGAAAGAAATCAGGGAGCGATATGAGAAGTGGAAAGTAGAGGTTTGTTTGAAGGAACGAGAGAAGGAAGTGCTGAAGATGACGACAGTACATTGTGGTAAGGAATCCGATGGTTGAACAATTTAAATACCTACCTTAATCCATGAAAACGATGTTGAGGAGTTGGGAATAGGGCGGGTATTCTTGATTGATGATGAAAGGCTCAGGCAAATTTGGGATGACACTTAAGGCATAGGCATTTAGCCCTGTTTTCCCACAATAAGGCTCTGTATGTATGTATGGATGGATGGATGTATATGTGAATGGATTGATAGATGGTCCAGCAAGTACTTAACATTAAATGTATACACATTATGGAATAATTAGCACATTTAGTCCAATCAGGTGAATGATTTGTTGCGCTCTTGGTTCTCTTGCAATTAAAAATATTTTTATAAATTATGGACTTTTGTTTTCGTATTTTGCATTTAGCATAATTAATTTTTGCAATAGTGAAAAAAGTTCCTTGTATATCATTTTTCCAGGTGTCTGTTTAGCAGAGTTCACGGGTCAGAGTCCCTTCGATAAACTAAAGGACCACTACTACGACAAACTGACCCACAAAGACTTCAAGCACAGCTTCTTCAAGGCTGGTTGCCCTTGGTTACAGGAGTCGACAGAGTGCGTCGCGTGCGGACGCCATTTCGGCCACTGCTGTTCGCTCATGCAGCACATGTTTGACAAGTCTCGCCGCATTGATGTCGAAGGCGATCAACATCGGATGATGACCATGAAGGGTGTTGTAGAACCCATCTGCTGTAAGTATTTCACTAAAAGATTTGCGTTCTGTGGACACTGGGCTTGATGTATGTGAAAATTGAAAATTGTATTTGGACTTCACCCATTAAATATTATTTTGTACACCACCTTCATCCATTAAAAAAATCAATCAATGAAATAAGTCTGGCTATGGCTTAAGCCAGATTTTCTTAAGCCAAAACTTATCTATTTTCGACAAATTTAGGCCTGGTGGCTAGTTAAATTGCAGAGTTTACCAGAAGAATTTGAGCAGCCAGTTATATATTCAAAGTAGTCGGCGACTAAGCAATAAAACAGAAGTATTTGTGCCATTTGAATTGATATTTTGGGAAAAAGTAGGTGGCATCTAGATTGAAAGTAACCTGTGAAATTGCGAACTGCCGGTACTTACGGAGAACACTAATGTTAAGCCTTGTCAAAGCAATTACAGGAATACAGCCCCTTATTGTTCAGAAGGGATCTGCAATGACACACCATATAGGCATGGAGGAAAACAAGGTTACTTGTATGTTAAGTTATTGGTAAGAATGGGGTAAAATATATTTTTTCACATGAAATCAATAAAACAATTTACAATAAAATGAGGAAGGAATTGATTTTTATAGATGTGTTCTACCACATCTATGCAGATCATGGTGTTTTCAATTGAGATCATAGAAATGATGTACGAGATAACTCCAGAGTAAAGGGGCCTGGTTGCACAAAACTGAAACAACTAGTTAAGGTTACAGTCTGTTACCTTCACACCCATATAGAAATAATTAAAAAATAAATTTTATTATCAAGCATTTTCCAATACCCCATGCAAAGAAATGTGTTTTCAATTAACACATATATTAAAGGGTTAACATTAAAGTCACATAAATAACTTGATAAAACAAGTGATGTGTTTGTGAAACACTATGTCCCCATATATTTTATCTTTGACCTTGAAGGATGACGTTGACCTTTCACCACTCAAAATGTGCAGCTCCCTGAGATACACATGCATGCCAAATATCAAGATGCTATCTTCAATATTGCAAAAGTGTACATTAAATGAGCAATTTAGACCCATATTTTTGACCTTTGACCTTGAAGGATGACCTTGACCTTTCACCACTCAAAATGTGCAGCTCCATGAGATACACATGCATGTCAAATATGAAGTTGCTATCTTCAATATTGCAAAAGTTATTGCAAAATGGGAAGTTGGAGCAAACAAAGCAACAAAACCAACAGACTGGGCAAAAACAACTATAGTGGGGGGGACATCAAAAATTAACAGCTGTTAGCTTAAATGGATGTTTCAAGTTTTGAGAAGCCCAGTCCCAGATCTCACTGATAATGTTATGATCCATAAAGATGTTGCAGAATGTTAATGAACTGACATTCATCCAATGGTTTTTCTGATATTAAAAAAAAGGCTGTAAATCGGACCCAATCCTGAGGCAAACACATCCAATCCCAAACTAAAATTGTTAAAAAAAGAAGTGTCTAATGATTATTATAACTCTTTTTAGCTTTTGTGATCGCCTTTTGTCCGTCGTGCGTCGTCTTTCGTCAACATTTTGCCTTGTGAACACTCTAGAGGCCACATTTATTGTCTGATCTTCATGAAATTTGGTCAGAACATTTGTCCCATTGATACCTCGACTGAGTTTGAAACTGGGTCATGCTTGGTCAAAAACTAGGTCACAAGGTAAAAAAAAAGAAAAACCTTGTGAACACTGTAGAAGTCACATTTGATGCCCAATCTTCATGTAACTTTGTCAAAATGTTTGTCTAAATGATACGTTGGTTGAGTTCAAAAATGGTTTCAGTCCGTTGAAAAACATGGCCGCCAGGGGGCGGGGCAGTATTCCTTATATGGCTATAGAGAAACCTTGTTAACACTCTAGAGGCCACATTTATTGTCCGATCTTCATGAAACTTGGTCACCCCAATAATATCTTGGACGAGTTTAAAAATGATGCTGGTTGGATGAAAAACATGGCTGCCAGGGGGCGGGGCATTTTTTCATATTTGGCTGTAGTAAAACCTTGTTAGAGGCCACATTTATTTATCCATCTTCATGAAACTTGATCAGAAGATTTGTCCTAATGATATCTTGGATGAGTTCGAAAATGGTAACGTTTGCTTAAAAAACATTGCTGCCATGGGGCGGGGCTTTTTTCCTTATATGACAATAAACATGTATGGCTATAGTAAAATCTTGTTAACACTCTAGAGGCCACATTTATAGTCCGATCTTCATGAAACTTGGTCACCCCAATAATATCTTGGACGAGTTTAAAAATGATGCTGGTTGGTTGAAAAACATGGCTGCCAGGGGGCGGGGCATTTTTTCTTAAATGGCTGTAGTATAACCTTGTTAACACTCTAGAGGCCACATTTATTTTCCCATCTTCATGAAACTTGATCAGAAGATTTGTCCTAATGATATCTTGGATTAGTTCGAAAATGGTTTCGGTTGCTTAAAAAACATGGCCACCAGGGGGCGGGGCATTTTTCCTAATATGGCTAAATGTATATATCATGCTTAAGTAAAACCTTTTTAACACTCTAGAGGCCACATTTATTGTCCGATCATCATGAAACTTGGTCAGATGATTTGTCCCAATGATATCTTGGATGAGTTCGAAAATGGTTCCGGTTGGTGGAAAAACATGGCTGCCAAGGGGGCGTCACGTTGCATTTTTCCTTATATAGCTATAGTTAAACCTTGTTAACACTCTAGAAGCCATATTTATTGTACTATCATCATGAAACTTTGTCAGAAGATTTTTCCCAATGATGTTTTGGACAAGTTCGAAAGTGGTTCCAGTTGCTTGAAAAACATGGCCATCCGTAGGGGAGTCATTTTTCTTATATGGACTTATGAATCTTCATGAAACATTGTCAGTATATTTGTTTAAATGATATCTTGGATGTGTATGAAAATGGTTCTGGTCTTTTGAAAAACGTGGCTGCCAGGGTGTTCACTAGTCATGAAAGTTGGTAAGAACATTTTGTTCTAATGACATTTTGGGCTGAACAGAACAGGTCAGTTCCTTTGAATCTCAGGTGAGCGACTTTGGGCCTTTCAGGCCCTCTTGTTTATTTGTGAAAGATCGTCTAATAAATTATTGAATATGAAAAATTTCCCCATGATGGCTTACGTTATACTGTCAAGCACTCGAATAGTCGAGCGTGCTGTCCTCTGACAGCTCTTATCTTTTCGCCAATCCGAAAGAAAACATTTTCAAATCGGAAGTGACAAAAATAAAGAAAAAGTGAAAGATTGACCAGAAACGATGTGAGAATATTTTAGGATTTAAGTTTGCTTTGACTTCTTTTGTGAACCCTTTGGTGAAAATATGTTGGGATAAGTAACGCTTTAATATCTTCTGTTCAAGGCCATTAAAAAAATTAACTATCCCCCGCCATAGGCCGAGGGATATTGTTTTGGCATTGTCTGTCCGTTCTTCCGTCTTTCCATCTGTCCGGAGCCATATCTTGGAAGTGCTTTGGCGGATTTCATTGAACCTTGGTATTAGTATGTATATGGATAAGAGGATGATGCACGCCAAATGGCATTGTACACCATCACTTAATAGCAGAGTTATGGCCCTTTGTATAATTGCTCGAATAAACATGGCCACCAGTGGGCGGGGCATTTTTCCTTATATGGACTTATGGATCTTCATGAAAACCCCTGACATCTATTCCACCACATTTTACAGATCACGATGTAGTCCATAAAGACCTGAAGAAGCTACAAAAGGAAATTGGTGACACTCTGCTACAGGACACTCGCGAACAAGATTTTCAGGAAATGCTTGGGTATGTATTGAAAGCTAATGGCTAAATCAAACTTGAAAAAATGTATAGCACATCAAGTGGGCGTTGTAGAATTGTCTATATGTATTTATTTATAGTGAGCAAATAGGGAATCGCACTTTATGTGAATATTCCTAATAATTGGAAATAGCCTAGGGGATAACTTTAAATAGCAGTGTGGATTTTCTTAATGTAACACTCCAAATTGAAATTGACCAGTTGATTCAATTTTTTTTAATTTCAAAAAAAAAAGTTGATACTGGTAACTGTGTTAACCAATTATTTGTTTATATTTTTAAAGGTTGAACCAACCCAAATGGCTACATTATTAGATAGAAAACTGTAAACCCTTTGAAAAATAACCAAAAGGCATGGCTATACATTTCTTTCTACTTGCTAATTGTAATTTTGTCTTTGTTTTTATTATACCACATTGAAACGGTGTAATGTTCTTTCTTAATAAGAATCTTCTTGAAAAGTTAGCTACGATAATTGGATCTCTCACACACCATGATGAGGGACATATTGATGAGCTGCTGTTAAAAGTTTGCTTTGTAAGGAAGTTTGTTGGTCTGTCCATCATTTCTGGCAGGTAACTATTGTGAATGATTAGTCTGCGCAATAAAAATGGCAATAATGATCATATGACGATGAAATGTTGCACGCAAAAACCTGCCCTTTTTATAAGGCCTCTGTCATTGTTTATTTGACTATATTCAACTTTAATGTGAACATGTTTTCTTAAATAATATGAGCTTCTGGGAAACTGGTCTTAATGCATGTGCTTAAAGTGTCGACCAAGATAAGCCTAGGCAGTCGTAAAGTGTCGACCAAGATAAGCCTAGGCAGTCCTAAAGTGTTGACCAAGATAAGCCTAGGCAGTCCTAAAGTGTTGACCAAGATAAGCCTAGGCAGTCCTAAATTGTCGACCAAGATAAGCCTAGGCAGTCCTAAATTGTCGACCAAGATAAGCCTAGGCAGTCCTAAAGTGTCGACCAAGATAAGCCTAGGCAGTCCTAAAGTGTCGACCAAGATAAGCCTAGGCAGTCCTAAAGTGTCGACCAAGATAAGCCTAGGCAGTCCTAAAGTGTCGACCAAGATAAGCCTAGGCAGTCCTAAAGTGTTGACCAAGATAAGCCTAGGCAGTCCTAAAGTGTTGACCAAGATAAGCCTAGGCAGTCCTAAATTGTCGACCAAGATAAGCCTAGGCAGTCCTAAATTGTCGACCAAGATAAGCCTAGGCAGTCCTAAATTGTTGACCAAGATAAGCCTAGGCAGTCCTAAAGTGTTGACCAAGATAAGCCTAGGCAGTCCTAAAGTGTCGACCAAGATAAGCCTAGGCAGTCCTAAATTGTCGACCAAGATAAGCCTAGGCAGTCCTAAAGTGTTGACCAAGATAAGCCTAGGCAGTCCTAAATTGTCGACCAAGATAAGCCTAGGCAGTCCTAAAGTGTCGACCAAGATAAGCCCAGGCAGTCCACAAAGGCTAATCAAGAAAAAACTGTGTTTGCTTTGATGGTATTGTTTTAAGGGGTTCTCTTCTTAGGGAAAATCCAGTTTAGACAGAGAATGTCAAAGCTGATAAGCCTGTGTGGACTACACAGGCTAATCTGGGAGGACACTATGCGCATGCATCAAATTATGTTGTTTCAAAGGGAAGATCGTTCAGTTTTGAGCCCAAAGTTCATGCCTCGGATTGTGACAGCTCTTTAGAAGACTAATGATTAGTCAGATATAATAATAATGTTTCTACAATGTTATTGAATATAATTTTGTAAATGTTTTGGCTCCATGGATTTGAAACCATATTTTTCATATATGTTATATTTCTGATCTGTGATCTAGGATTGTAACTTAAAAAAAGTATTGCACAAACTATTTCAACAACTGGGAGGTCACGTGTTTGATCCCTACTCATAGGTTTCTTGAGATCACTCCCATAGACAAAAAGTACTGGTTCTACCCGGGACACGGACTTGGGAGGGCTTAAATAAGCCTTAGGCTTTCGATGCAATAAAGTGGAAATAAATAGTTAACTAATCTGTTTCAGGTTTGCCATGATGGCTTCTCGTGCCATGCGCTGCTCTAACATGTTCAGTGATTCAAACTCTGACGACTTTGACGACTACTTGGGCAGCGACGAGTATGAGCTTCTTTGTCAGGGGATCAAACCCTGGGACCCTGAGGCTGGCGCTGCACTGGCGGTGCTTAACGGGTGGTAGTTACTTGCTCCGTGACAGTTTTGTGATCCATTGTGGACTAGGGATGGGAAACATCGGCTCCAACACAGTTTTGTGGATAATTGTGGACTAGAGCTGTGAATCTTTTACACTGACAGTTCAATTGTCAAAAGACTAGGGTGGGGAGTGACAGTTTTGTGATCATTTGTGGACTTAGGCTGGGAATCTTTGACACTGTGACTGTTATAAGGTCAAAAGAATAGGGCTGGGAATATTTCACACTCGCACAAATTTTGTGGAAAACAGGCTGGGGTTTCTGCCACTGTAGAAGTTTTGTGATTTGCAAACGACTGCTGGAGATAAGCTGCCTGGTGAATATTTGGTGCTGTAATGTTGTAGGACTATGATTCAGTATTTAAAAATTATTCAGTTATTTTCTTTCTTTATTGTGCTAGACATAACATTTTGCAGTTCAATAATACTGCTTTACATGCATGTTGGGATAATGTTTAAAAATAAATTTTGCATCAAATTTTGTTCATTGAAATACAGTAAATACTGCGAAAAAACTAAGTGTTAACTAAGTCACTTGATTACCACAAAGTAATATCAACGTGAAAATTGGCTTAGTCACTTGATCACCACAAAGAAAATTGGCTCAAATCTCGCCAACAGTTGGTGTGAAAGAATTTAACAGTTTTTGCAAAAAAATGCTGAGCTTTGTTATGTTAAAGCTATCAAAGGCCGAGCTATATTAACCAAAATGCTGTGAAACCATTTATTTTAGCCAGCACAAAATTTCGTCATTTTTATAAAAAAGACGTTTTCGTCAGCACTTTAATTCGCCAATTCTTGACTTTGAAAAAATAAAACATGCTTCAGTCAATACCCGATTTGTTTGTTAAACATGTCCGAAATATATCGTGGTTGCGATAAATCGTAGTGGGGAAAGAGGGAGGACACTTTGAGTCACTTGCAGGGGGTGGGGCCTGTTTGTCACATGTAAATATACTAGTGTTTTGTTATCAGGGGATCAGTAATTTGCCCCTATTAGTGTATCATTATTATGATTAGCGGATTAGTGGGACCGAATAACCATTAACGAGTGTTTGAAACCCGGGTTTGAAACAGTGAAGCCAGTTGCAAATTGGTCTTATTCATTTATTATCATGACCAAACTTATAACAATCTTACCTTTATCGGCGCAAATAAGAGAAGGTGCGAAGATAATTGGTTAAAATTAGTGTTAGCAAACTATTTGGTCAGTTTTCAATAAAGTTTCAAGAGTTTTGCATCTTAAATATTTGATCACTTTAAGTACAATAATTATCGGAAGTGTAAAATTAACAGTGCATTATGGGACAGCGGTTTCAAAGGGCACAGTTCAGATTTAATTGTAACAATCAATTGACGAGTGAGTTTAAATTAGATTGAATGCAATAGGATACAAAGCAATGTTTTATCGCGTCATACTCAGTCATTCGAAAATCGTGCTTTTCGGGGTTTTTCTGAAAATCACGCAAAATAAAAGTGAATTTCTGAAAACAATTTCCCTACATTTGGATGGAACTAATCATGACGTCATGATTGCTAATTTTTCTTTACCTGTTACGTTTTCAATGGCTACAAGTAACAATGATTTGAAACATGCATCGTAAAACTTGTAAAAGCTGTCAATCGTTAAAAAGATCGATAGCCCATAATACGAAGCACAAGCTATTTTACCACCTGTATTATAGTTAAACGCAAACAAACAAACACACATATATATGTTCTGTATTTATTTATACGGAGAATGTATATAAGTATATACATCATTATCTTTTAATTTTGTTTATTGTCTTTGATCCAATCTGCTGCGTGGAGGCTGTATAATCTTCTGTAACAACACTGAAAAACACAATACACACAATGGGTAATAAAGTTGTTAACAATTAGCGCTAATCATTACAATTCTACCTAAACTAAGTCAACGAAGTCCATACAGCATTACTGCTCTCGCGTTTTAGAGCAATGTCATGTGTCAGTTAAGTACACTATGTAATCTACACCCTTTTGTTTCAAAACCGGATTTATCTTGATTACGAAACAGACGGACGATGTATGCGTGGATTCAGTTGGATTTTAGTGCCTCATGCCTTTGGTAATTCAGTCTTAATTTGTTCAAATATGGGACATAATTGTTCGTTAGGATCTTGAATTCGTCAATCGGTCTACTGACGATATACACGCAAATAAATGCCGGGCGATTAATAATGGTTTCACAGTAATTCAAATCTGCTCTCAGACTGTGAACATTTGTTCTCTTAACACAAGGATATCAGTAAAACTGATTGATTCTCCTCAATGATGCTTTGTCGATATATGGTTTAATTGTGTGGAAAAGTGTGACATTGAGAAAATCTTTTATTAGCCTCAGTGACCTTGACCCCAGCGACATCGAACCTCATCAAAAAGGAAGAGGTCCATACAAGGTACCTACATCCCTAATACATATGAGATCGATCAAATATTGAAGGCACCAAGAGAAACTGTAACCAAAGGGTGACTTTGAGAAAATCTATTATTAGCTTGGTGACCTTGACCCCAGTAACCTCAAACCTCATCAAAAGGTATAGGTCCATGCAAGGTACCCTCATGCCAAATATGTAAGAGATTGGTAAAATATTGAGGGCGCTATGAGAAACTGTAAGAAAATTGTGACGGAAAAATCTATTTTTAGCCTCGGTGTCCTTGACCTTGACCCCAGTGACCTCAAACCTCATCAAAAGGTAGAGGTCCATGAAAGGCACCTACATTTCAAATATGTTAAGATCGGAAAAATATTAAAGGTGCTATGAGAAACTATAACTAAATTGTGACAGATAAATCTATTATTAGCCTCAGTGACCTTGACTTTGACCCTAGTGACCTCAAACATCATCAAAAGGTAGAGGTCCATGCAAGGTACCTACATGCCAAATATGTAAAAGATCGGTAAACTATTGAAGGCGCTATTAGAAACTGTAACAAGTGTGACAGAAGTAAGTAACCCCAAACTGGCAATTATATGCTCCCCATATATATATATATATATATATATATATATATATATATATATATATATATATATATATATATATTTATATATATGGGGAGCATATAAATCAACTAGGGCTTTGCCACAGATGTGACGAATACACCCACATGCCACATTGACATAATATATTTTGCATGTTGTCTTCACAAAAAACGGCGAACACCATGCTCAATGTTTAAAACGCATTAAGTGACCCCTTGACCTGGTTTTTGACCCTGCATGGCCCATGTTTGAACTTGACCTACACATCATCTAGATACAACTTCTGACCAAGTGTGGTGAAGATGGGATGAAAACTACTTGAATTAGAGAGCAGACACCATGATGAATAAGTAAAACGTACTAAGTGACCCAGTGACCTAGTTTTTGACCCAACATCATCTAGATACAACTTCAGACCAAGTTTGGTGAAGATCGGATGAAAACTACTTGAACAAGGGCTGTTTGTAAAACATGCATGCCCCCCATATGGGCTGTCAGTTGTTGTGGCAGCCATTTTGTGAATACGTTTTTTGTCACTGTGACCTTGACATTTGACCTAGTAACCTGAAAATCAATAGGGGTCATCTGCAAGTCATGATCAATGTACCTATGAAGTTTCATAATCCTAGGCGTAAGCATTCTTGAGTTATCATCCGGAATCCATTTTACTATTTTGAGTCACTGTGACCTTGACCTTTGACCTAGTGACCTGAAAATCAAAAGGGGTCATCTGCGAGTCGTGATCAATGTACCTATGAAGTTTCATGATCCTAGGCCTAAGCATTATTGAGTTATCATTCGGAAACCATTTTACTATTTCGAGTCACTGTGACCTTTGACCTAGTGACCTGAAAATCAATAGGGGTCATCTGCCAGTAATGAGCAATGTACCTATAAAGTTTCATGATCCTAGGTCTAAGCGTCCTTGAGTTATCATCCGGAAACCATCTGGTGGACGGACGGATCGACCGACCTACCTACCAACATGTGCAAAACAATATAACCCTCTTTTTCGAAAGGGGGCATAATTAGAGAGCGGACACCATGCTCAATGTTTAAAATGCACTAAGTGATCCCCGTGACCTAGTTTTTGACCTGCCATGACCCATGTTCGAGCTTGGCCTAGACATCATGTAGATACAACTTCTGACCAAGTTTGGTGAAGATCGGATGAAAACTATTTGAATTAGAGAGCGGACACAGGCCGACCGCCAGACAAGCTCACTCCTATATACCCCCCTAAACTTCGTTTAGTGGGGGGGGGTATAATTAGTGAGAGCAATCAAATAAAGGCAACATGTAACAACATCAATCAAAATTTTGCGGTCACTAATGTTTTTCTGTGTTAACCAGAGTTAGGGTATTGCATCAACCATGGAAACGAAAGATTAAACAGGGTTTCTGGATGAACCTGGGGTTATGGGTTGTGTCAACCAGAAAAATGATAGAGCGTCAACAACGAAAAAGATTCACCAGGGTTATGAGGTGAACCTGGAGTAGTTTGTTGTGTAAACCAGAATTATGATAGGGTGTCAACTATGGAAAGAAATATCAACCAGGGTTATTGGTGAACCAGGCAAGTGGATCATCTAGGATGAGGGAATCAACCAAAAGGTCAATCAGAGCTAGTGTCAACAAATGGGTCAACAATGATTATGGTGTTGACCAAACCCAGGGTTTGTAAGGGTTCAGAGCTCCAGATAAGGATTTGTGAAATTAGTAACGGTACTGCCACTGACAGAAAGAAAAGGAGTAACACTGAAAATCAAGTAGTACCTGTACTACCATATCCAAAAATACAAGTAGTACTGTACTACCCGTGTTCTTGGATATTGATGGGTGCATAACTGACTTTACAGAAACAGTTGCAGCAATTATAATATATATATATTTAGCTTCTTAAACAGTTACTTTATTAGGGTTTCCATTCTGAATTTTGATGCAAATACAACTACACATTAAAACTCATGAATAATCACTATTTCTTATTTTTGCTCTTCTTTTTGACAAGAAAACACAAGCCAACTTGTAAGCTTAGTAATTGAACACCAATGTCACTGTCTCATCTCAAAAGAATCATTGCTTTAGCAGTCAACTGTCAAAGTTGGCATAGACTATGTTAAAAGCTTAAGCAAACACTTCAACTGGGTTCACAGATTGAATGTCAGGATGGTTAGACGACCTTTTGTAGCCATTATATGACAACAAAGTATATTTTTTAACCGCTTTCAGTTTAGCCGGCCTTCCCTTGCGCGCAGACATATTGTTTTTGACGTGCTTACGAGTTACCGGAAATCACGCCACAGAACAGACAATATTACCGGAACCCAGTCTACAACTTTTTGGTAATTTAAATTACCGGTTAGGTTAGAGACCAACAAATTACGCCGCGCTCCCGCGGACATAACAGTACAGCCAGATTTTTTCCGTAAATGAATAAAAGGGATATTAAAGTCGTAATTGTACGTCCAGTTTATAAAAATAAATGCGTAAACCTTCATGAAAAAGCTGTATTTACGGCTGTACGGCCCTTATCTGGTGCTCTGAGGGTTAGTGGTTAACCAAGGCTAGAATTTAGTCTCAGAAAATGGAGTTAACCAGGATTTGGGGTTCAACCAAGGCATAGGGATCAACCAAATTTGGGGGTCAACCACAGCAAGAAGGGTCAACCATGGCTGAGTTTCATGTTGAACTAGGGAGTTAACCAGGTCTAGGGTTTCAACCAACATTTAGGGGTCAACTAGGGCTAGGGGATTAATTTAGGACCAGGGAGTGAACTAAATTGAGGGGGTCAACCACAACTATGAGGTATACCAGGACCAGCATGGGGAGTCAACAGGTACTCGTGCATCTAGCATGGCTAACTTGTATCTGAAAGTAGGTATACTGAGGTTCAAGGCTACCTAGAACGAGTCCCAGGACTACCAAGCTGGGTCAACTACAGCGTCCCAGGAATCCATTTATAGCCATAATTAGGGTTCCCAGGGCAACAAAGGGATCAACCAGTTTCACAAGACAAAGCGAGTCACTTTTAGTTCACAAGCAGCACTATCATGTGGGAACTTTTTTGGTTCCCCCTGGGTCCACCAGGATCAAAGTGTAGTATCTTATACCGATGGTACTTGATAACTTGACCCCTAAGACAAGACATCAGTAGGGTATCAAAAACATTTGCTTCACTAGTTCTGCTTGTTAAATTCAAGAGCCCTACATGATTTGCTGAGCAAAAAACTTGCTGGTAAATTTCAATAAGCCTGATGTAATGTATGTTCATTTTTATTTTAACTTTTATATATCAACAAAATACGTTTTTGAATTTATAAATATATGCAATGGGAGAAAAAGGCGAATTCAATAAAAATATGTAAATTTTACATTGCACAACACTTAGTAGTTTCAATCATTTACACTATTTAAGAGTTACTGGCATTGAAACACCATGTTGACGCTATTTCTAATTAACAAGTTTTTGCTGAAACACCATGTTTAGATCATCTACGTTTAGTTCGTTTTTGTGACTCGTCACCAGTTGAGCACTTCCGTTTCTTGCTCCCAGAGTCATTGTCTGACATCCTGAAAATTGAAAAAAAAATTAAGTCATGCAGTCAAACCCTTAATGTTAGGTCATAAAATGAAACATTTTAATGAATTTGAGTTTATTTAAAACACAAAACAGGAACAGTCAATGGGGTTATACATGTATATACAGGGTGCAAGTATACAGGGTTAAATGTAAAAGTTCCTATTAATAAGGGTCAAATGATCTAGTCAACTTCCTTCTTTAGCAAAGGCTTTATAAAGGCCCCTTCCCCCAAGAGAAAGGCCTCAAAGAGTTTTTCTTTAAAATGATGGAATTTTTCCAAAATGTCAAGCTTACTTTGGGAATAGTTTTCCCCCTTCTCAGTTTTGTTGATATTTTTCGCAAAATTGAAGACCAGGCCCATTCCCGATATCAAGAAAAAAAGCCCTGGACTTGAAAGGTCAATATAAATAAGTGAAACTCCAGCTGCTCCAGCATTATTGCATTTCTATTATACACAAGTGTATACTTATTATCATTTCTAAGCAAAAACCTAGCCCCTCTACTAAGCTTCAACATAGAAGAATAAGAACAATTCCATAACTTATAGATTAAGAAACACTTACGCAGCCAGCAGGGCCTGAATCTCGGGCGGTGTGAATGCCGCCACGTCACTTTCCGGATTGCACAGGTATCCGCTGATGTATTCTGGTTTCAGACACAGACACCCGCTGGACAAGAGCTTCTCCAGTTCTTCCTGCAGACACAATGGAATATTGAGTCTACATTGCATATTTCTAAATTGGAGGAAGACAAGAGGGTATTACTTGG
This sequence comes from Dreissena polymorpha, assembly GCF_020536995.1. Classification (NCBI taxonomy): domain Eukaryota; kingdom Metazoa; phylum Mollusca; class Bivalvia; order Myida; family Dreissenidae; genus Dreissena; species Dreissena polymorpha. Next base: position 50,188,520 of record NC_068369.1, read on the forward strand.
TTTTGGTAGATAGGCTTTTTTTAACCCTTTCAGTGCGGGAACCGAATTTTAAAGGCCTTTGCAAACAGTTTGGATCCAGATGAGACGCCACAAAACGTGGCGTCTCATCTGGATCCAAACTGTTTGCTATTCTGATAGTATTCTTTGAAAAAAAAATTGAAGAAAAAGCTTATTTTACAAATTCAGCAGACGACATTTTAGCAGACGACAAATTACCCAGCATGCAAAGGGTTAAATCCCAAGTGATCTTAGACACAAATATTTAAAATAAAATAGTGCCTGAGTTTATAACACTACCTTATATCCCCTGAGAAATGTGGATGTAATTGGCTCCAAAAACTCATAGCAATTTATGTGGGCCGACAAAGCTACTGTGGTATAAAAAGATAGAGCTAGAGTTACAGCTCTTGGGCCGTTCACATTGCCCCATAGAGACCTACCTACGATAAAAGTTTAGTGATTCATAAAATATTGAATTCATTATTTAACGGAGATGACTTCCAAAAACTTTATACGATTGCTGTGGGACAATAGGGCTTAATGCATTTGCATAACACGTCATACCAGGTTAGCCAGTGCAGTCCACACAGGTTAACATGGGACGACTATTTCCAGTTGTCTGGAATTTTACATCTAAAACCAGTCTATTCTCAGCAAAAATCCTGTAATGGCGGAAAATGTTGTCCCTCATTGCGGACTGGCACAGGCTAATCTGGGGACTGGCACAGGCTAATCTGGGACACTTGACGCACATGCATTAAGCCACTTTTATGAGAGTGAGGCTCGTTAAATGCATACCTGTGGGACAGGTATCTTGTGTGGCTCCATCAGGACATGGGTGGCGTCCACTCGCGCAGGGAACGGTGGCCTGTAACAAGCAACCAGGGCTGGTGTACATAATGCTTTTAAAAGGAATCTTTACTTAACAAGACTTTTTCACAGATTTTTATTATTTTTAAAAATATTTTATTGTTCTACTAACAGAAATAACATAATAAGGAATAATTCTAACAGTAATAATAACAAGGAACACACATACAATAAGCCTACTCTAGGGATCGAATGAGGGAATTCTGGAAGCAAAAGAGAACACGCTACCACTACAACAAACAAGCTGAAGACATTTTTTGTGAACTTTAAAACAGAGCTAGGTAATTCACTTTTTTGCTACATTACATTTTGCAATCGCTTTATAATTATTATTTTTATTTCGATTAATGAATACCAATAAAGGAACATATATTTTTAACAATTTTATTAGTCAGGTGTGTAATTTTGCTTGTTTGAATACCATGCATACTTTCTGCTTTGATTCTATGACATTTGTTTTTTAAATTGTCATTTTGCAAAACTGTGACAAAGTCCGTTTAAGCTGCACATAAGTTACAATTTACCTGTAACTATCTGTCAATAAATAACTGAGGTGAAAAATCATTGGTTCGTATTTGAAGTGGTAAACAAAAGCACATGGCCTCATCAACCAATAAATGACCTATAAACCATTGGACATAAACAGTTAAAAAGTGGCTAAAAACTTGTCTACTGTTTAATTTAATAATACACATTAAAGTATATGAGGTAGCATTTGGTGAATAATAAATTTGGATGTTATTTTACATCGAAAATGAATCTACCATAATTAATTATGGTAGATTCATTTTTTCTTCAACATGAAGGTGTGTGGATTCATTTGCTTTCGCACTCATGGAAATTAGTGTTCGACAAATAATATTGGTTTCACAGTAATGCACGTCATAATTCCAAAAAGACCCATATACACATCCAACTGCCAAACTTTTCTTTATGGACCAAATAGAAAAACCATACACAAACAAGAGATGTGTTTGTCAGGAACACAATGCTCCCTAATGCGCCGCTTTTATTTTATTTTTTGACCTTTGACCTTGAAGGATAAAATTGACCTTGACCTTTAACCACTCAAAATGTGCAACTCCATGATATACACATGCATGCCAAATATCAAGTTGCTATCATCAATATTGCAAAAGTAATGACCAAGGTTAAAGTTTTGAGACACACACAATGAATGAATGACTGACACAGTAACAAACAGACAGGCCAAAAACAATATACCCATGATCTTTCGATCCGGGGGCATAAAAATCTTTTTTCAAGGTGTTCATGTCAAATGTTCCACTGATTGTTTATGTCCCTTTTTTTTACCAGAGCAAATTTATCTACTGCTATTTTTTTCTAAATCACCTCTTTTGACCAGATCAGAGTAAATCAAATATCAGCCTTGTTTTTGGAAATCGACGTAGTTCTTTTGCGCGACACACCGTTCAATGATGGTGAACAAATGTGCCAAATTATTTTAAAATCTCACCATGAACGACATAGTTATTGCCCAGAAAAGCTCATGTTTGGCCAATTTTGACATTCGAACTCAAAGTGTGACCTTGACCTTGGAGATATCAACGTAATTCCTTCGTGCGACACACTGTCCAATGATGCTGAACAAATGTGCCAAATGATTTTAAAATCTCACAATGAAAGACATAGTTACGGCCCCGACAAGCTCATTTATGACCTTTGAACTCAAAGTGTGACCTTTAACTTGGAGATATCGAAGTTATTCTTTCGTGCGACACACCGTCCAGTGATGGTGAACAATTGTGCCAAATGATTTTAAAATCTCACAATGAACGACATAGTAATGGCCCGGACAAGCTCATTTATGGCCATTTTTGACCTTTGAACTCAAAGTGTGACCTTGACCTTTGAGATATTGACATAATTCTTTCGTACGACACACCGTCCAATTGGTGAACAAATTTGCCAAGTGATTTTAAAATCTCACAATGAACAACATAGTTATGGCCCAGACAATCTAATTTATGTCCATTTTTGACCTTTGAACTCAAAGTGTGACCTTGACCTTGGAGATATCAACCTAATTTGTTTGCGCGACACACTGTCCAATGATGGTGAACAAATGTGCCAAATGGTTTTAAAAACTCACAATAAACGACAAAGTTATGGCCCGGACAAGCATTTTACCTTTGAACTCAAAGTGTGACCTTGACCTTTGAGATATTGACGTACTTCTTTCACGCGACACACCGTCCCATGATGGTGAATAAATGTACCAAGTCATTTTAAAATCTAACGATAAATGACATAGTCATGGTCCGGACAAACTTTCTGTTTAAAACGCACTAAGCGACCCCGTGACCTAGTTTTTGACAGGGCATGACCCATATAAAAACTTGACCTAGACATCATCTAGATACATCTTCTGACCAAGTTTGGTGAAGATCTGATGACATTTTCGGGACAGACAGACCGACAACGTTACTCCTATATAGCCCCCATTACCAGTAATGGGGGTATAATAAAAATTCCAGGATAATAATTTCGACCTATTTCTTCTTTTAGACACCCTCAATAAATAGCAGTTGCAGACAATAACATGTCTTATATTTATGTAATGTTATTGCAATGGCCTCCCATCTCCCAACACAACCATCCTAGACAAAGAAGTAGGTATCTACTAATATCTACTACGCTAAATGTATACTACAAAGCCACCATAGCCATGCAGAGGAATAGATTTGCTGTTATAAATGTATGGACTTTTGGACAGAACAAACTTCCCTGATTTTTCCCTCATTTCAGGAACATTTCCCAAATTCCCTGACTTTTCCCTGACTGGAAAAATGAAAACACTTTTTCCAGGTTTTCCCTGATTTCCAGGTTGGCTGGGAACCCTGCTTGATTAGCCTGCGCAGTCCAAACAGGCTAAAAATTGCCAATAATTTCAGCCTCAACTTTCTGCTATGAAGAGACTTCCTTTGTTTAAAAAAACAAAACAATTAAAGCGGAAAGAATGGTCCCTGATTAGCCTGTGCAGACTGAACAGGCTAGTCTGGGACGACATTTTCAGCACATTCATAAGCCCAGCTCATACGGTACCTCATGTTCAGCACAGTGGCCCCTCCAGCCGTTAGTAGGCGGATAAAGTTGCTGACTTTCCCCTTCTCACAGATCAGAATCACACGCCACGTTGAGAATGCTCCAAACTGGGTCGATGAGACCTGATTAAGCAATAACAAACTGTAAAATCATTTATATTCGTTGTCATGAAATTTCATGTTTATTTTTTTTTAATGACATTTTTCGTGCACATGTAAATTTGCGGATTACCTGTCGTTGCTGGGACAACTTGATTCTCCATTCCCTGGCGGCTGCCGCGAGCAGACGAACGCTGTTGTCCATGTTCTTCACAAGAGCCAGGGTACCTTCCCCACCCCACTCGAAGAAATCCTCCTGAAACAGGGAGAGAAAAAAACTTTTACAATTGCTTGGTTTAAACACTATTTATTTGGTTCATTGAAAGTACATATAAGCAATACAATACAGACATACATATTATTTTCGAACAATATATTAGGCAGGTAGAATTGCATTATTGCTTAACATAAAGGCTGTAAAATACAATTAGACAGAATTGAGAAGGAAGTTCAAGGCTTATACTATGTCTCTCTTCTGTCAGAAGTGCTGCAATTGCTTGCCCACACTGGCAACAATCTTCAGTACTTTGGTTGTCCCGCCAAAGCGTAACAAGCCCAGAACCATGTCATGTGTATCTAATACTTTCTTTTAACAAAAAAAAAACAACACATTATAAAACAACAACACTGTTGAAATGACACACTGTGGGTGCATTTTGTCCTATTATGAGCCTGTAATGAATTAATTCCTTAGCTAAAACAAATGAATGGCATTTTATTTTACTTTTTTTCCGATTAAAATTTTAATCCACAGTTGCCTATTATATTAAATCCCCATTAATTGCAAAGAATTGTTTTCAAGCTTCAAAAAGCTAGTTTCTCTACCTGACTACAAATTTCCAAAATTGAATTGCCTGTGCCAAAATCAACTCACCCCAGGCAAAGGGGCAACCACTCATTTCTATCTCTATGAACACAATAACCATACATGAAACAGAATCAGGGCTTTCTATTTTACTATAGCTCTAGTCAAGTAAAGGCTACAACCTATCAGAAAATTTCTTTATATTCATTGAGTTTTCCCCCAAAAATGACATTAACAACTGGCTATTTCAAACCCCAATCGGTTATACCAGTTAAATTTATTTCAAAATTTGGTTTCCAAAGGCCATTTTGTTCCCATATTTGATGGCTAGTGCCCCCCCCCCCCCACACACACAGTTCTTATGTTCCATTACTTGTCCACTTTTCGAAATCTTCCTGAAAAACAGGTACATAAATGAACCGGAATCAAAAATATTTGGGATATATTATACAGTATAATTGCAATAACTCGAGCTGGCAATATCTCGAAAACTGGCGATTACTCGAGCATTAAAGAAAGTCCCTAGCATTTTTCTTTAATGTCTATATAAAAATACCAGCGATAACTCAAACATGCGATTTTCGATAACACGAGGGCGTGTGCCGGTCCCTGAAAGGCATTTCACACCTAATTAACTGGCAATTATTCGAGGACGCTTTCTCGTCTGATCGGTGCTAAAAATCTTTGAGTTGTGAAAACACCGCAATCAAGCAGACAAAAGACGCTCGATAAGATGTGAAGTTTGTTGCAATTTGAGAAACACTGCAAATTGTCATCCTTTGAGAAGCAGATCAAAGCTACACAGTTTTAATGATAATTAAATAATTACCAGCAATCGATAATTATCGCGAAACGTCTTCCGCCATCAGTTCCGGGAAGCTAATGGGTTGCGACAATCTTCAATCCTTGACTTTGCGCAGCACAAGTCTGACTAATGTTAATAAAATGCAAAGTGTGTAGTGATTATGTTGTTTTTAGTGTGTGTTTTTTTTCATGCGCATGTACGTACCTTGTGTGCTTTTTAAAAAATAATTATGCTACATGTACAGTGAATATTGATGAGATATTTTTGATAATATATATGTTTTGTGTGTATGTTGAAATTATAAAATGAAATTAAGATCATCTTAATTGTTTTGTTTATAATACTGTAATCTTAAGCGATTTTTACAAAGCCTTTTCTTTCTCTAGCACCGTCTTACATGTAAATAAAGCGTTTGCGGTCAGAATTTAGCATTATCAACCGAGACAGTGAACACAAATAATACCATGGATTACTCAAAACCTGCGATTACTCGAGCATCGATGTCGGTCCCGTGCTTCCTCGAGTTATCGCAGTTTTACTGTAATAAAAATTCACTCTCTGCTCAGACTTTGGGTTTCATTCTCAGACTTTGGGTTACATTCTTTGCTCCAACATGGGATTTCATTAATTTTCTGCTCAGACTTTGGGTTCCATTATATTGCTTGCTAAGACTTTGGGTTCCATTACATTCTTTGCTAAGAATTTGTATTCCATTACCGGTATTGGGCTCCATTACATTCTTTACTCAGACTTAGGGCTCCATTACATTCTTTGCTCAGAATTCTGATTCCAGTACCGGTAAAGGGTTCCATTACATTCTTTACTCAGACTTAGGGCTCCATTACAGGTATATTCTTTATTCACACTAGTTTAACAGACTTCCCGAAACTCAACAGCCTTCAGTCAGACATTTGGTCTGACTGGTCAGAATTTTCTGTCAGACCTTAGGTTTTTCTGTCAGACCAAAGAACGTACGTGAAATTCAAACAAAATTGAGAATTTTTTATCATATAACTTTGAGTAACAAAGTAAAGTAACAAAGTTTGTTAACATCCACTTCCTCATTATTAAAGTCACTAAGAAAATCACTATCTGTATCGTATCGATTTAGTCAATATAAATCTCCGCCTTAGAGTCTTTTGATGATTTTTGCTTTGGCAGACTCTTATATAAATTGCCGCCTTAGAGTCTTTTGATGATTTTTGCTTTGGCAGACTCTTGGCGTCAATAGTCCACTCTATCTTTTTAATAGTGAGAGTTCCGACACGAATTTCGGTCGCATCACTCCTGAATTTAAATACACACATATTTGTGACTATTATGAAAGAACGTTGCCTAAATAGTATTTATTGAGCAAAATATATCGAAATTTACCTGTTAATAAACTATATTTCGAGTTTGTTTCATCCAATATAAATCCTTGTATAGTAAAGGGTTCATGTTATCTCCCTTGAACTTAAGGTTAAATTCAACTATGTTTGTAACTGAGTTGGAACACAAAAAATAAGTGTGCAATATGCGCAAAACAGTAAGAAATGAAATTGAAAATAGTAAGAAGATGAATAAAAAAAGATTTAAAACTATAATAACTCAAAATATTAGAATCGACAGTAACAAAATACCCCAAAAGTAAAAGGTACGAAATAGCTATGGTACGAAATAACAACAACAACAACAATGCCAAAATGGCTGCCTTTGAGAAAATGATCGCTCCATGTCTATGATTTTAAATGTTATACAGGTAATTTTTGTGATCTAAGTTAATATTTGTCAAACAACAGGTAGATTTCAGATATATACACTTGTAAATACTGTTATTCCCATAATAATACTGTATTTATTTTTCGTTATGGTTTTTACAGACCGGAGTTTCAGCGTTCAGATTTATTCTGAACGCGAATTATTTCAGCTACGTATCGATTTAAAAGCTTAATGACATCTTCACTGTCTGTGAGTGTCCAGGCTCGGGCTCCTTGAGGGTAATTGCTCTGGAAAGAAACGATATCATCCGTTTATTCTTAAGTTAATCACATTGTTATGAGTGACAAAGTAATATGTTTAAATTCATGGTCTGCCTGTCTTCCAAGACTCAACGAATTTACGAGGGGGCGCTTATCCTCGTATTATTTCCACTAGCTCATGTGCGTTTGCATCTGCAACCCATTTTGGATTTTCAGGCTTTGCGACATTCAAAAACTTCTACATTATGTATACTTACTTATTAACTTCAAATTTACTAAATTCAAAAGAAGAAAAACGAAAACTAAATCACCTGGTTATAAATCCCCTTTAAACTCCGTGCTTGTTACTCGATATCGTTGATAACTGCAAGCTGTTGCTTTGTTTTATTTTCACTTTTGTTTAAACTAAAAGTCGATCGAATGATGGTCAAATGTACCTATCCTGGCTTGAAGCATGCATTTATTTACTCGTCGACAATAAGCAGGGAACCCAATGTATTTCTAGAACATTTGTCACCGAGCATGGACAGATTATTTCCGATTTTTGACAATACAACTTTGAACCAATCAACAGCAGGTTAACTGACAGACAAATACATTTGAATTTCACAAAATCTCGTCTTTTACAAAATCGGCAAAGTGCGTATTCTGCCGTATTTCGCCGATGTGCTATAAATACTTTTAATTTCTTGGGAAAACCCGAAATTATCTGTGTCAGACATTTTTGGCCGACGATTTAAGAATTTTGATCGGCCCTTTATTGTTTGTGTCGGATATGTCCGTAGGTCCGACGGAGTTTCGGGAAGTCTGGTTTGATTAAAGTTATGCTCATACTTCGGGTTCCTGTACATCCCCACTCCTACAAATATTCACGAAAACAATTAATAAAGCCTTGAAACATAATCATATTGGATATGAGAGAGTCTATGGTCTAATGGTAGCCCAGTGACAGCACAACTCGACAGCCACAGTTTAGATCCCACACTCAATCCTTGCCAACTAACTCCTCTGTCTCTGAGACAATTTGGTGTTTGTTGTTGGCCGTTAAGACTGTCAGATGAGCCTAGTTCTGGGAAAACTGGGCTTAAAGCACATTGGTAAAATGTCATCCCAGATTAGCCTGTGTAGTCTGCACAGGCTTATCAGGAACGACACTTCCCACTTTAATTGGGTTTCCGTTTAGAAAAGACCTAGTTTAAATGAAAATTCCATAAAAGTGGAAAGTGTCATCCCTAAAAGCATCTACTGTTTGCACAGGCTAATCTGGGACAACACTTAATGCACATGCATTAAGCCCAGTTTTCCTAGAACGACGCTGATATATTTACCTTCACAAACTGCCCCTCCTCTCTGCATGCATTGAAGTATGATTTGTGAAGGATCCATTTCCCAGAGGCCAGACATGCTAAGAACTTCTCATTTCGCGTTATCTTATCTGAAAGAAATTATTTCATTTATTAATGTTGTTTATTAACCATTTAAACATGTACCTTTTCACTTATAATGCGCACTGTATAGTTATTTAATAAATAATGCTTGTTACTACTATATACTTGTCACAATTAAGAACGGTAAGTAACTCAGGAATAGAGATAACTAGATACACTTTCTGACCAAGTGTGGTGAAGAACGGATGAAAACTACTTAAATTAGAGAGCCGACACCATGCTGAATGTGTAAAACGTACTAAGTGACCCAGTGACCTAGTTTTTGACCCGGCATGACGCATATTCTAACTTGACCTAGACATCATCTAGATACAACTTCTAACCAAGTTTGGTGAAGCTCTGAATGATTGAATTAGATTGAATTAGAGAGCGGACAACATGCTGAATGTTAAAAACGCACTAAGTGACCCTGTGACCTAGTTTTTGACCCGGCAAGGCCCATGTTCAAACTTGGTCTGGACATCATCTGGATACAAATTCTGACCAAATTTGGTGAAGATCGGATGAAAACTACTTGAATTAGAGAGCGGACACGGACCAACCGACCGACAGACAAGCTCACTCCTATATACCCCCCTAAACTTCTATTAGTGGGGATATAAAAAGTGTCTTGCACATTGAAATTCTAGTATTGACATACTGAAGTGCAAACATCATATTGCTGATTTAAATTTAATGTTAATGGTGTGGCGTTTTTTTCCTACCACATTCTTTTGTTTATTTCAGAAAAGTTTGAGAAAATTGACCTCCTAACTAGAACATACCAATAACAAGGTGTGTGCAGGTGATGTCAAACTGCTGTGAGTCTATTACTCCACCTCCTAACTAGAACATACCAATAACAAGGTGTGAGCAGGCAATATCAAACTGCTGGGAGTCTATCACTGGACCTCCAAACTAGAACATACCAATAACAAGGTGTGTGCAGGCGATATCAAACTGCTGTGAGTCTATCACTTTACCTCCTAACTAGAACATACCAATAACAAGGTGTGTGCAGGCGATGTCAAACTGCTGTGAGTCTATCACTCAACCTCCTAACTAGAACATACCAATAACAAGGTGTGTGCAGGTGATGTCAAACTGCTGTGAGTCTATCACTCAACCTTCTAACTAGAACATACCAATAACAAGGTGTGTGCAGACGATGTCAAACTGCTGAGAGTCTATCACTTGACCTCCTAACTAGAACATACCAATAACAAGGTGTGTGCAGGCGATGTCAAACTGCTGTGAGTCTATCACTTGACCTCCTAACTAGAACATACCAATAACAAGGTGTGTGCAGGCGATGTCAAACTGCTGTGAGTCTATCACTGGACCTCCTAACTAGAACATACCAATAACAAGGTGTGTGCAGGCGATGTCAAACTGCTGTGAGTCTATCACTCAACCTCCTAACTAGAACATACCAATAACAAGGTGTGTGCAGGCAATATCTAACTGCTGTGAGTCTATCACTTGACCTCCTAACTAGAACATACCAATAACAAGGTGCGAGCAGGTGATGTCAAACTGCTGTGAGTCTATCCCTCAACCTCCTAACTAGAACATACCAATAACAAGGTGTGGGCAGGCGATGTCAAACTGCTGTGAGTCTATCACTTGACCTCCTAACTAGAACATACCAATAACAAGGTGTGTGCAGGCGATGTCAAACTGCTGAGAGTCTATCACTTGACCTCCTAACTAGAACATACCAATAACAAGGTGTGTGCAGGCGATGTCAAACTGCTGTGAGTCTATCACTCAACCTCCTAACTAGAACATACCAATAACAAGGTGTGTGCAGGCGATATCAAACTGCTGTGAGTCTATCACTTGACCTCCTAACTAGAACATACCAATAACAAGGTGTGAACGGGCGATGTCAAACTGCTGTGAGTCTATCACTCGACCTCCTAACTAGAACATACCAATAACATGGTGTGTGCAGGCGATGTCAAACTGCTGTGAGTCTATCACTCAACCTCCTAACTAGAACATACCAATAACAAGGTGTGAACGGGCGATGTCAAACTGCTGTGAGTCTATCACTCGACCTCCTAACTAGAACATACCAATAACAAGGTGTGAACGGGCGATGTCAAACTGCTGTGAGTCTATCACTCGACCTCCTAACTAGAACATACCAATAACATGGTGTGTGCAGGCGATGTCAAACTGCTGTGAGTCTATCACTTGACCTCCTAACTAGAACATACCAATAACAAGGTGTGTGCAGGCGATGTCAAACTGCTGTGAGTCTATCACTCAACCTTCTAACTAGAACATACCAATAACAAGGTGTGTGCAGGTGATGTCAAACTGCTGTGAGTCTATCACTCAACCTTCTAACTAGAACATACCAATAACAAGGTGTGTGCAGGCGATGTCAAACTGCTGTGAGTCTATCACTCAACCTCCTAACTAGAACATACCAATAACAAGGTGTGAACGGGCGATGTCAAACTGCTGTGAGTCTATCACTTGACCTCCTAACTAGAACATACCAATAACAAGGTGTGTGCAGGCGATGTCAAACTGCTGTGAGTCTATCACTCAACCTCCTAACTAGAACATACCAATAACAAGGTGTGTGCAGGCGATGTCAAACTGCTGTGAGTCTATCACTCAACCTTCTAACTAGAACATACCAATAACAAGGTGTGGGCAGGCGATGTCAAACTGCTGTGGATCTATCACTTGACCTCCTAACTAGAACATACCAATAACAAGATGTGTGCAGGCGATGTCAAACTGCTGTGAGTCTATCACTCAACCTCCTAACTAGAACATACCAATAACAAGGTGTGTGCAGGCAATATCAAACTGCTGTGAGTCTATCACTTTACCTCCTAACTAGAACATACCAATAACAAGGTGTGTGCAGGCGATGTCAAACTGCTGAGAGTCTATCACTTGACCTCCTAACTAGAACATACCAATAACAAGGTGTGTGCAGGCGATGTCAAACTGCTGTGAGTCTATCACTTGACCTCCTAACTAGAACATACCAATAACAAGGTGTGTGCAGGCGATGTCAAACTGCTGTGAGTCTATCACTCAACCTCCTAACTAGAACATACCAATAACAAGGTGTGAACGGGCGATGTCAAACTGCTGTGAGTCTATCACTCGACCTCCTAAATAGAACATACCAATAACAAGGTGTGTGCAGGTGATGTCAAACTGCTGTGAGTCTATCACTTGACCTCCTAACTAGAACATACCAATAACAAGGTGTGTGCAGGCGATGTCAAACTGGTGTGAGTCTATCACTCAACCTTCTAACTAGAACATACCAATAACAAGGTGTGTGCAGGCGATGTCAAACTGGTTTGAGTCTATCACTTGACCTTCTTACTAGAACATACCAATAACAAGGTGTGTGCAGGCGATGTCAAACTGGTGTGAGTCTATCACTCAACCTTCTAACTAGAACATACCAATAACAAGATGTGTGCAGGCGATGTCAAACTGCTGTGAGTCTATCACTTGACCTCTTAACTAGAACATACCAATAACAAGGTGTGTGCAGGCGATGTCAAACTGCTGTGAGTCTATAACTCAACCTCCTAACTAGAACATACCAGTAACAAGGTGTGTGCAGGTGATGTCAAACTGCTGTGAGTCTATCACTTGACCTCCTTACTAGAACATACCAATAACAAGGTGTGTGCAGGCGATGTCAAACTGCTGGGCGTCTATCACTCGACCTCCAAGCTGCTCTACAAGGGCACCGTATGTATCTCTCTCCTGAAAAAGAACAACAGAAAGTCATTTGAGCCTTGCTCTTGGAATACAGGGCTTAATGCTAGTGCGTAAAGTGTAGTCCCAGATCAAAGACAACACTTTTCCACTTTGATGGTGTTTCTCCTTTAAAGGATATGTCTTCTTCACGAAAATCCAATTAAGATGGAATGTTTTGTCCGTCATAAGCCTTAGCTGACTGCACAGGCTGATTAAGCTCAGCACTTTCTGCTTTTATGGTGTCTTTTGGTTAAAGGAAGTGTCTATATTAATTAAATTAAAAATCCAATCAAGATGGAAATGCCCTGATTAGCCTTAGCTGACTGCACAGGCTAATAAAAGGCGACACTTTACACACAAGCATTAAGCCCTGTTTCCCCCAGTCAGGCTCATTTGTTTAGCTTGCAAACAACTCTCATGGCTTACAGACTTATCTAATCTACACATATCATACGACTTCTTGTATGGTCTAAACTAGAGCTTTGTCACAGACGTGACGTATAACCCCACGTGCCGCATTGACACAGACTATTTTGCATGCTGTTTAACAAAACATGAGAATCTAATTTATGGCGATTTTTTTTAAGAATTATTATGCCATTATCATTTATGGCCATTTTTGACCTTTGAACTCAAAGTGTGACCTTGACCTTGGAGATATCGACATAATTCTTTTGTGTGACACACCGTCAAATGATGGTGAACAAATGATTTTAAAATGTCACAAAAAAGATATAGCCCGGACAAGGTCATTTATGGCTATTTTTTACCTTTCAACTCAGGACACACCGTCAAATGATGATCAACAAATGAGCCAAATGATTTGAAAATCTCAAAATGAACGACATAGTTATGACCCTGACAAGCTCATTTAAGGCAATTTTTGACCTTTGAACTCAAAGTGTGACCTTGACCTTGGAGATATCGACGTAATTCTTTCGCGCAACATACTGTGATGGTGAACAAATGTGCCAAATGATTTTAAAATCTCACAATAAACGACATAGTTATGGCCCTGACAAGCTCATGTTTTGCCTTTTTTGACCTTTGAACTCAAAGTGTGACCTTGACATTCATTGGAGATATTGACATAATTCTTTCGCGCGACACACCGTCCAATAATGGTGAACAAAAGTGCCAAATGATTTTAAAATCTCACAATAAATGACAAAGTTATGGACCAGACAAGCTCATTTATGGCCATTTTTGACCTTTGAAGTCAAAGTGTGACCTTGACCTTTGAGATATTGAAGTAATTCTTTCGCGCAACACACTGTCCAATAATGGTGAACAAATGTGCCAAATGATTTTTAAATCTCACAATGAACAACATAGTTATTGCCCGGACAACAGACAGACCGACAAAGTGACTCCTATATAGCCCCCATTACCAATGGTAATGGGGGTATAATGAAGTCAAAATCAAAACAGCCAGTCAAATGCTGTAACATAAACAGCCAAGTTTGCAGTCAATGTTGCTGACATCAAGTCTAATGATGTAACATAAACAGCAAAGATGGCTATCAATGTTGCTGCTAGCAAGTCAAGTGCTGTAACATAAACAGCAAAGATGGCTGTCCATTTTGATGCTAGAAAGTCAAATGCTGTAACATAAACAACCAATATGGCAGTTAATTTTGCTGACAGCAAGTCTAATTCTGTAACATAAACCGCAAAGATTGCAGTCAATTTAGCTGCTAGCAAGTCAAGTGCTGTAACATAAACAGCAAAGATGGCAGTCAATTTGCTGCTAGAAATTCAAATGCTGTAACATAAACAGCCAAAATGGCAGTTTATTTTGCTGACAGCAAGTCAAATGCTGTAACATAAACAGCCAAAATGGCAGTTTATTTTGCTGACAGCAAGTCAAATGCTGTAACATAAACAACCAATATGGCATTTAATTTTGCTTACAGCATGTCAAATGCTGTAACATAAACCGCCAAGCTGGCAGATAATTTTGCTGCTATCAAGTCTAATACTGTAACATTAACTGCCAAGATGGCAGCCACTATTACCGGTACTGTATGTCCACTTTAGTGCAGCAATTTATTTCCTCTATATTAAGTATCAGAAAACAGCACTTTCCAAATGGGGAAAAACACTGAAAGTCCTAATTGCAGTCCCAAAACAAGAGCTGTGTTTGTGAAACACAATGCCCAATAATGTGCGTTGAAGCCGCACGGCAGCTATTTTAGAAACAAGGTTATATTCTGAATGTAAAGGTCACAATGACCTTGAACTTTGATCTAGTGACCTCAAACTATGTTTGATTGTAGATCTCAATGAGATGCATGCACATGTGAACTTTAAAGAACATAGACCCAAAAGTTTTCATTTTATGAGCAAGGTTAAAGTTTTGAGACAGACACACACATACAATGACAGACAGACAGACAGGCCAAAAACAATATACCCCATGATCAATCGATCTGGGGGCTTAAAAATCCAACAAAGGTTTAATTTATATTTAATTTTCTTTGGTATATATAATGCAACATTTAGTTCATTTCACTGTGCATCTCTATGGCTTAAACCTAAGTAAATATAATATTGACAGCTTGAAAACACTTTATTATCAATTGTGATAATTCATGGCGTGAAATTAACCAATTTCAGGTTTTTGCCCGTAATTTTCCCCAATTTGGCTGGTACCCATACTTTTCACAATTAGGCATAAATAATCGCTGTTATGCTATCAATACTCATGGCTACCTTTATCGCAGATATTAGGCATGTCCATCTGAGCGATGTACAAAAACGAAGAAGATGCAATCAAAGTAGTGTTATATAATATAACCCGAAATGACTTCGTATCACAATCACGTTTTTTGTAAGCATTTCAATCTTCCATAATATTATGAGAATGGCCATATTACAATAAGCATAAACGCTAATATGAATATGCATATAATTTATTAAGTGGTGTTTATCGGTTAGAAGTTTTTGGGCAAATGCCTATGTGAAGATGCAATAAAAAGAGGATATTTGATGGAGTCAGTGGAATATCAATTTTAATTCCCAAGTGACCATAGATAATTTATTTCTATGATCACCAATAAATTACAATCAATATTCCAAGGAATCCCACACATTTTCTTGTTATTTTATGCTTTTTTTTACCGTGAATCATTTCGTAAAAAAATGATTTCACAGTAAAACAGTGAAAAAAATCGATAATTTTCACTGTTTGAAACAGTGAATTATCAGTTTTAATTCACTTATATTCCTCTATAAACCAGCCGAAAGCATAAAATAAAGTGCAGTCATTCCCACAGAAGTAATCAATGTTTGGAAATTCCTTCCAACTTACAGCAGCCTCAATCCCCGACATGATAAATACAGGTGGTGGCCTCTTGAAGGTTACTTCTTCCTCATCATCATCATTGTAATCATCAAGTACAATAGGCTGTGGTGGGGTCACTTTTGGGGCTTTACCCACCGGAAACGCTAATGTAGAAAAAACAAGAATATCAGTGAAACTGATGGATGCTTCCTGATGATGCGCTTTGTCAATCTACGTGTTAGTAACCACCTAAAAAATCAATTATTAGCCTCAGTGACCTTGACCTCAAACCTCATCAAAAGGTAGAGGTCCATGCAAGGTGTCTACATGCCAAATATGTAAGAGATCGGTAAAATATTGAAGGCACTATGAGAAACTGTAAAAAAATTGTTACGAAAAAATATATTATTAGCCTTGGTGACCTTGAGCTTGACCCCAGTGGCCTCAAACCTCATCAAAAGGTAGAGGTCCATGAAAGGTACCTACATGCCAAATATATAAGAGATCGGAAAAATATTGAAGGTGCTATGAGAAACTGTAACAGAATTGTTACAGAAAAATCTATTATAAGCCTTAATGACCTTGACCCCAGTGACCTCAAACCTCATCAAAAAGTAGAGGTCCAAGCAACGTACCTACATGCCAAATATGTAAGAGATCGAACAAATATTGAATGAGCTATAAGAAACTGTAACAAAAGTGTGATGGAAGGAAGAAAGTAAGTACGGAACTTCAAACTGGCAACTATATATGGATAAGGATAAGAAAGAAAACTAGTAAATATAAGCTAGGCAACAGGATTAACCCTTTACCATAAAAGTACACTCTTTAGATGTATTTGTATTCCCTTAGAAAATCAAAGTAAATTTACATATTTCCTTACTAAATTAAAGTTTTAAAGGCTGCATTTCCAACTCTAAGATACCGATGAGCAGCAAACAGAATGAAACCTGAAAAGACTGCGAGTTATACGTAGGCTGTTCTGGTTTTATGCTGGTTGCATACACCCATTTTAACTATGCTTCTTAGAGGGAAAGGGTAAAGTAGATGCATTCTGAAATCCTGGGAAAACTACTCACTAAATGTGCAGACTGAGAGTCAGTTAATTGATAAAGTGACTGCAGACTGGGAGTCAGTTAATTGATAAAGTGACTGCAGACTGGGAGTCACTTAATTGATAAAGAGACTGCAGACTGGGAGTCACTTAATTGATAAAGAGACTGCAGACTGGGAGTCAGTTAATTGATAAAGTGACTGCAGACTGGGAGTCAGTTAATTGATAAAGAGACTGCAGACTGGGAGTCACTTAATTGATAAAGAGACTGCAGACTGGGAGTCAGTTAATTGATAAAGAGACTGCAGACTGGGAGTCACTTAATTGATAAAGAGACTGCAGACTGGGAGTCAGTTAATTGATAAAGAGACTGCAGACTGGGAGTCAGTTTATTGATAAAGTGACTGCAGACTGGGAGTCAGTTTATTGATAAAGTGACTGCAGACTGGGAGTCAGTTAATTGATAAAGAGACTCACTCTGGGAAAACCGGGGTTATTGCGCAGTCCACACATGCTTATCAGGCACAAAACACTTAGACCTGATTTCAGTTTATAAGACACTTCATACTAACAAAATATTCCATGAAAACGCAAAGTTACGTTCCTGATTAACCTGTGCAGACAGCACGGACTAATCTGGAATGCTACCTTACTCACATGCATGATATTATATTTTCAGATATCGGATATTTTCAAAAAGGTCTGCTCATACATTGCTAAAAAGACAATTTACCAAACATTTATCACCGAATGCTGAAAACAAGAGCTGACGTGTTTGTGAAACACAATGCCCCTTACTGTGCCGCTTTGAAGCCATATAATTGACCTTTGACCTTGAAAGATGACTTTGACGTTGACCTTTCACCATTCAAAATGTGCAGCTCCATGAGATACACATGCATGCCAAATATCAAGTGCTATCTTCAATATTGCAAAAGTTATGACCAAGGTGAAAGTTTTGGGGCAGACACACACATACAATGAAAGACAGACACATAAAATGACAGACAGACACATACAATGACAGACAGACAGGCAAAAAACAATATAACTCCGATCAAAATAATGTTGTACATAAAATTCCTTTACTAGAGCTTGTCATAATATTTACAAATAATCAACAACGCTGCATGTTTTAATACCTAGCAAAGTTGTAAAAAGAAACATACATGCAAACATTTCAAGTGTCCACTATAACCTTGACATTGAAGCGAGCGAATCGGTTGTAACAGGCAATACATAATGTTAGTATGATAATAAATTGCTTTAATTTATTTGGAAATGCCATCATTTACGTCAGACCGACTAACGAATATGTAACGGAGAGAAAACGGACAAAATATGCAGATTTTGGTTATCCGGTGATAAAATTTATCTGGTCTGCCGCTCAAGACGCTCGAAATCAGTGTGTGAAGTGTTGGAAACACACAATGACCGCACAAGAACCGATGGTGCAATGGAAAAAAACGTACATTTAACGGATATGTACTGGATAATTATCGGTCAGCTTATGGATATTACCGTGCGAGTAACGGACTTCTACCGGATAAAACGGCAGTGTAGCGCATTAGTACCGGACAAAACTTTCTTCCAACGTAAGAGAAATGGAAAAGTACCGAACACCAACGTACAAAAAACTGTCATTTTATGTCATGCTTTATTTATAATATTTTTAAGTATCATAATTGTTTTTTCCTTTTTTTAAATGCATATGCTTGTTTGTTTCTTTATCATGAATGTTTATGAACACTTACGCAAAAAATAAAATAAATAAATCTTGGCCCGTCGAACACTTTTATATTTTCTTTCTGATGAAAGAGTAGGGTACACCCTCAGTATCATGTGGCAAAGCATCAGGTTCTGGCAGGTCAAGGTCTCCGTTATCAGCTGCTGCCGTGAGGTCTGACTCGTTCCACAACTGTGCATCAGATGCAGCACCACGGCTTCCAATGTCTGCCCAGGCCAACTTGTAGTCAGAATCCACCAGAGCTAGCAGGACAACGGAGAAGTACTTCTTGCAGTTATAACACGTAGACCCGGATCTTGGTGGACATTTGCAGGCAATATGTTTGCCATCAATAGCACCAAGCGTATGGGGGAAATTCCGGCTGTCCCTGAATCCGTCAGCTATTCGCGTCCAATCGGCAGCTGTTGTTGGCAACGGCATCACCTCGTAAGCATACTCATCTACGACTGCTCTACACACCTGACGTGTATACGATAACAGTATGAAAGGCTAGCGTGGATTATAGGTGTATGACACAGTAGATAATCCATGACCTTTAGCGAGTGGATGATTAGGTAAAAATATACTACTTGATAAACGGTGCATATAACTGTGTGCATTTCAAAATATGCACACAAGACAGTACTAATGGTGTTATACAATTTAGGAGTAGAATGCGCACTTATCTATTTGCCTTTTATCCTATACCAATAACTTAACAGAATGCAATTAATATAAAATGATGATAGAAGTAGACATTAAAGTATATAAATATATTAAAATGACTAACAGAAGCCTTTTAAAATTAATTTTAGCACTATAGTAAATTAAGCGGTACTTACTTCTGGCACAAGAAGAGAAATAGTGTAGTGGGGTACCCTCCAGTCAAAACGCATATCACGGACTTTGAACCAGACACAAGATGCCGCAGCGAAATTGTTAGCTTCATCCCTGGTTAAATTGGAAGTCTGTAGTTGTTGTGCTGTTTGGTTATCCTTAGGCCCACTCGTGCGAGAATCTCATCGAACATCTCGGGTGGCATTTACATGAAGTTGATGAATGCACGTTGGTCCTCTCGTCGTACCGTAGTTTGACCATAAGTTGGTCATACAGACCGAACTGACGCCTCCGCTCGGAACCCAGCCAAGCCCTGATCCACCATCTGCGCTGCCTCCGTCTCATTGCTCTCTTTTGAGCAAGACGATGCATGGCCAGATTAGCATTCAAAAGGCCAATCTGGGCCTGTAGGAGGGCGGCTTGACACTCTTAATTGAATGCGAGCACGACACTCCATTGCACATGTCCTTCTCACAAGGCGTACCAAAATGAAATGATACTTCAACCCACAGGTTAATTACGGTTAAATGTTGGTCAACAGTTTTGTTCCGCCACACTTCTCGCAATTTTTTTATACGTTAGCTGTCCGTTATTACCTGTTGAACATGCGTTAGGACCAGGACAACCAGACATTAACGGACATAAACCAGATACATACAGGAGGTGTAACGCACGAGTTCCGAACAAACCCTAAACTAACGTATGAAGACCGCACATCAAACGGAGATCTCTGTCCGTTTTATCCGGTGGAAAATTTTGAACATGCTCAAAACTTCCCAACGGATGGAACTGATGTCACCGGACATTGCCGAACAAAGAGCGGATTCGCCGGACATGAAACGGACATTAAACGGATAAGAACAGACACGAACGGATAAAATGATTTTATGCCCGTTTCTTGTCCGTTACCTCAGTGTGACCGGGCCTTAACAAACACAAACAAACACGCATGGGTTACACTATATTCACTTGAGCAATTTTAATGACATAACAAGGGGACTAGGCATAAAAGGGGACTAACTTTAGGTAATGTTTAATATAGGATTATAATTTTGCATATGCCCTACTTCATATCAAAAGTAACAAAGCCTGCAATTTCAACGCTGCATGTTGACAAGTTTTTGTCATCAGACAGATGGACATCCATCATTATCCTGTTAACCCTTCTAAACTATCCATGATTATCCTGTTTGCCCTTCTAAACTGCCAATGGTTATTCCATTTACAAAAGTCTAAACTGTCCATGATTATCCCATTTAGCCTTCTAAACTATCCTTGGTTATCCCATTTACCCTTCTAAACTATCCATGATTATCCTGTTTACCCTTCTAAAATATCCATTATTATCATGTTTACCCTTCTAAACTATCCATCATTATACTGTTTACCCTTCTAAACTATCAATGGTTATCCCATTTACCCTTCTATACTATCCATGATTATCCTGTTAAGCCTTCTAAACTATCCAGGATTATCATGTTAACCCTTCTAAATTTTCCATTATTATCCTGTTTACCCTTCTAAAATATCCATAATTATCCTGTTTACCATTCTAAACTATCCATCATTATACTGTTTACCCTTCTTAACTATCCATAGTTATCTCATTTTACCTTATAAACTATCCATGATTATCCTGTTAACCCTTCTAAACTATCCATGTTTATCCTGTTTAACACTTCTAAACTATCCATGGTTATCCCATTTACAAAAGCCATAACTATCGATGATTATCCTGTTTACAATCTATCGATTGTTATCTGTTTACCCTTCTAAACTATCCATGGTTATCCATTTACCCTTCTAAACATTCCCTGGTTATCCTGTTAACCCTTTTCTACTTTATTGTGGGATGTATCATTCTACATGCCTACCAATTGAGGGCGGATCCGGTGTTGGTGTTTTCCCTGTTGTGGATTTGGGCTGCTTAGGAGTTTGGGCTTCTTCGGCCTGAAAATGACAGCATTAAATGGGATTGAATATTTATCAAGGATTTACAGTGTTTTCTCTCTCTTCATTTTGGGAATGGGGCCTGGGAGCTTGGGATTGATGTAATTGGGTAGTTCTGACTACAATTGGGACCTTGGTATTGTGTTGTTTTTTTTTGCTAACAGATACTGAACAAGAGCAGGTGCCATGCTCGGCTACAGGTGCAGTTTTGAATATATAAAAGCTTGTCAGATGTTGTTTGTTTTTTTATAGGTCACAGTAACCTAGACCTTTGACCTAGTGACCCAAAAATGGGTGTGGCATGTAGAACTCATCAAGGTGCATCTACAAATTAAGTTTAACAGTTTTAGGCGGAAGCAATTTGATTTTAGAGCCAATGTTCAAAACCTTAACAAAATGTTTAGGTTTAGCACAACGCGGACGTCACGACGAGCTGGCTATGACAATACCTCGGATTTTCTCCGAAAAACACCGAGCTAAAAATTGAGAATATTACAGTGTTTTTAATAATATGTTAACTTAGGTTAAACTGAAAAAGAATAGGTGAACATAGTAAAAATTGCATTTTGTTTTTTAAATATATTTTTCTTTTTGCAACCTTCTGTTGGGAATTTTAGGGAGGTATTTGGGAAGAATATATACTTTTAGCGATTGGGAATGGGATCAAATTTCAACCCAAATATGACTACAAACAACACTGTCTTAAAAAAATAGACTTTTTCTCATTTATCTGCTTAATTAACGAGTATTTATAACAGATGAACAGATTAATTTCCAGACCTTTCCCTACGAATCAACACCACAACTAACCTGCACATGTGCCTCAAACATAGGCAGTTTGGGTTCCTCATCATCGTCGTCTGTTTCCGAGAACTGCGCTGCCTGTTCGTGGAAATCATCTGGAACATCCTGTGTTGGGCTGTTTGCGCGGGCCAGTTGGTGGGCTAGCTTCTCTTGCTCCGACCTGAAAACCATGTGTAGTGGAATGATAAAAAATTAAATGCTCTCGTGTCCGTTTCCTGGGCCTAAATCCAGGGCCTACAACACTCCCACAGTGAAGATTGAACCTGTGACCTCCCTGTCACTAGGTGGACAAGATATCCATTCCACCACGGCCACCTCTCGAGCGTGATAATTTGAGCCTTGTTCTGGGAAAACTGGGCTTAATGCATGTGCTCACTTCATAATACTGAAAGAAGAGCCCTGCCACAAACTAAACCAAAAACAAGATGTGTTTGTGAAACACTATGTCCCCGTATATGACATTTGACCTTGGAGGATGACCTTGACCCTTCACCACTCAAAATGTGCAGCTCCATGAGATACACATGCATGTCAAATATAAAATTGCTAGCTTCAATATTGCAGAAGTGACATTACATGAGCAATTTTGACCAATATATTTGACCTTGAAGGATGACCTTGACCTTTCACCACTCAAAATGTGCAGCTCCATGAGATACACATGCATGCCAAATATCAAATTGCTATCTTCAATATTGCAAAAGTACTCATCAAATGAGCGATTTTGGCCACATATATTTGACCTCTGACCTTGACCTTTCACCACTCAAAATGTGCAGCTCCATGAGATACACATGCATGCCAAATATCAAGATGCTATCTTGAATATTGAAATATAGCAAAAGTGTACATTAAATGAGCGATTTTGACCCATATATTTGACCTTTGACCTTGAAGGATGACCTTGACCTTACACCACTCAAAATGTGCAGCTCCATGAGTATGCCAAATATCAAGTTGCTATCTTGAATATTGAAATTATGCAAAAGTGTACGTTAAATGAGCGATTTTGACCCATATATTTGACCTTTCACCTTGATGGATGACCTTGACCTTTCACCACTCAAAATGTGCAGCTCCATGAAGCTCCATGGATACATATGCATGCCAAATATCAAGTTGCTATCTTCAATATTGCAAAAGTTATTGCAAATGTTAAAGTTGGCGCAAACCAACAGACCAACCAACCAACAGACCAACAGACAGGGCAAAAACAATATGTCCCCCACTACTATAGTGGGGGACATAACTAGTATACTTGCCGCAAAATTAAACAAGACTATTGTCAAGCAATATAAGTCCCCTTCCTTCTCCACCATTGTCAGAATTATTTATTTTTTTGTTGCCATAGCAACCAGAATTTTCGACGTAGGAACAAAATGAAATGACGTGCATAGTGTCCATCTATAAGTTATTGCACGATCCAAAAAACCACCATTTTCAGCAGTATTTCTAGTCTATTTGTTGTCATAGAAACCAGAATTTTAAAAGTAGGAACAAAATGAAATAACGTGCATAATGTCCATATTGCCATCTATCTATGTTCCAAGTTTCATGAAAAATATTAAGAACTTTTAAAGTTATTGCAGGATCCAGAAAACCGCCATTCCCAGCAGTATTTCTAGTCTATTTGTTGCCATAGCAACCAGAATTTTTGATGTAGGAACGAACTGAAATGACGTGCATAATGTCCATATTGCCATCTATCCATTTTTCAAGTTTAATGAAAAAATATTAAGAACTTTTAAAGTTATCGCAGGATCCAGAAAACCACCATTTTCAGCAGTATTTCTAGTCTTTTTGTTGCCATAGCAACCAGAATTTTTGACATATGAAGAAAATGAAATGACGTGCATAATGTCCATATTTTCATCTATCCATGTTTCAAGTTTCCAAATAAAATATTCAGAACTTTCAGAGTTATCGCAGGATCCAGAAAAGTGTGACAAACTGATGGACAGACAGACACCCAGAGCGCAAACCATAAGTCCCCTCCGGTGCAACTGGTAGAGGACTAACAAAAAATAATAAAAGCTTGCCACAAATTTAACAAAAAAATAATAACCATGCCACAAATTTAACCCTTTACCCCTTACACACGTATTTTGATGCATTTGTAGTCCCTAAGAAATTTAAATTTAATTTTCGACTTTTTTTTTTTACTAGATTAAAGTTTTAAAGGCCTCATTTTTAAGCCTTAGATACTGATGAACAGCAAACAGCATAACACCTGAACAGACTGTGAGTTACTTGCTGGTTTTATGCTGTTTGCACATGGCCATTTTCACTTTGCTTCTGAGTAGGGTTAAAGTAAGAATTAAGTGGTTCAAAAAAAGTAAGATTTTATGCTACTCAGATCCCCATGGCCAAGTTCACGGAAAAATTACTCAGGATTGTGCAAGAGACGTTTGCACTTCATGGTGATGCCCCATTTTAAGTTTCAATCTCACTGCTTGAGAATCGTGAAAGTAGTTCACTACCAAAGAACAAAAAACAACCTTTTCTTCTCTAGAAATAGACACACTTGGCAGTGTCGCTATAAGTCCAAGGCATTCGATGAAATCAAAATAAAATATTTTGTGGGCTGGCTAGCACAGACGGCCGGGATTCTCTGGATTGGGAAAGTTCACCTAGTTTCAACAATTTTTTTGAAAATTGTTGATGTAGATTTGTTTCTCACAAATACTTTGAAATTGAGAATAAACTTGTCTTAAATACTATCTTCTAAGGTTCAATGTATAGGGATGAATATTGAGATGAGCTAATTATTGCAATTATTTGAACAAAAATGTGTTGTTCTTTTTGTAATACCTTCAAATAATTTTTTTTTGAGATTTGGAAATAATGTGAACCTTTTGAGATTGTGAATGGGGTCGATTTCAGTCCCAAATTTAGAAAATTCAAAAACACTGCACAGTGACAAACAAAATAAAATAATACGCGACACATATTATTAATTGTAATAATGAGTTTTGATAACGGAAGTAAAAGTTGAAAATTAAGTGCCAACAAAATTGGCTTTAAAGAAAACAAACTATGCCAAATGCAATTAATTAACAAGGGCTGTTTGTAAAACATGCATGCCCCCCATATGGGCTGTCAGTTGTAGTGGCAGCCATTGTGTGAATACGTTTGTTGTCACTGTGACCTTGACCTTTGACCTAATGTAAGTTATCATCCGGAAACCATTGTACTATTTCGAGTCACTGTGACCTTGACCTTTGACCAAGTGACCTGAAAATCAATAGGGGTCATCTGCCAGTCATGATCAAGGGGGGAGTGAGAGGGGGATATAATGTGGGGTGTGGTAATTTATTAGATGTTAAAAAAAATAATTGGGGGGGGTAGGGGGGTAGGGGGAGTGAGGGGGGGGGGGTAAAATGTGGTGTGTGGTAATTTATTAGATGTTCAAAAAAAAATTGGGGGTGGGTGGGTGTGGGGGGTTGGGGGGTGAGAGGGGGCTATAATGTGGGGTGTGGTTATTTATAATTTGTTTAAAAAAAATAAAATTGGGGGGGGGGTGGGTGGATAGGTGAGAGGGGGTTGTAATGTGGGGTGTGGTAATTTATAAGATGTTTAAAAAAAAATTGGGGATGGTGGGGGTGAGAGGGGGGTAATAATGTGGGGTGGGTTATTTATTAGATGTTTATTTTTTTTATTTTTTTTTTTGAGGGGGGGGGGGGGGTGGGGGGTGGGGGGATGGGGGGTGGGGGGGTAGGGGGGAGTGAGAGGGGGGGTATAATGTGAGGTGGGGTAATTTTGTAGATGTTTAAAAAAATGGGGGGTGGGGGTGGGGGGGTAGGGGGGTGGGGGCGGGTAGGGGGGGGGTGGGGGTGAGAGGGGGATATAATGTGGGGTGTGGTAATTATAAGATGTTTAAAAAATGGGGGGTGGGGGGTTAGGGGGAGTGAGAGGGGGGTTTAGTTGGGTGGGGTTATTTATAGATGTTTTAAAAAAAATTGGGGGGGGTGGGGGGGTGGGGGTGTGGGGGGGGTAGGGGGGGGTAGGGGGGTGGGGGGGGGGGTAGGGGGATAGGGGGGGTGAGATGGGGGGTTAATGTGGGGTGTGGTTATTTATTTGATGTTTAAAAAAAAATCGGGGGGGGGTGATATCCTCTCTTCATTTAACATGAAATTTTAACTTATTGCATTTGTTTCCCCTGTATATAAGAAAGATAAAATAAAGTATTACCTCCCCTGTCCTGCTTATATTTATATTATTCAACAAAATTAAACATTAACACAATATTTAATATACAAAATATACAAAAAAAATCATATTCTGATAATATTTTTACTGATCCACTTTATTTTACTCAAAGGATGATGTTTCATTGGACTGATAACTTTAGATTTAGAATTACAGACCAGTTGCTTCAGTTATATTGTTCAGAGTTCGCCCTGTTGGCCGTGTATGCATTCTTGAGTTATCATCCAAAAACCATTTTACTATTTCGGGTCACCGTGACCTTGACCTTTGACCTAGTGACCTCAAAATCAATAGGGGTCATCTGCGAGTCATGATCAATATACCTATGAAGTTTCATGATGCTAGGCCCAAGCGTTCTTGAGTTATCATCTGACAACCACCTGGTGGACGGACCGACCGACAGACTGACAGAGCGACATACTGACGGACCGACATGAGCAAAGCAATATACCCCCTCTTCTTCAAAGGGGGCATAATAAATAAGTTCAAAATAAATTAGCATTGCCCTGGGAAAACAGGCTTAAATGCATGTATCTAAAGTGTCAAACCAGATTAGCCTGTGCAATCCACGTCCAGGCTAATCAGGGACGACACTTTCTGCCTAAAATGGATTTATGTTTAGATGACACTTCCTTTAAATGAAAACTTCCATATAAATGGAAAGTGTCATCCATGATTAGCCTGCATGCACTGCACAGGCTAATATGAGATGATACTTTACTCACGTGCATTAAGCCCCATTTTCCCAGAGCGTGGCTCATATATACCATAGTTACCTTCTAATGGGGTCGTCCCATACAACGTGTACAGACTCAGATATACCATAGTTACCTTCTAATGGGGTCATTCCATACAACGTGTACAGACTCATATATAACATTGTTACTTTCTAATGGGGTCGTCCCATACAACGTGTACAGACTCACACATACCATAGTTACTTTCTAATGGGGTCGTCCCATACAACGTGTACAGACTCACACATACCATAGTTACCTTCTAATGGGGTCGTCCCATACAACGTGTACAGACTCATATATACCATTGTTACCTTCTAATGGGGTCGTCCCATACAACGTGTACAGACTCATATATACCATTGTTACCTTCTAATGGGGTCGTCCCATACAACGTGTACAGACTCATATATACCATAGTTACCTTCTAATGGGGTCGTCCCATACAACGTGTACAGACTCATATATACCATTGTTACCTTCTAATGGGGTCGTCCCATACAACGTGTACAGACTCATATATACCATAGTTACCTTCTAATGGGGTCGTCCCATACAATGTGTACAGACTCATATATACCATTGTTACCTTCTAATGGGGTCGTCCCATACAACGTGTACAGACTGGGACGGCTGATTCTCTGCAGAGTTCCTCTCAACTACAGCCACCTTCTCTGTAACATGAACAACACATGGGTGACAACAGCAAGAAATACATGATTTATGCTAAATAGATTTGATTCTTAGTTAATTACCCAAATAACAATATCAATCTGGATAAAAAAGGAGTTTTATTTATTTTTTGTTTCAAGACGTTTCATTTATTTTTGCAAATAAGTGTCTAATCAATATTTTTACTGATGATCATGTATCTTAATTTGCAAAAGAGTGTTTTTCCACCATTTTGGGAATGGAGCCAGTCCCTTTGGATTTGGAAAATTGGAGGAGTTTTCACTAAATAAATGGGAAATTACTGTTTTTGTTGTTTTGCTAAAAAATGCTTCAAAATTGAGAATACAAGACGAAGTGTTTTCAGTATTATATTTACTAAAGTTGAACTTATATGGATGGAAATTGAACAAAATATTGAGATCTAAAATATTAATTTTTATTGGAAACCTTCCATACCATTAGCTCCCATTTGGGAAAAATATATACTTTTTTTCCATTTCGAATGGGGCCGATTAGGGACCAAATTTTGAATGGAAAAAAACTACTTCAAAAATAATAATTTGATGGTTCATTTATAGAAATAATTTTAATTCATTTTTTGTCACATAATCATTCCAATTTAATATATTAAAATTATCTACAATGTTTGCCAAGTTAGTATAGCAAAATTAAATAAATCTTTATAACTATGATATTAAAATCCTACCAGTAATCAAAACATAACAATCACACAATAACATCACAAATCACACATGGGGTTTCTTTCTATATTGAATAAAATAGCATCATTATCCATATGAGTCATTAACACTTTCCCACTCAGAAGCAAAGTGAAAATGGCTATATGCAACCTGCATAACATCAGAACAGCCTGCGTGCAACTCACAGACTGTTCAGGTATTATGCTGTTTGCTACTCATCAGTATCTGAGGTTTCGGAAATGAAATACTTTAATCTAGTATGAAAGGTCTTAAATTTAAGTTCATTTTCGAAGGTACTGAAAATGCGTCAAAATGCTTATATGAGTGGTAAATGGTCAAGTTATTATAATCCACCACCTACCCTCCGTCCGGCGTGATTTTGCCCCGCTACTGGCTGAGGAATCCTCGGGGGTACCCACTTGGCCACTGCCTGAATGGAAAGCATTTCCATGATTCACAAACATCAATACCAATACAGTATTTTATTTTTTAAACATGTTTTTTTTAAATTATTAATTAAATGGTAGATTTTATTCAAATTGCAAACTTTGTTATCACAGCATAATTATTAGACTACAAATAATAATCGCAATAAATCTGTTAATTATTGAACAGAAAACTGTTTTCATATTGTTGTATGTTAATTACAATTTACATGCATTAGAACTCAGAGTGTAAGATTTTTCTTTTAAGAATTAACACATAGTTAAGCATGTGTAATAGAGACAGTAATTAGAGTTTTGAATTCCCATCTGCGATGACCATTTTTATTCAACTATTTCTTAAATTTTTTTAGACAATCAACAAAATTTGTTGCAGAATAACCCATAGCTGACTGACTTCTTTGACTACATAAACCTCACCGGTGTTGTATTTGATTTTTAAAATTAGGAAAACAAAAGTGTGATTTATTTCTAAAGCACATCATTGAAGTATTGCTGAATAAACGCTGTATTTTGCGTACTTACAATTCAGTCTCTTACTGCCCCTTCTCCTGCGTTTACCCCTGAAACAGTTCGACAAAACATTCATGATTTTTTTTAATGCTCTCGTATTGATAAATATTTAGGTGCCAGAGTGTTTTTTTGTTCGAATTTGGGGCCTGTAGAAGGACCCATTCCCAATTGAATTTTTTTCCCCAAAATGGTACCTAAAATTCCCAATTTATTTTATTTTTTTAAGTAAGTCTCAACATTTAGTTCATAACTGATAATGCCTTACAAGTTGAACCACTTTTATTCTCAATTTAAAAGCATTTATTAGCAAAAAAACACTTATTTCCCAATTTAGTCAAAAGGACACAATGTTCCCATTTCAAATCACATGGACCCGGCCCCATTCCCATAATGGTGAAAATCAAGAAACCATCGGAAACGGGTGATTCTCCCCAAAGGTTTTTTTTGTCACAATATTGTACTATATAATCAGATAAAAGGGAACGTCTTGAGGGCACAGTAGTTGGGGGGGGGGGGGACAAGAATTTTTTTTATAGAAAATTTCAAAGGGCCGTAACTCTGTGATAAATCATCTGACCAGAACCCGCTGATAATATGCACATCTCCTCTTGGTAGTGAAGCTTCCCATAAAATTTCATTGAGTTCCGGTCATTAGTTTCTGAGAAATAGCCCGGACAATAAATGTGCACAGACGGACAGACAGACGCACACACGGACAGACGAAGCGGCAACTATATTCTCCCCCCAAAAAAAATTTTGGGGGAGCATAAAAACACTGGGTTCTGACCCTGAATGAACAAAAAATTGTAAGAGTTTTTTTCTCAGCTTTTTGGGGAGTGGGGCCTGGGTTGTTTTGGATTGGGAAAAATCTCTTTGTTTTGACTAAAATTGGGACAAATAGGTGTTGTTGTTTACTTGCATACAAATTCTTAATCCTTTCCCACTTAAAAGCAAAGTGATAATTGCTATGTGCAAACAGCATGAAACCAGAACAGTGCTGTTTGTGGCTTATCAGTATCTAAGGGTTCAAAATGAAGCCTTTAAAACTTGAATATAGAAAGAAAGGCCTTTAATAAAATGTAACTTTTAAACGGACTACAAACATGTCAAAATACGTATCTTAGTGGTAAACGGTTAAGAATTGAGATACAAAAAAAATTCAATATTGTATCTACTAAGGTCCAAGTCATGCAACTGAATAGGGAGATGAACTAAAAGTTTTATAATTTATACTTTATTAAATGCTTTCCTCAACATGTCAAGTTAAATAAAAACCTTTTTACAAAATAGTTTTACTGGAGATTTTCTAAATTAAGAATGACATAATAACTTAAGAAACTAAGTCACAAATATAGTTAAGCAATGACAATTATATTTTATTTTCATTCCCATTTTTCAAATTTGAAACAATTATCATTTTAAAATTTAAATTACCTTTTTCCCTATAAAACAAAGAAAAGCATAAAACAAAACCCGATAATTTTAATTGATGAACAAGTAACTATATCCAGTAATATTTTATAAAAGTTAAGAAGTAGTTAGCCTTATTTTGTAAAACAAAATCCTTGTTTTTCTTAATGTTTATATTAATAATAAATGTAAAGGATATGACTGAAACATGTTAAGTATTTAAACAAAAGTAGCATGATTGTACGGTATATGTACTGTATACTTTATTTAATTGAGCCTTGTGTTCATAATATGAATTACATGGTAACTGAATTCTCAAGATTTGTTGTGGTCTGCGCCATAACATCCAACAACTGCTTTCTCAGAACTCAAGATCTTGCATATAGGTCGCCAGGGTGTTTTTGATATGGTGTCGGACTAGCGACTGGCAGGTCACAGGTTCGATCCAAATTGTGAGAGCCCAAAAAGACACCAAGTACTAGTTCCACTCAGGAAACGGACTTAACAAGCAAATTCATTGAATTGATATCCCCCGCCTTCTGCACACAAAAGTTTTCTGGACGTCTGGACAAAAAGCATTTTTTCAAGATACAAAAGGCCATAACTTCTTTATTATCCAATGTGTACATTGCCAATTGACGTGCATCATCCTCTTATCAATATATATATACTCATACCAAGTTTCAATGAAATTCGCCAAAGCACTTCCAAGATATGGCTCCGGACACAAAAAAGCTTTTTTTCAAGATACAAAGGGCCATAACTCTGTTATTTACTGATGGTGTAAAATGCCATTTGGCCTGCATCATCCTCTTCTCCATATATATACTCATATCAAGTTTCAATGAAATCCGCAAAAGCACATCCAAAATATCACTCCGGAAAAAAAAGTGCCGGACAGACGGACAACGCCAAAACAATATCCCTCCCCCTGTGGCGGGGGATAATAAGCATAAGGCATTCACTGCAATTGAGCTTTCAAATAGATAGGTTAATACTTAGATCTTACGTGTTCTGAGCCATCACATCTTCCAACTGCTTTTGAGCTTGGAAATAGATAGGTTTATACTAAGATCTTACGTGTTCTGAGCCATCACATTCTCCAACTGCTTTTGAGCTTGGAAATACATGTAGATAGGTTTATACTAAGATCTTACGTGTTCTGCGCCATCACATCTTTCAACTGCTTTTGAGCTTGGAAATAGATAGGTTTATACTAAGATCTTACGTGTTCTGCGCCATCACATCTTTCAACTGCTTTTGAGCTTGGAAATAGATAGGTTTATACTAAGATCTTACGTGTTCTGAGCCATCACATCTTCCAACTGCTTGCTGAGCACTTCTCTCATCTCCAGAGACCCCACCGTCTCTTGAGGCTGAAACCAACAAAACGTGTCTTTATAGGAAAAATACTCTTGTTTTCTCTTTTCACACATATTACATGAGCTGTGCTCTATGAAAAAGGGGTTTAATGCATGTGCGTAAAATGTTGTCCCAGATTAGCCTGTGCAGTCCGCTTGTTTCAAGAAAGTCTCTTCAGAGCAAAAATCAAGTTTAGGCGGAAAGTGTCGTCCCTGATTAGCCTGTGCGGACTGAACAGGCTAATCTGGGACGACACTTTACGCACATGCATTAAACCTCTTTTTCACTGAGCACAGCTCATATATTGATAACAAATCTTAACCTGCTACTTTCTCTTGTTCATTTAGTTAATAATGACACAATGACCATGGGATAAAGACAAGGTCAGTAGGTCAACTCAGATTCATTAGTTATGCTCAACATTAACAGACTTTGCAAAACCTGAGAAGGACCTGTCAGATTATGTTGCAATTGTGTCAGACATTTGGTTAATCTGTCAGACATGCAAGCAAGTTACATATAAACTTATTAAACTTCTTGTCAGGCACTGTGTCTGAAAGTGCCAGAATGTGTGCCAGTGTGTAATTGGGGGTTAGATTTGTCTGACTGACAGGTTGTTTGGAGTCTGCACTAGGACCTGAAGAACTCACCAAGGCTTGCGTTTCGAGTCTTCTAAAGCTCACCAGAGATACTTAATCTGAGCTCTAGAAAAATGGGACTTAATACATAGAGGATATTTGTTGGTTTCGGTGGATTAT
This sequence comes from Dreissena polymorpha, assembly GCF_020536995.1. NCBI lineage: Eukaryota > Metazoa > Mollusca > Bivalvia > Myida > Dreissenidae > Dreissena > Dreissena polymorpha. Next base: position 50,221,767 of record NC_068369.1, read on the forward strand.
CGATTTTAATTCATGAGTGATCATAGAAAATTATATTTTTTTTTACGTGTGGCGCAGCAACAAGTGAAAATATATATTTTATATGATCACAAGTGAATTAGAATTGATATTCCACCGAATCCAACAAATTTTCTTTTTATTTTAAGCTTTTTTCACAGTTTATATACATTGTTAAAGAGTTTAACTAAAGAATTTCGCTAGGATAATGACGTCATTTCGTAAAAAAATGACGTCATTTCACAGTAAACAGTGAAAATTATCGAAAATTTTCACTGATAATTTTCACTGATTGAAACAGTGAAATTATCAGTTTTAATTCACTGATATTTCTCTATAAATCACAGGAAAGCATAAAATAAATGTGCTAATTGTAATCAAGGGCGACACTTTACGTCTAGATTGGATTTTGGTTTAGAAAAGACTTCCTTTGACCATAATTTTTCATAAAGCTCTGTGTCTGAAAAAGCGTTAATGTTTGCCAGGCATTGTATTTTTTTGTCAGATTTTTCTGAAAGGTTAATAAGGACTATAAATACCTGTAGCACTCATTAAGGTTTCCGCATTAGGTTCTCTAAATGTTGCTAATTATACTTATAATACCTGGGCTCTTACCACTGACCCTTTCAGTTAAAGACTAGAGCTTAAGCCACCTGACCAGCCATACTGATAACGATTTAAATGTATTTTATACTTTGTATACGCAATCCAGGTAGTGTCACAAAATATGACGACAACAACATAACTCTTAAAGCTTTTGTAATGCATTATAATTTTCAGGTTTACATTCACCTAAAGATGCATATAATGGATATTTAAGAGCATGGTAAATGTTCAGTATTACTGTTTCCTTGCAAATATCGTTACTACAACCAAATTGAGCAAATCTGAAACAATTTTGCAAATGTACTAAAACGTGAAAAGGTCCCTTTAATAAACAATTAACCTAGTATTCTCAATGTATATAAGTGATAACAGGTCGTTGTTTTTTTTTCCATTTTTCCATTTTTTACTTTAAATTGATTTATTTATTTATAGCTTTGTTTATTTATAAAAAAAATAACAGCACATCTCTCACAAAATACCTGCTGCTTATCTTCTTCTGAGGGGCTCTTATCCAGACTGCCAGTCAATTTGCAGACCAGATTCGCAACTGGTGATTTGCCTCCCTTTCTTGCCGGTGTACCGGACCCAGAGTTGCCTCCCTCGGAATTTCTATCGACAGATGGGGAAGTTTTTTCAGCTTCATTTTTTGCGGTAACAGCCGATTTGGGAGGCTCTGTGACACTTTTGATGTTCCGTCGTACACGTGGAGTGCGCATGGGTGTTCCTCTGGTGGTAACCACCGCCTGAAAATAATTCATTATTAAGACTTGCTTTGGGAAAACGGGTCTTAATGCATGTGTGTAAAGTGTCGCTCCAGTTCAGCCTGTGCAGTCTGTGCAAATCATTCTAAAGAAGAAAGCATATACATAAAGTGGGCAGAGCGATCATTGTCCAGGCGAGATGTCAATTACTTAATTTAATAAGCCTGTGTTCCTGTTCAAAAATGCCATGTATACTGCACGGTTATGCTTCATGCAATGTGAAATTTTGTCACCGGTTTCAGACGTATTCAAGCATTGATTCTTATACCTTAAGATATCAGCACAAACTGCAAGTATAAAATTGTCCTTTAAACACTAAAGATTTTTGCAAATGTATTACAATAACTTGAGATATTTGCAAAAATAAAATTCTTAATGGTGTGTTTACATTCTGTCCAGCCTGTGTGTAAACCCATGAAATCCCAATTGATTCTGCATCCTGAAGCAGGTAAGAGCAAATACATGCCAAATCATTCATGTTATCAATTATGTTAAAAACTGCGTATGCAGCAGTTGAAAGTAGCGAGTTGACATTCAAAAACATGACGGAAAGTCCGTGATTGAAAAAATCTGTTAAAAGTGGAAAAAGTCATATCCCTGGTAAGACATTGTTGACGTTGACGGGACAGAAAAAAAAATTAAAATGTGCATATTGCCTAAGGGTGCCATGATTGAGTTAACGATTTCTAGATTGAAGATGTCAGTTAACATCAGTTTTTTATTTTTTTATTTTTAAGTTTATATAAACCAGAAAAGCAAATTTAAAAATTAAATGGCCCCGTTACCGTGACATTTGACCAGTTGACCTCAAAATCAAAAGGCGTCTTCTTTACTTTGAAAATAGCAAGATACCAAGAGTTCTTAAGATATCACCCAGATATGATGTTCATGTTACAGCCCTTTGATCTTGAGCTTTGACCTGTTAACCCCAAAATTTATAGTCGTGTTTGTTTTCTAACAAGAAACTATCATAACAATTTTATTTTTGTAGGATAACGAAGTCTATAGATATCATGCAAAAATGAAATGGTCCACAGAATTACAAACCATTTCAAAGATGCAAAGCAATACATCCCTGCATCTTTCAAGGGTGGAGTGGGATGCATATAATAATTGGTTGAGTGGTATGTTGATTTTCATATGTTTGGCATATACATGTAAAATGAACAACAGCATGCCAATAATTACACATCCTAATAGTAATCATAGTGAAGAAAAATTTAACTTACAAAAACAATGTTTAACAAGAGTGCCAAACTGTCACAAGATACGCCCCTTCGAAGGTTTTGGACGTCATGCTCAATGCTTGAAATGCACTAAGTGATCTCGAGACCAAGTTATTGACCCGGCATGACCCATATTTGAACTTGACCCAGATATCATTTAGACGTAACATCTGACTAAATTCGATGAAGATCGGATGAAAACTACTTCAATAAGAGAGCGGACACCATGCTAAATGCTTGAAATGCACTAATTGACATTGCGACTTCGTTTTTGACCTTGCATGACCCATATTTGAACTTGCCCTACATATCATCTAGACACAACTTCTGACCAAATTAGGTGATATTCGGATGAAAACTACTTCAATTAGAGAGCGTACAACATGCTAAATGCTTGAAATGCACTTAGTGACCTCATGACCTTGATTTTGACCCTGCATTACACATATTTGAACTTAACCTACATATCATCTAGACACAACTTCTGACCAAATTAGGTGAAGATCGGATGAAAACTACTTCAATTAGAGAGCGGACACCATGCTAAATGCTTGAAATGCACTAAATATTCCTGTAACCAAGTTTTTGACCCAGCATGACCCATATTCGAACTTGACCTAGATATTTTCTAGATACAACTTCTGACCAAGTTTAGTGATTATCGAATGAAAACTATTTCTATTAGAGAGCAGACACCATGGTAATTGCTTGAAATGCACTTAGTGAACCAGTGACCTAGTTTTTGACCCGGCATGACCCATATTCGAACATTACCTAGATATTGTTCAGATACAACTTCTGACCAAGTTTGGTGAAGATCGGATGAAAACTACTTCAATTAGAGAGCGGACACCATGCTAAATGCTTGAAATGCACTAGGTGACCATGTGACCTAGTTTTTGACCTGGCATGACCCATATTCGAACTTGACCTGCATATTGTCTAGATAAAACTTCTGACCAAGTTTGGTGAAGATCGGATGAAAACTATTTGAATAAGAGAGCGGAAACTTCTGTGAACACCGCCCGCCCGCCTGCCCACCCGCCCCCAAGGTGAAACTATAATACGTCCCGTTTTTTTAAAACGGGCGTATAAAAAAAGAATATTTTAGATAAAAAATTTTTTGCCAGAAATCTTCCATTTTCCATGATTTTACAGACATTTAACAATTGAATTTTTTCCCCAGATCTGTTCTTACCATATGTTTTGTATGGAAGTGTTACAGAAAGACAAATGTTTCACTCACCAGGAAAAGGTTTGCATTAAATGTGTGAGGAAAAATTACTCATGAGGGAAGGGTGTGGATTAAAGGTGTGAGGAAAAATTACTCACCAGGGACAGGTTCAGATTAAAGGTGTGAGGAAACATCACTAACAAGAAAAGGTTTTGATTAAAGGTGTGAGGAAACATCACTAACAAGGAAAAGGTTTGGATTAAAGGTGTTGGGAAACATCACTCACCAGGGAAAGGTTGGGATTAAAGGTGTTGGGAAACATCACTCACCAGGGAAAGGTTGGGATTAAAGGTGTTGGGAAACATCACTCACCAGGGAAAGGTTGGGATTAAAGGTGTGAGGAAACAGCGATTCATCCACTCTAACATTCTGTTCTTTACACTGAAAAACAAAACATACACGAGTTACTTGACAACTCTTATTTCGTAAACAAATGCATTTAGTATGGTTACTTTAATCAACAAAATGTTGATTACTTATATTCCCCTAACCAACCAATGCTAAAGAAATCAGACTACGGATGTTTCCGATAAAAACGGCTAAGGTCTGTAAACTTTCACTGTCCACACACATCCATTTTCACCAAAAGGATGGCCAGTTTATGGCTAGAAAATAATTATATTTCATTATAATGTTATATTCAAGGAAAGTTAAAAAGAATCAGTTGATATTTTCTGACTGGTACCAAATGGTAGGACATAAGAAACAAACTATGTACTAGTGATTACGTATCAACTAATATCATTTCACTTTGCTCAAATATGGCATATTACAAATAAAACAGAGTGATGTGTAACCAATCAGTCAAGCGCACAATGGAAAGTAACACAATATAAAACACGGCTTTTTGTTGGTCCATATGATCACATTATGTGAACTAGTTTTCAGCCTTTAAGACAAAGTTAGAGTACATTGATTGTGGGGAACCTTGCAACCTTTGCCCTTTTCTTGACATTTTGAACATCTAAAGAGTAAGTTATTTTTCTAAAGGCTGATTAGTTCCTATAAATATTTTACTGATCTTCAAATAGGTTGACCCAAACACTTCATTCTATCTGATATGGAAAATATCACCACCATTACCAAAATTGCCAACCAGGCATGAAAGGAAAACGTCAGGATTAAGTTTAGCATCTCACAGGCTGAATATAGAGAGAAAGAAGGGCATACCTACACTCTCCATTAGACTATTGAACATTTTGCATTAATAATTAAGGATTTGAGATCCAACCCTTACCATGTACAACCAATGGGGACTGACAATTTTCAAGCCCTGTGCCTTTGCTTGTTTGAAATCTTTAGTCGTATCGTTCTGCCGACCCTGTAAAAAATATATATACGTATGCAGAAAATGTCCAAAAATATGTTTTGGTAATATAAACAAAAGGGCAATGATGGTAATAAAGTGCTCACCAGAGCTCAAGAATACCATATCCAAAAATGGCATTTACATTGTCAAGATACAAATTCTGACCATGTTTTATCATGATTAATTGTAATGTGGCTTCTACACATGTGTTTTTTAAGTAAGATTAAACCTGGTGACCAAGCGTTTGGATGCTCATGAGCCAGATGCAAATTAAACCTAGATATTGTCAAGACAACCAGTCACAGAACTAGTGACGTACTTGTTGGACATACAAGACCATACATACATCCTAGATAACCAATTTTGATCAAGATTGAGTCATAAACGTGGCTTCTTGAAAGAGATCAAGGTTTTTCAAAGATTTAACCTGCTTTTCTCAATGTACGTTATCCGGATCAACCTCTGACTTAATATTGTCAAGAAAAACATTCTAGGTAAATTTCATCAAGATTGAGTTAGTATGGGGCTTCTAACATGGTAAAATGTTTATTTGTAAGACTTGACCCGAAAACCTTATAGTTTTTGGACACAAGTCACCTTGATTTAAACATGGCCATGATATTGTTAATTAAAACATTTTAATTAAGTTTCATCATGATTGGGTCATAAATCTGGCCTCTATATGGGAAACTTTTTTTTTAAATACCTAACCTACTGACCTAGTTTTTGGTCATGACACAGATTTTAAATCGGAGTAGATATTGTCAAGACAATTATTCTGACTAATTTTCATCAAGATAAAGTCATAAATGCAACTTCTAGATACAAAGTTCTTAAAAGATTTGACAAGTTAACCTATTTTGGATGCAAGTGACCCAGATTCTACACAGCCTGCATATTGTCAAGATTAACATTCTGACCAAGTTTCATCAACATTGAGGCATAAATGTGGCTTTCAAAGTGGTAACAAGGCTTTACAAAGATGTTTCCTGCAGGTAACCTAATTTTGGATGATCTTCACCCAGATTTGAACTCAGCCTTGATATTGTCAAGATAAACATTCTGTCATACAAAGATACAAGGTATTTAAAAGATTTGACAAGGTGACCTTTGTTTGGATGCAAATGACCCAGATTCTACACAGCCTGCATATTGTCAAGATTAACTCTCAGACCAAGTTTCATCAACATTGAGGCATAAATGTGGCTTTCAATGTGGTAACAAGGCTTTTCAATTTTGACCTTGTAACCTAGATTTGGATGATCTTGACCACGATATGAACTCAGCCTTGATATTGTCAAGATAAACATTCTGACCATGTTTCAACACGAGTCTGGCCTATAGATTGGTAACAACAATTTTTTTCTAAGATTTGATCTGGTTTTTTAGTTTTTGTTTAACGTATTCCGCATAACAACTCTACTTAATAATTGCCAAGATCAACATACTGACCAAATGAAGACAAGCCTGTACAATACCCACAAACAAAGTTAAAAACTAAAAACGAATAATGAGTTGATGATGGACAAAGGGTGACCACAAACGGTCAGCATAAACTCACAAATATTATAAGTAACACATTTGAATCACATGGAATTGTACCATTTAACAAATAGTATTTTGACCTCCCATTGTAAGGTCAATTGCAAGGACACCATGACAATCATTAAAGCACATAATTACTTGAACATACCTCATATGAGGAGAACACCGTACCTCATCACAGAGTACACAGGGTACACCAAAAACACCCCATCCAGTTAAAGACTTCACCAAAAACACCCTCCTCCTTAAAGGGTTCACCAAATCCCTTCATGTTAAAATCAGCATTGAGAACAATTTCAAGAAAATTTTTAGCACCGATTGCTTGTCTAACACTATCGAAGGCACCCCTATACCTGAAAGATGAAATGGGTGCATGTATTGTCGATGGTCCAACGATACTCCCCTCCCAGACACGTGACAATCTCATTAAACTCTGCCTGGTCCTTGGCCAGTCGTCTAGCAACAGTGATCACCACGCCTTGCAGCGCAGTTGGGACATCCTGAAAGAAACAAGAGATGTGTTCGTCAGAAACACAATGCCCCCTATTGCGCCACTTTGAAATATTTTTTTAATTCTTTTTTACATTTGACCTTGAACTTCCACCACTCAAAGAGTTGTTTTGTTAAAGTATCAATCAAATCTAATCATAAATAAAGAAGTTATGGCAATTTTAGCAAAATTTAATAATTTGACCTTGACAGTCAAGGTAATTCAAAGGTCAAGGTAAAATTCAACTTGCCAGGTACAGTAACCTCATGATAGCATGAAAGTATTTTAAGTTTGAAAGTAATAGCCTTGATACTTTAGAAGTAAAGTGGATCGAAACACAAAATTGAACCATATATTCAAAGTTAAGTAAAAAAAGGGCCATAATTCCGTAAAAATGACAACCAGAGTTATGCAACTTGTCCTTTTACTGTCCCCTTATGATAGTTTGCGAGTGTTCCAAGTATGAATGCAATATCTATGATACATTAGGGGTAAAGTGGACCAAAACACAAAACTTAACCAAATTTTCAATTTTCTAAGTATAAAGGGCCCATAATTCCGTCCAAATGCCAGTCAGAGTTACATAACAACTTTGCCTGCACAGTCCCCTTATGATAGTTAATAAGTGTTGCAAGTATGAAAGCAATAGCTTTGATACTGTAGGAATAAAGTGGACGTAAACACAAAACTTAACCAAATTTTCAATTTTCTAAGTATAAAGGGCCCATAATTCCGTCCAAATGCCAGTCAGAGTTACATAACAACTTTGCCTGCACAGTCCCCTTATGATAGTTAATAAGTGTTGCAAGTATGAAAGCAATAGCTTTGATACTGTAGGAATAAAGTGGACGTAAACACAAAACTTAACCAAATTTTCAATTTTCTAAGTATAAAGGGCCCATAATTCCGTCCAAATGCCAGTCAGAGTTACATAACTTTGCCTGCACAGTCCCCTTATGATAGTTAATAAGTGTTGCAAGTATGAAAGCAATAGCTTTGATACTGTAGGAATAAAGTGGACCTAAACACAAAACTTAACCAAATCTTCAATTTTCTAAGTATAAAAAGGGCACATAATTCTGTCAAAATGCCAGTCAGAGTTACATAACTTTGCCTGCACAGTCCCCTTATGATAGTTAGTAGGTGTTGCAAGTATGAAAGCAATAGCTTTGATACTTAAGGAATAAAATGGACCTAAACACAAAACTTAACCAAAATTTTCAATTTTCTAAGTATAAAAAGGGCACATAATTCTGTCAAAATGCACGCCAGAGTTATCTAACTTTGCCTGCCCAGTCCCCTCATGATAGTAAGTAAGTGTACAAGTTTGAATGCAATAGCATTGATACTTTCTGAGAAAAGTTGACCTAAACGCAAAACTTAACCGGACGCCGAAGCCGACGCCAAGGTGATGACGATAGCTCATAATGTTTTTTCAAAAATTAGATGAGCTAAAAATGTATTCCTTTTACAACATGTTATTGCAGTGCTTTACTTTGCAAATTCATCACTTAAAATATTTCAAGATGGCAGACATTTGCAGCGTTTCCATTGACTTGTAAGATTTTCGGAAAGTAGTGAAGATTTTACGTCAGTCACCCTTAATGTCTGTGCCATCCGCTAACCAATCAGAAATCAAAAAAAAAAAATGGGTAAAATTGGTACTGAGATTCAGAGTAAGCTTAAACAATATTTGTTCTCAAATGATCCCACACTCAAATGATTTGCCCGTATCACCCCCCCCCCCGAAAAAAAACGCATTTGAATTACATTGCTCTCATATTTGACCCTGGACAGTTAAATTCTGGATTTCCAGAATGATCCGGTCAATGGACAACCTGTAATTTACACATTTGCAAACAATTTATCAGAAATGTTCAACTTTAGTGAGAAGCAGATGTCCTAATGTTTTTTAACTTTAACCCAAATTGAAAGAAGAAGGCCATTTGCGCTCACCTGCAGGGACCCGAAGCAGCTAAAACATTATGAGAGGGTGGATTTCATAAAAGAACAAGCAAATTCGTTGAATTGATATCCCCGCCAATATGCTTCTTGACACAAACGTTTTCTGGACGGATGGGCAACGCCCTTTGACCTCAATGTGTGACCTCGACATAAGCACCTAGGATTATGGGTGTTGAATGTGAAGCACCCCCAGATGATTGTGAACATCTATGGCAAGTTTCATGGCTCTGGCTCATGTGTTAATGGAGATAAAGCTCTAAGCTTATATTGAAAAGCATTTTATCAAGATACAAAGGGCCATAACTCTGTTATTAACAGTGGGTGTACAATGCCATTTTGCGTGCATCATCCTCTTATCCATATATATATATATACTCATACCAAGTTTCAATGAAGTCCGCTTTTCCAAGCTTTTCGATGACATGGCTCCGGACGGACAGAAAGACCGACGGATGGACGGACAGACAACGCCAAAACAATATCCCTCCGCCTATGGCGGGGGATAATAAAAGTACTTTATGAAACATAAATATTTCATTTCTAGGCACAAAATAACGGCAAACTTTTAATGATTTAAAATATTGTTGTTCTCAGGTGAGCTAAAAAGAAATGGCCAAAGTAAGAACCTCGTAATCTCCGTCCACTTCGTCGTTTTGTCGCTGGGATGAGGCGACAGCACTCTCACGCTCCTGTCTCCTCTGTTCGATGGTCACCTCCATCTTGGCTCTAATCAGCTCAAACAGCTCACTGTCGTTCTAAACGTTTGGAAAAAAGTGACAATTTGATATAAGGTTCATCTTTAACTTAAAGCGAAAAGAGACGGTTTTGGGTTAAGTTTGTTGTTAAATGTCAATCAAGAAAAATAAAATAAAAAAATTTACAATTAATTTGTTTCAATGGCCTTGAAAAGAAGATATTAAAATGTTACTTTTCCCAAAATATTTTCCCCTAAGGGTTCACAAAAGAACTCAAAATAAACTTTAATCTAAAAACATTCTCACATCGTTTCTGGTCAATGTTTCACTTTTTCTTTATTTTTGTCACTTCTGATTTGAAAATGTTTTCTTTTGGATTGTTGAAAAGAAAACAATAGTTTAATACATCAGAATTAATCTTTTCAAACCCTGTTCTACAAACAAGAAGGTCAAGATGGCCCAATGTTGCTCACCTGATACATTTTGATCAATCTAATGAATCGTTTACAGGTTGTTTTTTTCCCACTTTTTGGGAAGATAGCCCATGGCTTTGGAATTGGGAATTTTATCGGCATTTTCATGAAATTGGGAAAATAAATTCATTAGCCTTTTTTCCACATGAAAAGTCCACTGATAAGGGAAATACTAAATTTGATATAACTCTTTATAATCATTCAAATTAAAAGAACAAAATCATATAATACTTTGTGAGATGTAATTGAATTGAAATTGAGATAAAATACACATTAGACTTCTTTCAAAAAAAGAAAAAAAAATAATTCTTTTTTTTTTTTTTGGGAAATTGGGAATTTTTTGCCACATTTTGGGAAAAAAGTATATTTTTTGGGATTGCGAACATAGCCGAATTTCGGCTATAAAATCGGGCCAAAAAAAACCCTGGTTTATTTGTTACTGCCAGTCAAATGCCAAACCAATCCAATCAGTAATCACTAAGATAACGCAATTTCTATAACTTTAAATGTTATACATAGGACACTGATGCTCTCACTAAACGACGCTGGAATCAGGAATAAGTCTTGTGTGATAAATATAATATTCAACCTGAGTGGTGAGCTAACAATAAATAGCTACACTATAGCCAGGATTGTTTTTTGCCCAATCGGAAAAACTATGGGTACCAGCCCATTTGGGAAAATGTGCATTGTGAAGTCTTCACGTGAGGATACTGATGCATTTGATTTTGTTGCTCACAAATACTTTTTAGAGGTCAGTGACCTTGACCTAGTGACCTAAAAATGGGTGTGGCATGTAGAACTAATCAAGGTGCAGCTACATACCAAGTTTCAAAGTTGTAGGTGGAAGCACTTTGATTTTAGAGCCAATGTTAAGGTTTTAGCATGACGCCTACGGCGGACGGCAGACGAGCTGGCTATGACAATACCTCGGGTTTTCTCCGAAAACAGCCGAGCTAAAAATTAATAAGTAAGTGTAGTCAAGTTATCAATATTATATCAACTTAGGTTCAAGCCATAGAGCTGCATAGGGAAACTAACTAAATGTTATATTTTATCCCCCTCCAAAAAATAAAAAATTAACATTTAATTGAACATTTTTTGGACAGAATTTTGGAAATGTGTAGTTTTTCTCTATTGGGAAAGTGCTGTTTTCCAGTACTTTATAAAGAATGAAACAAATCGCTGACTATAGCGTACCAGACTGGGCTTTCTTTTGGCCCTTGCAGCTCTCACATCCTCTGGGGTTTGCAGTGATGCGAGAAACTCCTGTAACATATGATCAATTTGAAAAAAACAATTATCTAGCAATTATTTCTATATATTCAAACAATTTGTATACATCATTTGCAATTTAAGTTTGAGTTATTTTTTTTCAAATTTGTCCTGTTTAAAATCGATTTACCAAATTATACTTCCATACTAAGTAAATAATTTTAGCGAGGCAAACCTAGCCACCCAAAATCTTTTATAAATAAGGTATACAACTTCATACACTGGAAAGCCATAAAGAAATATTACTGTAAAATCATTATAGTTCTTGGGATGTGAACTTTTGGTTGCTTTCGAGGGTTGACCAATCCACGAATGTTGTGCCAACCAATGTACATGAATTTACAGTATTTTAACTCCATATTGACCCGCGAGTATGCACACGGACAGTGCATGGTTATTGAAAAAAATGCAAAGCACACAAAAATAAAATCTGCTATATTTCCCGACCTCAGTCTCGAACTTGAAAAATGTATCAAACTTTGGTGTTAAGGAACAAACCTCTATCTCAAACTTGGAAATGGATCAAAATTTGGTGTTAATGAAAATACATCAGTCACAAACTTTGAAATATATCAAACTTTGGTGTTTATTAAAATACTTCAGTCTAAAATTTGAGAATGTATCAAACTTTGGTGTTTATGAAAATACTTCAGTATAAAACTTGGGGATGTATAAAACTTTTGTGTTTATGAAAATACTTCAGTATAAAACTTGGGGATGTATAAAACTTTGGTGTTTATGAAAATACTTCAGTATAAAACTTGGGGATGTATAAAACTTTGGTGTTTATGAAAATACTTCAGTATAAAACTTGGGGATGTATAAAACTTTGGGGTTTATGAAAATACTTCAGTATAAATCTTCGGAAAGTGTCAAACTTTGGTGTTAAAGAACATTCTTCAGTCTCAAATGTTGGTGTTTAGGAACATACCTCGGTCTCAAATGGAAATGTATACAACTTTGGTGTTTAGGAACATACCTTAGTCTCAAACTTGGGAATGTATCAAACTTTGGTGTTAAGGAACATACTTCAGTCTCAAACGTTGGGGTTGAGGAACATACCTCAGTCTAAACAAGAGCACCGCATAACAAGTGCCACGCTCAGCTACAGGTGCAGTTTTTAATAATTGAAAGCTTGTCAGTTTATTTTTTTTAAGAGGTCGGTGACCTTGACCTTCGACCTAGTGACCCCAAAATGGGTGTGGCGTGTAAAACTCATCAAGGTGCATCTACATATGAAGTTTCAATGTTGTAGGTGGAAGCTCTTTGATTTTAGAGCCAATGTTAAAGTTTTAGCACAACGCAGACAGCATACGTCAGACGACACGACAAGCTGGCTATGACAATACCTCGGGTTTTCTCCGAAAACGCCGAGCTAAAAATGGGAATGTATCTAACGTTGGGGTTTAGAAACATACCTAAGTCTCACACTTTGGAATGTATCACATGTTGGGGTTAAGAAGAATACCACGGTCTCAAACTTTGGAATTTATCGCACTATGAGGAATATACCTCAGAATCAAACTTCTGAATGTATCAAACGTTGAGGAATCTAACCTGGGTTTTAAACCTGGGAATGTATCAAACGCTGAGGAACATACCTTGGTCTTAAACTTGGGAATGTATCACACATCATGGTTAAGCAACATACCACGGTCTCAAACTTGGGAATGTATTGAACGTTGGAGGTTTGAAACATACCTCGATCTCAAACTTGGGAATGTATCACACATTGGGGTTGAGGAACATACCTTAGTCTCAAACTTGGGAATGTATCACACATGAGGGTTGAGGAACATACCTTGGTCTCAAACTTGGGAATGTATCAAATGTTGAGGAACATACCTTGGTCTCCAACTTGGGAATGTATCGAATGTTGAGGAACATACCTTGGTATCAAACTTGGGAATGTATCAAATGTTGAGGAAAATACCTTGGTCTCAAACTTGGGAATGTATCGAATGTTGAGGAACATACCTTGGTCTCAAACTTGGGAATGTATCTCACATTGGGGTACTGGTTGAGGAACATACCTTGGTCTCAAACTTGGGAATGTATCTCACATTTGGGTTGTGGTTGAGGAACATACCTTTGTCTCAAACTTGGGAATGTATCTCACATTGGGGTTGTGGTTGAGGAACATACCTTGGTCTCAAATTTGGGAATGTATCTCACATAGGGGTTGTGGTTGAGGAACATACCTTGGTCTCAAACTTGGGAATGTATCTCACATTGGGGTTGTGGTTGAGGAACATACCTTTGTCTCAAACTTGGGAATGTATCAAATGTTGAGGAACATACCTTGGTCTCAAACTTACGAATGTATCACACATTGGGACTGAGGAACATACCTCGGTCTCAAACTTGGGAATGTATCACACATGAGGGTTGAGGAACATACCTTGGTCTCAAACTTGGGAATGTATCAAATGTTGAGGAACATACCTTGGTCTCAAACTTGGGAATGTATCACACATTGGGGTTGAGGAACATACCTCGGTCTCAAACTTGGGAATGTATCTCACATTCGGGTTGAGGAACTTGCTGGGCGTGTCTATGTCCACTTTCTTTCCATCTTGCCTCTTCAGTTCCTAAAATTGCAGAAAAGAACTACATCTACAGTTGCAGTGATTTTTTTTGTCAGATTGGAAAAAGTACTGGTTCCAGGCAAATAAGGCAAAATTGATTGAAAGTTTCAGTGCACATTTTATTTGTTCACGTGCAAACAATGTGCTTTTGAAACAAAAGTACAGTTGATTCCACTTAATTGAAAAGCCTATTTGTCACGTTCGAATATGCAATTATCTGGAGTATTCAATTATACCGAATCAGTTATATTTCCAATGTTATCACTGTTTATCATATACATGTATGTATGTTATCGTGTTTTTAACCCATTTCAAAGCTATATTGATAAAAACATTGCTAAATAAACTTGTTTTATTCAATAAACGCATAGAAAAGCGCGGATAGTTGTTTTTATTCATTATACGGTGCATTGAAAATAATCCACTCGTTCTATTTACTCACTCAAGCAAGACACGTCAACAGTTCTTTTCTAATCGGCAACAAACTCTTTAATTGTTTCCAATCGGTAACAAACTGTTGAAGTGTGTTACTCGACAGTTTGCATTCGAAAGTTTGTGCCTGACTGCAAACTGTGATTTGCGTCAGTTTTAACCGGAGACTCTAGTGTTGGCATTGTACTTGGCCCACATACTACACCTGTTAGTCACGTGACGCTTGACAGATGCTGCATACATGCATGGTGTGAAATGAAAACAAAGGCAGTCAATGGAGCGTGTTTGTCAAAATCGTCGATAAGATGCATATCCTTGGAGATTTATGAGATTCTACGCTGGATAATAGTGTGCAATCGATAATTGGATATTCAATTAACCAGAATACGCCATATTTCAGAATGGGCGATGTTTTACAATAGGAAGAGATGCAAATGGTTTGGTGTTTTCGATTTCTATTCAGTGAACCGGATTATTTGATTATCCGATATTCAATTAAGTGGAATCTACTGTAAGACATTTTTTTCCTTTTGAGAATTTTTCAGACCGCAATTGTGATTTACATAATTTTTCTTCAGTTAGGAAAGTGCCCTAACAAGTACTTGATACAGAAGGGAAAAAATTATTGAGTTGAACTTTACCTTGACACTGCAAACTCTGTGAAAATACCTTTCAGAACAAGACTATTGTCAAGCAATATATGTCCCCTACTGGCTCCACCATTGTCAGAAATTCCACCATTGTCAGAATTGTTTTTCTTTTTTTTATATTTGTTGCCATAGCAACCAAAATTGTTGACGTAGGAACAAAATGAAATGATGTGCATAATGTCCATATTGGCATCTATCCATGTTTCAAGCTTCATGAAAAAATATGAAGAACTTTTAAAGTTATCGCAGGATCAAGAAAAATCACCATTTTCAGCAGTATTTCTAGTCTATTTGTTGCCATAGCAACCAGAATTTTTGGCGTAGGAACAAAATGAAATAACGTGCATAACGTCCATATAAGCATCTATCCATGTTTCAAGTTTCATGAAAAAATATGAAGAACTTTTCAAGTTATCGCAGGATCCATAAACAAGAGGGCCATGATGGCCCTGAATCGCTCACCTGACTAACCAAATACAATCCCAACCCAGATTTCATCAAGATAAACATTCTGACCAAATTTCATAAAGATTAGATGAAAACTGTGACCTCTATTGTCAACACAAGGATTTTCTATTAATTGACCTAGTGACCTAGTTTTTGACCCCAGGCGATCCAAATACAATCCCAACCCAGATTTCATCATGATAAACATTCTGATCAAATTTTATAAAGATTGGATGAAAACTGTGACCTCTATTGTCTACACAAGGTTTTTCTATTATTTGACCTAGTGACTTAGTGTTTGACCCCAGATGACCCAAATACAATCCCAACCCAGATTTCATAAAGATAAACATTCTGACCAAATTTCAAAAAGATTGGATGAAAACTGTGACCTCTATTGTCTATACAAGGTTTTTCTATTATTTGACCTAGTTTTTGACCCCAGATGACCCAAATATTATCCCAACCCAGATTTCATCAAGATAGACATTCTGACCAAATTTCATAAACATTGGATGAAAACTGTGACCTCTATTGTCTATACAAGGTTTTTCTATTATTTGACCTAGTGACCTAGTATTTGACCTAGTGACCTAGTTTTTGACCCCAGATGACCCAAATACAATCCCAACCCAGATTTCATCAAGATAAATATTCTGATCAAATTTCATAAAGATTCGATAAAAACTGTGCCCTCTACTGTCTACACAAACAAATTGTTGACGGACGCACACACGCACACACAACAGACGCCGGACATCACACGGTCACATAAGCTCACCATGTCACTTCGTGACAGGTGAGCCAAAAAACACCATTTTCAGCAGTAATTCTAGTCTATTTGTAGCCATAGCAACCAGAATTTTTGACGTAGGAACAAAATTAAATGATGTGCATAATGTCCATATTGCCATCTATCCATGTTTCAAGTTTCATGAACAAATATTAAAGGGATCTTTTCACGCTTTGGTAAATTGACAAAATTGAAAAAAGTTGTTTCAGATTCGTAAGTTTTCGTTTTAGTTATGATATTTGTGAGGAAACAGTAATACTGAACATTAACCATGCTCTAATATAGCCATTATATGCATCTTTTGACGATTTTAAAACCTAAAAATTATAAAGCGTTGCAACGCGAAACGATTGAATAATTTGGAGAGTTCTGTTGTTGTCGTTAAATTTTGTGAAACTGCGAAGATTGCTTATATAACGTATAAAATACGTCAAGTATGTGTAGTCGGCGGAATAGCTCAGTAGGCTAAAGCGTTTTTACTTCAGGACTCTGGCAGGACTCCAGGGGTCACTGGTTCGGAACCTGCTCCGGGATATGTTCTTTTCCTTTTTTTAATTTTTTTCTTGATTTTTTACTGGAGCTTTTATGATCCAATGTTTACATTTATCAATATAAAACATTTAATGAATAAGTTAAAAAAATGCCAAAATCTGTGAAAAGGCCCCTTTAATATAAAGTTATCGCAGGATCCAGAATAGTCTGACAGTCAGACTGACAGACAGAGCGCAAACCAGAAGTCCCCTCCGGTGAAACCGGTAGGGGACAATAATGATTATTCTCACCAAACACTTCTAGGTAATTGTAAATAGAAATTTGGTTCAAAATATTTATTTCTTACTGACATGAAAATACTGTATAGTATACTGAAATGTGAAGAAAATACTTCAGTGTCACTCTGACTTTCCTAGACAAATGTACAATAAGGCCATCCTTAAAAATTCTTTTGTTTTGCATAGCCCAACCGACCCACTAAAATCGGCCCGATTGAATTTTTTTTTGTTACTTTCCAAAAAAAAATATTTTTTTTGCTGGCCGAAAATTCTTTTCGATAAATTTTTCCTTTCCGCTTTTTATCCTTTCCGGTTATTTGCGTCATTTAATTAAATGCTCTTTCAAGGATATCTAGAATAGCAATGAACAAAACGCGTTCCTGTATTTGTTTGAGTCGCCTATTTATTTGACATATGCATATGCGATTAATTAGACTTTAAATACAATTAAACCGCTCCTGTTTTTCTCGTATCCCTTTAATTAAATACGTTGCTGTCATTCAGGATAGTTTGGGAGTAAAAAACAAATTAATTAATTATCACCATTCAATTCAATTCGGCAATCGGCAGAGATGTGTAATATTATCGCCATATAACTAATCATTCAATTATCACTCTTTAATTCAGATCAGAAAATATTCGGTAGAAAGATAAAAAGTTGTCAGCTTAGAAATATGTATTGTCGGGCATTGTCTCGTTTTTGTTTCATTGGCTTATCTCTTTATACGACTTTGCGACCGGCCACTATTTTGAAGGCAGACGGCGATATGAAATGTGTATTCAAATTATACAACATCTGCGCATGAATGACCCAGTATTATCCGATAGCTCCACCCGTTCTCACGTTTCATTCGACAACGTCATGTCATGTGTAAGCGAGCTCAATGTTGATTGGCCAGCTACCATGTGCACTTCAATAACAATAAGGTCAAGCGATGTCTAATCGGGTACAGACCGGGTTTCGTTAAATGTTCGAATTGTGAACACTTTCTTTGAAACAAAGAGAAAAATATAGAAAACCAGTCCGGATTAAAATGGTGGATGTTTTAAACGAAATTTTACTAGATTGTCGCAATTTAAATTTTTCTTGAGCAAAATTCTCAATATTTTCGCAAATGGCGAACGACAGCGCGAGCATTGCGAACGTGTTATTATTGGAATAAATGCTCACTATTACAAGGCTCGCGCTGTCGTTCGCCATTTGCAAAAATATAGCGAATTTGGCTCAAGAAAAATATAATTTGCGAATATGCTTAAATCTCGTTAAATTTCACTGAAAACATCCGCCATTTTAATCCAGATTGTTTTGTTTTTTTAACTAATTTTCTGTTTGTTTCCATGAACGTTTTATAGTGCATATGGTAGCTGGCCAATCAACATTGAGTTCGCTATCGGGTAATATTGGGTCATTCATGTGCAGATAACGGAATACACAGTTGATATTGTCATCTGCCTACAATATAACGGCTAATGGCAAGTCGTATAAAAATAAGCAAATGAAAAGAAGTGTAACACTCAATAAATTATTCTTAAGCTGATCACTTTACAACTTTCTACCAACTATCGATCTGAATTAAAGGATGATAATTAAATAATTAGTTACATGTCGAAGATGTTACACCTTTCTGTTCTTGATTGAAATTAAAATGTTATAATTACTTTGTTTTTTACTCACAAACTATGCTATTGTAAAGTAATATGTCAACCAAATAATATATTAGTTACGTATTTGCTAAGTTACTTGTTTTCATTTTCTTTCAAACGATATGCACATTTTATTTCATGTGCAAACTTCGTACAATTTTTTCGTCGATTATATTATATTTTCGACGTTTTTATAGAAAAAATAGACTTACAAATACACATGCGGTGATACAGACGGTGCAGAAAAAAATCTTTACCAATTTCCTTTCATGAGGCAGAAGACTTAGAGCTTTATTTGATAATTACCTTCCAGTTTGGTATATGTCGGAGTTCAATGTCAGAAAAAAAAATACAAAAAAAAAATAAAATCCCTACCTAGTTACCCACCCAAATTTACCTGGGTCAGGTTATGCCAAACAAACATATTTTTTAAGGATGGCCTAAGTCTTAAATATGTTGTTGGTTTGTTTAGTTTTTGAGCAAAATTATGTTATTACCTTGTAAGTATCACATTCATGCATTTTAAATACAGAGTAGTTCATGTGCATGTACTTGAAGGACATATTGTATCACATTTCTTAAATGTTTGTTATGCATTTATTTGAAAATTGTTCCTATATAATTTCATTTCAATTTTTTCCTTTTTTAAAATGTCATCTTGTCAATTTTTTTATTGGATTCAAACATTTTGTTAATCTCACAAATACAAATAACACAACCACATATTTATTTGTAACATATTGCTAGTGGTGGGGCTAGATGGTGAGAGGGTTTAGTGAGGGTTGAAAACCCCAGGAACTACTTGAGCCCTTGCTAGTGGTGGGGCTGGATGGTGAGAGGGTTTAGTGAGGATTGAAAACCCCAAAAACTACTTGAGCCCCAATCTGGGAAAACTGGGCTTAATGCATGTGCAGAAAAGTGTCGGCCCAGGAGTGGTATTCCAGAAACATCTTAAGTCATTTCTTAAATATTTTCACTTAAGTTAAAAATTACAATGTTTTATATTTCTTTACTCAATAAAACCATGCATGTTTTTTTGGTATTCCTCAAATAACATTGACATAATGATGTTATTTTGATGTAATTTTCGATGCCTAACTATTGCAGTATGAAATAAAACACTTAAGAAAAATTCCCAATTTAAGGATTAAAATAAAATTTAACTTAAGATGCTTCTGGAATACCACCTTAGATTTACTTGTGCAGTCTGCACAGCCTAGTGTAGGACAATGATTTCCGCCTTAGACTGGATTTTTGTTCAGAAGAGACCGCTTTAAAATGAGAGAAACAAGAGCTGTCACCTTAGAATGACATATGCCCCCCAAAAACGCTTTGATTGAAGTTATAAGCATATTTCGAAACCTAAACGCTGACCCTAAGTTCAAGGTCAAGGTCACAGGGGTCAAAATATGTGTGCGTATGGAAAGGCCTTGTCCATATACACATGCAGACCAAATATGAAGGTTACATCCGAAGCGACATAGAAGTAATGAGCATTTTTTGAAACCCAAACGCAAAAGTTTGACGGAAAGACAGACGGACAGTGCGATCACTATATGCCCTTCTTCGGGGGCATAAAAAGCGGAAAGTGTCGTCCCTGATTAGCCTATGAAAACTGCGCAGACTACTCTGTCCGTAAACTTTATGCAAATGGGTTTTGCCCATTATTCCCAGAACGGGCTAACTTGGTCTTACCTTCACCCTCGATTGCACCGGCGTTGAGGTGGCCAGCCCCACGTTCTCTTTCTGACTACTGCCGTTCTTTGCTGTCCAGTCATTCTTTGCCACCCAGTCGTCATATCTCCAGTTGTGCTTCCTGGCCGGCATCTCCTTCAGCTTGTCTTTAGCAGCTGCAATAAAATAAAATTAAGAGATCGTGGTGTTTTATCTCAATTTTGGGCAAGTGTTTCAAAATTGTTTCCAGTATTTGATTTTTTGGTTCATATTATATATAGATCTGGATACTGAACTGAATTTAATTTATATTAAAACAAGAGCTGTCTTCATCGGAAGACATATGCCCCCAAAAACGCTTTTTCGAAACCTAAACGCAGATTTTGAAACCTAAACGTGGACTCTTAGTTCAAGGGGGTCAAAATTTGTGTGCCTATGGAAAGGCCTTGTCCATATACACATGCATACCACATATGAAGGTTACATCTGAAGCTACATAGAAGTTATGAACATTTTTCGAAACCTAAGCGCAAAAGTGTGACGGACAGACGGCTGGACAGACAGACGGACAGACAGATAGTGCGATCACTATATGCCCTACTTCAGGGGCATAAAATTGTTATGGAACCCATTATTTGGGAATTTTCAGCTGTCATTTGGGGGATGGAGAAGAATTTTGGCTCCAAATTCAACAGTTAACAAACGCTGGTTTAGCATACTTACACTGCTTAGTTAGGACAGGGGTACCGGTAAGAGGGGGGTTCTTGTCCCATCTCCTTTTCACTTTAAACGAAACAATAACACGTTCGCATATTAAATGCTAACAACACCAGTAGCCAAAATAACCGAAGGTTACTTATATCCTACAAAACCTCAGATAATAGATTGAGAATTTTAATTTTTTTGTATTTTTTTTTGAAAATGTTTATTTTATTGTAATTTTTTTAAATAACACTTTCATATAAATAAACAAGGGACAAAATTGTCACAAAACCAGGTTTTCATTGTGAAAAAAAAATCTGATAAAGGGAGAAAACTCAAACTGAACTTTTGAAATGACCAAAAAAAATTAACCCCCTTTGTAAGTTTTTTTTTTTTTTTTTAAATCTATTTTTAGTTGTGGCGACCTTGACATTGGAGATATTGACGTGATTCTTTCGTGGGACACACCGTCCCATGATGGTGAACAAATGTGCCAAATGATTTTAAAATCTCACAATGAATGACATAGTTATGGCCAGGACAAGCTCATTTATGGCCATTTTTGACCTTTGAACTCAAAGTGTGACCTTGACCTTGGAGATATCGACGTAATTATTTCGCGCGACACACCGTCCAATGATGGTGAACAAATGTGCCAAATGATTTTAAAATCTGACGATGAACGACATAGTTATGGCTCGGACAAGCTCATTTATGGCCATTTTTGACCTTTGAACTCAAAGTGTGACCTTGACCTTGGAGATATCGACGTAATTATTTCGCGCGACACACCGTCCAATGATGGTGAACAAATGTGCCAAATGATTTTAAAATCTGACAATGAACGACATAGTTATGGCCCGGACAAGCTTATTCCGCCAGCCCGCCAGCCCGCCAGCCAGCCAGCCAGCCCGCCCGCATTCGCCAATCTAATAACCAGTTTTTTCCTTCGGAAAACCTGGTTAATAAGGATTTATGGACCTGACTTTCAACAAGTTTACTGTCAGCAACAAAAGCATGGTCTTTAATTGAAACTTTGCAACGAAAAATTCAGATCACAATTTCTCCCTTTCCCCAAAGTTCCTTAAATAACAAACAGCAGTAGAATACACCTCCGCCGCACTTTGGAAAACAGAGCTTGATGCATATCCATAAGGTTTTGTCACAGATTAGCTAATCTAACACTGTGCGCCTAGAGTGGATTTTCATTAAGAAAGAGACTACATATAAATCTTAAATTCCAAACAAGAGCTCTGTTTGTGAAACACAATGCCCCATACTGTGCTTTAATGCCGCATGGCAGCTATTTTAGAAACAAGGTAATATTTTGAATGTAAAGGTCACGGTGACCTTGACCTTTGACCTAGAGACCTCAAACCATGTTTGATTGTAGATCTCAATGAGATGCATGCACATGTGAAGTTTAAAGAACATACACCCAAGAGTTTTCATTTTATGAGCAAGGTTAAAAGTTTTGGAACAGACACACAAATACCATCACAGACAGACAGACGGGCCATAAACAATATATCCATTGATCATTCGATCTGGGAGCATAAAAATTTAACATGCATCCACTAAGCCCTGTTTTCCCAGAGTGCAGCTTACTTACATCTCTCAAAAGGGGGAGTTTCTGCAGGTGCAACATGTTTGGTTGCAGGAAGAAGATTCTTATTCAAAGCTTTACCATCTTTTGTGTTCACCACTGGTGCTTCAGCAATGTCAGTATTCCTAGGCACACCCTTGACCTTAATATCCCTGTTATTTGCGACAGAAGTCGAGGCCGGTTTTACTTCCCGGTCCTTTGTGGCAGTTTTCAATTCAGTTTCAACAGCTGGAATGACTGGCTGATAATTTTCCTGAGATTCAAGTTGCAGAAGTATTGCATCTGAGTCATTGTTCTCCATGAAATCCCCGTCTGTCTGAGAAAATCCGCGATCACCTACAGCTGAAACCTTCTCATTATTTACCTGCTGAAGTTTAGCACCAATATTTTTCTCTCCTTTATTCTCCGCAACTTTGTTATTTCCACCAGAATTTGATCTTGCATCAGTCATTTTCCCCTTAATTTTGTTCACATGGGCTTCATCAGCTTCTTTTGAGTCTACTTTGTTTTGTTGGCCGATCTCAGATGGGTTGGCTTCCCTTACAGAAACCCTAGCAGATCTATTTTCCAAGACTGAGCCATTTTGGTTGTCCACCGTGGGTACCTGAGACATCAGGTTGTCATTGGAGACGATTTCAATCAAGTACTTGTCTTCTGGAACTTTCTTACCCTGTCGAGCACAGGACAAAATCCAACTGGAAAGAAATTTTTAAGAAATAATTGATGATTCAGTTATATATTATTTAATAAACAGCTTTTGGGGTTTGGGGTTTACTACACACTAGAATTACGTTTTGAGAGCATTAAAATGAGTGGCTGGTTTTTAAATATGTGCATCAGAAAGATTTAAAAGCCAATAATCAATAATTTGGAAACAAAATTTTCATTTCTAATTGTAACATGACCAATCATTATGTCATGTACTCACAATGCAACCTATTTTGTAACATTACATTTTGAAATTGATTTAAAATCTGCTCATTGGTGATTTTACCATGTTAATTTAAAAAAAAATTACAATAGAAAACTTAATTGTGGGTCATTAATTTTGAGATACACTTTTATTAGCATAACTGGAAAACCAATTATAGAAATTATGACATTAATTATCAATAAAAATCTGCACAATTTTCCACAAACACGTACATTATATGCTTTTGAGAGACTGGTCATATGAGCCTTGTTCTGGGAAAACCAGACTTAATGCAAGTGCAGTCTGCACAGGCTAATCAGGGACGACGTTTCTACCTTAAATGGATTTTTGTTAAGAACAGACTTTCTTAAAATAAACAAGCGATGTGTTTGTGAAACACTATGTCCCCATATATTTGACCTTTGACCTTGAAGGATTATCTTGATCTTGACCTTTCACCACTGAAAATGTGCAGCTCCATGAAATAAGCATGGATGCCAAATATCAAGTTGCTATGTTCAATATTGCAAAAGTGTACATTAAATGAGTGAATTTGACCCATATATTTGACCTTTAACCTTGAGGGATGACCTTGATCTTGACCTTTCACCACTCAAAATGTGCAGCTCCATGAGAAACACATGCATGCCAAACATCGATATTGCAAAAGTTATGGCAAAATGTTAAAGTTGGAACAAACAAAGCAACAAAGCAACAGACACGGCAAAAACAATATGTCCCTCACTATAGTGGTGGGGGACATAAAAATTCCATAAAGGCGGAAGTGTCATCCCTGATAAGCCTGTGCCAACTGCACAGGCTAATCTGGGCTGACACTTAAAGCACAGGCATTAAGCCCAATATTCATATCGCTGTCTACTCACAGTTTCGAGAGGGCTGGTATTCCCCATTTCTTCGCAGCCTCGTATTTTGAGCCTTCAGCCGCATTGACCACAAGGTGGGTACTGGGTAACAGGTTGTTCTTTGCAGTGCGCACAAAATAATCCTGGCATCTGAAATAGAAATAGTCATTGCCAGGAATGTTGGGAAAATAAATCAAATGTTTTGAAAAAAGATTCTATAAAATAAGCTACATACGTTACCTGCATAACAACTCCTCATAAAAGATCATTTATGTGATAATTCTAAGTAATGTTTTTATATTTGCAGTCAATAAAACTGCTCTCTGTATGGCAATGGCAAAGCGTTCAAAACGGCGGACAGTGTGTATTGATTCAAGGGCAGATGATTTCCAATATTCAGAAAGCCCAAAAGTACCTAAAAATAAACAAAACCCATTCAATAAAGAGACATAAGAAAAAGAATTCCACAAGCAAACTTTGAAAACTTCATATAAACAATACTGGGTGAATAATAAAGGATAACAGTGGCTGAGAGTTTTTCAAAGCTCCAATTTCAGGTACAAAACAAGTAGAAAACCATGAAATATGATAATCATTTGAGGCATGCAAAAGCAGTCATATGCAGGTAGTTATTTTTATTCACGAAATTATCAAAATGTGATATTTAAAGATTT
Source organism: Dreissena polymorpha (assembly GCF_020536995.1). Lineage (NCBI taxonomy): Eukaryota > Metazoa > Mollusca > Bivalvia > Myida > Dreissenidae > Dreissena > Dreissena polymorpha. The sequence goes on from NC_068369.1 coordinate 50,247,099, forward strand.
TGTCCCATTGGTGCAAATATGTACCATGTGACATTGAAATTAGAAGGCATATGATACCTTTTTGCAGCAATCAGGCGATTTAATGTATTAATTCTGATCATCAGGGTATTAAAACATTCCTGAATTATTTTTATGTAAACTGCTTTTTTTTATACATACACATGTAATTATTCTTCAAATAAATCGTGCAACACATTTAATTAAATACAAGAGCACCGCATAACGGGTGCCACGCTCGGCTGCGGGTGCAGTTTTGAATAGATGAAAGCTTGTCAGTTTTTTGTTTTTTTAGAGGTCACAGTGACCTTGACCTTTGACCTATTGACCCAAAAATGGGTGTGGCATGTACATGTAGAACTCATCAAGGTGCAGCTACATATGAAGTTTCACAGTTGTAGGTTGAAGCACTTTGATTTTAGAGCCAATGTTTAAAACCTTGACAAAATGTTAAAGTTTTAGCACGACGCGGACACGACGACAGACACAATGAGCTGGCTATGACAATACCTTGGATTTTCTCCAAAAACAATAAAGCTAAATTCGAGCTAATAAATAAGCTTTAATATGTGGACCAACCTTTTTTCTCTGAGGGCAAGCAGATTATTTTTTTTCTCTGAGGGCAAGCAGATTATTAAAGTTAATTACCTGCTGGGCAAGCAAAAGTGAAATCCTCAAAAGTTGGGTGTTCTAATCGGCCCTATTTGCAATGGAAAAAAGTATATATTTTTCCCAAATGGGACGTAAAAATTCCCAATTCAAGGTTTCCCAAAAAATGTATTTATTTTTTTATTTCAACATTTTCTTCACCTCCCATCCAGTCATATAAGTTTAAGCTTAGTAACAAGGGACAAAATTGTCACAAAACCAGGTTTTCATTGTGAAAAAAAAATCTGATAAAGGGAGAAAACTCAAACTGAACTTTTGAAATGACCAAAAAAAATTAACCCCCTTTGTAAGTTTTTTTTTTTTAATCTATTTTTAGTCGTGGCGACCTTGACATTGGAGATATTGACGTGATTCTTTCGTGGGACACACCGTCCCATGATGGTGAACAAATGTGCCAAATGATTTTAAAATCTCACAATGAATGACATAGTTATGGCCAGGACAAGCTCATTTATGGCCATTTTTGACCTTTGAACTCAAAGTGTGACCTTGACCTTGGAGATATCGACGTAATTATTTCGCGCGACACACCGTCCAATGATGGTGAACAAATGTGCCAAATGATTTTAAAATCTGACGATGAACGACATAGTTATGGCTCGGACAAGCTCATTTATGGCCATTTTTGACCTTTCAACTCAAAGTGTGACCTTGACCTTGGAGATATCGACGTAATTATTTCGCGCGACACACCGTCCAATGATGGTGAACAAATGTGCCAAATGATTTTAAAATCTGACAATGAACGACATAGTAATGGCCCGGACAAGCTTATTCCGCCTGCCCGCCAGCCCGCCAGCCAGCCAGCCAGCCCGCCAGCCCGCCCGCATTCGCCAATCTAATAACCAGTTTTTTCCTTCGGAAAACCTGGTTAAAAATAATACTGAAAAAACTTGTATTCTCAATTTTGAAGCATTTTTTTAGCAAAACAGCAACAACACTAATTTCCCAATTTAAGTTAAAATGCTGGGAAAAGGGACCCGGCCCTATTCCCAAAATGTTGGAAAAAACACACTGGCATATCCCTGACCCTGCAGTACTTACGTAGCTCCCAGAACCTCTGCTATGCTGATAAGAATGTCCCTCTCTGTGCCACTGTAACCACTACAAAGTAAGTAGTACAGTTAAAAATATACCTGCATTTCGTTAACGTGTAATGTAATATGTTTGGAAATTGATAAAATATCAGATAGATACAGATAGATTTACACAATTATTTTCAACTGTATCACATCAAACAATTAATTGCATAGTCTTAAAATTATCAAACAAAAGCTGTTTGTAAAAAAAGTATCCCCCTAGGTTAACAACAATTTGAATTTGCATCAAATATTGCTTACACTGAATATCATTGCAAATCCCGTAACCTCAGTTCAAGAGACTTCCTTTGAATATAAAATACCATAAAAGCAGAAAGTGTTGTCCCTGATAAGCCTGTGCTGACGGCACAGGCTTATCTGAGACTACACTTTAGGCACTTGCATTAAGCACCATTTCCCCATAGCGAGATTTGTGTATACCTGATTGAGAGTACACAGTCCTTCAGTGGAGCTCCCTCCATGCTGATCTCTATTGGTGTAAAAAGAGGGTTGCTGTCCACATCCAGCAAGGCATTCTGCTCCATGCACATTTGCTGTGAACAATCAAACAAATATTTGCTGTGAACAATCAAACATATATTTGATGTAAACAATCAAACAAATATTTGCTGTGAACAATCAAACAAATTTTTTATGTGAACAATCAAACAAACATTTGCTGTGAACAATCAAACAAATATTTGATGTAAACAATCTAACAAATATTTGATGTAAACAATCAAACAAAGTTAGCTGCATAACCATTTTCCACTCAAATACACAGTTTGACACAGTTGTTGTCCCTTAGAAAAGAGTATCATATTTAAAGCCTTTAACAGAAGATTAAAGTTTAATAGCCTTTATTTCCAACCCTTAAATATACTGACAAGCAGCAAACAGCATAAAACCTGAGAAGACTGTTAATTACTTGGAAAATTATCTTCAAAAGTTAATATTCACACCCCTTTTGTCGTAGCAAATTAACTCAACACCGCAAAAGGGACTTCACTAAATATATCATCAATGGTTCAATGATTTACCCTTAAAAAATGCATTTCCATTTTTGTTCAACAACTCCATATTTTCAATGAACATCCTTAAACATTTCAACAATCTATAAGGCCTTCTGCAAATTCTCTGCAAAGCTTCGATTGTTTACTAAAATTGTTTCCAATATTTAAACTCTGTTTTATTAGTCAGCTTTTTTCACAACTGTAACTGTACCAGTCATTGAAACGCTCTCGAGTCTGCTTCCTGGAACTAGAACCAGTACTTGGTGTCTATAAGGGGGATCAAAATATATCGCTCCCTCAGTGGGGATGGAACCCATGACCTCCTGGTCGCTAGGCAGACACAAAGTGTGAGCAAAATTAATCTTAAAATTGTGCCATTCACTGAATCACTTTGATCACACAAAAGACAATTAAAGGACCATGATGGCCCAATACTGCTCACCTAATTCATCTGTATCAACTAGTCAATATACTAGATTTGTTGGTTCCTGAATGCTTCCCCTGGCTCAAAAATGTATTTAACTAAAGTCGCCTTGCTATGGCAAAATTCTTCTACTTTTTGCTATTTTATTAGTTTTAATGAAAAAACAGTTGTGGCCAAATATAATTTTCTTTAACCAAATAGGTCAATTTGTAGCGATTGGCCAATATGGCGAATGGCAGAGTAAGCCCTGCCTGTTATGTGCCAATCAATCCAATCAGTAGCTACTTACATATTTCCATTTCATTATCCTGACATGTTGTCCATTTGACACAGATCTCTCGCTTAATGTCAAAACTGGATTAAAACTGGTCTCTTTATGTCAACACTGGACCGACACTATGCTGTGTTGTCAAAGCGAATAACACACGCTACGCCATCACTATATGAGTACAGCATGCAAAGGGAGAGATCAAAATTGACCACCATGTGAGTTCCAGTTTTATCCTATTAATTTGTAAGCAAGCACAGCATAAACAAAGGTCATTGTGACCTTTCAGTGAACTGTCAACCTTAACACAGGAGTTAAATAAACAAACACAGAAACAAATACAGTAGATTTCGCTTAATTGAATAGCCCATTTGTCACGTCCGAAAATTCAATTATCCGGAGTATTCAATTATACGGAGTCAGTTATATTTTCTATGTTATCACTAACTGGGTGTAATCCTCCTGGAAATTGTGCTTTTCATGCATAATCAAAACATCGTTTTGACACATAAAGCATTTAAAAAAGTTAATATTGGAATTAAATATTGAATCAATTATAAATATAATATAAATGTTTTGTTGAATTCCCAAATGAGAATACGATTTTTGTAAACCAAAACACACTTTCTAGTTTTAAATAAAACGTCCACATGTATTTCCTTTGCCCCCAACAAAAAAGCTAGCGAAAACTATGCAGCAATGTACAATGTCACGCCATACGGTGCGTGTAATGATTTTTCCCATTTTCATTTTATTGCTTACCCAACGCTTGCTAGCAACATCTATTTCTCATGCATTGTCCTGGTAAAAGCGTGCGAAAATTAGCGTGGGTGTATAAACACTGTCAAAGGAAAACTTTGTAGCGAGGAGAATGCTGTATCTTTGACGTTAGACTCTTTCAGGTAGTTTAGAATTGAAACAGATAATGTACTGTGTTCTGATTTACCGGAAAATCTGGTCAATACTGTATTTAATTTTGGTTATTGTGAAAACATGATCAGCAGTGTTAAGACTGCGATGTTTTGACAAATGTGCGCGTTTGCGCTTGTTCGACATCATGTTTAGATATGACTTACTGTGACGCAGTTGTGTAGGTGTATAAACACGAACTGAGAATATATTGTAACATTCCATCACCTATTGCAAACTGTCCAGCAAGACACGTCAACAGTTTGTTTCTTATCAGCAACACACTCTTTAATTGTTTCTAAGCGACAACAAACTGTTGAAGTGTGTTACTCGATTTGATTTTCGGTAAGGAGGGACTTCATTGAAACTAAAAATACCATAACAGCGGAAAGTGTCGTCCCTGATTAGCCTGTGTGGACTGCACAGGCTAATCTGGGACGACACTTTACGCACATGCATTAAGCCCAATTTTCTCAGAACAAGACACAAATGAACCGGAACAGATTATAAAAAAATAGCCGTTGGTAAACTCAATTACATTTGCAGATTTCTGCATACAAAGATATGTTTAAACTTGAACAATGTTTTATTTGTCTATGGTAAATTCCCTTATTGTACAAGAAAATAATTTCATATATGAATAAACAAAGAATGGAAAACATCCCATTACACAACAGATAAATGCGTGCATTATACCCGTGTACCATCTTTTAGTTCACACATCTCTATGCCTAACGTGAATTAAATCGGAAAGCAAATATTGCAGATTATTTATGAATTGTGCGATATTTGTATGGCTTGTTGCACATTCTAAAAATGTCAAAAGTATATAAACGGATTATAAACAATGCACATTGAACGAAATAAGGAAAATGTGATAAATTGACAATTCAAATATGTCGTTATACAGTACATTAACATGTGAAATAAATCGCGTTTAAAATAAATCGTTAAAAAGACTCGCACTTTTCTCAACTGCAATATGCAATCTTGGACTACAGACAGAATGATTTTCTGAAGTAATTTTAAGTTAATGAAATACTCAGCTTTGTGCTTTGAATATGTAAAAATCGTTATTTGGCAAAAGATATTATTTTATAACGCAGTCGTGAAAACGGGCTTTAAGCCAAATTAGAATAGGCTAGCATGTTACGACGACAATGTATATGTAACATCACTTAAAACAACTAGAAAAATAGACGTCTTTGCAAGCACTCTCTTGCAGTTTGGAAGCACCAGAGATTCCGCTAAATGATGCAAATCCCGACATCATTATCAATTTGTGCCTGGTCATTTTGATGAACTCATACTTAAAATGTACATTTTATTTTATTGTTAATTCATTTGTAAATGAATTTGATAAAAAAAACTACCGGGTACATGTCGCTGTTTATTTTGTTTGTTAACGAAATCAAAGCGCGACACGTTTCGGGAAATTTACGTCATTAGAAAATGCATTGTGGGAATGTTTTGGTTAAAGTTACCGATGGTTAACTTCCACTATGCGCGGTTAGGTTACTTTGCGGTATATCATGTTTATACAATCGAGTTACTTTGAAGGTTACTAAACCTGAATAACCGCAAACTTACCAAGGTTTGAAAGTTACCGAGCGATAAGCGGTAAGCGTTTACACAATTTGGTGCAGAAAACAAAAGTAACTACCGGTATGTTACCAGTCATGTGACAGATTGCATAACATTCAACCACACTGGCCCACAGCCGTATAACAAATGGTTTGACGAAAAGAAAAAGTATCTCGACTCAATGAATGTGTTCAATCAATAAAGCAACTTGAGGGTAACTTTATAATATGGGTAGAAAGAAAAGAATTATTCATCTGTAAACTTGATTAATTTGTTAATAGGCCAATATTGGGATTTGATTTTTATTTTATTTTGGCAATGCAGCAGGTTTGAACAGCATTATAAAACAGTAAATACAGAAACCTCAAAATACGTAATTTCAATAGGGGTCATCTACTGTCCAAGGCCAATGCACATGGGAAGTATCAAGCCAATCGGTAAATTCTTTGACATTAATTGATCGGAAACGATTTTTACACTCAGTGTGATAGTTACAGTACAGCCAATGCGGAACAAACATAATCTGCGGTCACGCCACGGCCAGAACGTTAGTACTCGGCAGCCCCGTCGTGGTTTCACGCGGCGTATCGCAAGGCACGCGGCATCAATCCGCGCAATGACGCGGAGTCTGTATTAACCTTCTCGTACTTTCGCGGCATGTGTAGTGAAGAAACCTAGATTTACACTTCTTTCATAGTTATTATTTTAACGTTTTAAAAAGCGGATATGATTTTTATATGATGCTTTATAGACTATTTATATAATATCACATCCTCAAATATATTCGACACGTAATGGGCCTAAACAAATTATCGTTTAATTAATTACGCACAACTGTAAATGTTTTGTTCGATTCTAAAATTAGCATTATTCAATTTGTAATCCGAAACACGCTTCCAAATTTTAATGCTAACGCGACAATTAAACAATTAAATTCTAGCGTCAAATAAACAGTGCTTTATCCTTTGTCTCAATAAAAAGCACGCGAAAATCATACAGAAATGTAGAACGTCACATGGAAAGTGTGGGAGTATTTTGTGTTGTATAAAAAAATGAACATCACATCTCGTCAGGCGATTTACGCGTGTTCAGTGGAAAAAAAACAACGGCCAAATTGGACGTTATTTCATCAAACTTTAAATAGAAACAAATGCCAAAATTTATTTGACACTTTAGAAAAATGGCCAATGTTTGTATTTGTTGAAATTCATGAGAATTTTTATCTTAAATATTAACCAGAATTTGCTTTAAAACTGGAATATACAGGATTATCGGGTAATGAGTAGCGACGGGAAAAATAGTAAGTATGCAGTAATAGATACATTTAAATAATTATGATTTTAATATTATGATAATTGATCTTTTAAAATTTATTGACTAACTAATCATTTTTCAAAGATTTTTATTTGATGATGCCCATTGATTCGGCGTCATGTCGCAGATAGCGGCTTGCCTCGACGGACAGATGCGAAGCATTCGGCGAAATGTGACATGCCGCCGCATACTGACACGGCTTCAACGGCCGACTCGGCATCGCCTCGTTGCGCCTTAACTCCGCATTGGCTGTACTGTACCTTGACCATTGACCTAGTGATCCCAATTTCAATAGGGGTCATCTACTGTCCAAGGCCAATGAACATGTGAAGTATCAAGCCAATCGGTAAATTCGTTGACGAGTTATTGATCGGAAACGATTTTCACACCAAGTGTGATAGTGACCTTGACCTTTGACCTAGTGGCCCCAATTTCAATAGAGGTCATCTACTGCCCAAGGCCAATGCACATGTGAAGTATCAAGCCAATCAGTCAATTTGTTGACGAGTTATTGATCGGAAACAATTTTCACACTTAGTGTGATAGTGACCTTGACCTTTGACCTAGTGACCCCAATTTCAATAGGGTTCATCTACTGTCAACAGCCAATGCGCATGTAAAGTATCAAGCCAATCGGTCAATTCGTTGACGATTTATGGGTCGGAAACGAACTGGTCTACCAACAGACAGACCGACCGACAGACAGCAAAACAATATACTCCTTCTTCTTCAAAGAGGGGCATAATAATAAAATAAACAAACACAATCTTTCACTCATATTTTTTTTCAAATCAGGATGAGGATTACACACTTGTCTCCTGCTTAATGAATTACTTTCATATTGACCAATCAAGGAATTGTACACAAACACATCGGAAAATGACCAATACCAAATTCCTTTTTTCCCCAAAAAAATTATAAGTCCACAAATGTAAGAGTCCACGAAAAGATTATTCCCCGTCTGCAATATTTCTGACCTTCATGTTGTGATCTGGACCTTTAGTTTCAGTGATTTGTTTACTTCTGAATTTGTTTCCATGACATTAATTTTGCATAAACATCCTTTCATGGTCATAGGAGAGAACGACTGGGCACACACCTTTGACTTTGTGCACATCTCTCATTGACTTCATTGACCTTAACTCGTCTTAACTTAATGTAAATGCTTCAAATGGTATTCGGAAGCTAAATCAGACAACAATAGAGAGGCTATTATCATTAAAGTATGACTAGCTGAATCAGACACAACAATAGAGAGGCTATTATCATTAAAGTATGACTAGCTGAATCAGACACAACAATAGAGAGGCTATTATCATTAAAGTATGACTTTGACCTTAACCTGGCTTGACTGACTAATTCCTCATGGACTTCTTTTCATGACCTTAACATTTGATGTGAGTTTCTGGAAATGGATAGGTTAAAATAGTGTTACGTATACAACAAAAATTCAAATAAAGGAAATTACTTTAAATCCCTGTCCATCTTTGTAGCCCAATATTATAGATACTTTCAAAATTACAATTTAAAGTCTGGAATGACTTTTCAATGAGTTATCTTTGGAATTATTATTTCACATAAACCTGATTACCCTATCCCCCTCTGGGACATAATTGTTTATTCATTACTTTGTATCATCTAGACGCTACATACAAAATTATCATAAGCATAGCAAGCGCCAAGTGATTGAAAACAATCATATAAATTATAAAATGATACAAATTAATAAAAAAAATGATTAAATGTGAAAACTATCCTTTAATAATAGAATAGCAGATATTATTATTATTTAAAAAATTTCCAAATAACAAGAGATTGCCAAGCAATATTGTCCCCTACCGGTGAAACTCCACCATTGTCAGTACAAAAAATAATTATTTTTTTTTATATTTGTTGCCATAGCAACCAGAGTTCTCCATATTGCCATCTATCCATGTTTCAAGTTTCATGAAAAAATATGAAGAACTTTTAAAGTTATCGCAGGATCCAGAAAAGTGTGACGGACTGACAGATTGACTGACACACGGAGCGCAAACCATAAGTCCCCTTCGGTTTCACCGGTAGGGGACAATAAATTCTATCCGAGCCACTAAAATAGCAAACAGAAATAAATAGATTTATGGTTATACATGTAATAAATCACATTCTAAAAAGTGTCGTTTAAGTAAAAAAAACAATGTCTCTTATATTGATTTTTAAAATGCATGGTGTTCAAAGAACAAAGTTAAACATTATTTGTTATACACTTAAGACAGACTTCTAAGACTTACCAAGTTAGCAACAAACAACATTAAATAAAAAAAGTACAAGAGCACCGCATAACGGGTGCCACGCTCGGCTGCGGGTGCAGTTTTGAATAAGAGCTGTCAGAAGACAGCACGCTCGACTTTTCGAGTGCTTGACAGTATAACGTAAGCCATCAGTGGGAAATTGTTCATATTCAATAAAGTCAAGGTAATATAGTCATATTCTAACCGAAAGAGGACCATAATTGAAACATATTGATCACTTTTGTTTTAAAGAAGTGGTACATTATAGACGATTCTGAGTTCAGGTATATTTTCCACAATCATTTGAACATTTGTAAAGACATAAAACAAACTAATAAGATTATATTTCAAGTTTGATAGCAAAAGCTTGGGTGGGATGGTTGGACGGTCTTTCAAAAATAAAATAATAAAAATAAATATTTGTGTTTTTTTTACCATGTTTACAAAAAAATTGTGGGGGGGTGAAGAGGGGGAATAATGTGGGAGTGTGGTCATTTATTAGATGATATTTCGCAAACAAGAAAAAAAGGAAAACAAAATTGGGGGGGGGGGGATCTGGGGTGGGGCGTGGGGGATGGTTTGGGTGGAGTCCATTGTGGTATGTCAGGTAAGTGTTGTTTTGTTAAAGAATGAATCAAATCTAATCCTAAATAAAGAAGTTATGGCAATTTAAGCATAATTCATTAATTGACCTTGAGATTCAATGTCATTCAAAGGTCAAAGGTCAAATTCAACTTGCCAGGTACAGTACCCTCATGATAGTAAGAAATTTTTTGAAGTTTGAAAGCAATAGCCTTGATACTTTAAAAGTAAAGTGCATCTAAACACAACATTTAACAAAATATTCAAAGTTACTAAGTCAAAAAAGGGCCATAATTCCGTCAAAATGCCAACCAGAGTTATGGAACTTGTCCTTTACAGTTCTCTTATGATAGTTAGCAAGTGTTCCAAGTCTGAAAGCAATAGCTATGATACTTTAGGAGTAAAATGGACCAATACACAAAACTTTACCAAATTTTCAATTTTCTAAGTATAACAGGGGCCATAATTCTGTCAAAATGCCAGTCAGAGTTACATTACTTTGCCTGCACAGTCCCCTTATGATAGTTAGTAAGTGTTGCAAGTATGAAAGCAATAGCTTTGATACTTCAGAAATAAACAACATAAAAATTAACATAAAACTTAAAAATTAATTTTCCAAGTATAAAAAGGGGCATAACTCTAAAAATAATGCTGACGAGAGTCATGCACCTCAACCTACACAATTGTCTTGTTGCCATAAAGAAGAATTCCAAGTTTGAGTTAATTATCTTTGATGGTGTTAAAAGTTATTTGACTTTTTAAAAAACCTTAACCAACACAGAAAGCGATGGCGATGCCGGGGCGAGTAGTATAGCTCTCATTTTTCTTTGAAAAGTCGAGCTAATAAATGAAAGCTTGTCAGAGTTTTTTTGTTTTTTTTAGAGGTCACAGTGACTTTGACCTAGTAACCAAAAATGGGTTCGGCATGTAGAACTCATCAAAGTGCAGCTACATATGAAGTTTCAAAGTTGTAGGTTAAAGCACTTTGATTTTAGAGCCAATGTTCAAAACCTTAACAAAATGTTAAGGTTTCAGCACAACGCGGACGGCGGACGATGAGCTGGCTATGACAATACATCGGGTTTTCTCCAAAAACAGCCGAGCTAAAAATAACTTTAATTTTAGAACAAGACATGTGTTTGTCAATAACACAATGCCTCCTACTGCGCAGCTTTGATTGATTGATTTTTTTATCATTTGGCAGGTACAGATAATTATCTCCCTTTAAAGCTTATCACTTCCCTTGGATTTGTTTTTTTGACCTTTGACCTTAAAGGATGACCTTGACCTTTCACCACTCAAAATGTGCAGCTCCATGAGATACACATGCATGCCAAATATCAAGTTGCTATCTGAAACTACATAGAAGTAATGAGCATTTTTCGAAACCTAAACGAAAATTATGACAGACAGACGGATGGACGGACAGTCCGATCACTATATGACCTCCTTCGGGGGCATAAAAATATGTGTATCCATATTTCAAAATCATTCTTGCAATTTAACATACACTATTACATAAACAGCTATTGTTACTTACATCACCTTATACTGCACATATACAAGTTGTACTATATTAAAAAATATTGTTGCATTGTCATAAAACAATTATTTACAGCTATTGTAATTTATATCACTTATTATAGTACAAATAAGATACAGGTATAATAAGCTATTTCACTTTGTACACCAGGATCTTTTTGCGCTCCAACTGTCCCACAATAATGGAGTCAGTAATTCTGTTGTAGCAGACTGAATATGGACCCTTAACTCCATCCCTCCGAGTAGCAAGAGTGGCCAGCTTCATACTACCCTTACTATCCACCTGTATGATATTTTTTGAATCCCGTCCACACACAAGCACCTGGCCTGCAGGTGTCACATGTAAACCATTCAGAAATGTTACTGCAGGGTCCATGAAGGTGGCAAGGATTGATCCATCCTTGGCCAGAGTGAGCAGCTTGTGCTGCCTGGGGTTAGTGATATACAACTTGTCACCCGTAGGGCTCACTGCACAACGTGCTACTGCAAAACAGAATACATCATTACAATCTTTTGACATAATTATGGGTGTAAATTACAAAACCATACAGTATAAATGTATGTCTGCAAAATTATGCCTGCAGTTATGTTTGTCACTTTTACTTTAGTTCAAAAACAACCAATAATGAAACTTTCATGTCTCGTTCTTTTTCACCAGTTACCAAAGAAGGATGTAAAAATTATAACCACATACAAATATTTTTTTCATTTCCTATTTGTGTGTGTTGTCGGTAACAAATTATTGTATGCAAAATATTGAAACAATTTCATTCATATAGCATATTACACTTGAATGTTTATTTGATTACAAAATATAACAAGAGTGCCAAACTGTCACAAGATACGCCCGTTCGAAGGTTTTGGACACCATGCTCAATGCTTGAAATGCACTTAGTGACCTCGAGACCTAGTCATTGACCCGGCATGACCAATATTTGAACTTGACCTAGATATCATTTAGATGTAACATCTGACTAAATTTGGAGAAGATCAGATGAAAACTACTTTAATTAGAGAGCGGACACCATGCTTAATGCTTGAAATGCACTATGTGACCTCGTTTTTGACCCAACATGACCCACATTCGAACTTGGCCTACATATCATCTAGACACAACTTCTGACCAAATTTTGTGAAGATCAGGTAAAAACTACTTCAATTAGAGAGCGGACACCATGCTAACTGCTTGAAATGCACTAAGTAACCTCGTGACCTAGTTTTTGACCCGGCATGACCCATATTTAAACTTAACCTACATATCATCTAGACACAACTTCTGACCAAATTTGGTGAAGATCGGGTGAAAACTACTTCGATTAGAGAGCGGACACCATGCATAATCCTTGAAATGCACTAAGTGACCCCGTGACCTAGTTTTTGACCCGGCATGACCCATATCCGAACTTGACCAAGATATTGTCTAGACACAACTTCTGACCAAGTTTGGTGAAGATCGGATGAAAACTATTTGAATTAGAGAGTGGACACTGCTGTGGACGCCGCCCACTGCCCGCCCGCCAAGGGTGAAACTATAATACGTCCCGTTTTTAAAAACTGGCGTATACAAAACAGGTCAGAAGAAGTAATTTTCACAGTAATACACTTTCTTTTCATAAACCCTGTTGTGTAGTGACACTCAATATACATTTTTATGCATAAACAGTTTTAAGAGTAAAACTGAAAATGTTTGAGTCTCCGGAGATCGGGATAAAGGTGCGCAGTGCGTTTTTTTCCCATTAAACGAAAAACTGTGCATCATTTCCGTAATTCGATGCGCACCATTACGCAATGCGATGCCCGTTGCATTAATCTTATCCATGTATAAGAAAAAGTACTCATACACAAATTATTTGTTGCTTACTCGACTTATGAGATCGGTTATGAAAAATAATCCAGGTAGAAAGATCCCCGCGTCGTCCTGGTAATGTTTGCTAAAGTTGTTGTTGTCACTAAAACTCTTTGATTTACAACACAAAACGCCTTATTTGAACTGACGCAAATTAATTTGATAATATTTTTCAACTTCGCTTTTGCTTTATTTTGATAATTTAATCCAAAGTTTAATATTAGCAAGTGTTTTTTTACTGGAATTTTAAACATAAAGTCAGTTAAAGTCTTTCAAAAATTTGCACTCTGTGTGAATTGGCAGTTTGATATCATCAAAGTAGGCAGCTTACTGTCTGAAGCAATAAAGCGACAAATTTCTCACCGACAAAATTGGCTTCCTTTGTCTAGCAATCAACATGCGGAACCAATCGTGTGTTTGTTCCTCAATGGCAATCGTCCAATTTAATAATAGCACATGCATAGTTCCACCTTCGAACCTTTTGCAGTGAACGAGGTGGAGTTGAACGGATAATCGAGCAAGTGTTTTACGCAAGTTGAGTTCAGATTTGCAGAAATTACTCAGCCCTTAAAGAATTGAAATGACAAATTATTCATTTATCAATGATTTTCCGAGATTTACCGATAAGTTCCGATTTACAAACTTTCTGTACAGTTAGTTCCTAACTATGCCTATGGCGTACGCCCGTGTTTACAAAATTCCTAAACACATATATCGTAAATAATGCAAGTGTTTTATTGGATTATTTATACTAGTTATCAAATTCCAAGGTAATACTATTTTTATTTACTATAATATCGGATTTGTTTAATATAATTAACATGCTAAACAATATAGTTGCGAGACAAACTTGGAAATAAATTTGATGGGGTCGCATTTTTACTGACACTCAAATTTTCCTATTGTCTGTAATTTTTTACCCGAAATAAATCTTGAGAAGTGCCCATTCATTATTGCAAAGTGCCCATTTAACTTTGTAAGCCCCCATTGTTGTTTTCATGTATGGGGCAGTAATCCCATCAGAGAAAAAAATATCCCGATCTCTGAGTCTCTTACTCCTGTAAAAATAACTTCTACATATGCTTAATGACTCTTAATAATACATTTCTTGTGTATAAAGACTATATCCTACATAATACCTACCTGTCTTTTTATCTGATTTATCTTCGTGCAGTTTGCTGACAAGTGTACATGTATCACTCAGTTTGTACTTGAACAGAGCAGTGCCAGAGGTTACAAACAGGTCTCCCTTTTGGTAGACAATACTATGACAGTAATGTTGGAAATTAAGTATTCTGTCTTTCACCAACTGGCTATTGTTGACTTTGATAAAAAGGATCTTTGAAGGAGGAAAACCATCACCTTGTGTGTCCTTTGGACTAACAGCAATACCAAACTCACTGGGAGTGATCTGACAAATGCCCAGTGGCCCATTGAGCTGAGGATCAGATACACTACAGTGACTCACCACCTGGTACGTTTGGCTCAACAGCTTGATGTTATTATTGTACTGGTCTGTAACTAGGACCTGACCACTAGAAAGAACACATATGTCTCTGATAGTGCATTTGAGTTCACCTTTTGTGCGTACATCATACTCAGACTTCCCGTCCATCCTAATTACTTTGTCTTGATTTTGCATCTCTGTCAATGTCATCCCAAGACCTGACAACTTGGAAAGATACTCCACAATTTTATTATGAGGCTGAAAAGATATTGAAGATTTTATTTCAACAAAGTTCTCTTTCTGATATTTTTCAAATCGCTGAATTTTTTCCTTGCATTTAATGCTGGCTATAAGAGATAGTTCCTGCTTGTTTTTATCACCAATGTTGTGAATAGCTTCTCCAAGTTTTTTTAATTCATCTTGAAGAGTGGAACATTTGTCGATATCCCGATCAAGAGGGGCTTGCAGTTTGGTCAGTGTATCTTTCAATTCCTGCATTGCCTTTTGTTCAAGCTTGTTTAAGGCTGCAATTATTTTTTTACGATTTTCCTGTATTTTGTGTAACTGCTCATCATATGAACTTAGCAGAGTCTGAATGCTATCCTCCTGGTTTTCTTGAAGCTCCTTCAGTTTTGCCAAAGTAGTTTGGATAGTAACTGATACTTGTTTCAGGTCTGTGCGGGTATTTTTTACCAAGTCTGATAAAAGAATCACCGTTTTGCATGTCCTGTAAAAAAAATCATATTGTTTTGATAAAAACAAATTTTTCATAAATTAAGCAAAATATTTAATTTTTACAACTTGATCATTTGCAAATCTGGAAATTTTAAGTAACACAAATCTTCATTGATTATCTTTATTAATTGTTTAATAAATGCAGGAAAATGATAACTTATATCATTTACCTCAAACTAGACTCAAGCGTGGTATAGTTTCATGTGTGTACATGTAGTCTTAACCCAAAGTTAGGTTTTAAGTGCATCAGACTATTAAAATTACCCACTTAAAAAGAAGTTCATCAATGAAATAATATTAGGTTATTGATAGCGCAAGAAATGGCGGTTTCTTCAAATAACATATTTTCATTCCTATTCTTTACACTAATTTTTTGGATAAGTATTAAAGTTCATTTCAAAGCAGTTTAAAACCATACACTTTCTGTCTTTAATGTTTTTATGACAAATGAGATATAAAAAAATACCTGTGATTCAGAATAGCACATTTATTGCAGCACAGCTGGCTATGGTCTTCGCAAAACATTTCATTGTTTTCTTCTTTATGAACATCACATTTAAGAAGAAAATCTTCCATCTTCTTCGCAACTGGCCATTTCTTCATATCTCCTCTTCCATGAGGGGAATGTTGCGTAAACAACTGGCTGTGCAAGTCAATACATTTGCTGCAGAAAAACTTCACGCAGGATTCGCAATAATAATCAGCTGATTCCTCTTGTTTCTTTTCTTCGCAGGTCGAACACAAGAAGTCTAGGACCATGTCAGATCCTTTTTCAATAGTGGGTTGCGAAAAGGTTGCCATTTTGTTGCCCACTGAAGCTTTTGATGTCTAAATCTTTGATTTAACTCAAATAATAAGGTATCTTGTCTTATTAATTATCAAACTAAACAAAACACACTAATCTAGCTATTGTCCAAAGTTTATCAACAAGTAATGTCCAGTGTAACAAAGTCAAATACAAATCAATCTGAAGTTTTTTTGCAAGGTTTTAACCCTAGTAAACAAAGTACTTGTGTCACTGGTCATGTGACATAAAACAATACTGGCCTAAGTGGCAAAGATTTGTTAAACAATTGGCTTGTGCGTGCATACAAAGAATAAGTATCTCAATTCAAGGAACCAATAAAAAAAGCATCCAGGCTAACTTTGTTACAATGGTATTAACAAGAATCATCTATCTGTATTCTTTGAAACAATTAATTTGTAAGTACCACCTCCAAAAACAAAAGACCATATATCTGTATTTTTTACAACAATTAATTCGAAAGTACCTTCTTCAAAAACAAAAGAAAATTTATTGCAGCTTAAGTGATAACATAATTGGCAATATCTTTCTATTTCCTGTTGATTTGTTGTTAACAAAAGTATCATTCAACATAAAATTCTGATATATTTATGTATATAAAATGTAGTAAAATTCCTGTTTTATTTACGTCTGTAAAATCATGTGGATAAGAATTTCAAAGATTAAAACTAGAAATTTCTATCTAAAGTAACAACCACATGCTACTTTGTTGGAAGGCCTTGGCAGTTAAGTTTGAAGAACAGGTTTTCAAACAATTTGCGAGCTTACTACCTATAAAGTTGCATCTTGAACCCGTCATATTAAAGTCAAAAATTGACCCTGACAAAATTTCTGCATGAAGATAAGCGAGAGGGCCAAAGACACTAAGGCACTCAACTTGAACCCACAGGAACCAAACTGTTCAGAGCAGATAGTAATCATCAGGTTTCACAATAAAACAGTGCCCTTCAACCGACAGCCATCAGAGCTCCAGATAAGGGTCGTATTTTCGTAATTAAGTATTATTTTCAAGTCATTTACGTATTTATTTTAAAATCTGGTCGAACTATTAAGAATTACAAAATCAAGTTACGAATATTATGTTTACATCGGTTCGTATCGATTTTTATTGAGTTATTTTCGAGTATTAAAGATCTTTTCGGTACTTATATAGAATGCTTACCGGGTTTGTTAAACGAAGCGCATTTTTTCCAATAAAAGCGGCGTGTACAGTCTATCTGTCAAAAAAATGGCTGCGCCCAGATGACGTCCTAAAAAAACTGCAAAGCGTGCAAAAAAACCGCTCTTTTAACATATTGTACGCAAAGCGAGCCGAAGTTGAATGTTAAGAAAGACATTATAGAACAGATCTTATACGATGACACCCATTATTATTTATTTTAGGTCATTTAGAAAAGTTAAGAATTATTATCCAAAACTTAGTAGTAACGTTAAGAATAAAATTTCAGAGTTAAGAATTATTTTTGAAAATCTGGTAGTAACGTTAAGAATTTCACAAAACCTTATCTGGAGCTCTGGCCATGTTTCATAACAAATCACAATCCTATTAAACTCAGTTTAGATATCATAACATATTTTTTAAATGAAAAATTTAGTGAGTTTTATTATGACCAGATAAGAAAAACTTCCCTGCCTCGTGGTAGTGATGTTTTTTAATTAAGCAGAATCATATGTTCCTCTGCAGAGAAAACATTAGAACTAATCTTCAGACAAAGAGTGACAAGTATTGGGCAATAATGTGACCTCATGAGTGTTTAAAAGCTTTTCCTTCTATCTGACCAAATATCCGTATATCTGGCTTCTCATATGACTCGGAAAACCAAACGTTCATTGCAGTACCTTAGCAAACGGTAACAAGAAACCGTCGGAGACGGGTGATGCTCCCCCAAATTTTTTTTTGTCACAATATTGCACTATATATTCAGATAACAGGAAACGTCTTGAGGGCACAGTAGTTGGGGGGACAAGTATTTTTATATCTAAAATTTCAAAGGGCCATAACTCTGTGAAAAATCATCCGACCAGAACCCGCTGATAATATGCACATCTCCTCTTGGTAGTGAAGCTTCCCATAAAGTTTCATTGAATTCCGGTAATGAGTTGTTGCTGAGAAATAGCTCGGACAAGAATTGCACTATATGTACAGTTAATGGAAAATTTCAAAAATTTAAAAGGTCCATAACTATGTTAAAAATCATCCAACCAGAACCTTCTGATAATATGCATATCACCTTTTAGTAGTGAAGCTTCCCATAAAGTTTCATTGAATTCCGGTTATTAGTTGCTGAGAAATAGCCCGGACAAAAATTGCACTATATGTACAGTTAATGTAAAATTTCAAAGGGCCATAACTCTGTGAAAAATCATCCGACCAGAACCTGCTGAATATATGCACATCTCCTCTTGGAAGTGAAGCTTCCCATAAAGTTTTATTGAATTCCGGTCATTAGTTGCCGAGAAATAGCCCGGACAAGAATTGCACTATATGTACAGTTAATGGAAAATTTCAAAGGGCCATAACTCTGTGAAAAATCATCCGACCAGAACCCGCTGATAATATGCACATCTCCTTTTGGTAGTGAAGCTTCCCATAAAGTTTCATTGAATTCAGGTCATTAGTTGCTGAGAAATAGCCCGGACAAAAATTGTGCACGGACGGACACACGCGAGGAAGGACGGACGGACAGACGAAGTGGCGACTATATGCTCCCCCCAAAATAAATTTTGGAGGAGCATAAAAATAATGAGTCAACATTTAAACGTGCAGCTTGAATGCAAAGACATCTATGTTGCTAACAGACTAAGGAAGTATATTCCAAACAAACATAGATCTGTGATTGTTAAATTTGTGCGTCAACAAATAAAATATGATGTCATGAAGAGCGGAAAACTATTTCAGAGCACAGGCATTTATATCAACTAGGTCTTGACAAAAACAAACGCAGAGGTGCTAGTATCCCTACATCTCATAAATCCTGGCCGTGTCGAAAGATACTTTGACTTGGTATTTCATTTGGTAATACAATGTTTAAAACTAAAAGACCAAGCTAAACTTACCTTTATGAATAAGACTTATTTATTTCTGAATATAATTTAATATTTATTTTTGCGGAAACGAATGTTGTTTGCTGGTTTCTATAGATATATGATTACGGAATACTTTTGTCTGTTTCGTTATGTAACGTTATGTACGGAATGCCTCTGACAGGTTCGTTAGAACAAAAGAATAACGCATTTTTCTTACCACGTGATATTACATCATTCCTCCTTTTGCAAATTGCCTGTGCTTGCGTTCAGATCGCCAAAAAACCCCACCCACCGCAACCTGATCAATATCGAGACTGGTCCGACATCCACAGTTTAAGATGCACAGAGTCAATTTGAAACCATATCTTGCGAAAATATGAGCCGCGTTCTGAGAAAACTGGGCATAATGCATGTGCGTAAAGTGTCATCCCAGATTAGCCTGTGCAGTCCGCACAGGCTTATCAGGGACGACACTTTCCGCCTTAACTTGATTTTCGGCAAGGAGGGACTTCCTTGAAATTAAAAATACCATAACAGGGCAAAGTGTCGTCCCTGATTAGCCTGTGCGGACTGCACAGGCTAATCTGGGACCACATTTTACGCACATGCATTAAGCCTAATTTTCTCAGAACAAGACACATATGACCTAAACATTTGAGTTATAGGAGTCTGCCGGCAAGTCCTTTATTTCCAGTACATGTACACCCACTCCTGGCGGGCTCCTAAAATCCAATGGCCGACATCCAAGCCCATTTTGGTGCTGGGGCCAGGCAACATCCTCACAAACGATCAAGATCGGGCCAACCTTGGTCTTGTACAACTGGGGCGCTTTTCGACGGACAGCGTAACACAGCGCTTGGAATGTCTTAAGTGCTACAGCTGACCAACGCACTGTCCCCTGTTTATATAGTGAACATGCATTTTCCCGGTGACCAACGCACTGTCTTGTGTTTATATTAGGGATGGCAACGAATACCGATTTCGGTATTCGAATATTCGGTCACCCTTCCGAACGAATATTCGGATATTCGGTCAACATCTGTTGGAAAAAAGTCAACTTTGTTTACCGTACCATTACTCCATGAATTCTACTTTCGTTTTTACCGGAAGTTCACCGGAAGTGACTAAATATTGACACAGCGTTGCCGTCGCTAATTCGAAGCTGATTTTGTTGATTACTTTTTAAGTTTTTATTGTTAAAATTGAATGACAAAAACTGTTTTAAAACTATTAATATCGTACATCAACAATAGAACGAGAAACATAATATTACATGACGACAAAATAATTACATGACAAAACAGTTATATCTACATATAATTAAAGCTGAACTTAAACGAATTATGTACATAGCCACAACACACTTTAAACCTGTTAAACAGACTAAACAGTCAGTCTTTTAAAGTTGCCACGTTTAAAAGACACTTGGATCGGCGACTTCTTATCGGATGATGTCGTGAAATACTTCCAAGCAGCGGAAGGCGTATGTGGCATTTTGCTTGGACAGATATTTACTTTATGCGTGTAACAATTATAATATTTCAATTAAATGAGGGTGCAATACCAAAAACATTTCTTTAAGTATAATACCTGATTGAATATTGAGTAATTAATTAATGTTTGAACCATACGATACGCGAATACTCATTAGAGGTTGAGTAAATTATTTTCTAAAAGCTTTTTTGATTGGACAACGTGATTATAACCATACGATCTGTTTTGTTTTTCACACCAAGTCGGCTCTTTCTTTACTCATTTAATCTTTGATCATTTTAAATGTAATTCGAGTTATTAAATCAAGACGGGTCGGTGTTTTAATTGCCATACGGTCTTATTTGTTTTTTACACAAAGTTAGCTTTTCCTTTACTCATTTAATCTTTGATAATTTTAAATGTAATTCGAGTCATTGGATCAAGTGCAGGTCGGTGTTTTGATTGCAGACGCGATTTGCACCTATCATAATTTTGACACAAAGTGTCTGGCTTTGTTAGCGGGATTTATGACCGGTATACTGTCATCACCATAGCGACGCATTATCGCGCCAACCGGAATAAACATTATGACACGGGGAACAACTTTTTTGACAATGTTTGAAGCAAATTTTACGAATACAAAGTCTTTGAAATTACTCGATTTTTTATTTTTTCTTCCGAATATTCGATTCGGAAAACAGTATCCGAATATTCGGCCCGGGACCGAATATTCGGATATTCGGAGATTCGTTGACATCCCTAGTTTATATAGTGCACAGGAATTTTGATAGTTTTTGTTGCTACCATATTTGAACTTTCAATTTGTCGTCGGTTTTTATGTTTTAATATAATATGTCTGTTATTTGATTGTCATATGAGCCTTTTTTATATTTTAAATATGTCTGGTAATTTTATTGTCATATATGTCTCGTTTATTTTATTTGCCTTCCTGTAGCAGTGCTGGAAAATTCTGTTTGCCGGGGGTCGGATGGGCATGCGCAATTATTCTAAAACATTTATCTCTCGAATGGACTCTGGCCTACATGCATAGTATATCAACCTAGTCTTTTTGGTAATTCCAAGTCATTAACGATTACGCTTTAAAAATAGTAGCAATACCGTAGGGGAAAAACATTTAGGTGTCAAATAGCTGGTTGAGCGATTATTGGTATTTTAATCTCGGAGTAAGTATGAGAAAAGGTGGTATCGCTGGTTGTAAAATTGTGATCGCAAGTGTAGTGATTATTGATATTAAAAGAGTCAAGTAAAAGTGTGATCGCAAGTGTAGCGATTATTGATATTAAAAGAGTCAAGTAAAAGTGTGATCGCAAGTGTAGCGATTATTGATATTAAAAGAGTCAAGTAAAAGTGTGATCGCAAGTGTAGCGATTATTGATATTAAAAGAGTCATCTAAAAGTGTGATCGCAAGAGCTATTCTCAATGGTCAAGCGATTGGCAGAACTAGGTTTAGCCCAGTCAAGTATATGGTTTTTCCTAGTTCGGTCGCTTGATTAGCAATAGCATTTTTTATTTTGGGCAGGCGGTGTTGCTGCTATAACGGCGTTACTTCACGTCTGTAATTGTAACGTGTGCTCATCCACACCCGGTAGGCATATTTTTCAAGTAGCAGGTTTCCACAAGTGAATAGCCGATCTTTCGGGGCTTGTGTGGTTACCACCAGCTGTTTTTTCTGTTTAACGCTGCGGCCTTTCTATCCCACTTTTTTAAATATATAATATATTAAATAGATCTGTTAGTGAATACCTAATGCATTCTTTTACATTTTTGTAATTTTATTGGGAGGCAAAATATATTGGAATCGTGTCATTAAACTTGTTAACTGAAGTAATGTGTTGTTAAATCGTTGCAGTCATAAAATAAATATATTAAATAACGTTACAAAAAATCATTTAATTTGTGTACTCCAAGCCATTTTAATCAATTAAAACATTTCTCACTAAATAGACTGTCATGGCCTTACACAACTCGTGCACAACTTGCAAGCATAATCCTGAATGTAAATATGGGGAACATTCAATCCATACTTTGTAAAATGCTAGTGAAGTTAACGAGTGCCGGGTCAATGCTGTCAATCTAAACAAAACAATTATCAGTGTGTTTTGTTTGTCTGCAGTTTTCATGGCGTCTTTGGATATTGTACAAAATATCGATGTAAAATAAACAACAACTATGTTTGTCTTTATACTGAGAACTATTATTCAACATTAATGTATTTTCATTGTTTTGTTGTTTTTCTTTTTTCCTTCTCACCTTACACATAGTTAATTGTACATGTGTGTTGTTGTTGTTGTTTCTGGAAATTTTTCTACTTTCTTACTTTACATATTGATCAAGCTAGTAAGAAAATCCCATTCTAGATGACGCAATTGCGCGATTGGCTCTATTTTTCCAAAGATCGCTCACATTTTCAGCACGTGTGCGAGAAAATTAGCGCGCTATATATCCAGGAGTACTCTTTAAGATCAAAGCAATGTCTACGAAAATTTTGAGAGCCGATTTACGATTGTCAATTGTATGTTGTGCTTTGACAAAACTAAAGCTCGCCTAAAGGCGAAGAGTTGTTGTGTTGGAAAAATGGATATTGGCCAAAAAGAGCGCACGCTTTGAATGAGCGACAGCACTCATAGGCAGTCAATACCTGCAGTAAAATCATGCAGAGGACGCATGATGTAATTGCTTTAGTGCGTGGTTTTGTAGCAGTTTGTTGGCTTTGTTAAACCTTCCAGTATAACACACTTATCAGACCATACGGTGTACACCTTCAAGATGAAATCGTGGCCAGTTACTTAGAACACTGATGATTGCAACCGAGTGAAATCCCTGTGCATTTCGTCCATATTTTCAAAACATTTATTTGACACGTCAAGCGTTTTAACACATTATAGTTTAATTCATTACACACAACTGTAAACGTTTTGTTGAATTCTCGAATGAGACCAAATTAAATTTGTAATCCACAACACACCTCAGAATTTTAATGTTTATTTCACGTTAACAATTTATCGCTTCAAATAAACAGTTCTCATTCATTTTTTTTATCCTTTGGCTCGATAACAAGAGCGTGAAAATCATGACGTTATACCATTACGTCATCCGCATGGAAAGAGTGAGTGTATCAATTGTTGTATTAAAACTTTTTAACGCTGAGCCCTGCATATCATGAAAGGCATTCAAATCAGTACATGTTGTTGTTTTTTTTATTTAGAAGGATACAGAAATATCATGTGGAAACAAATTTGCGTTTTTTAGCACGGAATGTGCTGTTTTATTTAACAGCATTTCACTGATCTGACAGTATGAAATAATGTTCAAGGTAAAACAATTAAACAATAAAACTAAGGTGTATTAAAATGTATTTAATAATTGCCCCATGTTTCTGAAAAAAAACATAGCCCTGTATTTTTCAAAGTGAGGGGTAAATTTACCCCTCCCTACTTTTGGATTTATAGAAAAGGACCTGCCTGGGTTAGTTCTCTTATTAGACTTTAAAAAAGCATTTGATTGATTGGCATGGTAATTTGTACACAATACCCTTTCCTTCTTTAATTTTTGTCGTACATCACGGATTGGTTTCATGTAATATATTAAGATTCTAAATCAGCTGTTTCTCAGTGTGGCTACTTATCTAATTTGTTCACAATGCGAAAGAAGCTGCACCCAAGGAGATGCCCTTTCAAGTTATAGTTTAATCCTCTTCGCTGAAGTGTTGTCAATTGTATTGAGAGATAACAAGAAAATGAAAGGAATAAGTATTCATGGAATTGAGCATTAAATGTCCCAGTTTGCGGACGATACTGCTATTTTAAGGACAATACTGAACAATCCTTAAATGAAACACTTACTGTTTTCCTGGATTTTGCAAATATTTCAGGTTTGAATGAAAATTTTGAGAAATGTGGACATTCCACAAACTGAGAACATTTAATGCTTCTGCCATAACAATGGCTCGGTTATAGGGCACAAAACTCAGGAATGTGTGGTTAACTGAGCACGAAAAGTGCCTTGAAGTTCCAGAATATTTATTTTTTTTTTCGGGAAAACAATGCACAAAAAACTCCTGATTTTGAGGAAGAACAAGCAAAGTCTTAAATAATCAATTTAACATATTTTACCGCTTTAAAAAAAAATTTCAAGGCAAAAGGTAATTTAATTATGCAATATTTTTCTACATTGGATCAGCTAAACGTATATAATGAGATTGATTTGCTGTTTAAAATTTACTTTTTTCAACCAATAAACAATTAAAAGGTTGACATTACTTCAAGAACAAGTTATTTTACACTCAGGCCACTCCAAATCGATTTGTTGGTCTACGGATTTTTTTGAAAAAAAGTTGAAGAGGCGAGCAAAATTTTTTTTTTTTTTTTTTAAACAGGAAAATTCTCGAGCGAGCGAAGAGCGAAGAATAAAAAAAACAAATGTCGATAGAAAAATATTGCAATATCAAGAGATACAGGTTTAAACAGCTATATTTCAATTCAAATCAATTCTTATACAAAGAATATAATTATATCGACCTCATGTTTATAGGAGTTAGTTGCATATGACCTTTGACCACGAAATACCCTAAATACATGTAAACCATATCATTGAAGTGAGGGACAAATGTTTACCTACTGCTGCTTATATTTGTTTGAAGTTTCAAACAGTGAAAGCTGTGAAAAGGTATACCATGTTGCAAGCTGTGAAAAGGTATACCATGTTGCAATAGCACTTAAAGAGGGACAATCATCACAGCGTTTTTTTTCCTTCTTTGAATGGGTCCGGTAAACGGCCCTGTTCCCAATCGGGACCGGACCTGGTCCCAAAATTGCCGACGGACCCTTCCCAATTTAGAAAGCGGTCTTATCCCAAATAGTTTATATAAAAACGGCCTCGTATCGATTCGAAAATCCCAAATAGACTATCTTTTTTGTCTCAAAACTACTTCAGCGGTTAGTAAACAAGTATTTAAAGGAAACGGTTGTTGTTGTGGTTGTTGTTGTTCTTTTAGAATGAGGCCGACGCAACTTCCGATAGGTGGAGCCACCTAGTTACCAAGTTGACTGTTCCCCGGCTTGCATACATAATGCGGCATTATTGAATGCTGGCGGGGAACCAGTCAACCAAATAAGGCAATAGTAGTAAAATTGACCTTGTTTTGTACGCTTCGATAACAATGTTTCACATGTTCGTGACAGTTGTTTATTGAACATTCTCGTTAAATACAGATTCAATATACAAAATAAAACCCTTATCCGAAAAGAATGATAGATATTTCGAAATGCCGACTTTGACAAAATATTTTCCCGGGGTTTGGTTTTATTCATAGCGACGTCTTTACGTAGTAAACAAACCCAAATATGGAAATCCGAAATCTCGTTTTACTCTTCAAATACTCGTGGCGAAGTTAAAAAGTCAACTACTTCCGACGATTTTGCACACTCGCATCATGGTTTTTATATAAATAGCCAGAAAATGAGTCACAATTCAAAATACTTCTTGAAGAAAGTGAACAAAACGAAATCAGCCAAGCATAAAAGTCTTGAAGACTTTGGGTTTCGTCCTGAACCAAAGAAAATTAAATTCTCCATGAGGTCCGATGATGGTACCCTTCGAGAATTTTCTGCCGAGCTAGTTGGTAAGGCTTGTAATAAGCACGTCACCCTTTGACACAATGTTTTCCACCTAAATTTCTGTTTTCCATTATAACAATGGTCATCTGCTGGTCCTTTCAATTTAGACAATTTACCTCAAATTGCCACACAAAGTAATTGTTTAATTGGGCTTTATGACATTTCAAACAATTTTCAGTTAGATTGCGGCAATACCCATTAATTCTATCTGAAAAACCAGTTCTTATTTTTTTTTTAATAAACTGGTATTTGTTATACAGACTTATGATCTACCCTATCACAGAATGCCATTGATAGTGTATAAAAGCATTGTTTACTACATAAAATAGATTCCAGTTGATGTATTTGTATGATTTTTGATATTTCCCAATTTGATGGATTCACGACGCAAAAATTCCCAATTTGAAGGATTTCGCGACTCAAAAATTCCCAATCTCTAGGGGACAGGACCTGTTCCCAAACAGGTGAAAAAAAACGCTGCATCAAAATGATAATGACAGACAGTCGGACAAAGGTCATGCGTATAATCCATTGTTGCTACCTTATTTTAAAAGGGGCCTATCGATGGCTAGTACGGTATTGTATTTTTCTGAAATAAATGTAAACATTACAAAGAACTTATTTGATGTTTCTAAAATACACGGACCAAGCTGCCCTTGCAAAAAGTTAACCCACTTTCATACCAAAACACACTTAAACCAACATAAAACTGTGTTTTTTCTAAGTTTTTCTGAGCGGAAGTTGGTTTTTGCTAATAAAAGCGAGTTTTATGTGAGCTAAACTGTGCTTAACTGAGTTTAAAGTTGGTTTTTTAAAGTAGATGTGTGTTAAAGCGAGTTTTTTTGCTGTAAGAAGTTGGTTTTTTATGTGTCAAAAGTGAGTCTTTTTATTTATGAGTTGGTTTATGTGTGTTTAAGTGTGTCTTTTTGTTTCATAAGCGAGTCTTTTACAACAGAAGTGGATCTTTTTATAAACAGAAGTGGGTTAAAGCGAGTTTAAGTTGGTCTTTTTATAAATAATTTGAAAGCCGCAACAAGGCTAAAAGACTCACTTTAACACACTTATCAATAAGTTGGTCTTTTGTTTATTAACATAACTCAACAATAAAACAATAATTCTTCAACTAGGTCTTTGTTTCATGTTTATAGCCATATATTATCAAGGTGAATTGTAAAGGGGCTTTTTTACAGCTTGTTTGCCATTGCACCTTTTGTACATTTATGGGCTCCCCATAATTTTAAGGAAACATTGGATAAAAATTGCTCTTTCAGAACATCACAGGTTCACAGATACTATAAAAATGTTAAAATGTTCAAACTTAGTTTTATACCTGAATATGAAATTGTTTGTCTTTCACTTTGAATCAATACATAAATATTAAATATATTATAAGAACAATCACACATCTATAAAAATGTGTATACTTCCATTTAATTCATGTTCTTTGGAGAATTCAATAGACTTACAGTGTGTTTTTTTTATAGATTTTTTGAGGGGGAGAGTGACACTGTTTCTATAATAAATAAAACTAGTTTCAGTGTGAAAGTGTTGATTAATATATGGAAACTTATGTGGGCTTGCCAGCATCAATTATATCTCCTCAACATAAAAACAATAACTATTTTAACTTTCTTATACTGATATTTAACCCCAATACAATTAATGCCTACCACATTGACCTTTAACATACAATTTAAAAGGCAATAAAAATAAATAATATTTATACTATTAATATTATTTGCTAACACCATTCAGCATGTTTTTTTTTAAATATTCACAATTAAATATAATATGCTAAGGGTGCTGTGTATTATTCAATAAATACATATATGTTGGTGTTGAAATCAGTAGATATTTCTCAGATTTAGTAATTGGCTGACACACATAAGAGATTAGCCCCCCCCCCCCCCCAATTAAATCATAAACATTAATTCTTATCACAGTATCAGTGCTCCATCTATAGGCCTAACAAAGGGGTGTTGATAGACTTTTGATTGGCTGAGCCACCATCTATTTGAAAACAAGCGACTTTGATTGGCTGGAGACAGGAAGTTATGTTTTGAAAACAAAGGGGGTTTTCATCAACTGACTTTGAGCTTTAAGGTATAATTGAGTAACATTAAGACTTATAATTCTAGTTTAAAATGTCTTGAATAACTTTCAGCATGAAGTATTGTGTGGTGAAAACAATGTGTATGTACTACAATGTGTAAATCAACAATAAGTTTGTTGCAAAGGAGATTCAAAGTGGATGGTTAAAGTGATATGGTCTCATAATTCATCAACTGCCTGTTATCTTGGAATACTGAAGAACAGTTGTTTTAGGTTTGTATTTTCATTTTAACATCACTTTTTTATTTAGTTTTATATTGAATTAATTATGATCATTATCATATTTATGTATTGTCACTGGGAAATGTAAATGGATAAGTATAAATGTAATGCAATTATAAGAAAAAACAACACCATTTGAATAATTATGGCTGTATTTTATGATTATTGTCATCTTAAATGTTATTTATACCTATTTCTGGTCATTAATGAACAGATTTCTTTCCCACATATTCAATGAAAACTTTTATATTTTAAATTTGAAGGTTAAACTCCCAAGGTGAAATTTACATTGATTGGAAGATTCTTTGGATAGAATATTCCTGCCAAAAGACAGCAGAAGGGGGACTAACTGATGTATGGATTTTGACACCAGATTTTACCCTGCACGAGCAGCCCAACTTGAGTAGATCAGGAGTGGGAAAACCGAGCCCTGTCCTTGACCAAGGAAAGTTGGATTTGTTGAGAGGTAAAACTATACAGGTTTTAGCATTTGAAAGGCGTCACACTTCCGACCAGTCCACACAGCCAAATGAGACCACATATCTTGGTACATTTTCAAACAGTATTTTCTACCACACGTAATTTCTTTTAATTATTTATGACAAGCGTTAAGTCACATGTGATCACAGGATTTAAATTGCAAAAATAAACAAACAAAAACAACAAGCAAACAAACTTGTTTTGATTTAAAATAATAATATTTATAGTAACAAGATATACCATAACAGCAATATTTATCACTTACATTATAAAATATCTTTCAGGACCTGATCTCAAATGAGATCATTCACAAGACGCACCTCGCAAAGGCCATGACAGTATAGTTTTCAGACCTGATCGGCTGGTGACTGCTCTATGAAGTGCTGTTCAACCTCCCCTAAGGGGGAGATTCGAGAGGGTCTCCTGATTGCTGAACACTACGCCATGGTTGGTATGATTCTTTTTTATAGGGAAAAAGGGGATTTAAATATATAGGTGTTCTACTGCCTCCATATTCATTTTGAAACAAACATAATGCAATTGATTCAAATTTGACTCCAGCACATAATCTGTCTTGCGTTAATTTAATACAACTGCTAAAATTTAAGAGTTACTAAAAATTGTGTTTGTGTATAAAAGTTTTGAGAATTTAACACATAGGCAGACAAAAATAACCCCAGTATAAAGTTAACGATCAAGCTCTAATTTTGAACGATATAAAAAATTCAAGCAACAGTAATTTGCCTCCTTGTTTCAAAAACCTCTTTTGAAATCCTTCTAATGTAGATGATGTTAAAATGGGATATCTGAACTGATGATATTGATGTAAAAGTTTATTCCACCAAAATCAAGTTATTCAGATCAGACTTGATTTGGGTGGAATAAACTTCTACATGTTTTTTTAATACTGTAATGTACAGTAAAATCCTGCATTGATTGTTCATATACATTTCAGTTGTCATCTCCAAAAAGTTTGCCCTGCCCATATCAACAGTGGAAGAGAACATGAGATGGGCCTTGAGTAAGCTTCGTGTCATGTACTGCGGGGAGAATATATAAACTGTTTAGTGCTGAGCAATATGTTCCTTTGTTCATAGGTGTAAATATGTGTAAAGGGCTATTCCAGGAAAAGATAGGATGAAGGATTCCTTAATGTTGTCATTTTATAAATCCGGTACCACCAACACAGTTAAAAACAATTATTATTAAATTTATCCTCTGTATCACCCCTCACTAACTGAAACTGTATATAATCATGGTTCATACCCTTCCTCCCATTTTTACCTGTGGTAGCCCAAAGAGGAGAATGTTATTTATTTTAATTTATTATGTTAAATGTGCTCGCATATTGTGATAATGTATCTTGGGTAGATGTTTTCCTGGTTTTGTTAAAAATGCACTGTAAAAATGTTCACAT
Organism: Dreissena polymorpha; assembly: GCF_020536995.1. NCBI lineage: Eukaryota > Metazoa > Mollusca > Bivalvia > Myida > Dreissenidae > Dreissena > Dreissena polymorpha. Next base: position 50,277,951 of record NC_068369.1, read on the forward strand.
TTTGTTTTTTTTAATATAAACATTGTTTTTTGCAAATTGTGTGTGTCTTTTATTTATAATCACATGGGGCTTGTAATGATCTGTTGTGATTTTATCTCAAATAACCTTTTTACCATTAAGGTGTAAATAATTTTTTTTACAAAGGTTACAGGTCAAACAAGCAAAATTTTATGATCCCTTAAGCGAACAAAAGACTCACAAAAACCAACTTAAACACACTATTGTAGACAGAAGTGTGTTTAAGTTGGTTTTTGTGAGTTTTGGTATGTTGGTTTTTTGTGAGTTTTGGTATGTTGGTTTTTTTGTGGGTTTTGGTATGTTGGTTTTTTGTGAGTTTTGGTATGTTGGTTTTTGTGAGTTTTTTCTGTGTTTAACTCAGTTTTAACCAAGTTGGTAAAAAAACCCACTTTAAACACAGAAAAAACCAACATACCAAAACTCACAAAAAACCAACATACCGAAACTCACAAAAAACCAACATACCAAAACTCACAAAAAACCAACTTACCAAAGCCCACATTTATGTAACAAGTGAGTTTTTTCTGTGTTTAACTCAGTTTTAACCAAGTTGGTAAAAATACCCACTTTGGACACAGAAAAAACCAACTTACCAAAACTCGCAAAAAACCAACATACCGAAACTCACAAAAAACCAACTTACCAAAACTCACAAAAAACCAACTTACCAAAGCCCACATTTATGTAACAAGTGAGTTTTTTCTGTGTTTAACTCAGTTTTAACCAAGTTGGTAAAAATACCCACTTTAAACACAGAAAAAACCAACTTACCAAAACTCACAAAAACCAACATACCAAAACCCACTAAAAACCAACTGCCAATACCGCTTGGTTTAACACGGATAAAACTCGTGTTTAACTCGAGTTTTACACACTTATTTGGGAAGGGTGTTAAACATGTTCTGTCAACCATGTATTTTAAAAATGATAAAACGTTGTCCCTATGAAACTTTTAGAACAAGCATTTAATGAATTTGAGTTGTTTTTGTTTTGTTCACTTAAAATTGTGTTATAGGAAAAATTTGCCTACATACAGGGAAATACCGTCCATATGCCCATTTAATGAAGAAAAAGTATTTAAAAAAAACTTACTTCATGTGTCCCAATGTTGTTTGAAATTAAATATGCTTCAACGGTATCTGCTAATAGATGCATGTTCAAACGTAAACAAACACATTCAAATAAGTCACAGAACGTAAAAGATTTGTTTATATTTTAAAGGGTTGGCAGAAGCAACTTTTCACCGCAATTTGTTTAAACGATCACGACAGCGTAACATGTACTGCTGGCGCAGGGAGCCATTTTTTTCTGGTCGTCTCGATCAAACATTTTAGCGTCTGCAGTTATCGATTAAAAAGGTTACAAAACACTACATTTGTCATTCCTATTCAGCATCAAAATCGTTTCTGACAGATCACGTTGTGTTTTTTTTCTTTCACAAATTAAAAAAATACATGTGCTATGGTTACAGGACACCAAAATGAGTGCGAGTGGTAATTTTTTTCCATTTTGAAAAAATATGTGGGGCAAATGTGCCGACCAACAGATCAATTTGGAGTGGCCTCAGCACTCAATTATTTGAAATACTGAATTCTGCCAAATCCTCATCTCTTGCTTGGCAAATTCATGACCATATTTTTCTTTCCAACAAACATGTTAACTATCACTTCCAAGTCTTTTTCAGTGATTTCTTTTCAAAATTTGTCAATAAATACTCAGTTTTACTACATTTGTCAGCGTGTTTTTTAATTTAAATTCAGGGAAGGTATTTGGCCCCATTCCCAATGTAAACAAGAAACCGTTGGAGACGGGTGATGCTCCCCTAAGGTTTTTTTGTCACAATATTGCACTTTATATTCAGATAAAAGGAAACATCTTGAGGGGCATAACTTTGGACAAAATAATACAATGGATGGTTTAGCAACTTACAAATGTCAAAGGGCCATAACTCTCTAAATAAATCATTTAACCAGAACCCACAAATAACATGCGCATCTCCTCAAGGTAGTTAAGCTTCCCATAAAGCTTCATTGAATTCCAGTCAGTAGTTGGGGAGAAGACAAGAATTGCACTATATGTACAGTTTATAGAAAATTTCAAAGGGCCATAACTCTGTGAAAAATCATTCGACCATAACCCGCTGATAATATGCACATCTCCTGTTGGTAGTGAAGCTTTCCATAAAGTTTCATTGAATTCCCGTAATAAGTTGCTGAGAAATAGCTTGGACAAGAATTGCACTATATGTACAATGGCAAATTTCAAAGGACCATAATTCTGAAAAATCATCCGACGAGAACCGGCTGAAAATATGCACATCTCCTCTTGGTAGTGAAGCTTCGCATAAAGTTTCATTGAATTCCAGTCATTATTTGCTGAGAAATAGCCCGGACAAGAATTGCACTATATGTACAGTTAATGGAAAATTTCAAAGGGCCATAACTCTGAGAAAAATCATCCGACCAGAACTGGCTGAAAATATGCACATCTCCTTTTAGTAGTGAAGCTTCCCATAAAGTTTCATTTAATTCCGGTCATTAGTTGCCGAGAAATAGCCCGGACAAGAATTGCAATATATGTACAGTTAATGGAAAATTTCAAAGGGCCATAACTCTGTGAAAAATCATCCGACAAAAACCGGCTGATAATATGCACATCTCCTCTTGGTAGTGAAGCTTCCCATAAAGTTTAATTAAATTCCGGTCATTAATTGCTGAGAAATAGCCCGGACAAAAATTGTGCACGGATGGACGGACACACGGACAGACGCACGGACAGACGAAGCGGCGACTATATGCTCCCCCCAAAAAAGTTTTGGGGGAGCATAATAAAAGCAAATACTTTTCCCAATTTGGACCAAAAAAATTCCCAATTAAAGGTTTCCAAAAAATATATTGTCTTAAATTTTTTTTATAGATTGTTTGGGGATGTCAGAGGGGAAAAATACGTCTAGGGAAACAGGCTGAAAATAGGCGGGTCTCAAAGAAGGAGAAAAACCTGCTTGAACAACTATACTTCATGGTGATACTTAGTTAAAGCACTAATTCGATAAATGAGTTTCACACTCCCACTTGTAGCGATTATGACAATGCAATAGCTATAAATACGTGTACTAATTAAAGTAACTTCTTGGTAACTAAATGAACAATAGATAAAAACATTGTGCAAAGTGTCATTCAGTATATTGGTTAAGTGTTGCTTATAAGAAGCAATTCAATTTAGACTAGCCTTTTTCTTATAAAAACATGCAGTTGATGAATTGCTATCAAGTACAATAAGTAATCAGGTCATAATCTAGAATGAACACGCGACCACCTTGAAACCAGATTGTGTATAAGGAAGTTTAGTTTAAACCTTTTTCTTCGCTCAATTGCATTGAAAGTACTAACTACTTATTTTAAACGCTCTGGGTGTAGAACTAGTACTTTGTGTCTTTGGGGAAGATCTAAATGATGCTCCCATAGTAGGGATTGAACAGGTGACCTCCTGGTAGCTAGGTGGACACCCATATCCATTACACGATTACACATCATAGAGGTCGCCATGGTGTAATTGTGTATCGCTGGATCCTAATTGAGGATGACCCATGGCATTAACCCTTTCAGTGCTGGAACCAAATTTTAAAGGCCTTTGCAAACAGTTTGGATCCAGATGAGACGCCACAGAATGGGGCGTCTCATCAGTATCCAAACTGTTTGCTATTCTGATAGTATTCTTGGAAAGAAAAATCGAAGAAAATGCTAATTTTAGAAATTCAGCTGACAACATTTTAGCAGACGACAAATTTCCCAGCATGCAAAGGGTTAAGGCATTCAATTTGAATCATACCAATCAGCGCAATAATCAAGGGGTTGCTGTCTTGACAATTGTGACACTGGCTTCATGACATTTTGTATAGATTAAAGTGAATTGAAATATATTTTGTATTACAATGGCTTGAACATCTGTGCATGATCAGAACTTTTACTTTGAATCCTGTTGATGAGTTAGTAATTTTTTACCATTATTTAACATGGTTTTCTGTTTCCTTCTTATAACATCCATTTTCTGAATGGTAATAACATTCAAGTTAAATGAATATTACACAGGACAGTGAGTTTTTCATTAAGTAAAATTTAGTCCCAAACTCTTCTGATTTTTAAGCACACAAACCCCGCCCACCATCAAAAGAAAAAAAAAATGTCTTATGTACAACCAAAAATTGCTTCATGTTTTATATGTACATTCTAGTGTGTGTAAACAAGGGAAACAAAGGCGTTAATTTCATCCGAATATTTTCTTTAAGGGCACTGTGTACACTCAAACTCCTTAGACAACCACTCATGGAAAAAATGCGGTTTTTGAATAAAAATAAAATGTAAAAAATCGTCTCTTTTATTTCAATTTATCAACAATAATAAGATCAATTGTTATAAACAATGGTCAAAAATTGTACAGTAAAAGCCTAAGTCGCAAACTGGTTTGACCCAGTCAAATTGGGGTTGTAAGAAGGCAAAAATTTCGCGCCCAAAATCAGCCATATCGGATACAGTTAGGTTATTTAAGCACGACATAAATTCACTACACTTGAACTTTTGCTACTTTTTGTGATTTTGAAGTTCTTAAACAGATTCATTGCTGCCCTTATGGAATTCTTCATATAAAAGAAGTATCTTCTAAATGAAAATCCAGTCTAGGCGAAAATGTCGTCCCTGAGCGGCTAATCTTGGAAGACACTTTACGCATATGCATTAAGCCTTTGAGCGCTGGAACCGGATTTTGAAGGCCTTTGCAAACAGTTTGGATCCAGATGAGACGCCACAGAACGTGGCGTCTCATCAGGATCCAAACTGTTTGCTATTCTGATAGTATTCTTTGAAAAAAAAGTGAAGAAAATGATGATTTTAGAAATTCAGCAGACGACATTTTAGCAGACGACAAATTTCCCAGCATGCAAAGGGTTAAGCAAAGTTTTCCAAGAATTTGGCTCATTTATCAATGTCAGTTTGCGAAATAAAAAAAGAAAGTCAAACATTAAAAGAAACACGCATATTGTTATCAGGTGAGATAAAAAAAATAACCACTGAAAATAAAATCGAATTTTCAGTTTTGAAAACAATCAGTGTCTATCACTACATTTGGGACACAGTTCTCAGGTTAGCTAAAGAGAATGTTTTGAATATTCCCCTTGCACAATGCTAACAAGCTTTTTCTTTAATTTTACCTAGTGACCTAGTTTTTCACCTTCTGTGACCCAGTTTCAAACTCGGCCAAGAAATCATTGGGACAAAAGTTCTTACCAAGTATTAATGAACATTGGACAAAACATTTTCCTCTATAGAGTCTTGACAAGAAAAATGCAGGGCCCTCATACTACTTTGGGGGAAGGGGTCCGCAGCCCTTAGGAGGGGGAATTTTCGCTGCGTTTCCCTTTTCGGGGGATTTTTTTTACTTACTCTCTCATTATTTCATTTGTACATGTTTGCACTATATTCATTGCATTTTTCATAATTTAGTATATTTGAAAAGATTAAATTGAAATAGAATTGAGATGTAATAATCATGAGACACATCTTTCTATTAAATAAAAAAAAAAAAAAAAATAAATTATATTTTTTTTTTGGGGGAATTTTCCCCCCCCCCAAAAGGGGGAAAAAAGTATACTTCAGGTGGGGGACTGCCGCCGAAATTCGGCGGCAGATTTGATAGATTGAGGGCCCTGAAATGTTGACTCCTCATGCACATGACATACAATTAACAACAAAACAACGCACAATGAAAAAAAGGCGATCACAAAAGCTTATCATGAGCATGGTATGCGCAGGTGAGCTAAAAAAAAAGACTTACCATCCAGGTGTTAGTCACGATGTTGTTCACAGTCCTGTCTACAGGAAAACCGTCCATCGGCACAATGGCATAGTCAGGGATACGCCTGTCTGATGTTTGTAGCACCACACCTGTGTATACAAACAACCAATAATATATGGGCCTCACTCTGTGAAAAGGGGCCTGCAGATGATGTGTGAAATTCATTCAAGTCCAGTGATTTGTAGCGAAGTTATGGGCCTTGGACATAGAAATGTTTTTTTAAATTAACATTTTCCGGGATGTTTTTTTACGCAACACTTTCAGATATTGAGATGATTTTTGGTATGTGCATCTAACTACATGCCCTACAGATGAAGTATGAAATTCGATCTGGTAAATTGATTCGCGGTGAAGTTATGGGCCTTGGACTTAGAAAATGTCTATATAATAACTGTTTTCCGGAGTTTTTTTTATGCAACACTCATAGATATTGAGCTGATCTTTTGTATGTGAGTCTACCTACATGACATATAGATGAAGATGTAGATTTTTGGGATGGACCGTAGTTATGGGTCTTGGACATAGAAATGTTAACCCTTTGCATGCTGGGAAATTTGTCGTCTGCTAAAATGTCGTGTGCTTAATTTCTAACATTAGCATTTTCCTCGATTTTTTTCAAAGAATATTATCAGAATAGCAAACAGTTTGGATCCTGATGAGACGCCACGTTCTGTGGCGTCTCATCTGGATCCAAACTGTTTGCAAAGGCCTTCAAAATTTGGTTCCCGCACTGAAAGGGTTGAATGCATGTGCACTAAGTATCGTCACAGATTAGACTGTGCATCAGCTCAATATCTGAAAGCGTTGGGTGAAAAAACTCCGGAAAAACAGTTACTACAGAGAAAATTTCTATGTCCGAGACCCATAACTTCGCTACAAATCACTGGACTTGAATGAATTTCACACATCATCTGCAGGGCATGTATGTAGATTCGCATATCAAAAATAAGCTCAACATCTGAAAGCATTGCATACAAAACATCACTCTGGATCAGCAGACGATTTATTTCATAAATCAATCTCTGGGTTAATGGTCGCCATCTTTCGAACTACTTTCAAAAGTAACTTCTATGTCGCTTCAGATGTAACATTCATATTTGGTATGCATGTGTATATGGACAAGGCCTTCTCATACACACACAGATTTTGACCCCTTTGACCTTGAACTTAGGAACGGCTTTTAGGTTTTGAAAAATGCTCATAACTTCTATTAAAGCGTTTATCGGGGGCGTATGTCATCCTACGGAGACAGCTCTTGTTTTTGCTACTGTCCTCTGCACAAACCATGATATATCTGCATATATGCATCCAACCAAATCAGTAAAACTATTTGTCACTTAATTACAGTAAACTTATTGCATGTTAACTTTTCAACAATATATATATATATACATGTATATATAATTATATATAACAGATCTTGAAAAAAACTCACATCAAACTTCAAATTGTTTTAGTAAATTATAGGCTTTAATTGGTATTGTGACATTGACACCACTCATGCATGCGACTATACAATTATACAACTATGGAGCACATTATTTATGAGAAATTCCAATACATCAACATATCGTCTCAGATTTAAAGCAGATAATCTAGTGCTTTTTTGCTGCCATTTTTACTATTACACATTTTTTCATTTTATGTTATGATGCATTGATCTTGTTTCTAAATTAACCAAGCAATCATGTTAAACTTTGAAGAAAGATGTTGTCTGATAAATATAGAAAATATAATCACTACAAAGTGAACAAAATTCAGTTGAATACTGTGACCAACAAAGATTTGCCAAAGACCAATTCAGATCATGATTTAAATTAAATACAAGTAATGTGAAAGTCTGCCTATTGGATCCCAGTTAAGACTTATTTGTCAAATCTGCACATTAATTTTCCCTTAGCCATGTAGAATTGGGGACTAAATACCATCAAGTCATGTAAAAAGGAGCAGGGAATAGCACGCTGCTATTGATCTCTTGAGCTTTCACATGAATTTTACGGGTAATTTTCATACAACAAATGATATTATGTATAGTAATGATAAAGCATTATGAGCACAAATTATATCTCTTACTAGTGGTGCAAAAATCATTTAAGTGTCACATTTCAAAAGAAAATTTATATAAAAAGGTATTATTAATTGTTAAAACGTTATAAAAGGTTATTTCAATTCACAAAAGCATTTAATTACAAGAACAAGTGCATTTTATGTCCATTACAATACATGTTACAGTATTGGCATTGTATTTATCTGCATTTGATGTGCATTTAATACACTTAAAAATGCAGACAAGACACACTTCTAACAGAAACAAATGTATTTTTTTTTTGCATTTTTCCAGCATTAATACTCTTCAAGTGTATTTTTTATCATCCCAAATACACTTTACCAGGAAAAAGGTATGTTAAAATGCATTTTTAGTTTGTTTTAAGTATATTTTCAAATGCATTAAGACACTCTTTTCTTTTGCAAAAAATGTTGAACAAAAACTTGAAAATATTTAATATACTAAAGTGTAGTAATAATTAAAGTTTTGTATGAGCATCAAAAACAGTGTCAAATTCATACCAGTGCCTATTTAGTAGCAGTAGGCCTTATATGGTCTACTTGTGGTAGAAATAATGCATTTTGTATAATACAACATACATAAATTAAAAAATATAGCTGCCCATACAGTTCAATACAATGTTCAATTAACTACACTATGCAAAGTTGAAATATGACATCAAGCTTGGAATAATCTTTTCAATAATGAATAATATGCTGTTTTAATTTATAAGTGAAATAGACACTTGCATATAAAAACTGATTTTAAATAAAAACTAAATGTTTAATTTGATTTTTAGCTCCACTGGCCAAAGGTCCTGTGTCCATCGTGCAACCATGCATAAACTTTTCCTTTAAACATCTTCTCCTAAACTACTGGTCCAATTCTGATGAAATTTCTTAGGAATGTTCCTGGGGTGTACCTCTTTCAAATTTGTTCAAATTATGCCCCAGGGGTCAAATTTGACCCTGCCCCGGGGGCCACAAAATCAATTATATGCTTATATAGTGCCTATTTTGTGAAAATTTTAAAACTCTTCTTGTCCTTAACCATAAGGCATAGGGCTACCAAATTTGGTTTGTAGTGAAATGTTATAGTTCTTTACCAAGTTTGTTCAAATTATGCCCCTTGGGTCAAATTTGACCCTGCCCGGGGTCACAAAACTGAACATACGCTTATATGGGGCCTATTTTGTGAAAATTTTAAAACTTTTCTTGTCCTTAACCATAAGGCATACGGCTACCAAATTTGGTATGTAGTGAAATGTTATAGTTCTTTACCAAGTTTGTTCAAATTATGCCCCTTGGGTCAAATTTGACCCTGCCCGGAGTCACAAAACTGAACATACGCTTATATGGGGCCTATTTTGTGAAAACTTTAAAAATATTGTTGTCCATAACCATTGGGCCTAGGGCTACCAAATTTGGTATGTAGTGACATCTAATAAACCTCTACCAAATTTGTTCAAATAATGCCTCTGGGGTCAACTTTGACCCTGCCCCGGGGGGGTCACAAAATTGAATAAACGCTTTTAAAGCGCCTATTTTGTGAAATCTTTAAAAATCTTCTTGTTGAAACCATTTGGACTATGGCTACCAAATTTGGTATGCAGTAACATCTTATAGTCCTCTACAAAGTTTGTTCAAATTATGCCCTTTGGGTCAAATTTGATCCTGACCCGCATGTCACAAAATTGAACATGATATACGCTTATATCTTGCTTATTTTGTGAAAACTTTAAAAATATTCTTGTCCTTAACTCTAGGACCTAGGGCTACCACATTTTGTATGTAGTGAGATATAGTAGTCCTCTACAAAGTTTTCTCAAATTATGCCCCTGGGGTTAAATTTGACCCAGCCCAGAAGGTCACAAAAGTGTACATGTGCTTAAATAGGGCCTATATTTAAGTATTTGCACATGCAGAGAAATTTTTTTCAGCCTTTTTTCAGCAGTGGAGTGATACAGGGCCATCATGGCCCTCTTGTTTAAATACTCAAAAAATGAAACCGTGTTCATGCTTGCATGAACACAGTTTATAAATGCTGTCAGAATTATAAAATATGCAATTACTATAAATACAAATGCCAGGGAAAAGTGCTTTTTGTACTAAAAAATTCGAATGAATATTACAATAATACATTCTGAATACTTTAGTATGTAATTAACAGTTTTTGTCTGAGAAAATCACTAAATTTTATATATTTATTCAAATTCACATAAATCATATTTCAAAAACACATCATTACTTCAAATCCTTTCACACAATACTGAAAAAAAATGCACAGTTTCTGATTGTTATTGATTCTTTATTAATTTATACATGTACCATTTTTTAATCTTGATGCATCCTCAATTGTATAATGCACATCTTAATCTGTTTTAACAATTATAATATAAAGATTAAGGCTGACTCAGTAAAATAATAATCCATGATTTCTGCAGTACTTGCAGACAAAATAGGAATACTGCTGTGATATTATCTATCTATCTAATGGGATATTAATTTGGCTTCAATAGAAAAAAATCAAAGCATACACATGCAGTGCTCCAGCTAGGATTTGAAAAGGGCAGGGGGGCTTTTTTGTTAAAAGGGCACTTTCGACGCGCAGTTTTTTGTGAAAAGGGCACGTACGAGCGCGCGGGTGTTTCTGGAATGCTTCCTATTGCATGTTAATTTATATGTTATAAATAATTGTATTATTCCCATTTTTATTAAACCATTCAAATATAATGTCTACAATGAGGATTAAAGTAATTACAATGGATGTGGTGTCCACCTAATGATCTGGAGGTCACTGGTTTGATCCCCAGTGTGGGAGCATTCTTAAGAAATCTCCAAGAGACACCCAAGTACTGGTTCTAGGCCCAGGAAACGAACTCAAGAGCATTTCACATACATGTACGTAGTTAGTACTTTAAATTTAATCAAACTAAAAATGGGTTAAAACTATGTACTGAAACCCTTATTAATACATTTTATTTTGAATCAAGCAAATGTGCAAATTAATTAAAAATAATGAGTAAAATTTAAAAATTCTACTTTAAAGTTATCATGATAATTTAGATCATTTTCAGAATATTTAATGATGATAATGATACAATTATATATTCCCTAAATGATAAAAATAAAACATTTAATGTTAATTTATGAAAAAAACGTTTTAATTTTATCAATGTCATGGTAATTACAACTAGATACAGGCAATTAGATCAGAAACGTGCATTAATTATATTAACCCATTCATGCCTAGCGTCCTGAAAAAAAGAACATTGCAAACAGCGTAGACCCAGATGAGACGCCGCATAATGCGGCGTCTCATCTGGGTCTGCGCTGTTTGCTTAAAGAAATTTCTGTAAGAAATATTCTAAATATAGAAAAAAAATATACCAGACACCCCTACTTTTGGAAATAAATTGATCCAATTTAGAAGGATGGGAGAGTCCACTGGGCATAAATGGGTTAATGAACTACCCAGACATTTGTAGTGATTTATGGTCACTATTTGATTAACGTTCTATACATGACCTGTCATAAAAGGTATTTTTTAGCCAGTACTACAATCGGCAATGATAGTCTGTATTGCATACATATTCCAACGTCTATTATCGATTCGCTTCCTCAAACTGAACAAATATTTAATGTTTACATCGCGAAACGTAATGCATCCAGTTTCACTTTCGGTTTGGTTGGTTTTGTAAACACCGTAATTTCATCTTAAAAATTGGATGATAGGGTGATTGAATAATAATGGAAAAGTAAATCACTTGGATAATAGGTCAAAATGCAACACAAATGAACGTTAATAGTGCTCTTAATATCAAAGTTTCGGTAAAAAGTTTGGCGCTAGTTCAACGCGCATGTATACAGCCTCATAACAATAGACTGACAACCTTTTGGGTAGTAAAGTAGTAATACAAGGCAATATGGCGACCGTTAGCCACGAGGCCTATCTTACGGAGGAATCCGAGATAGCCGATGTATCACGATTGACAAAACATATGGAAAACGGTTATTATAGAGAAAATTTTCATATCCACTTTTGTCTCAAATCTCCATGCTTTTTACGTTCTATTAATAGAAGTTCCAAACTTGGATTAAATCCATTCGAAAAATATTAGTTCCCTTTTCAAAAATAACCTGTACCTGGCAAATTGCATATTAAAATTACCTCCCTTAAAAGCTTATTACTTCCCTTGGCAAAAATTTAGATCTCTAAAAGGTCTGTATCTTCGTAAAAAATCAACAAACCAGAACGAATTTTACACTTCATGTAGGTAGACTCATATCAGCTAAATATTTTAAAGCACTGCATAAAAAACCTACGGAGAACAGACTGACGGACAGACAGTGCGACTGCTATATGCCACCTTACCGGGGGCATAAAAATGTGAATGCCAAATGTTGTCAACCATCAAGCACTCTTGGTTATATACCCTATTCTAATAAATCTAAAAGTTATAGCTACCTCCGCCCTCCTTGATATACGCCGTCAGGGCCGGGATCCCTTCTTCATCAAAGCCATTCAAAACAAACGTCTTCCCAGCGAATATCTTGTCTCCTGGAATTGAGAACGACGAGAATTATCAATATTTATAAAATAACGTATAACTGTTCTATCAATGTGTAATACATAGGATGAGGTTCAGAATAACAGAAAGGCAAGGCTCGCCTGGCTTTTGTTTCATACGTGCCTAGCCTGATAATTTAACCCTTTAGCCTTTAGATATCTATTTTCACGCCTTTGTAGTCCCTCCGAAATTTTAATTTAATTAAAGACCTTTCTTACTAGATTCAAATTTTAAAGGCTTCATTTTCAACCCTTAGAAACTGATGTGCATCAAACGGCATAAAACCTGAACAGACTGTGAGTTACTCGCAGGCTGTTCTGGTTTTATGCTGGTTGCAAAAGCCGTTTTCATTTGCTTCTGAGTGGAAAAGGGTTAAAACTGATAGGGTCAGCGGGTTTTACCCCCAAATTGGGAAAAGAACTGGTATCGAGCCAATTGAAAATCAAGTAATTGGGGAAATTTGCACTGTGAAATCTTCAGAATGGGAATTACATGTATGTGTCTTTTAAAATGCTTGGTACTCAACTGCACAAACCCATTTAAATATATTCGTGTTCATGCCTTTTTGATTGAAATGTTTACTTTAATTGCTCATTTATTTGTTCACTTGCATAAAATGCTTTCCTTCCGTTTGGGAATTTTTCAGACAGCAATAGGGAATTATGAAACTTTTCCAATTGGGAAAGTACCCTTAACAGGTACCTTAAAGAAACCGTCGGAGATGGGTGATGCTCCAAAGTTGTTTTTGTCACAATATATATTCAGATAAAAGGAAACGTCTTGAGGGCACAGTAGTTGGGGAGACAATAATTTTTTTTATAGAAAATTTCAAAGGGCCATAACTCTGTGAAAAATTATCCGACCAGAACCCGCTGATAATATGCACATCTCCTCTTGGTAGTGAAGCTTCCCATAAAGTTTCATTGAATTCCGGTCATTAGTTGCTGAGAAATAGCCCGGACAAAAATTGTGCACAGACGGACACACGGACGAACAGACAAAGCGGCGACTATATGCTCCCCCCAAAATAAATTTTTGGGGAGCATAACAAGAGCACCGCATAACGGGTGCCAATGCTGCGGGTGCATTTTTTAATAAATGAAAGCTTGTAAGAATTCATTTTTTATATTTTTTTTGTTTAGAGGTCATCAACACCTTGACCTTTGACCTAGTGACCCCAAAATGGGTGTGGCGTGTAGAACTCATCAAGGTGCAGCTACATATGAAGTTTCAAAGTTGTAGGTGGAAGCACTTTGATTTTAGAGCCAATGCTTAAAAGGTTAACAAAATGTTAAAGTTTAAGCACAACGCGGACGGCGGATGACACGACGACAGAAGCGACAAGCTGATTATGACAATACCTCCGGTTTTCTCCGAAAACAGCCGAGCTAATAATTGGATAACATATCGAGGGGTTAGAGCCAGAACGTGGTAAGTGCACTTTTTATCAAAAATCACTTTTTTGCACGTTTAGAAAGCTATTCAAATACTCTTCAATTTGCACTATTCGCTGGAATCATATCTTGTATACAACATAGTATATCCGACAGAACCAAGGTGCACTAAGTGCTTATCGACAAATGCCGGAATGCATCATATCATTTTCATGACTGCAAGAAAGCTTTAATAGCACTATTTTTTGTCTTTTTGGCACAATATGTTTTCATACATATTGAGAGGAAATACATGTGCCAAAATGATTTAAGTGCACTTAAATCATTTTAACATAAGCCAGTTGTGCTCCTTATGCAAGGTAAAAAAATAAAATATGAAACCCTTACCTTGTAAAGGAATTACTGTATCTGGTTTATATCAACAGGAAACACAAACTATTGTGCTAATGGGTAATTAGATAGGGAGAAATATGACTTTATCGGTGTTTATGTTGATAAAAGACACTGTTCTCCCACTAAGATGGTAAAATAATATAATTGTTTCAACACCTTTCTCATTGAAAGTTCTTTCTTATAGAAAGAAGATGTTTTCAAAGAAAACTACTTTTACAGTAAAAGGTAAGATTTTTAGGTATTATATTTGTGTGAAAAAAGCTGTCTATTATAATTAAAATACTAAAATGTTTCACATTTGGACTTGAAAGGCAGTAAGAAATTTATGCTTATCTTTTTTAGATCTTGCAGTAATTAATTTTATACTTGTATTACAGGTATATGTCTCTCTGACTTCAGTGCCATTTGATATGTTCACTATAGACAGGCTTTATTGCAGATGTATACTTTTATGGTTATAGCATTCAAGCAGTTCATTACATATAGAAAGTTTGAAAAAGGATGTTGAAAGCTGTGCATCTGTTAACTTATTTCAAATAAACGTTTAACATGCCAAAGTTGTGCTTATATTTTTACAAAGAGTTCATATCAACGTCAGAAGAACATCTTATGTTCAAACATAACGGCATAGGGTGTTACGACTGATCTGATTTGACGTTTCAATTTTAACGTGAAGAATGCGGAAAACCTAATTGGTAAATATTCCAGTGATCATAAATTGGAGAAATGGTAGGTGTGCGAAAATGAGACCTCCTTAAATTAAGTGAATCCACAGTATGACGTCATTGGAATGTGCGTTTAAAACGTCAATCTTTATGTTTAAAAGTATCAACTGGTGGACAAAACTTGTCATAGTGTGCGCATCGTTAATTTTTTTTCTAATGATTTTTGATAAACACATGTTTTGTGGATATTCTGAAGACATAGAATATTTTAATCATTGTTCTTATTTGTTTACTGTAGTGAATAACATAATATCTTTAAATTTTTCATTGAAAAAAAAGAAGTGAAACTCCAGGTGCTGGAGCAGTATTGCATGTTAGTGACATGCAATTAGTTGGTCATTAATTTAAGGCAAGTGACCAATTGCCAAATAGTACAAGCCACAATACAAAACAACATAAACATATACAAGAATAAAGCTTGGGTCACCGCCTTGGAACGGTCAACCTCACACTTGGCCCAGCAATATTCATGATACATATAAGTGTGAATACAATTTAACCTCATGGCATTGCAACTCAAATTAAACAATAATAAAAGGAAACCAAAACACATTCATTTTAATTACCATTTAATTACTCAATGGTAGGGAAGAGACCAGAGCAACAAAGTTACAACCTTTTGAGGAACGATGAAATGAAATTACGAACAAGTGTCAACTACATCCCTTATTTTTAGAAAAAAAAATGAGAATATAGCAAACCAACTTTTGTTTGAATAACATAAATCTTTACTCAAATTAAAATATATAAGGCGTAGGTTAAAACTAATCCCATACATTCCAGAGTAGGTAAGCAGCTAGAAATTCTCGCATGATTTCTTGGCTTCCTCAACTGACTTTTTTTCTCCTGGCAGTATTTGATGTAACATTATGCAGTCAATTTGTTTACTGATAATGACGAACACATATTTTATAGAAAATGTTTAAAGATATATTCATGTTCTGTAATCAAATCCCTTATCATTAAAACAAGGCATTTTCCCCATACATGTTGCAAACTGACACAGATTGAGCAATATTTTAAGGACACGTTCTTGATCGTTCTTGTTGATGCCCTGTGTTAGTGTCATTTTCTTTACAGATTAAGATGGAACAATATAACATAAATTTGTTAAAAAGTTCGCAATTTATTTTAACAAATATTATTAAAGCGAGACTATACGATTTTTGTATGTGTTAAATTGTAATATATTGATTAAAATATGTTACAATAACGCAAAATAGGCAAGAAAAAATATACATTGAAGACGAATTTCATAAAATGCAGCAAAGACAAATTAGCGTCCTGAGCCGATTGTGACGAATATATTTCGTACATATTTTCCTACAATAACCGAAGCATTCATCTTTTTATTAGGTTCGGAGTTAGTGTTCGTGAGTCGTATGAATATATATCTTTGCAGGAAATAAAAATTATCCGTAAAACAAAATTTAGATTCACATCGTACATGCATGATATACATGCTGGCGAACTCGACTGTACAGACATTGTTGATTTCAGAATTAAATTTCAGGCTTATTTCGCATTTTTCAACACATGTCCTTCTTAACGTTTTGTTTAATTTATATTGAAATATATGTATAATAAGTTTTTACACGTTTTATATAAATTCATAATATTTGACAAAATCGTACAATCTCGGTTTAAAACGGAAATAATACAGTTTATGAAATGACATAAAATAAATATTAAACAAAGATACGCATGTCTATTAAAACATGCCTACTTAAAATAATATACAGATTAAAAAACAGTAAAAGCATATTACGATACCATACAATATGAACTGCCATATATTTGTATAATTTGTAGTTACCTTGTTTAATTTAAATTTGTTGCTGTATTAAAGGGGCCTTTTCACAGATTTTGGCATTTTTAAACTTATTCATTAAATGCTTTATATTGATAAATGTAAACATTGGATCATAAAAGCTCCAGTAAAAAATCAAGAAACAAATTAAAAAAGGTAAAGAACATTGCCCGGAGCAGGTTTCGAACCAGTGACCCCTGGAGTCCTGCCAGAGTCCTGAAGTAAAAACGCTTTAGCCTACTGAGCTATTCCGCCGAGTACACATTCTTGACGTATTTTATACCTTATATAGGCAATCTTCGTAGTTTCACAAAATTTAACGACAAAAACAGAACTCTCCAAATTATTCAATCGTTTCGCGTTGCAACGCTTTATAATTTTTAGGTTTTACAATCGTCAAAAGATGCATATAATGGCTATTTTAGAGCATGGTTAATGTTCAGTATTACTGTTTCCTCACAAATATCATAACTAAAACGAAAACTTACGAATCTGAAACAACTTTTTTCAATTTTGTCAATTTACCAAAGCGTGAAAAGATCCCTTTAATTTCTTTTAGTTATATCACTGACTTATATCAGTAAACCTTCTCACAAAATATGTGAACAAGTCCCTTCAAAATCTTACACTTTCTTCCTTCCATGACCATCCCAGCCCATATGACAATAAAAATGGCCCACAGGTCAGTACAGGGGCAAGGTGGGGGCCATCCTTAACATGGTTTGAAGAGGCAGAATGAAAAAAACTATGAACAATTATTCAAAGCAAAGTTAAATATATCAATATGCTTAAATGTATTTTGAAACAAATATAACTAGTTAATATTAAATGATTGAGAATAAACTAAATTTATACAGACATGTTTGCATTCATATTTAGATGTACAGTGGCATAGAGATGACATTTACTCCTCTTTTTATAAACTCCACTCCGCTTTTTTCTATCTCGTTCCCACGACATAACTAGAGGGAACGAGTTAACTATGTCGTGGGAATGATTTATTAAGTCGAGAAAACAAGATACAAAAAAGAGTAGTGCAAAACTAAATAAATGAAGAGTGCAATGAAAAGAGCAGTGCATTAAATAAAGGAAAATGCATTAAACACTTTACTGCACCGCTCTTTGTTTCGTTGCACTCCTCTTTTATTTAGTTTTGCACTCTTTTTTTCTATCTCGATCGTTCCCTTAACTTAGTAAGTTGTCCCACAAAATAGCTTACTCGTTCCCACGAGTTAGTAAGTCGTTCCCTTGAGATAGTTAAAATGCTCTCTTCTTTTGTTTAATGCACCCCTCATATATTTACTGCACCGCTCTTTTTTGATTGCACGCCTCTTTCATTTAGTTGTGCACTCCTGTTTTTTCTATATCGTTCACTCGACTAAGCTGACTGTTCCCTCGAATTCGAGTTAGTAGGTCGTTCTCTCAAGTAAGTATGTCGTTGGAACGAGATAGAAAAAAGAGCAGTGCAATATAAAACAAGAGGAGTGATTAACAAAAAGGAGTGAATGTCACCTATATGCCAACATACTACTGATGATCAATACATGCATCTTACTGGAACGTTTTGAACAACATTTAAACAACTGCTGTAGAGAATCACTATGCATTTACAACATAGGCATCAATTTACATAACCTAAGTGACAAGGCGGTTCAGAATATAATAAGTTATAAGTAGTTTTTGGTCTATCGATGTGTTTAAAAGGATGTTGTCCCTGGAGTGCGTAATGTAAAGACTCCAGGATCATAATTAACAAGGATGTTAGTCAATGTATATAATATGAAACATATTGACATTGCATTTTGAATGCGCTGATGTTGAATATTTATTGATATTTATAAAATCTATATAACCCATACGACCCTAAACCATTCAGGCTATATTTCATTTGACTAAGTTAAAACAATCAAAGCATTTATAGTGTTCATAAGCTTTTTTCTTATATTTGACATGGTAACCTAAGTTTTGAATACACTTTACTTAGATTTTATATTTGTTGTGATATTGTGATGATACAAATTCTTACCAAATGTGATCAACATTTAGTCATAAGGGTAGCTTCTACAGTTGTTACGACTTTAGCGTAACCTTTAACCTGTTGATCAGGTTTTTGATATCAATTGGCCCAAATTTTACTTTGATTTAAATATTGTCGAGATAAACATTTTTACTTTTATATTTTATTTGGCCTTAACCGAAAATCGGAGTTTGCTTTATTAGATCTGTACTGTAACTTTGCTCTACTTTGCTGTCGGTGTCATGAACTGTAATGAAATCATTGAAGGTCCCGAATTTGATGGTATGAAAGTATTAAACTTTGCATGTTTTGTTTATTTACCCAGACAAAATAGACATGAGTTAATTAGAAGCGAATTAATAATTGTCTTCGAGAGGTAATCACCAACGGTTTGGAGTTCCGATGAATAGGAATTAAATACAAGCATCAGAATAACAAACCGTTGGTTATTACCTTAACAAACAACGTAAGCTATATATAATTTTTAATCTAACATGAGTGTTTATACATAATATGCCCTGTTTGCACAAAAAATACATACATTTGTTTTCATGACGACAACATACTTAAATTATAAAAACTTGTGTCAGGTTCATTAAGATTATTTGAGGAAATAACATTCAATAAAATATTAAGCTAATCATGCAAAATGTATACCAAGTAAACAGGTTTGGTAACTTATGTATGAACATTTTACTACTTAAACGTGGTTTCACTGGGCCGAATGCAGAAATGATATGTTTGTCAAACGTCTCCTATATCACATATTTAAGGAGGCACATTTTACTGAACTGAACATCTGGGAATTCTTGAATTACCATGACAACAGAGGGCTCTCTTTCCTTTTTTGTGAAGTCAAAGTAAGACGCTCAATTTTTATTGGAAAAAAATCCCACAATTTTCAAAATTGTGAGAAATTTAGTCACAAACTCCTCAAAATTTTACAAACAATATTCACATACTTGTAGAAATTGTAAAATGATGATTTTTATGCATAGGTATAATAAAATATTTTCATTGGCTGGACACTTTTGCTTTCGAAAAATAAAATCATGCATCATATGAGCAACTAAATTCTGACAGGTTTAACTTTATCTTCAATGATCCATAGTCAATACTTTTGAAAACATTAAAATGTGCGTCTATGTGATTTCTGCTGTGTGGCTAGACACATAAGTTATACATTGAATTTTAGTTCTTGTGTGAGAAATGTAAGCCATATAATTTGTCCAAGTTTACAACCTTTGTCAATAACAATTGTGCCATGTCACATGCGCCTATAAATCATACATATTAACAATCTTTGACATTACAATGCCTTTCATGAAAATGCAATTTAATCTATTTGAAAAGAAATTATTCAAGCTTTAAAGAAAATTTACACATATAAACGGATAAGAATACGAAAATCTACTCCAAATTGCTGCCCTTGTCTGGCTCTCTGCCAGTACTACATTACTCAAGTGTTTTCACTTTCGTCATATGATCTTTCTGATTCAAGGTATTTCCGTTGTAAAAGTGCATGCTTAAATCTTACTGTGATATCTTTAAAGTGATTCCTAAACAAACAAATCTGGATCCCCATGCTGACTTTTTAAACAAAGGATCTCAAGTTTTACTATACAATTTATTGACGGTCCAATGCACTGGTGTGGTTTTTAAGCCGAACTAGCGTTACAACACTGGTTTCACCAGTTACATACTTGTTATTCCTTAACAACAAGCTAATTCGTTGAATTGATATCCCCCTTCTCCTCATTTATATATAGACACCTATGAAGTTTCATGTTAAAAAACTTAAATAGTTTCTGAGATATAGCTCTAAAAAGTTTGTGACAGACAGACGGATGAATTGTACTTTTGAATATAAAATGTCTGTTAAATGTCAAACAACTTACAAAGGCTGGTTTTGTAAAATAGTGTGGATATATTAGATTTGTGAAATGCTTGCATCAAAACTGTGAGATGGCTGACCCAGGCCACACGCAAAGAAGGAAAAAAGCCCTACAACATTTACAGGTTTTGATAGCAGACTAATTCCATAATGTATTGCAGTATAACCACATGATTTGTCGCAAAATAACCTTTAATTTCAACATCTGTCTACATAAAATAGGTAAGGGTGGTGGAAGAATGATAATCAATTGAAGCAAAGTTAAAAATTATTCTGTAAATTGCAGTGGAATTGTAAACTTTAAAAATCCACTTTATACTGCAATTTGAACCACAATGTTTGCTCATGCCATTTTAATAAGGCAAAAGGAAATTATTGCTTATATTGAGGTATAAAAACCATTGAAAACAAATGATAAAAAATTTATATGCAGAAATATGCAAGTACTATACTGCCATAGATTATCTAGGAGATAACATAGCACATGCATGTATTCTATATGATTAAACTATATATGTCAGTCAATTACAAATAATTTGCAAAGTATCTTGTGGAGCTTGCTTAAAATTGTATAATAAGTGTACGAACTGAATGTTCTAAAAACAAACCTCTTTAACCATTGGTGGGTTTTCATACTCAAAATACTTTTTCCAAGTATATAATCACAATGATAGTATTGTTAAGTTGAGTGTGTCTTTCAAAAATCACTTTAAGTTTCAATTAAATATTTCTCATTATGAAAAAAATCTTCCTTGTTGAGGAGAACACTTCTAGTTATTAACTAGTGGTTGAAATATGCATTCATGACTCTGTATTGAACCACTTGAGAACAATCTACCATTCATCCTCCTCCAGTCTGAATGTTAAATTATTAAAAGTCTTTTTGGAAGAGAGCATAACAAAATTGCCAACTAAAATGTTTTTTATATATTAAACAATGTCTAGCATTAATATTTCATGTGCAGTAAATTGTGGCCTTCAAGTTTACATGGAAGGCAGATTGTTTGCGTGTAATCTACTAATGTCGACATGGGAGAAAGATGCAAATAACATGAACACACAAAAAACATGAACATGTGCGCAATAATATCTGCCATCAATTTTTTCGCTGCATACAAGTATGGAAAGGCATCTAGATCAAAACCTCTGGATAAGACAGCTACAGTAAAACAAGAGGGTCAACACACACCCTTGTTGACTGTGAGTACTTTAATAGTGGATTGCTGGAAATAGCAATTAATAAAAATTGCATCAGTTTTCTGAATTAGTGGCTCTTGACTGAGTTCATAGAAATACATGTTGAATGATATTAAGCACGAATCTTTCCCCACTGCCATGTCTTGATAAAGATACATAATTATGTATATTGGGCACCTATTATACATATTTCCATGTGAGCTGGAAGGGTGTTGGTAGTGAAATTCTGTCTAAAAAAGGACTTTAAAAAACACATGATGAGACAGCATACTTTGCACAAGAAACAGATTTTAAGATACGATGTATAGATCAGTATTGTAAAGTCAGTAATTAGTCACTAGCCTTAAAGGGGCAGTCAACCTGATTGACGAAAAAAGAAAAGTTATAAAATACCGTTCTAACTCTAACCCTGCGAGTAACTCGCAGACTGTTCATGTTTTTATGCTGTTCGCTGCTAATCATTATCTAAGGGTTGAAAATGAGGCCTTTACAACTTGCATCTTGTTAAATAGGAATTTAATTTAATAGTATTTTGTAAGAGACTACAAATGTGTACAAATATGTATCTAAGTTGAAAAGGGTTAAACAAGAGATTGGACTCAGCATTAGTCTGAGCCAAATGTAGGTCAGCGTCAACAGAAACATGAGATAAGGTTAGAGTGGGTGTGTTGATAGTGTTCAAGGGCAACATCCATGCAAGTATGAAAGCTGTGTAGGAAACATAATTGATATTCTATCGAATGTGCCATTTTGTGTTAACCATGTAGAGATGGAAGGATGAGTCAATCATTATATACCTCTCAGTCAGTCAATGCCGGGGCATACACAATATTTTCGGAGTGGGTCTACTTTTTAATATTTTACTGTTAGTACCACATACAATTTGGTGTCGCAATCAAGATCAACGGAAATAACCACTTGTGAGAAGCGGCAAGCAGATCTGGTAAACGAAAGGGCATACTTAAATGTTGACTGTGAAGGACCGATAGTTTAGTATTGCTATTATGAACATCATAGTTTATAGATACAATAACAACCAAATTAAACACGATAAGAGTTAACAACTTAACAGATATATCAGATAGTCACTAACAAATTGTCCTATGTATATTTCGCTCCGGATTCATACAAACATTGCTAATTTTGACCGGAAAACACTAGTTGGACTGCCACGATCATGCTGACAAGCAAAACTTAGAAAGGCAATATACATGTTATAATATTATCTGCAACATAGCACTTTTTTTTAATCGCCATACCCTTAAGGATGTTTCCTATTGATTGTTTATATTTGTATGACACGGAAGTTTTGCCTAACTGCTCCAGATGTATTTTTTTTGTTATTAAAAACAATCAATCAAATAGAAATGTAATGAAATAGATTGTGGGTAAATGACATGTATTATTTTACAAAAACTAGGTCTATGCCCTGAAATGTTGTTACCTTTTAGCACTTAAACAATATATCAGAGGAAGATAAAACGCTGCAATTTGAAAAACTCGGATATCAATAAGAAGAGCAAATGAACGAAAAATCAAATGCATACATCGATGTAACAAGAGGGCCATGGTGGCCCTGTATTGCTCCACTGTTTTTTATGCGAAAAAAACGTGCAATGCGCATGGGTCGAAATGTACTCAAGCATTTGACTTTCTCTTTCTATCCCTCGTCCCACTGGGCGCTTAAAGTTGGACGGGTGAGCATTTTTATGTATGGAAAAAGTTACTACCGTGTTAATTAAACAGACTAAAAAGCCCAGGAATTGTTGCACAGGTCCTTTGCTTATAACGTAGGTACATTTATCTCTCCAAAAGATATTGCCGTTCTTTCTATTTTACATATTTTTAGATGCTGAAGATCAAATCTACGCATTTGATTTGAAACAGATTCACAAGACCCATATGAATCAAAATGCCTTAACCCTTTACCAAACGACACATTTTGGACATTCCCAATTTGAAAGAGGTTGCAGACGACAATTAAATTGTAATAGAATCTGAAGGAAATGATC
Source organism: Dreissena polymorpha (assembly GCF_020536995.1). Classification (NCBI taxonomy): domain Eukaryota; kingdom Metazoa; phylum Mollusca; class Bivalvia; order Myida; family Dreissenidae; genus Dreissena; species Dreissena polymorpha. The sequence continues at coordinate 50,301,875 of NC_068369.1, forward strand.
AGGTAGGGAAAAAATAATTGTGATAAAAGGAGAAATTGTTCATCTTGAGCAATTTCTCCTTTTATCACAATTATTTATAAAGTCGTCAGCTACAAACCTAAAAATCCTGTCAGTGTTTGGTAAAGGGTTAATAATCTCTGGTTCCTTCTGTAGAGACTTTCACACATTTATAACAAATACAATAGTAGCATCTTTCTTTGTAAAGAATCATCTCAAAATATAACAAGGGCTGTTTGTAAAACATGCATGCCCCCCATATCGGCTGTCAGTTGTAGTGGCAGCCATTGTGTGAATACGTTATTTGGCACTGTGACCTTGACCTTTGACCTAGTGACCTAAAAATCAATAGGGGTCATCTGCGAGTCATGATCAATTTACCTATGAAGTTTCATGATCCTAGGCGTATTAGCTTTCTTAAGTTATCATCCGGAACCCATTTTACTGTGTAAAGTCACCGTGACCTTGACCTTTGACCTTAGTGACATGAACGTAAATAGGGGTCATCTGCGAGTCATGATCAATCTACCTATTTAGTTTCATGATCCTAGGTGTAAGCCTTCTTGAGTTATCATCTGGAAACCATTTTTCTAAGTTGAGTCACCGTGACCTTGACCTTTGACCTAGTGACCTGAAAATCAATAGGGGTCATCTGCGAGTCATGATCAATGTACCTATGAAGTTTTATGATCCTAGGCATAAGCATTCTTGAGTTATCATCCAGAAACCATTTTACTATTTCGGGTCACCGTGACCTTGATCTTTGACCTAGTGACCTAAAAATCAATAGGGGTCATCTGTGAGTCATGATCAATGTACCTATGAAGTTTCATGATCCTAGGCATAAGCGTTCTTGAGTTATCATCCGGAAATCATTTTACTATTTCGGGTCACCGTGACCTTGACCTTTGACCTAGTGACCTGAAAATCAATAAGGGGCCATCTGCAAGTCATGAACAAATTTGGTAGAGGACTATTAGATATCACTACATACCAAATTTAGTAGCCCTAGGCTCTATAATTATGAACAAGAAGATTTTAAAAGTTTGCACAAAATATGCCTTATTTAAGCATATGTTCATTTTTGTGACCCCCGGGGCAGGGTCAAATTTGTCCCCAGGGGCATAATTTGAACAAACTAAGTAGAGACCTACAAGATGTCACTACATACCGAATTTGGTAGAAATAGGCCCAATAGTAATGGTCAAGAATATTTTTAAAGTTTGCACAAAATGGGCCCTTTATATGTTCAATTTTGTGACCCCTGGGGAACGGTCAAATTTGATCTCAGGGGTTTAATTTGAACAAACTTGGTAGAGGACTATTAGATGTCATTACATACCAAATTTAGTAGCCCTATGCCATACGGTTATGGACAAGAAGATTTTGAAAGTTTGCACAAAATAGGCCTTATATAAGCAAATTTTCAATTTTTTGACCACCCGGGGCAGGGTCAAATTTGATCCCAGGGGCATAATTTGAAGAAACTTGGTCGAGGACTATAAGATGTCACTACATACCAAATTTGGTAGCCCTAGGCCCAATGATTATGGAAAAAAATATTTTTTAAAGTTTTCACAAAATAGGCCTTATATAAGCAAATTTTCAACTTTTTGACCCCCCAGGGCAGGGTCAAATTTGACCCTAGGGGTATAATTTGAAGAACCTTGGTAGAGGACTATAAGATGTCACTACATACCAAATTTGGTAGCCCTAGGCCTTATGTTATTGACAAGAAGATTTCTAAAGTTTCACAAAATAGGCCTTATATAAGCAAATTTTCAATTTTTTGACCCCCGGGGCAGGGTCAAATTTGACGCCAGGGGCATAATTTGAAGAGACTTGGTAGAGGACATAAGATGTCACTACATACCAAATTTGGTAGCCTTAGGCCCAATGGTTATGGACAAGAAGATTTTTAAAGTTTTCACAAAATGGGCCATATATAAGCAAATTTTCAATTTGTTTGACCCCCCAGGGCAGGGTCAAATTTGACCCCAGGGGCATAATTTGAAGAACCTTGGTAGAGGACTATAGGATGTCACAACATACTAAATTTTGTAGCCCTAGGCCCAATGGCTATGGACAAGAAGATTGTTAAAGTTTTCACAAAATAGGCCTTATATAAGCAAATTTTCAATTTTTTGACCCCCCGGGGCAGGGTCAAATTTGACCCCAGGGGCATAATTTGAAGAAACTTGGTAAAGGACTATAAGATGTCACTACATACCAAATTTGGTAGCCCTAGGCCCAATGGTTATGGACGAGAAGATTTTTAAAGTTTTCACAGAATAGGCCTTATATAAGCAAATTTTCAATTTTTGACCCCCCAGGGCAGGGTCAAATTTGACCTCAGGAGCATATAATTTGAACAAATTTGGAAGAGGTTTACCCCAGGAACCTTCCTGAGAAATTTCATCAGAATTGGACCAGTAGTTTATAGTAGAGGCTGTAAAACCCAAAATCAGTCTTAACCCGGACAAAATTGGAACAGATTTGAAACTTATATTCTCTGAAAGGTAATAGCTTGTAGATTCTGAATTCACAAAGTTCCCGAAAATTATCATCCGGGAAACCTCAGAATCCAAGATGGCGTTCAAGATGGCCGCCGTAAGTTAAGATCAGGGGTAAAATCGGAAATATAACTTTTTGAAAGGTAGGATTAGGTATAGTATTATAAATACTCTTTTAACTTATTGACATTATATAAGCAAATTTTATCACCTGTCTTTAACATACTTGAGGTCAAGGTCAAGGTCATATTCAAGGTCAAAGGTCAAAATTTGAAAAAAATTACCCATTTTACCACAAGTTAGTTAAGTTTGCAAGAGTAAATGGTGCATTCTGATATAATAATCTTAACGGTAGTAGAGTACATGTTAAACTTGTTTCTTTGCTGGAAGTAAAGCAATATCTGGTTACCAAGGTAACAGCCAAAATGGATTCCAAAATGGCCGCCATCATCTATGTAGAAATAGAGAAAAATTGTAAATTTGACTCCTCGAAAACTATGATTGAAAATAGAAGCATAAATAGTCCTGTAACTTATTGACATTAGATCAACACATTGGATCATTTTTAATTGTCATACTTGAGGTCCAGGTTAAGGTCAAAATCAAATTGAAGGTCACAATATCAATTTTAGAAGGCAATTTCCTGTTTTAACACAAAGAAGTTGCGTTTTAAAGAGTATGGTGTGCATTCTTATGAACATATCATATTAATACTGTAGTACAGAACAAGTAAAACTTGCTTTTTCTTATGGGTCAATCTCTGGTTATCAAAGACAGCAGCCGATTGGAACTTTATGAAAACGGGTCATGTTTAAGGGCACCGGCTTTCAACAGAAAATACCTTCGGAATCCTTTTATCAGAATATAAACTAGTATCAAATGACTACACATGACTACACATAGAATAAAGTATGTCTCCTTTATATTGACATATGTGATATATTTAGATAACATATCTGCATTAAAAAACTACCCTAAAATACAACATGTACTTTTGTTTTTAAAACAAATCTGCGGTTAAATATACGTACAATACCCCACCAACTTACATAAAAATCAAGACTTTCTTCTGAGAATTTCTCTCAAAACTTTGTGATTAATGATCAGTTATAGACTTCATGTTAATAACATTGAAATTTTGATCCTATCTATATCAGAAAACACTTACGCCAGTAAGGAATAACTGCCAGATAGTCAATGATGAACTGGTTTATTTAACTCTCAAGTGGATACAACAATTTGGTGAAAAACGCAGTTTCAATGGCCAACTTCCAACAAAGGGGAGTAACTCATGGGAATATACCATGATAACATAACAGTGGTGTAAGGGAGAGAACTCGTACTAATTATGTACTGGCGGAACCTCTTTTCCTTCAAATGAACACAACTCATACTTCATATAATAACACATACAAAATCAGTACAGGATTAGAAAATTAAACCCAATAGATTAAAAATGTCTAATGATAGAAACACAATATTTAACTTCTACAACTATTAAGTACATAACATGTATCTTGCATATTTAGAATTTGCATCATAAAACCAAGGATAAGAAATCATTGAACAAGTCAGTCATATATACTAAGAGAACCAAACACTATTGAACATGACAAACAAACTTGCACCACTCTAATCATTCTAATACATAATCATCAAGATATTTTGGAGGCTGTCGTGAGCGTTGAGGTCTTTGCGCTGGCTCAGTCTAACCGGGCGAGGTAATACTCATAGAACTTGTTTCTGGAGACACGTGTACTTGGGGGGGGGGGGGGGGGTTCACAAAATGATGACGTCATATCCGGCTCATACACAATAATTGGAACTGGTTCTACACTTTCTGGCGTAGTCAATGTTGCAGGAATGCTTGAAGGTGCTGGGGGACCACTATCAGTTGGTGAATGAACACATTCGTCATCAGACTCATGGTCTGGGTCGGAGTACACTAAAGGCCTTTCGCAACACATTTTATCATACGGAACACGGTAACACTCGCTTCGTTTAACTTTATAGGATGAAGCCCGTAACTGATTTCCCGAGAACTTTTTAACAAAGCACCACTCTTCATCGCACGACACAACTAGATACCTATTGCGAGCTTTCAATTTGCTTTTATCTGAGATAAGATACACTAAATCACCGACACTTACATCACCAACACGTACCGGAACACTAGCCTTGGACTTAGATTTTTCACTGTGGGGGTGATTTTTCATACGTGAATCATGCCGCTGGAGGATCACATCACGGTCAGACACAGGGAGTTGAACATGAGTGAACTGAGAGCGTTGGGTCCACAATTCACGGGAAGACAGGCCCGTATGGCGTAGACGTGAATTCAACCTTGCGACTACAATAGCAAGGCCCATGCAAGTAACGGGGCCTCCACCTGGTTCATACCGCAACAACTCATTTTCTAGCTCTTGTATAGCCTTTTCAGCCACAGGATTCTTGTTTATGTTCTTAACACGGCCGATCTCCAACACGATGTTGAGACGTTTCAAGGCTTCGTCGCTTTGCAAAGATGCAAAACCCGGGGCGGGATCTACACGAATAACTGCAGGGGGACCGTCTAATGGATGGAGCTCAGTACACAAACACACTAAAGCATCTCTTAAAGTGTCCCTTTTTTCGTCAGGAATAAGAAAGGCTTTAGTATAAGAGGTAACACTCTCACGCACGACTAGAATAGTTTGTTGATTACGTTTCAGTACATCTGCGGCGAACGACATGCCAACAACTTCTGGAGGGTCTTCGCTTGTATGCTTTATAGCGGATTCTGGTAATGACTGTAATGAAGCACACAAGTGGCACTGCCGAGTTACAGTTTCAATAGAGCTACTCAAGTCCAACGCGTAAAAGTGACGCTTCATCACAAGTTCAAGCTGGTGCTTAGATGGATGGTCTAACTTAATGTGTAGAGCGCTGACCAATCCGTCTAAAACGGCACGAGGAACAACTATCAACTCAGATGGTGGCAATAAAGGGTCACTGCGTTTTACCACCAGTAAATTATCTCTGGCGATTGATGCGACTTGAAGGTAACGTTTAACATCTTTGATCTTTGTTAGTTTTTTAGAGGGACGAGTACCTTGTTTGAGATGCGCGTGTGTACGTCGCAGATCTGGAAACTCGGATTGAATTTGAAGCCACGAGGATCTTGTAGCAAACGGCAAACGCGATGTTCCATTCACAATACTGTCAATGCAGACGTTACGAACCACAGAGTCTTCAGTATTACAGATAAATGTACAGATTTGACAGGTTGGCACAGAACACTCGGGGGCATTCCTACTTGCAAAGTCTGACGGCACATTGGCAGAGCCAGCAAGATGTCTGACGCTTATCTGGAAACGACTCACAGTTGACAAAAATGACGTCACTCTCGGACTAGCGGAAAACTCACCGCGACATAGCTTCTCTACAGCCTGTACGCAAGGCTGACTGTCAGTAAGTACACAAGCCGACACAGTAGACTGTATTATGTAAGGGCCAAAGTGTTTAACAGCGGACGCGATGCTCAGAGCTTCGATTTCACACGGAAGCCAAGTGACTTGATGTTTCCGCAGCTTGGCACTGAAAAAGCCTGCCAAGTGCAACTTGTCATTTCTCATCACATACAGGGTTGCTCCTATACCACGCTGAGACACGGAACCATCGGTAACTATCCACAAATGATCTGTGGGTCTCGGTATGACAATCGACTTATGATTATGCAGTGCTGCCTGTGCATCTTTGAATGATTTTAAAAAGGAGTCCGTCCACCCCACCTTGTCATGCGACTGTTTACCAGCGGCTAGGTCGTTTAGTGGGCTAACATATCGTGAACAGTTTGGCAACACACGCCCGAGAACCTTGTACGCACCGATGAACGAACGCAACCCTTTCACAGTATCTGGAGGTGTACACAAAAACAACGGGGCAATACGGTGAGGACTTGCAGATAACTGGCCAGCAGACCAAATCCATCCAAGAATTGTAGTGGACTTCGGACAGATTACAGTCTTGGATGGTGCTAGACGCAACCCACATCGAGACAAGGCGTCTAAAACACGCTCCCACTTGATCAATAGATCATCGACAGAGTTAGCACCACAATAAAGGTCATCGGCAAGTTTTGCGACAAACCCTTCTTGAACGAAATCTCCGAGTACACGGCACATCAGTTCTTCAAGAGCTGTTTCTGATCCGGGCATTCCCATAGCACAACGAGTGTATACTCTAACACCGCGAAATGGAGTTGCTACACCACAATATTTCATTGACTGCTTTGACAGTGGTATCTGATAAAACGCATTTGTTAAGTCCGACTGTATTATATACCTCCATTGCCCTATTGTGCGTAGAGTGGAATCAACATCGGGCATCAGACTAGGTTGAGGCTTGCTGTATCGTCCAACATCGGAAAACGCAGTGACTAGTCTGTATCCGCCCTGTGGTTTTTTCACTAAGAAGGACGGGTTTAGGTATTCAGCCGTCACACCTACATCTTCTGGGCGACTGAAAACTCCTTGACTCTCTAACTCATCAAATTTCTGTTGGAGTTCGACAAGCTTGTCCTTCGCGTATTGTGGCACCCGTCCTTTACGCTGGGGAGGTTGTACAGGGCCCATGTTGATAACGGCTTTAAAGTCACCAACGGCACCGTTGTACCCGGATATATCCGACGCAAACACATCGTCATACTTATCACCCAATGTCAAAAACTTCATGCGTTGTTCATCTGTCAACACTTTATCAGGGTCAGTTGAGATGCATGTTGTATTAGATATGTGTAATTTGGGAACTGATTGATGGCTAAGCTGTGTTCCTGTAATGGGTGTAAGAACCCCAACTTTCATTGTCTCTGTATTCCTTATGAAACCAACATGTTCATGCCTTAACACTCGCTGTGGTTCCTGTGTCTCGTTGGCGATTCTGATGCAACCGCCAACTGATTCGATAACCTGCGGTTTTATCCAGGAAATACCAGAGTCATGTTTGGGCTCAATCGCCACAGTGTCCTCAGGTCCAATATCAGACGGCACATTCAACTCAATGAAGGAACCTGGCCATACGACAGATGACGTAGACTGAGCTCGTAAGACAAAGGCTTGGGTGCGTCGTACGCGGTTACTTGGCGAGTCAGATTTGGAGGAGCCATAATTAACATGTTCAATGCCGCCGATCAGTATTTCATGTTTAGCAGGTCGAATTGAAATGTCATTGGTACACATAAATGGTATCCCCGCTAGAACATCGACATCTAAGTCATTCACTACTAGAGCCTCTAATTTCAGATCAGTGTCACCTCTCGAGACATAGAAATGTGTCTCCCCAATGATTTGTAATGGAGTGACACCATCAGCCTGGAGCGCGCTCTGGTTTGTTTTCATCACCGGAGCTCCAATGTACTGCACGACTGAGCTTTTTATCATGCTAACCTCAGCCCCACTGTCCAATGTCAACAATATGGGAAACTGTCTATAGAACGTTTTCAAGACTGGTGACTGTTTGGTGCTGACGCGTCGCGAACAGTGAGTTACAACTGGTTGCAAACTATGGGTTTCAGAGTCCAATGTATCATCATGACCAATATCCTCGTTTTCGTCAGAGTATGTAGTGAAGCGGATTTTTTCAGATGATTTCATGTACTTTCTATCTTCCTCTGGTAAGTATGTACACTTACTCAAAAAATGCTGGAAATTCGGTCTTTTTGCTTGCTTGCATATTGGGCAAGTTGGTCGCTTAGGTGGTAATTTCCGTTGGAAAGATGACCTGAGTACCTTCGCATCAGCAAGAGAATGAACTTCATCGAGTAGGCTAGAGATCGCCAACGATATTTCGGGTTTAAGGGATGCAAGCGTTCTAGATCTAAGATCTGTTGCGTACTTTTGTTTCACTAATGCCGGTAGATTTGGATGAATCAATCGTAACCATGTCAAGACTATCATATTCTCGACAGTAGGGGTCAGTTCCTCATCTTGATCTGGGACTTCGCCGTGGTGAGTTATCAATCCACCCCCTTTCATAAGGTTGTCGTCCACAAAGCTAGACAACCTCTGGTATAGATCCTCAGGACGTTCGTTGGGCTCTAAATGGATCTGATCTAGGTCTAAAAAATGTCCGCCTGTAGATTGGAAACCAAAATGTAATCGAATTGACTGCCATATGTTGTTAATGCTGACTGAATTTCGCACTATAGTGTTTCTTGCAATAATAGGGCAGTAATTGGCTATTTGACCCAACATAAGCTCAAGTTGCGCCACTTTTTGAGCAGCAGTACGACCTCCCTCTCCGCCATCATCTGTGAAACCGCGTAGGGGATTAGCTGCTGTTTTACGACCCCAAGTAGTTCCATCTACCAAGAATGTTGCAAAATTAGGATCTAGAGACAATGTGTATTGTAGATTTTGGCGCCATGCCTCAAAGGTAGTAATACTTTCAGTTCTTGTTAACTGCCACTGTTTAGGGGCACGGTTGGTATGGGCCATGGTGAAATGCGAAAACACAAACTGTCAGAGTTCACAATAGAGGGTGTTAAACTGTTCCAAGTTCACATTTGATGTACACAGTACAGTGACTTTTACTGCTCTATCTGTTTATGATTTGCAATGTTCCTTTCCGATTAGATGTTTTGTAGATGACCGTAGGTTCGTATACAGTGCTGCCACCACGCCAGTAAGGAATAACTGCCAGATAGTCAATGATGAACTGGTTTATTTAACTCTCAAGTGGATACAACAATTTGGTGAAAAACGCAGTTTCAATGGCCAACTTCCAACAAAGGGGAGTAACTCATGGGAATATACCATGATAACATAACAGTGGTGTAAGGGAGAGAACTCGTACTAATTATGTACTGGCGTTATATAAATATATATATCTTTATATTAATCTTGTCAAAAACATTGGTTGCATTTTAAAAGACAAAATATCTGGTTAAAGCCAAAATACAATCTGTCCTGCTTTCAGCTTTTAACCCATATAACGTTTAGTGGAGACCATGCAGTTATAGTTAAGTTAACATCTTATATACAGTGTATATTATTGATAAGTTTCAAATCTATATAATCAATTTAATACATAATATACGCACCATAATTACACCTAACATACGTTACATTATACAAATATCAAAGTTTTCAAAACACATGCATTTCTAAGAAAAATATATAATTTCTTTTCAATATCACACTTCTGGTGTTCTTAATGTATGTTCTAATAACCAAAGTACCAAATCAAATAACATCAAATCTATATGTTCATACACTATTATGTTTCTTCAAGTTCTTCAGTTTCAACCTGTTCACTATTAGAGCAGCCCGTGCCTTTACAGTCTCCACAAGCAGAATAACACACAAGTCCATGCTTTCTGTAGGAGCATCTCTGTGTATCACAGTTTGTTTTACGATTACATTTAATTATTTTCATCAACCTTTCAGATGAAGCAGGTAGATCAGTATTTATTGGAACAAATGTGTCACTAACTTCACACCAACCCCACTCTAGAGGGTTTGTTTCATGTCCAATCCAAGTTTGTATTTGATGATACACTCTAAAGCTGTTTTTCCAGCTGCTTGCGTTGGGGGTAAAGTTTTGACTTGTACAACACATGTACCTGTTGCTGTTTTAGTAATGAATTTTTTGTACTTTAATCTATCTTATTTTTCATATTTTTTACCATTATACAAACACTTAAATGAGTGTTCCCCAACATTTTCTATTTCATCTTTCAACATTTTTTTGCAAACTACCCCTTTACCAATACTGATGTTGTATCGCATCCACTGAAAGTATGAACGAATGGCAAGAGTCTGCAAACGTCTATGGCTTATACATGTTGGGTCCTTTTTATATCCATATCTTTTTTTTAAGCAATTCTTCGGGTCTACTGTGAAATACATGTTATTTCCATTTTGGTCAGTATGATAACATAATAAAATCAACAAATCTGTGTCTTCACCTACTACAACTTTTGGCACATTTAAGGCATACTTCACGGCGGTTTCAACTATCATACGTCTGCATCACTATTGGCATTGACAACACGTATTTCTTTCTCCTTCATGTGTTTACATGGTAGATTAATGAATCTCTGTTTGTTTTCAACATTTGACAAAACAGACATTTTCTTAGTCTTGAAAGGAGTTTTGTCATCAAATTTTACTTCTGCTCCTATTATACCTTTAGTTCTCCTCTCGTCACATCTTTTTTGATGCACCGCCACCATATCCATCAAATACAACACATGCCTTACCATAATGCCTTAATACATAGTCTGTACAATGCAAACAAATTGTGTTAAATGTATCTCCACAGGTCCATGGAATCTCTTGTATTAATGAGCCATCATCCAACATGTATTGTAAATTGTCATCTAAAATTTCATCTACACCACATACCCGTTGTTCCCATATGGAATTTGCCAGTAATGGTTTCTCTGCTTCGCATAATAAGCCCGAGAGTTTGTATAAAGATAATGGATTACCAGAAAGTTCGTATTTTTACATACCTTCTACATAATCTATAAAGCTGTCAGCTACAGTTATAAGCCTTTGGAATAAAAGTTGTGGATCAACGTTTTACTCTTCACCAGTCCATTAACGTTTACACTGTCTTTTGTACCTATTGTTATAACTTGATTTTTTCTCTTAAAACTGACGTCTGATATTTTCTGATCCTTCATGGCTTTTAATATATTTTGTCCCACTTCTTTTGAAATATCTGCATTTCATTTGTGTCTGCTATAACACCTGTTTCAATGTTTATTAAATGAGATTCTTCTGAAAAGGGATTCCATTCATTTAGAAATTCTTCAAGCGTGTTTCGTCTCCTTCAATTCTTGCTTCTTTCACTTGTCTCCACTTTCTGATCTGTTAAGTCTTGCATTGCACGATTTATTTTAGCTGTTGCAGGAACTGATAGTAACCAATGTGCTGTCTGCGCTTCCGTCATACCGCTTCCTCGCGTCAGACCCCCACTGATTTAACGCTTCGCATAACACATGTTCAATTACTGGATCTGTCGAAAGACCTCTCCAATAGCGATAACATATTCGAACCACATGATATCCATCACAAAATACTTTATGGACTTTGGGATTGTTGTCTGGTAAAGCTAACATCTGGTGAAGATATACATATGCTGACTTTAAATATAGAGTGTGACCAGCCGAAGCGAAAAGGGCAACATTTTCTGAATAGTTTTAAGGTGTAGACTCCAGTTTACCATTTGTTCTGCCTTAAACAAGCAATTTCAGTATATCTACCATCTTCATATACTGCAACCAAAGTCTAGCAGTTTTAAATTTTGTGAGGATTGACTGAACATTTTCATATCTTTCCATATAAAGTCTTGTATTGTAATGTTATTACTAAGTGCGTCATGAATTTGTTTTTCATTCAGAACTGTTCGCATAATGTCTTCTACCTTGTATATGTCATCTTCAACGGTTATTCTCCCCTCGTTCTCATTACCGGGATCAGTCTCAATCAAATGGTTATTGTTTAAGTCTTGGGGATCAATCTGTGGTCCTTTCATGTTTGCAAACAATACAGATTGCAGTACATCGTCTACAAGGAAATGACCTCTTACTGTCCTATTTACAGCTTTTCAGCTAAGCATATTACCTACTGTATTCTCTGCATATATAGTCTCAAAGTTCTTTCAGACCTGAGTTTTCTATTCTCTCCCGATGCAGAATTGGAAGCTCACCTCAGTGTGAAACCCGCCTAACCTTAACACAACAGATTTAATTGTACTTTCAGCTGGCTCATTTGTAACTATGCTAAGAGCTTTCCAGTACAAAGGTTGGTCACAAGTAAGGACTGGTGTTGTATCGAATGATTTTGATTGCAGTGTTACAAAGTGCCACGTTGAGTAGATACAAGACATGTCAATTGCACTCATATCAATAATACGCATAAACATGATAGATGACTTTTCTGCGTGTGTACCATTTGCATTATTCCAGACCATCCGGGGAACTGCAGTTTCAGTGGCCGAGTGATTTTAAATAAAGATATTCAAACTCTGCATCAGGTGTCTCAATGTCATTCAAATCTGCTAGCTCTCTGAATATCGTCTTTTCCATATTGTTGGGTTTTTTTGTTTGTAAAAAAGAATTTCTATTTTTCCAACGTCAATAACATCTTCACGTGTTACCTTGATGCGCTGAATGATTTGACTTGTTTCAACTTTTGTTGTTATTGTTGCAATTATTCCCATTAATGGTAAGTGTTTGACCCATCCAGCGTACAAATATTATGGTCTACATTGTCAGCTATATATTGGACGAATTATTTATTTTGTGCTCTTAAAGTTGTTCCTTGCACGACAGCTGCACTTGATTCCAATTTCAGAACCTCCTAATAAGAGCTACAGAACCCTATACTATTCAAAGTTTCATCCAAATGCCTTGAGCCAACCAATGATGAACATGGACTGCCAATCCAATATGTATCTGCAGAAAACTTGGACTCAAATGCAGTATTGTCTATAAACATTGTGATCGATCATGTGCAAACCAATCTGAGATATCAGTGGAATAAAGGTGTCTATATAAGTAAATTATCGTTGGATTCAGACAGAGTCGTTAATTCAAAGAATGTTTAATTGGTTCGTGTGTTGGAACTGAAACTTGGATTCATGACTTTATGCCACAATTTCAAATACCATAAGGGTTCTATGGTTTTGACATTTTGTAATCATCTTCATTTATAATGAATTAATGTAATAAGTATGTAATACCAAATGTTCCCCTTTTTTCAAATATTTTGAGACTAATTCAAATGGTGAAATTGAACATTATTATTTTTGAAACTCTAAAGGAGTATGTGCTTAGAAAGTATACTTTATTGTATGATATGTTTTAAAGGGTAATGATTTCTGATAGACTGATGTTGTTTATATCTTGACTCTTTATGATAGGAGTATTAGTATGTGTATTTTCAATTAAAATGTACTTGAAATATATATAAAACGATAAATGTCAAGCAATAAAAGATTGTTTTATTGTATGTCATATAACATAACGGTACCCCACCCACTTCTATAATACCTACAACGTTGTACATACCTAAAATTAGTCAGAAATATTAAAGTTGAAACTTGAATTTTGACATTATGTATATGGTAATGATACTTTACACTTCAAAATGGAGTGAAAATTATTATATAATTCAAGAAAAGGTCATTTGAAGGCACATTGTAGACATGTTGGGCGCCATTTTGGACGCCATATTGGATGTTCAAGTTGATAAAACAAACGATAAGTGCAAACATGTCATTGTTGTGACATTACGTGAATGTAGGCAACAATTTCCACAAAAAATATTGTAAATTGTTTAAATAACTTAGAAACAAGCCTTCACCTATATACTGTTTGATTCCAATAATGTCGCTTTAATGGAATTACCATTTTTATTCATTTGCTTCTTAATATTAAATCACCTAAACTTGTTTTATTAGTAGCACAGCCCCATTAATATTTTTATTTAGTACTTCCCCTGGAATTTGTTCACGTCATTTTGTCATTATGGATTTGTGTGACGTCATACGGCCGACTTTCCCAGTTGTAATCTACATGCATAGGTCATTGGGTTTATAACGTTCCATTTTATTTATATTTTCTCTCTGATAGGCGTTTCTTGTTTGATTTTATTATTTTCATTTTTTTTAGCAGTCACATAAACAACCAAGCTATGTGATATGGAATTTTTACACCCATTATTGCTTCTTCTTCCTGTATTCGCGCGAAGATTATCTGAGATATTAACTCAATGATTCTATATTCTCAAATCTTTTCTATAAAGAAGGAATGTAGTTGACAATTGTTAATAGTATTATTTGATCGTTCGTCAAAAAGTTGTAATTCTGTTACTCTTGTATCTTCAATGCAATTGAGTAATTAAATAGTAATTAAATTGAATGCGTTTTAATTCCCTTTTATTATTGTTTAATTTGAGTTACAATGCTATGACGTTAAATTTTATTTACACTTAAATGTATTATGAATATTGATGGGCCAAGTGTGAGGTTGAGCGCCCTATAACCAGGTTTAAACCCCCAATGCTTTGCATTGACCGTTCCAAGGCGGTGACCCCAGCTTTATTCATATTTTGTGTTTATGTTGGTTTGTATTGTGCTGTATTGTGCTGTTTTGTACTGTTTGGGCAATCGGTCACTTGCCTTAAATAAAGGACCAACTAATTGTTTTTAATGAAAATTCAATACTGCTCCAGCAGCTGGAGTTTCACTTCTTTATATTGTTTAGGTAAATAGACGCCATTTTGGACCCCATTTTGGACGCCATATTGGTTATCTTACTATGAAAAAAGCGATTTGTATCAGTTTGCTATTATATCCTTATTTCAAAAGATTTAGGCACAAAAAGAGTGATACTTTTAAAGAAATAAACTTACAAGTGCTCATAGTATCAAAATAGACGCCATCTTGAACGCCATCTTGGATTCTGATATTTCCCGGATGGGAATTTTCGGGAACTTTATGATTTCAGAATCTACAAGCTATAACGTTTCAGAAAATATAAGTTTCAAATCTGTTCCAATTTTGTCCGGGTATACCCTTCCACAGCCTCTACCATATATTAAAATAAATCATTAGTTTCCTCGATAGCAAATTAACCATTTTAATCTGAATTTGTTCGAGACTTGACAATTAAATGTAAATGATCTTGATTATTTTTTCGTAATAATTCGAGTTGATTTAGAAAAGAAAAGCATGTAGATGTAGTGGTCACATTATTATTTTTTGTAGATTTTTTTACAGAATATAATACATTTATTGGTTACTGTATATGTTTGGTATTTATAAGTTATATGTAAAGAAAGTAAACATGCAATTGTGTTCACATCATTTACAAGATATCCATTGTTTAAGTCATAAACATAATTTAAGATTTGTTGTAAGTATTTTATGTAAAATTGTTTGGATCCACTAAAAACAATGTTACTCAATCAGATATTGATAACTTAATACAACAAATATAAAAATATAACTGACAAAAAAAAACGTGTTTCTGTATGGTCTTAATTTATATTCTAGAGGTCCCCCAGTTCCACAGGACTGACTTTTCTTTATTGTCCTACCGGTTTCACCGGAGGGGACTTATGGTTTGCGCTCTGTGCGTCTGTCTGTCACACTTTTCTGGATCCTGCGATAACTTTAAAAGTTCTTAATATTTTTTTTAATGAAACTTGCAACATGGATAGATGGCAATATGGACATTGTGCACATCATTTCATTTTGTTCCTACGTCAAAAATTGTGGTTGCTATGGCAACAAAAAAATAAAAATGAAAATGGTGGAATTTCTGACAATGGTGGAGCCGGCAGGGGACCATATTGCTTGACAATAGCCTTGTTATATATTGTTTTCCCTTGTTATTGTAATTATTTAAAACTATTCCAAATGTAACAGTTTTGTTAGCAAATTAATTAAATGAAATGACAAGAAGATACAAAAATCTTAGAACAGGTCCCTTCAAACATCATTTTTTCAATACTTTAATATTATGCTGTTGCATGTATGCTTTATTATTTTCAATTGATCAATATATTAATGCATTGTGAATCATGCTACTATTGCTAGTATGTTTGTTTTTTGGCAGCTTTAAAAACAATTTCCATAATAAATAATCATGATTATAGATACACCATATCATTGGAATACGCATGCAGTCGTATTTGTTTTGTGTGCAAAACCTGAAAGCCCAAAATTAGGGTTGCTATCACCTTGGTTATATCTCTGCATCCCAAGTTTTAGCTGTAAAGTTTACAAGGTATAAAGTAAGTCTTTAACAATTAGTTTGGTGGTAATAAAGTTATTCTTTTTCGATCTTAGATATACATTTTTCAATTGCAAAAAAATGTTCAAACTTTGGAATATAAAAAAGAATAATTCAAGATTTTTTTGAACCTTTATATATGCAAAAAATAATCATTTGAGAAATTGTTTGTATACATAAATCATATTGTATGAACGTGTTGTGTATTTTGTGTGGACGAGTATATAAATAAACAGAAACTGTACATTCCTGTATTTCCGTAATCAAGCTTTCCTTTTGTTTTTTTTGTTTGCAACTATACGTTCTTTTCAGTTCAATAACTTTGATGCATGAATCGCAAATTGTCAAGAGTTGCTATTTGTCGTTATTAATTATTATAAAGACATATCCACATATTCTATATGAAATTTGATTAGGTTTTCAATAGTGGCTATGTAAGGAAAGGCCCATAAAGGCCCACCAAAAAACAACTTTCAAGTTAAATTGCATAATATTAAAGAATTATCTGCATGTTTTGTGACAGCCCAAAACTTACTAGTAATCTTTCTGACTCAAAATGTTTTGACAAATTTTGAATTTATTTACATTAATTGGCCATGTTCAATTATGCACCTATCCACCAAAAAGCTTTTGAGTTGACCATTCAGCATAACAAACACTTTTTCTGATCATATTTGGCCACCTAGCTCAGTTGGTACAGCAGTGGATTTCTAATCCGAGAGACAGGGCTCGATCACTAACCTGGCTACGTAACTTGTCAGAGGATTGGTCATGCAATACTTTCTTAGACGATTCTCCTCCCATTGTGTACACACCGGTCTTGCTGACCTGTGTACTAACACAAAAGAAATTGTGGATAGCACTTCTTTTACGAGTAAAGCGAAAGTAAGTAAGATAAATCATGCTAATGATAAATGCTATCCGTCTTAATAAGGATTCAAAATCACATTAAAACGTAATACAATTACATTTCTTTAAAAAACATTCCATTTTAAACATATGATAAAAAAACGATTTTCTTTCATCATTAACATTTTCATTCCTACGCAGAACTACTTTGGCGTAAGCATAAATTCCCAAACCAAGGGAATGTGATGCGTCTTAGTATAGAGGTGACAATACCGTAGCTATCTATGTATAGAATTTTCTCCTCCTTCCTCTGGCTCAAGTGTGGCATTTGTAATTTACATGAGGATGTGCACTTCATACTGGTATATGAGTAAACCCTGGAAAAGTGAGTTGGTAAACTTGCTGCTGTGATTTGATAAGCACTTAAAAACTATTTAAAAAGGGGGAAAAACTTATATAAAAAAAACAAACAAACAAAAAACTTCTATTTGCAGAGCGTGATTTCAAATGAAAGAAAATTATGAATATGGTTTTCCAAAAGAACTGTTTTTAGTTGTTAATGAAATCAAGAAAAAAAATTGAGCTGTTAAATAAAATAAGTGATAAAACATTTATTTTTTTAAGTTTACATGCTAGTCACAACCACTCTTGATTGAAATCAGGAATTCTCTGTTTTGTTTTCTCTTTCCATCATTCATATGTCCCTTATTTTTGGAACATATTACTCCCTAATCTCTGAATGTTGTGAGCTAAAATGTCAGTTATATAACTTAAATTTGTTATTTCTTTTGCAAAGACATGGGCCATGTTGTTCAACCCAGAATGGGAACAATAGATATAAAACACAAACTAAAATTTTGGAAAATACGTATAATATGATTTTGTATTATTGCAGGTATGGTAAATGATATATTTGGGCCGTGCTCTTTGAAAAGGGGGTTTAATGCATGTGCAGTCAGAAAAGGCTAATCAGTGTGGACACTTTCCTCTTTTATGATAATTTCCGTTTAAAGGAAGTCTCTTCTTTGCAGAAATCCAGTTTAGGCGACAAGTGTCGGCCCTGTGCGGACTGCACAGTCAAATCTGGGATGACACTTTATGTGCACATGCATTAAACCCCATTTGCACAGAGCACGGCACATATGTATTATTGCAGGTATGCTGTATAAAAATGTATATCATGCACAATGTATAAAATGCTAAATTATATTGGCTTAATATAATTTCAAATTGGACAACCTTGTAAGTATAAAAGTGTATACACAATTACGAAATAGATGGGGATTTTAATCTTAATGGAAAATCAACCATTTTTCCACATAACAGAAGTCATACATAAACTAATACATGCCTTTTCAGACAAATTACTCCCCTCAGATCCAAGAATGTGAAAAAATTGCCCAACTATATATGTCACAAGTTAATTATAACCTATGAAATAATTGCGATTTGTCATACATTTTATGCAGTCATCTGCTTCAAACTGTCAATGTAAAACACGCATGGCTTAATTGTAAGATATTTGATAGAAAAATATAAAGAAAGAAGTATTAATGTATGAATTAATACATCATTTAAATGGTGTAATAATACTTATACCAGAATGTTGTAATATCCAAAACAAGATGCGTTTGTGAAACACAATGTCCCCCAATATGACGTTTGACCTTGTAGGATGACCTTGACCTTGACCCTTCACCACTCAAAATGTGCAGCTCCATGAGATACACATGCATTTCAAATATAAAATTGCTAGCTTCAATATTGCAGAAGTGACATTACATGAGCAATTTTGACCCATATATTTGACCTTGAAGGATGACCTTGACCTTGACCTTTCACCACAAATGTGCAGCTCAATGAGATACACATGCATGCCAAATATCAAGTTGCTATCTTCAATATTGCAAAAGTATTCATAAAATAAGCGATTTGGGCCACATATATTTGACATCTGACCTTAAAGAATGACATTGACTTTGACCTTTCACCACTCAAAATGTGCAGCTCCATGAGATACACTTGCATGCCTAATATCAAGTTGCTATCTTCAATATTGCAAAAGTACTCATAAAATGAGCGATTTTGGTAACATATATTTGACCTCTGACCTTGAAGGATGACCTTGACCTTGACATTTTACCACTCAAAATGTGCAGCTTCATGAGATACACATGCATGCCAAATATAAAGTTGCTATCTTGAATATTGAAATACTGCAAAGCGTACATTAAATTAGCGATTTTGACCCATATATTTGACCTTTGACCTTGAAGAATGACCTTGACCTTGAGCTTTCACCACTCAAAATGTGCAGCTCCATGAGATACATATGCATGCCAAATATCAAGTTGCTATCTTCAATATTGCAAAAGTTATTGCAAATGTTAAAGTTGGCGCAAACAGACAGCCAGACAGACAGACCAACCAACCAACAGACAGGGCAAAAACAATATGTCCCCCACTACTATAGTGGGGGACATAAAAAGACAAGTTTGAAATCCCACGTGATCTTCAAAAGCAGGTCATGTACCATTGAAATAGTTTTTCTTCTATGGTCCAAGAGGCATTGTTCAACTGTTTGAGTAGACGTCATGAATGAACCAAAAATGTCTGTCCTGAGAAACTGTCTTCTCTTGTCCAACAGAGGCTGGCCACCATTTTGCCAAGCCTGCCACAGGTGCTCTGTAAAATCAGTATATTTCCAAATGTTTTGAAACATAAAACTAAAAAGAAATCGGGTAAAATATTGAAAAGAGAAAAGATCAAAATGTAAGAATCTAAAGGTTTTTCATTTGTTGAATTATAAATTCATATTTAATATAAAGAAGGAAAATATGAAATTGATATTGCACTAAATTTTAATGCAATATCAATTTCCCCTCTTCCTTCTTTATAATATAATCTATAAATAAACATGATTTCATTGGTCTAGACAGTGGTCGACCAAAGACACCATATTTCATATTCTTGAAAGTCCAGTTTTCCATTGGAACTTCAACATTTAGCATTTTGTAACCAAAATTTATGTCTTGAAGGATCAAAAATGTGTACCAAAAATTAATATATTAGAAATATATCAAGAAATTCTTAAGTTTACATGTCAAAACAATGAAAACCAGCAGAACAGCAAACTTAAAAGCCCACTACTATTTACCCCTTTAACCCTTTCCCATTTAAAAGCAAAGTAAAACTGGCTATTTGCAAACAGCATAAAACCAGAACAGCCTGCGAGTAACTCGCAGTCTGTTGAGCTGTTTGCTGCTCATCAGTATGTAAGGTTTGGAGATGAAGCCTTTAAAACTTGAATCTAGTAAAAATAGGTCTTAAATTAAACATAACGTTCTAATGGACTTCAAATGCATGAAAATATGTATCTAAGTTGTAAAGGGTTAAACTTTATGGGGAAATACAAACGTATACAAGTAAACAGAACTAACAACACACATTTTAGTGTACCTGGAAAACGACTCCATACCAAAGCACGCTACACTGGTCTTTAGACAATTTTGCAATGGTTTCACGAAAATCTCTGTCCGTTTCAGAATCCAAAAGATTTCCGGCATGCACGTGTATCACACATGGTTTGACTATTTCATATTTGTTTCTTCTGTGGCAGTCGCAGACCTCTTGTGGCATGATTTCAAGCATTTTCGTAATGTCCGAGTGTTCTGTGTGCACAAACACGTAGGTGTTAAAATCCGATGACACCTCACTGACCTGTAGAAAATAACAACAGTTGATAAACTAATAATTTGGGTTAAAGAATAAAACTGGCGACAAATTTAGGCTGTTTGTTAAAAAAACAGTGGACTTTCTAGGTTTGTATCGTTTTAGTAAAGATTTTATGATGCAGGAGAGTTATAGGCCTTGATCAGCGATCATGAACAAAGATTACAAACTAATGTAATAAGTTTCCGTTGAATACCTGTTTAGTAAACAACGATATGGAGTTGTGGCAAGGTCATATGACCAATTGTTAATCATCAAGAGACAACTCGGCTTAAGAAGTATTTTTGGAAAAATAAAGAGCCCGAACTCTGCAAGTCCTATAGCACAATTTTTTATCATCTATCATAGCAACGTCATTTAAAACTCGGCCATTATCATTAATTTGGTGAAAATTGGTTTAAAACTGTTTGACCTGGCAAGCAAAAATGAAGGTGGTCTAACCACAACGACTGGCTGTCAGATCTAAATCTTTATACCCTTCATCAGACGGATGGGATTGGTTATTTTGTTCCTTCCGTTATTTCTGGCAATGTGATATTTTGTTAAACATGATTCAACAAAACATTTAGTGTCTTCAATTGTAGAATGTTTGCTTCCTCTACATTCACACTTACATGTTCTACAAGTATCAAAAACTAACTACAAAAAATACTTAGTAATAAAATAAACTAGACTACATGTCATCATCTACATAAAATTGATGGAAATGGCAGATTTTCTAACTTTTTGTAAAGTAAGGTGATCACACTCATTACCCTGGAAAGTTCACCTGTTATTGCCCTTGGTTTATGGTTGTGGATATACTTCACGACTTATGGCCCTTGATTTACAGTAGTTGATAGATTTCACGACATATGGTCCTTGGTTTATGGAAATGAATATACTTCATGACTTATGTCCCTTGGTTTATAGTAGTGGATATATTTTATGACTTTTATGACTTAAAGCCTTTGGTTTATGACAGTAGATACATTTTATGACTTTTGGCCCTTGGTTTATGGCAGTGGATAGATGTCACAACTTTTGGCCGTTGGTTTATAGTAGTGGATAGTTTTCACGACTTATGGCCCTTGGTTTATGGTAGTGGATAGATTTCATGACTTATGGCCCTTGATTTATAGTAGTGGATAGTATTCACGACTTATGTCCCTTGGTTTATAGTAGTGGACAGATTTCACGACTTATGTCCCTTGGTTTATAGTAGTGGATAGATTTCACGACTTATGGCCCTTGGTTTATGACAGTGGAAAGATTTTACGAGTAAGGCCTTTGGTTTAAGGCAGTGGGAAGATTCGATGAGTTATGGCCTTTGGTTTATGGTAGTTTTGGTTTCTTTCATATCAGACACTTAAATGTGGTTATTGCATACCCGTTTGCAGGAGAGGCCTTTTTCTGAGATATGATGTTCCAAACACTGCAGGACAGTTTCACTGGCATTGCTTGTTACTGACTGAACGCACACGCAAATACCCATCTCTGAATGATTTTTTATAACTATTTCTCTGATAATAAAAAACATAAAAATATATTTTAATCAACACTTGGTTTGTCCGTTTAATCTGGTAGTATTGAAAGCGAAAACTATGAGAAAGACACAAACAAAACATGGTTAAGATCAATACAAATTTATGATATAAATCTCTTTTTTATCTCTTTGAGAACGTTAAATAAACATGGAGACTGACAATTTCAATACTTTTAAAAATGAATTATAAAATATAAATTATGATAATATAAAATCCTAAACAGACAGACGGGAATTTAGCCTCATAAATATAACATCAGCCGTGCTCTGTGAAAAAGGGGTTTAATGCATGTGCGTAAAGTGTTGTCCCAGATTAGCCTGTTTGCTGTACAGGAATGACACTTTCTGCAAAACTTTATTTTTGCTACGAAGAGACTTTCTTAAAACCAAAAATATAATTAAAGCTGAAAGTGTTGTCCCTGATAAGCCTGTGCGGACTGCACAGGCTAATCTGGGACGACACTTTACGCACATGCATTAAACCCCTTTTTCACATAGCACAACTCATATATATTATATATTCTTTAATTTACCTTTCATAATGCCTTCGGCTGCGTAGAGATCTTTTTTGTATGTTATCTGCAACGTACAGAAGTTTCTTTATTTAAAAATTAGAAAAATCATTTCCACATATTGCCAATATTTTTCTGATTTTAAAATATGACAACAGGAATAATGGGTTCTGCACATTTTAACAGTAAGTCTCCTTGAAATATTAAAGACATGGACACTCATTCATTTTTATTAAAGGGACCTATCCACAGATTTTTGCATGTATTGAAGTGTGTCATTAAATGTTTTAAATTGAAAAATGTTAAAGTTATCCTCAACTGGGCTCCAACCACTGACCCTTGGATTAAAAGTCGAGCACTTTAACCACTTCGCCAACTGTGTTAATACAGCGAGAGATGTTTTTTATACTTTACATAAGGCAAGCAATCCTCATATTGTCACAAAATATAACGAAAAAAACAGAAATTTCCAAATTATTCCAAATTATTCAATCGCTTCGCATTTGTTAACCTTTATAATTTTCAGGTTTTTACATCGTCAAAAGATGCATATAATGGCTATTTTAGAGCATGGTTAATGCTCAGTATTATTGTTTCCTTGCAAATATCATAACTACAATGAAAATTTGCAAATCTGAAAAAAATATTTTAAAAGTTTGTCAATTTACCAAAGAGTGAAAAGGTTCCTTTTAATACATGTACACTCATTCATTCAATTCAACTCAATATAAACAATTGAATACAGTGGCACAGGAGACTGAAGATGTAATAGACAATCTGACTTGAAACTTATGGACAAGAATTATCATCCATCCATTATGCAGACTTTTTGTAAAGATACAATGACAAGAAATTGTATTTATGTGAAAAATAGAAAATTAAAAGAAATAGTATTTGTGTGAAAATGAGAAAATAAAAAGTAATTGTATTTAAATGAAAATGTTTAAGTAAAAAAGAGCCCCATTCTGAGAAAAGTGTCGTACCAGTGATGATTTTCATCACCATAGCAACCAACGATCATACCTTCCATAGACTGTCCGGTCCAGGAATCAATTTTGCCGGGGTTTGGCAGTGTTTGAGGGCCAGGAATAGACACTCTGTGCCAAAGTTGAGGTCATTCTCATCAGCCTGGGGATATCGGCCAAAATGAGAACTGACAGATAGATTTTTGGGTATGCATGGTTTATGGTATGCTCATTACCAAATGTTAAGTTATCTGACTTTTTTTTAAACAGCTCAAGTTATCTGATTATTTTAGATAAATAAAGTTAATTATCATAAAAAAATAAATACATGTAACAAAAAAAAGTGAAAACATTTCATACATTCCAACCCTTACAAATAGCCTTGTGAACAAAAATCCCACCCCAGACAAATACCGTCCAAAATCTGCCACACGTATGACCACGAAGACATACACCTCCCACTGGCCCTCTGTATAATAAAATTAATATCATAGACATGTTTCTCGGTATTGTTAATATTGCTCCTTGAAGAGTAATGACCACCTCCACCCTCGACAACAGTTGAAAACACACTCCTCAGGGTGCAATTTTAACTATACCCCTAAACTGCCTATGATATTTATATAATGCCCACCTAAATTAACAATTTGACTGGGTAGCATATATCTGGGAAGGCATATGTTCGACATTCATACACATCAATTTGAAAACCATGGCAACAATTTAGTTTAAACCTATTAATTTTAGCTTGATTGCATCGAAATCTTAAGGTTTATTTTAAACGCTCTCCAGTCTGTTTCCTGGGACTAGAACCAGTACTTTGTGGTAGAGATCAAAAGAAGGCTCCCACAGTCGGGATCGAACGCATGACCTCCCAGTCGCTAGAAGGACACCATATCCACTACGCCTTGGCGACCTTCTGTTTTTCAATAAATTGAGTATACATCCAGGGCCTAGTATCACTTACATCCTTAAGTCAATATTTTGACTTAACTTTGAGTTTTTTTCTCAGTTTTTTTTAAATGATTTTGTTCATCGTACTAAATTTGGTGTTCCCAGAAATTGTTTTTTTGCTTCTAACTCAATCCTCAGATCGACGAGGACTATGGGGATATCATGATTGCTGAGATTTGTTCGTATACAGACTGACATTCTCAATACTCAATAGCTGTGTGGAAACTCAAATCTCATCATCGGAGTTGAGCTCAAAAATTGAGAATGCTACTAAGCCCTTAAAAATGTATAGAGGTTCAATAAGCCTGAGGCTTTCAATGCAATCAAGCCTCAATAAATAGGTTTAAACTATATTAAACTAAACTGAAATTCGTATAAAACTGACCTGTTCATAGGCCTTCTTGATAAAGTCATACTTGAAAGCCTGTGGCATTTCACTGGCACTGTACAGGTTCCTGTCGAGGGATGCTGTCAACATGTCGTTTTCGTCACCTTGGATTACTGTGGAAACCAGAGGGCGTGTCACACCTGCTGCTTAGCAACCAGAGAAGCTTATTTAGATATGAAAATCACTCTGAGAAACGGGGTTTAATGTTTGTGCTTAACCCTTTGCATGCTGGGAAATTTGTCTTCTGCTAAAATGTCGTCTGCTGAATTTCTAAAATTAGCATTTTCTTCGATTTTTTCAAAGAATACTATCAGAATAGCAAACAGTTTGGATCCTGATGAGACGCCGCGCTCTGTGGCGTCTCATCTGGATCCAAACTGTTTGCAAAGGCCTTCAACATTCGGTTCCCGCACTGAAAGGATTAAAGTGTCATCCCAGATTAGCCTGTGCAGTCTGCTTAGAAAACAAACTACATAAAAAGCATTTAAAGTTGCATGTTTTTACAAACTGCATCGGAATGACCTGGCATTAGTTTTTTCTGCCCAAAGCAGTTAAAACTTATAATCAAAAATATGGAATGCATACATATTTAAAAGATGTAAAATATCAAAGCTTGTAAACAAATACAGCTTTCATTTTTTAGCATCATCATACATGTAGATGTATGATTTTCCTTCACTGTTGTATTTCTGAACAAATGGATCTATCCCATGAAAAAAATAGATGTACCCCATGATCAAATGGACTTAACCCATGAACAAATGGACATATACCATGCTCAAATCGACTTAACCCTTTCCCCATCAGAAGCAAAGTGAAAATGGCTATGTGCAAACAGCATAAAACCAGAACAGCCTGCGTGTAACTGGCAGTCTGTTGAGATTGTATTTTGTTTGCTGCTCATCAGTATCTAAGGGTTGGAAATGAGGCCTAAAACTTAAATCTAGTAAGAAAGGTTTTTAATTAAATTTAACTTTCTAAGGGACTACAAATGCTTCAAAATATATGTTTGTAAGTGGTAAAGGGTTACCCCATGAACAAATGGACTTGTACCATGTACAAATGGACTTAACCCATAAACAAATGGACTTATACCATGATCAAATGGACTTGACCCATGAACAAATGGACTAACCCCATGAACAAATGGACTACTCCAGGGACTTACAACATGAACAAATGGACTTACCCCATGAACAAATGCATTTTTAACAATAGTCTTGACAACTTCTTCATCAACAAATGGTCTCACTACATCGTGAATGACCACGGCATCTGGCTGGACTGAAGTAAATATACAAATCATCGCGTTACTGTGCAAGGCAGACGATGGAATAAAATATAGAACTCAGAGCTATACTTGGAGACTTTTCTAATGCAAAACATATTCAATCAATATAGCTCCATTATTTTAGAACGGATTTTGTTGAAATTTGGACTCTGTTTAATTCAACACATATCTAATACTTCATGTAAATTTAATGGAAATTGATCAGCATTAAAATATCAAACATAACACATTAAAAAAATCACTGAAAAAAAGTAAAATTCTCAAAATCGTACATCTCAAAATGATAAGGGGAAAAGTAAAATGCATTAACCTACACGTCTTAATGACCGACTGGCTTTCAAAATTGCGCTCATGAATATTCAAACGAGTCATATCGTTTTTCTAATAAATTTATGTTTTTCTGGTGTAAAAACCCACCGAGAATGATGAAAATGAAATGCAATGGGAATTATATAGTGCTGTTCTAAACTTGATGACTTTTCTTTTGCGAACGCAGCTTTTTTCAAATTTAAATATCTCTGTTATGAGTAAATATTTTGATTTAAAATTGTACATGTGATCATTTGACTACAGCATGGGTAAACGATAAAATCATTCATCCGTGACGATCGGATGCTTCAGCAAGTGGGGAAGGTAACCTGCAACATGCCGATAGCGCTGTTGCGCTCCAGTAATTTTATTGGTGACATATTGACTTTTAAATTATTATATGTTTTTCTGGTGTATCAACCACCTAAAATGAAGAAATTGAAATAAAATCATATCGCATTTCACCATTTTCACGTGCAAAAAGATGAAACAACACCTACCCCCACATGCAAAAGCGCCCAATTATCAAGGATGAATGATTTTATCGTTATATCTTGCACAGAATATAGTCAAATGATCACATGTGCAGTTAACTCATTACTGAGATATTCAAGTTTGAAAAGTTTGAAACTCCAATACGCATGTGCACTACACATTCAATAAATGTCAACTCTAAATCCTTTTTCAAAGATTCATGTAACAAGGTGATATTTATGGTAATCCGGAACAATACCTTGGGACTTGCCGGACCTTTCTATGGACATTAGAATCTAAGGTTTAAAAATCTAATGTTTGAATATATTTGAATAACAAAAAACAAATAATAAAACATCATTTAAGTATTCCTTTCCATCCCTAATTTATTTACCACGCAATAATGCTTGGACACCCTCCCGAATAGATCTATGTCGGGTGTTGCTACCGAGCACAACATTCACCTTGTCTTTGCAACAGTCTACCATGGCTGTAACTCTGTCAATGTACTCTGCACTCACTATTATAACAATGTTTTGTACCCAGTTAAACCTGAAAAATAGTTTAAAATTTAATAGTTTAATCTATAATACATACTTTAAATATAAAGTCTTACCTGCCAATAAAAAACACTCAAGGGATGTGGTTGTTGTGGTCTTTGTTCACAGGTGGTTTATATTTGCAGGATCGATTGAAACTTTGCAAAATATGCTAGTAGTCTTTTAACGGGTATCTTATCTATTAATGTGCTATATTGTGTAAATGTTTGAATACTCAATGCATGTAAAATGTAATAAAGGATTGAAACTCAGTTTTGTTTTAATATGTATAGCAATTTCCTTATGTTTTTATTTTCATCTATTTCAGCAATCATATACATGTATACATAACTTTTGGCATATATATAAACATATAAAATTGTAATTGTACAAAGAACAAATTACACAATTTACATAACATAGGAAACATTTATATGTCAAGAACTTCAACTTTAATGATGCAGCTTAGAACTGCGCACGGAGAGACAACAGCTCTCTTTGATCTCATTGATAAAACTCTTTATTTTTCACAAACACCAACCATAATCAATGCCGTATATCTTTAAAAAAATATATTATTTGTTTATATTTTAAGGGTGATTATGAAAAAAAACTTGTAGCTGATTGGAAATATCTTTAACCAAATTTTCTTAATTGTCGCCATAGGCTGATTTGATAATGGCAGAGAGTAAGCCATGAAAACACCTAAATAATGCTTTGTACCTGTAAAATGCCATCACTGTGTGAAAAAATACTGGTTTGTCCAGCAGGAAAGCAAACTGCTTTGGAGTCTGACAGCTAAACCTGTCCCCTGTACCGCTTGCGGGCAACACAACGCTGACAGCAAGCTCTTCTGATGCCATCTTGATGGAAACTGTCTGGATTTCAGTCTTTAGTCAGAAATTTGACAATCTTAAATACGCTTTTGATTAATCACTGTACATTTATGCAAGAACCTATACAAACAGGGCGAGGTATAAAACCCGGAACTATCCGGAAATCTTTATGGTAAAACCCGGAACCGATATAAATGGTTATAACTTCATTATTATTCGTCCGATATTAATTATAATGGTACCGTTGTAAAGAAGATCCTCTACAGATTCTAACCATATCAAAATATTTTATGGCAGGGTCGTAGTCGGCCTGTAAATCGCGGACAAAGTCGGCCTGTTTTAACGTTTTTTTTTACACACGCAAATGCCGAGAAGAAAACCCGGAACCGATATAAATGGTTATAACTTCATTATTATTCGTCCGATATTAATTATAATGGTACCGTTGTAAAGAAGATCCTCTACAGATTCTAACCATATCAAAATATTTTATGGCAGGGTCGTAGTCGGCCAGTAAATCGCGGACAAAGTCGGCCTGTTTTAACGGTTTTTTTTACACACGCAAATGCCGAAAAGAAAACCCGGAACCGATATAAATGGTTATAACTTCATTATTATTCGTCCGATATTAATTATAATGGTACCGTTGTAAAGAAGATCCTCTACAGATTCTAACCATATCAAAATATTTTATGGCAGGGTCGTAGTCGGCCTGTAAATCGCGGACAAAGTTGGCCTGTTTTAACGTTTTTTTTACACACGCAAATGCCGAAAAGAAAACCCGGAACCGATATAAATGGTTATAACTTCATTATTATTCGTCCGATATTAATTATAATGGTACCGTTGTAAAGAAGATCCTCTACAGATTCTAACCATATCAAAATATTTTATGGCAGGGTCGTAGTCGGCCTGTAAATTGCGGACAAAGTCGGCCTGTTTTAACGGTTTTTTTTACACACGCAAATGCCGAAAAGAAAACCCGGAACCGATATAAATGGTTATAACTTCATTATTATTCGTCCGATATTAATTATAATGGTACCGTTGTAAAGAAGATCCTCTACAGATTCTAACCATATCAAAATATTTTATGGCAGGGTCGTAGTCGGCCTGTAAATCGCGGACAAAATTGGCCTGTTTTAACGTTTTTTTTTACACACGCAAATGCCGAAAAGAAAACCCGGAACCGATATAAATGGTTATAACTTCATTATTATTCGTCCGATATTAATTATAATGGTACCGTTGTAAAGAAGATCCTCTACAGATTCTAACCATATCAAAATATTTTATGGCAGGGTCGTAGTCGGCCTGTAAATCGCGGACAAAGTCGGCCTGTTTTAACGGGTTTTTTTACACACGCAAATGCCGAAAAGAAAACCCGGAACCGATATAAATGGTTATAACTTCATTATTATTCGTCCGATATTAATTATAATGGTACCGTTGTAAAGAAGATCCTCTACAGATTCTAACCATATCAAAATATTTTATGGCAGGGTCGTAGTCGGCCAGTAAATCGCGGACAAAGTCGGCCTGTTTTAACGTTTTTTTTTACACACGCAAATGCCGAGAAGAAAACCCGGAACCGATATAAATGGTTATAACTTCATTATTATTCGTCCGATATTAATTATAATGGTACCGTTGTAAAGAAGATCCTCTACAGATTCTAACCATATCAAAATATTTTATGGCAGGGTCGTAGTCGGCCAGTAAATCGCGGACAAAGTCGGCCTGTTTTAACGGTTTTTTTTACACACGCAAATGCCGAAAAGAAAACCCGGAACCGATATAAATGGTTATAACTTCATTATTATTCGTCCGATATTAATTATAATGGTACCGTTGTAAAGAAGATCCTCTACAGATTCTAACCATATCAAAATATTTTATGGCAGGGTCGTAGTCGGCCTGTAAATCGCGGACAAAGTTGGCCTGTTTTAACGTTTTTTTTTACACACGCAAATGCCGTAAAGAAAACCCGGAACCGATATAAATGGTTATAACTTCATTATTATTCGTCCGATATTAATTATAATGGTACCGTTGTAAAGAAGATCCTCTACAGATTCTAACCATATCAAAATATTTTATGGCAGGGTCGTAGTCGGCCTGTAAATCGCGGACAAAGTCGGCCTGTTTTAACGTTTTTTTTTACACACGCAAATGCCGAGAAGAAAACCCGGAACCGATATAAATGGTTATAACTTTATTATTATTCGTCCGATATTAATTATAATGGTACCGTTGTAAAGAAGATCCTCTACAGATTCTAACCATATCAAAATATTTTATGGCAGGGTCGTAGTCGGCCAGTAAATCGCGGACAAAGTCGACCTGTTTTAACGTTTTTTTTTACACACGCAAATGCCGAAAAGAAAACCCGGAACCGATATAAATGGTTATAACTTCATTATTATTCGTCCGATATTAATTATAATGGTACCGTTGTAAAGAAGATCCTCTACAGATTCTAACCATATCAAAATATTTTATGGCAGGGTCGTAGTCGGCCTGTAAATCGCGGACAAAGTCGGCCTGTTTTAACGATTTTTTTTTACACACGCAAATGCCGTAAAGAAAACCCGGAACCGATATAAATGGTTATAACTTCATTATTATTCGTCCGATATTAATTATAATGGTACCGTTGTAAAGAAGATCCTCTACAGATTCTAACCATATCAAAATATTTTATGGCAGGGTCGTAGTCGGCCTGTAAATCGCGGACAAAGTCGG
This sequence comes from Dreissena polymorpha, assembly GCF_020536995.1. NCBI lineage: Eukaryota > Metazoa > Mollusca > Bivalvia > Myida > Dreissenidae > Dreissena > Dreissena polymorpha. The sequence goes on from NC_068369.1 coordinate 50,333,293, forward strand.
CCTGTTTTAACGGTTTTTTTACACACGCAAATGCCGTAAAGAAAACCCGGAACCGATATAAATGGTTATAACTTCATTATTATTCGTCCGATATTAATTATAATGGTACCGTTGTAAAGAAGATCCTCTACAGATTCTAATAATATATAAAATAGTTTATGGCAGGGTCAGAGTCGGCCTGTAAATCGCGGACAAAGTCGGCCTGTTTTAACGGGGTTTTTTTACACACGCAAATGCCGTAAAGAAAACCCGGAACCAATATAAATGGTTATAAATGCATTATTATTCGTCCGATATTAATTATAATGGTACCGTTGCAAAGAAGGACCTCCACAGTTTCTAATGATGTTAAAATATTTTATGGCAGGGACAGTGTCAACCTGTAAATCGCTGTGCGGTAAAAGTTGACCGAAAAATACCGTGTTTTTTTACACAGAACAATGTCTTGATGAAAACACGGAAAAGCTAAAAGGGGTTATAAAAGCATCCTTTTCCCAACCGACCATACATTTTTGGTACCGTTGTTACGGTATTCTTCCACTGTTTCTAAATATATAAAAAAATATTGTGAGAAAGCATAATATGAAATAAGGCGAAGCATCAAAGCGAAAATTGTTATCAATGCATTATTATTCGTCCGATATTAATTATAGTGGTACCGTTGTAAAGAAGATACTCCACAGTTATTAACCATGTCAAAATAATTTATGGCAGGGTCAGAGTCCGCCTGTATATCCCGGTCAAAGTCAGCCTGTTTTAACGGGTTTTTTTTTGCTTTAGATTCACATGTTTGTTTTTTTAAGATATGAAAGATGCAAATGTGTCTAACTTATATTGTTTTCTGGTCTTTAAGCTATCTTATATATGTGACTACGTGCTATTTTGTTGGAGAAATGAAAGATTCAAATTTGTCTTATTTATATTTTATCCATGTATCGTGTGTATTCAGTGTCATGCGAAAATATATCTTATTTCTTAATTTCCACCTTCACACTTTATTAGCGCCGTCTTTAATTAGTTCATTAAATTAATTAATTTAATATAATGTGCAACGGTGAGGTGGATCAATGCTCGTTGTTAATTTAAATTACACACCACTTCAGCAATAAATGAAATCAGTTATTTTGGCTGTAAATCCATTTTTTTCCGTACAGTAGCCATGTTCCTGTGTATTGAGCTGATAAGATCACCACAGCAAGTTGCTAATACACAGTGTAGACTTAAACGAAATTGGTTATTTTGACTGTAAATCCAATTTTTCCAGTACAGTAGCCATTATGGCCATGTTCCTGTGTATTGAGCTGATACGATAACCACAGCAGGTTGCTAATACACAGTGTAGACTTCCCCTGTTTTATTATAGTATTTGTTATTTACCTGCTTGGAATAAATGACGTGTATTCATTCGGGTCTGATGGCGTTTTGTTAAAGGTCATTTAATGCAGAAAAGCTGGTTTTCTGACATAATTTTTCAATCATTTAAATTAAAAAAAAATAAAACAATGAATGTGTAATTTAATTCTCAACTCTCGCTTAACTCAACGTTCAATGGGACGCGCATAGTTCTTTTTATAAATTATGTACAAATATAATATGCTATACATTGTTGTTTATTTACTCAAGAAGTACCAGAAAGAAGCATTGTTATGTATAAAGCGCTTTACTATTTCAAAATTCTACATTAAATAAAGAAATATCGTATTTTTTTGTTAAGTGTACGTGCTTGATATATATTCATAAAATAGCAGTTTTTTTAAACAATCGGTCTTTAACCTTTAATTTGATGCAAATGAAAAGAAGAACTGCCTTTTTTATGTTTAAACTTAAATCAATATTTTACGAAGTCATTATTGACTAAATAAATATGTACATTTTTTCACTCCATTAAAATCGGCCCTTATAGTTTACTTTCATGTATATATAGAATAATTGAGTGCTTTTCGGTGATTCTATGCTGGCGCGATAGTGCTTTTCGGTTGCAAATAAAAATACTATTGTGCGTAATCTTTAAACTTAAATCAATATTTAACGAAGTCATTAATGACTTAATTAATACGTACATGTTTTCAATCCATTATAAACGGCACTTATGGCTTACTTTCATGTAAATATGAAGAAATTGAGTGCTTTTCTGTGATTCTGTGCTGTCGCGGGAGTGCTTTTCGGTCTTCACATGAAGTGCTTTTCGGTCGGTATATTGCCGATATTTATCCAATTTTGGGCATTAATACATCATAATAAACACAAGGTAGTATAAATATGCATGAAATATAACCATTTTTATCTAATTTAGTCCATTTACACACAACAGAAACGCAATTTTTAATATATATTGCGAGAAATCGAGTGCTTTTCGGTCTTCACATGACGTGCTTTTCGGTCGGTATATTGCCGATATTTATCCAATTTGGGGCATTAATACATCATAATAAACACAAGGTAGTATAAATATGCATGAAATATAACCATTTATAACTAATTTAGTCCGTTTACACACAATAGAAACGCCAGTTTTCATATATATATAGCGAGAAATTGAGTGCTTTTCGGTCGTCACATGAAGTGCTTTTCGGGCGGTATATTGCCGATATTTATCCAATTTTGGGCATTAATACATCATAATAAACAAAAGGTAGTATAAGTATGCATAAAATATAACCATTTATAACTCATTTAATCCGTTACACACAATAGAAACGCAATTTTTCATTTATATAGCGAGAAATTGATTGCTTTTCGGTCTTCACATGAATTGCTATTCGGTCGGTATATTGCCGATATTTATCCAATTTTGGGCAAAATACATTCATATAACCATTAATAACTAATTAAACCCGTTAACACACGCTAGAAACGATATATTGCATATATAGAGAGAGAAATTGAGTGTTTTTCGGTGCTTTTCGGTGATTGTATGGACCGACTTAAATACCAATAGAGCGTGACACAAACACAGAATAATTGTTTATTTCGGCAAACATTGTGATATTATTTGCTTTTAAACATAGCTTTTAATGACCATTGATAGATGAATAATGTTATACTATTATTTGTAATTTCAAAACATGTTACTTGGTGATGTTATTCACGTTCAATACATACATCAGTTATTCTTATTAACCTGATGCCTGTTGTCTGCTACTGTTACAATACGACGCTTAAAAATGTGGATTGCATAAAGTTAAAGGTCAAATTCCGTTTGCACTATAATACTTGTAATAATGCATTATAAATATGTCAAGCATGTTCACTTTAACAAATACGATACTTCTTTATGTAATGTAGAATTTTGCAAAGGTAAAGCGCTATATATATGACAATGTTTTATTTTTTCTTGTTGATTAAAAACAAAAACAAAATATACCAATACATATAATATGTGTACATACTTTTTTAAACAAATATAATGAATCACGTGATGTTTTTATAATTTTGTTAAGCGTGCGTGACATTGAACGTTGATTTAAGCGAGTTATGCGATTTAAAAACTGATACCACTCAGCTTGATTTATAATTCATGTTCCAACGCGCCAATGTATTTAATTAAATGGTTTCATTAATTGTGTTCAAAAGCATAACGATTGAAAGTATGTAAGAAACACAGTTTTGCACATAAAATGATCGCCAACAGACCCGAATTAATACACTTCATAAATGCCAATCAGATAAAAAACAATTCCAATAATAAAACAGGGGAAGTCTACACTGTGTATTAGCCACCCGCTGTGGTTATCCCTATTTATCAGCTCTATCTCAGGCACCTGGCTACTGTTATGAACAAATTGGATTTACTGAAAATAACTGATGTCATTTATTGCCAAATTGTTATGTACATTTAAAATAAACAACGAGAGTGGACCCACATCATTGTTGCACATTAGTATAAACTTCACTGTAATTTAGGCGCCCCGTAATCTGTTCTTTAAATAGACATAGCCTTTATAAAGACGGCGCTAATTAAGTTGGATATTAAGAAATAAGATCCATTTTCGCATGACTCTGGCAGTATAGCATGTAGTATTATATCAATAAGACACATTTGAATCTTTCATTTATTCGAAAAAATAAGCACGTAGTCACAGGTAAAAAAGCTACATTAAGCGCACTGAAAAAGATGAATTGGACACATTTGCATCTTTCATTTATTACAAAGCATGTGAATATGTACAATACTTTTATTACTGACACATTATTCTTAAAGTCGACGGACAACTTAAGAGGGAACCACAATCAAATAAGATCCATTTTCGCAGGATAGTGGTTTTTTAGAAAGTATTCACATATTAATTTTAGCTTGCATTAGTTACAATAATAAGTGCGCGTGCCATTGAACGTTGAGTTAAGCGAAAGGTGCGAATTAAAATCTGAAACTATTATGTCATCTGTACTAACAGCATTAACAAAATGGTGTCAAATCCTCTATAGTCAATTAAAGGGACATTTTCATTTTTTGAAGTAGTTAAAAACCAACTTGTAGTGAGTGATATTTTGATGCAACCAATTGAAACTTTTGACTTTAAATGACGAAAAATCGGATATGGGTGCATTGTGTGTGCTATGTATAAAACATGACAGTCACTACAAAATCGTATATATAATATACTCTGTAAGAGACGTTACATATTATGACATTTCAATTTTGAACCACAAAATTGACAACTATCCAAAGAGATATCATTCATTTTAGTGAAGGAATGATATATTATAATAACCATGAAAAGTTTTTCCGTTTGACTATGCCTTTTACGGAATAATTTTTCATAATAATATATGATATACCAAGAATGAGAGCACATTTATTAGAATGTATTACTAAACAACAGTTTACAACATTTCCAAAAATAGAAAAAATGCCAAAAATGCCGTGTAAAGTAGCAAAAAGTTGTTCTATTAAGTTGTTTTTCTAAGCAAGTTAATCATGCTATTCAACAGAATTGCAGTTTACCCATATATTTTTCAAAAGGTCAGAATAGCTTAATTGGTAGAGCAACCCAGGCCGGAATCATATCTTATTTAGATGGCTAATGGGTGGTTTCGGGTTCGAATCCCGATCTGACCTTCGTAGGTAAATTGTGGTTGCAAGGATGGCAACGAATAGGATGACAATCTGTTTTGGGCGGGGTTTTTGGGCTAACAGTTCAGTTCATTAGGTCACATGAAACCCTTTAATATGGCCCGTTTGTTGTTGAATTGCTGATTAAAGTAATAATTGAAAGTTCATTTCCTTACTTTTTAATAAAAGTCTTTACGAACTCCAGGTTCTTCTGCTAGAAGTGCCTTTAATGATTTAATTCAAATATTTTCTGTATATAAGTTGTGAGTTAGTTTCTTCACGGTGCGTATATTGTATATTGTCATCTAGAGTCCGTGGTTTCTTCTATTACAGATTAATTGAGCTCGCTTTGATGCATCGCCTTATTTCATATTATGCTTTCTCACAATTTTTTTTACATATGAAGAAACAGTGGAAGAAAACCATAACAACGGTACCAAAAATGTATGGTCGGTTAGAAAAAGGATGCTTTTATAGCCCCTTTTAGCTTTTACGTGTTTTCCTCAAGACATTGTTTTGTGTACAAAAACAAAACGGTATTTTTCGGTCAATTTTGACCGCGATTTACAGGTTGGCACTGACCCTGCCATAAAATATTTTAACATGGTTAGAAACTGTGGAGGTTCTTCTTTGCAACGATACCATTATAATTAATATCGAATTAATAATAATGTTTTTATAATTCCCTTTTTCCTTTTCAGGGTTTTCTTTACGGCATTTGCGTGTGTAAAAAACCCCCGTTAAAACAGGCCAACTTTGTCCGCGATTTACAGGCCGACTCTGACCCTGCCATAAACTATTTTATATATTATAAGAAACTGTAGAGGAACTTCTTTACAACGGTACCATTACAATTAATATCGGACGAATAATAATGCATTTATAACCATTTATATCGGTTCCTGGTTTTCTTTACGGCATTTGCGTGTGTAAAAAAACCCGTTAAAACAGGCCGACTTTGTCCGCGATTTACAGGCCGACTACGATCCTGCCATAAAATATTTTCATATGGTTAGAAAATGTAGAGGATCTTCTTTACAACGGTACCATTATAATTAATATCGGACGAATAATAATGCATTTATAACCATTTATATCGGTTCCGGGTTTTCTTTACGGCATTTGCGTGTGTAAAAAAACCCGTTAAAACAGGCCGACTTTGTCCGCGATTTACAGGCAGACTACGGCCCTGCCATAAAATATTTTGATATGGGTAGAATCTGTAGAGGATCTTCTTTACAACGGTACCATTATAATTAATATTGGACGGATAATAATGAAGTTATAACCATTTATATCGGTTCCGGGTTTTCTTTACGGCATTTGCGTGTGTAAAAAAAACCGTTAAAACAGGCCGACTTTGTCCGCGATTTACAGGCCGACTACGACTCTGCCATAAAATATTTTGATATGGTAAGAATCTGTAGAGGATCTTTTTTACAACGGTACCATTATAATTAATATCGGACGAATAATAATGAAGTTATAACCATTTATATCGGTTCCGGGTTTTCTTTACGGCATTTGCGTGTGTAAAAAAACCGTTAAAACAGGCCGACTTTGTCCGCGATTTACAGGCCGACTACGATCCTGCCATAAAATATTTTCATATGGTTAGAAAATGTAGAGGATCTTCTTTACAACGGTACCATTATAATTAATATCGGACGAATAATAATGCATTTATAACCATTTATATCGGTTCCGGGTTTTCTTTACGGCATTTGCGTGTGTAAAAAAACCCGTTAAAACAGGCCGACTTTGTCCGCGATTTACAGGCAGACTACGGCCCTGCCATAAATATTTTGATATGGGTAGAATCTGTAGAGGATCTTCTTTACAACGGTACCATTATAATTAATATCGGACGGATAATAATGAAGTTATAACCATTTATATCGGTTCCGGGTTTTCTTTACGGCATTTGCGTGTGTAAAAAAAACCGTTAAAACAGGCCGACTTTGTCCGCGATTTACAGGCCGACTACGACTCTGCCATAAAATATTTTGATATGGTAAGAATCTGTAGAGGATCTTTTTTACAACGGTACCATTATAATTAATATCGGACGAATAATAATGAAGTTATAACCATTTATATCGGTTCCGGGTTTTCTTCTCGGCATTTGCGTGTGTAAAAAAAACCGTTAAAACAGGCCGACTTTGTCCGCGATTTACAGGCCGACTACGACCCTGCCATAAAATATTTTGATATGGTTAGAATCTGTAGAGGATCTCCTTTACAACGGTACCATTATAATTAATATCGGACGAATAATAATGAAGTTATAACCATTTATATCGGTTCCGGGTTTTCTTCTCGGCATTTGCGTGTGTAAAAAAAACCGTTAAAACAGGCCGACTTTGTCCGCGATTTGCAGGCCGACTACGACCCTGCCATAAAATATTTTGATATGGTTAGAATCTGTAGAGGATCTTCTTTACAACGGTACCATTATAATTAATATCGGACGAATAATAATGAAGTTATAACCATTTATATCGGTTCCAGGTTTTCTTTTCGGCATTTGCGTGTGTAAAAAAAAACGTTAAAACAGGCCAACTTTGTCCGCGATTTACAGGCCGACTACGACCCTGCCATAAAATATTTTGATATGGTTAGAATCTGTAGAGGATCTTCTTTACAACGGTACCATTATAATTAATATCGGACGAATAATAATGAAGTTATAACCATTTATATCGGTTCCGGGTTTTCTTTTCGGCATTTGCGTGTGTAAAAAAAAACGTTAAAACAGGCCGACTTTGTCCGCGATTTACAGGCCGACTACGACCCTGCCATAAAATATTTTGATATGGTTAGAATTTGTAGAGGATCTTCTTTACAACGGTACCATTATAATTAATATCGGACGAATAATAATGAAGTTATAACCATTTATATCGGTTCCGGGTTTTACCATAAAGATTTCCGGATAGTTCCGGGTTTTATACCTGCCCTACAAACAGGTCCCTGATGAAAAGAGTGAAATAACATTCAATAGTCCTGGCAAAAATTGGATTTTAACAGTTATCTGTTTTAATAGTTCATATTGTTCAGTACTAAATATTCTATAAATACTTCATTAATTGTGCAATATTGTTTTCAAATGTTGAAACGTACTGTACTTACATGTTTAGTAATGTGTAGCCTACTATAACTCGCGAAAATGTATTTCACAACTTACCTCAAGAAGTTTCAATACCCAATAACGCTATTTTTAAATTTTAATTTGAGTATTGATTGTTCTTTTAATGATATTGTCTAGTACGCTTTTGATGTTGAAATTTATTGATTAAAAGAAAAACTTTTTTTTTCAAGAGAAAGAAATTTACCGATTTGCTGCGATGACTATTGAGTCTTTCCAAATCACAGCGCGTGCAGATTCCCGCCATACGTCAATCGGGAACACGTCAATCGGTTGGTCGGTTTCAATAAATACGCATGGTAAGTGTTTGCCTACAAACGCTATATAAATGTCCAGAATTACAGATACTATACATGTTAAGACGTTAAGATTATTAATCTTTCTTATATGTAGAGTCATGGCGGGAGCTAGTCAACTCGTACCTAAGTCAACTCGTACCTTCGGTCAACTCGTACCCGATTTGGTCAACTCGTACCCGATTTTTGGTCAACTCGTACCCCCACTAGTCAACTCGTACCCGAATTGGTCAACACGTACCCTCCAAAAAATTATTTATATATATCAAAGACGTGAAATATGTTTTTGTATATGTTTTTGATATGAATATAGATAAAGGTTTTTAATTTATTTTTTTTCAAAAGTAGACTAGTTCATTATTTTTCACACGTGTATAATTATAAAGGACGTGTTTGTCGGCGTTTTGTTTGATAAAATGTTGACTAATAACACCTTTATGACAATAGGACAGTCGGCGATTTGTTAAACAATGTGTTTGTCGTGCATCTAAAATGACACGCGCGGTAGTTGTCGGCATTTTCTTTGATGAAATGTTTGATTGTAAACACCGCATGATGACTTAACCAATTAAAGGTATGATCCACTTTGAAGTTAAAGGAGTATGTTTTTCTCACTTTTATATGAGTAAATCCCCAAATTACTATATAAAGGCTTCGCAGATTGGCTTTAATCATTAATATCTTGAAACTAAATACGGCCTCTGTATTTGCATAAGATGGTTTGTTTGTTACCCTGTGTGAAATATATTGTTTTTTTGTGTGTTAAATGTGAATGTAGTATATGTTATTTAAGTGTTTTATAAATGCCAAAATAAAAACACAAGAGACAATAACTTGCATTCTTTTTATTTTAATGTTTAAATTATTCGAATATTATGACCGTTGTTTCAAATTTACATGGAAATCTAATTATTTTATTGAAGAATGCTAAAACATCTAATAATCCTAATCTTTTTTAATTGATTGGTTAGTTGTTAGTTTGGATTCAAAGGTGTTCTTCATGTTTACAAAGGTGCAGATTAAATCGTTTTAGATATTAACGACCCGTGTCAAGTAATGTGTTAATCAATATTTAACAAAGGTGAAGATTAGGTAAATTACGATATTAACGACCCGTGTCACGTAGGTGTTAACACGTATTTTAGGTGTTGATTAATTGATTAAATCATGGACTCAATTTTCAGACGAACCATAATTTGAGGCATATATATCAACAACAACAACAACATTTATTAACTAATACACAAGTGTAACGACATGGATGATAATTATTTTGCAATTTGGTAATATTTTTAAAAATCATGGAATGGAAGAAGTTAACAAATATTTGGTAAAAAAACCCATAAAAGTAATGTTAGTCTATGCCAAATATAACTTTATTTGGTCAACCCGTACCTGCAATAAACTTTAAAAACATCTAATGCATGCATTCACCCATCACAATTTGTTTACATAAAGAATAAATATTAAAAAGGTACGAGTTGACCAATCTGAAAAATGACTAAAGTACGAGTTGACCAAATCGGGTACGAGTTGACTAGGGTACGAGTTGACTTAGGTACGAGTTGACTGGAAACCATCATGGCAACCTAATAAACACAATGCGTCCCTTTTCGAAAACACATATTTGATACTTATAGCGTTTCAGCTCACCTGAGTGTACGATGTGTTTTGAGAACCCTTTGTACGTCGTCTTGCGTTGTGCGGTGTTTGTCGTCATCACAAGGCTCGTTTCCACTCTAGAAGCAACATTTTTCATAAAATCTTGCTGACACTATGCCAGCATGTTAATATGGGCGATATAGATCTAGACCTATCTATGTATACTGCCAAGTCCCTTCGAGCATTATAGGCAGATGGGCACTATCAAGTCCGTTTCCTGGGAAGAACCAGTAGTTGGTGTCTATGGAGAAGATAATGAGAACGCTTCCCAAGTAGGGAACGAACCCAGGAACTCTCGATTTCAGGCAGACACCTTGTCTACTACACCACCGCGATCTATGAATCTGCGTCTAAAACCAGGTCACAAGGTCAAATCTTAAAAAAACTTGGTTACCACTTTTGAAAGAGCATATATGACACAATCTATGTGAAACTTGGTCAGAATGTTAATCTTCATATTTCTTGACTGAGTTAAAATTTGGGTCACTGGTGTCTTAAACTAGGTCACTAGGTCATATCTCTGAAATAAATTGTACCACTATTGAGGCCATATTTATGACTAAAAATTGATTAATCATTGTCGGAATATTTATGAAGCTATCTTGATATCATATAGATATTCAAATTCAGGTCATGTGATTTCTAAAACTAGGTCACAAGGTCCAATCTTAGAAAAACCAAGTTATCTTTCCAGAGGCCACATTTATGAATCAACCTTGATTGAACGTGTTTAGAATGTATATCTTGACAGTATCTATGCCTTGTTCAAATATGGGTCTTATGCATAAAAAACTAGGACATCAGGTCATATATTTAAAACAAAACATTCTAGGGGCAATCTATTATGACTCAAGCTTGATGAAACTTTGTCAAAATGTTTCTCTAGATGAATCTCTGTCAGACGCATCCCAAAACTAGATCATCAGGTTGAATTAAAAAAAATACATTACCACTCAAGATGTCACATTAATGACTTAGTCTTAATGAAATGCAGTCAGAATGATTATCTGGCTAATATTAAAGCCAGGTTTGAATCTGGTCATGTTGGGTAAAAAACCAGGTCAAGTATTCAACAATTGGTGTCCTTGAACTGAGGTTAAGGCTGAAAGGCAATCATGGCCATCTTGTTTCTTTTGTCACTCTAACTTTAGCCGTGTCAGAAGTGGGATGTAGATGCATAGGAGTGCCTGACTTGTTGAAGAATTCAAAGAGGAGCATATTGATTGGCCTATAGGTGTAATGGTGCAAGAAACAGGATTGTTATGTTAAAGATGGATTTAATTGCACAGCCAGTCGAGGACCTTACACTGAATACTTTTGCTTCTTGTAATATTTAGGACTGTTTGTGCAACTGTTTCATCTGCTTAAAATTTCTTATCACTTAAAATATTTTTTGGCAGGCCTTTCTTTAGGACTTTCTTAAGCCATCGGACAATGACCCTGAGATGGTTATTTTTTCCATGTATGTGTCCTATAATAATTTCTACATTACTTTTGAGCTACAGCTATGACAAACAGATTGTGTTTGCAAAATTAAGTGCCCCTGATACTAAAATTCGGGCAAAAGGGTTGTTTTGTGCTAAAAAAATCAACTGTGAAATACAAAACACCAGTTTTACCATCAACTCTGATTATGTTTTGGTAAACGCAGGCCCATAGGGAAAGTAAGTGTAATGTCGAAGGACGGGCAAAATGTGGAATATGAAAGTATTTTACCAAGAGATGATTTAACTTATCATGTCTCAGACTTTTGAAGGATTCTCAAAAGTTTTATATTGCACACACTTCCACAAAGTCTGATTGGGCATCCTTTCAGGCCTCTAGAGGAGTTCTGTGTCGTTTCTTCAATGCCCCACAAGGATGTCGCAATGGGGCCCGCTGTAGATTTATCCATGACAACGATGCCCCTCCAGTAGTGCCTATCTGCAGATTTTACGGGTGAAGAAAATATTTCTAATGATAAATATATAGAGGATATTTGTTGGATTCGGTGGATTATCGATTTTAATTCACAAGTGATTATAGAAAAAAATATTTTCACGAATGGCGCAGCGAGGAGTGAAAAAATATATTTTCTATGATCACAAGTGAATTAAAATCAATATTCCACTGAATCCAACGCATTTTCTTTTTATTGTCCCCTACCGGTTTCACCGGAGGGGACTTATGGTTTGCGCTCTGTGTGTGCGCCAGTCCGTCAGTCTGTGAGTCTGTCACACTTTTCTGGATCCTGCGATAACTTTAAAAGTTCTTGATATTTTTTCATGAAACTTGAAACATGGATAGATGGCAATAAGGACATTATGCACGTCAGTTAATTTTGTTCCTACGTCAAAAAATCTGGTTGCTATGGCAACAAACAAACAAATTTTTATTATATATATTTCTGACAATGGTGGAGCCGGTAGGGGACATATATTGCTTGGCAATAGTCTTTTTTATGCTTTTTTTCACAGTTTATATACATTGTATAAGAGTTTTACTAAAAAGTTTCGCTGGGATAATGACGTTATTTTGTCCAAAAAAATGACGTCATTTCACAGTAAACAGTGAAAATTATTGATAATTTTCACTGTTAATTTTCACTGTTTGAAACAGTGAAAATATCAGTTTTAATGTTACTGATATTTCTCTATAAACCACCGGAAAGCATAAAATAAAAATGTGTATTCTGTATAAATTACTGGAAAATGGTACTTTGTCAATTGAGAACAAACTAAAAATTTCCCAATTGCTGTTAAAAAACATCTCAATTGAAGGTTTCCCCCCAAAAATGTTTTTTTTAAATTTCATTCAACATGTAGTTAGTTTTCCTATGCAGCTCTATGGCTTGAACCTAAGTTTATATTATTTTGACAACAAGAAAACACTTAGTGATAAATTTTAAAGTATTTGTAACAACCTAATCGAATACACCAATTTCCCAATCTAAAGACTTTTTCAAGAGAAATTTCCCAATTTTTTTTTGCGTGCTAATTTTTCCAAATTATTTTGGTACTGGTACTTTCCTCGATTGGGAAAAAAATCTTTGTTCACAAACATGTTTGGTTTCATGACTTTGATGCTAACCATTCTGTGTGAGTATTTAACCCATTTATGCCTATTGGACGCTCCCATTCTTCTAAATTGAATCAATTTATTTCCAAAATTAGGGAGGTCTAGCATATTTATTGCTTTATTTTTCAGAATATTTCTTACGGAAATTCCTTTAAGAAAACAGCGCAGCATCATGCGGCGTCTTATCTGGGTCTACACTGTTTGCCAAGGCCTTTTTTCTAGATGCTAGGCATACATGCCGGTTAAGCCATGTTTTGGAAAACTGGGCATTATGCATGTGGTGTTCAAGATTGTCATTGTCTTATCAGGGAAAACTTTCTGCTTTAATTGTATTTTTAGTTAAGCTAGCTATTAAGCGAAATTCCAGTTGAGGTGGAAAGTGCTGTCCCTGACTAGCCTGTGCAGACTGCACTGGCTAATCAGTGATGACACTTCACGCACATACATTAAGTATGTTTCCCCAGATCGATGCTCAAATATGGAGCACAGACCTTTTAGTTGAATGCCTTTTATGTTGAACATGTCTGTAAGATGATGGCATAAACTTAAACAAAAGCTGTGAAGTATGATTGTAAAAAATAATCATTTATGATGTAAATATTTTGGGTGAAAAACGATTGAAACATGACAATTTTCACTCATTGAAGGGCCCTCACACTACTTTGGGGGAAGGGGTCCGCAGCCCTTAGGAGGGGGAATTTTTGCGGCGTTTCCCTTTTTGGGGGATTCTTTTACTTACTCTCTCATTATTTCATTTGTACATGTTTGCACTATATTCATTGCATTTTTCATAATTTAGTATGTTTGAAAAGATTAAATTGAAATAGAATTGAGATATAATAATCATGAGACACATCTTTCTATTAAAAAAAAAAAAAAAAAAAAAGTTTTTTTTATTTTTTTTTAAGGGGGAATTTTTGCACCCAAAAGGGGAAAAAAGTATACTTTTCAAGTGGGGGACTGCCGCCGAAATTCGGCGGCAGATTTGATAGATTGAGGGTCTGCATTGTTACATGAGTATTTGACGCATACAGTAATTACTCTTAGTAGTTAGTTTTTGGAAACTCTCAATATTTGGACACCCCTGTTTTTAGCCACAATGATTATTGTTTTGTGACTAAATTTTCAGACATAACGGTTTTCGTCAACAATAAACTGCTCTATAAATTTTCTGACAGTTTATTTTAAAATTCTCTTTAACAAGATATCTGCCCTGTTGGGCTTTTCTTGTTGCAAATTTACAATGGGATTAAGGTAATAAAACCTGGCCATGGATCATTAAATTTTGTTATTGGGTAAATAACTATTTATACCGGTAATAGACAATGGTTTCACCTAACAGCTTAAAGGGTAATATATATAGACGTTATTTATACTAATTGGCGTGGTATTTTATAAGCAAATGCTATTAACTCTTGAAACAATTGAAGCTATACAATTAATCTTAATTTTTTAACACCTGAATGTTTGTCTCTAAATATTTGGACACTTGAATTAAAAAAAAATAAAATTGGGGACACAAAAAAGATTATTTTTATGTGTCAGAAAACTTAAGAGTAATTACGGTAAGCATAAATCATAGTAAGAATTTAACTTTGTTAATAAAGTATATGATATATATTACTTTATAATACTATAGCAATAAGATAGCTGTATCATGCATTAATTATACATGTATGATCAAATTATATCTCTAAAATGACAAGTTCTTATAAAATAGCTATATAAAGTCGAAAATAGGAAAAATATAATATATTTTGGTTTGAGTTCCTATATTTGCTACAGTATGAATTTAATGAATGTTTAAATAAATGCAACCACATTTATTTCCTTGGTATATAGTTTTTAGAAGTATCTAAGTAATAGTAGGCAATAATTGTTCTTACTCGAAGCATTTTTAGTATTAGTCAGTAAATACATATTTTTTCATTTTGATGCAAAATTTTCTGATGATGCTTTAATTCCTGTAAATTTGAGCAAAACAACTGTGACCTATGAAGATGCACATCTTTATCCCTTTACCACTTAGATACGTATTTAAAGGAACTGTAACATACACTGACTGAAAGTTTCTCCGCACAGGTTACCGAGGGGTTGTAGATACGGGAACCATTGCATGTACCAACATGACAGGTCAGCGATGGAAGATACCCAGAGACAGGTCAGTGTCAGTGTTTGATAAAACGCGTTATGTATTGACTATGTTGTTTTTTCGTTAAAAATTCGGTCCAGTTTTCGGCCCCATTCCAAATTAAAAAAAGTATATTTTTCCGAAATGGGACCTAAAATTCTCAATTGAAGGATGCCAAAAATAGATTTCAACTTTTGTTCATCTCCCATTCAGCCATAGCAGTTCAACCTTATGAAAAATAATATTAAAAAGCAAAACAGCAAAAACATTAATTGCCAAATTTTAGTCAAAGCACTGCGAAGTTTCCCAATTCAAAGGGACCCGGCCCCATTTCCAAAATGGTGAAAAAAAAACAACTGATGTATGCCTCTTAAAAGTAGAAGATAACTTATAAGTATGTTTTATTGAAATTAGGATAGAATCGATGTTTAGTTTGGATTAAACATTTTAGCCATGTGTTATCCAATTGCAGGCAGATGTCTTACAAAAACTATAAAATCTCTCCCTCAAAGGGAGTGATGACTTAATGAAGCAATCATGTCCTATCCTTGACCTTCCAGACTTCGATCCAGATGAAGTTAGTCTAGACCCAGAAGGTTCGTTTTTACTTTGCAGCCCTGATTTCACCAAGTTCGCATATTGAAGAGCACAAACCACTCTGTAGGGTTTGCCACTCTAACACAATTTTTCTGTAACCACTATTGAAATAAAATGTGATCATACACCATCAGAAGATCAGCCATCGCCATTCATGTATTGTTTAAAAAATGTGATTGGTGTTCCCATAATCAAAGCAAGCCGGGGGGGGTGCTTAAGAAGGAAAAAAAGCTTTGCAAACTATTCATTTAGTTTCAGTGGACAGCCTGTTGTTCACTGGTCAACTGAAATACGACAGTTCGGTGCTCGGCAGAACCAAGTGGAAGCACGGGACTCTGAAGATGTTCCGGGACGAGAACTCATGGTGGTTGGGCCTGCATTTCGATTACCTTGATGATAGGGATGACTGCAAACCAGTTTTCACCATGGAGGCTGGGCAAGGGCTTTCTGTGTGATAATTTAAGGTTTTCAACCTCGCCCCCTCTAAAAACAAAAAACAAAATTGGTGGTAAATTAATGCAACATTAAGTTGATTGCCCTATTCAGGTCGATGGCTTGAACCAAGGTTTAAATAATATTGGCAACTTGTAAACATATAAAGTAAATGTCAAAGGTCAAATATATGGCTTCAAAGCGGCGCAGTAGGGGACATTGTGTTTCTGACAAACTCATCTCTTGTTTCTTTATAAAGTACTGGAAAATGGCACTTTCCCAATTGGGAAACAACTATAAATTTCCCAATAGCTGTCAACAAATTTCCCAATTGAAGGTTTAAAAAAAAATGTGTTTTTTGTTTAAGAATAGCATGCAACATTTAGTAAGTTTTTTATGCAGCCCTATGGCTTAAACCTAAGTAAATATAATATTGACACCTTGGCAACACAATTTTAAAGTATTTTTGAGCAAAAATTCATCAACAATTTCACAATATGAAGACTTCACTACACACATTTTCCCAATTTTAGGGTTTGTCACGCAAATTTTTCCCCAATTTACTGGTACTTTTCAATATTGAGGAAAAAAATCGCTGCACTGTAAAATGCAGTATTCCTGATATGACTTTGTCAATTCAGTTGGAGTGCAGTATGTTGAAGCGTGTGGTCTGCAAATTGTCAGGGGTTACCATATACTGTCAGTACGAAGGAGCCGAATGCATCATCGACTATCGACCCTCAGGGGCAGCCAACGTACAAGGGATATATGCTGTATTTGCAGATATCATCCATTCTGATATCGAAGGTACTAGTTAGATTATCTCATCATCTTTGCCTGTGGTCCCGTCTGGGTCATAGGTTACAAACCAGCTTCCTCCAAGAGTTTAGATTAGCATTACATATGAGCCCCTGTCTGAGAACACATGCATTAACTCTCAGTGCGGGAACCAAATTTTGAAGGCCTTTGCAAACAGTTTGGATTCAGATGAGACGCCACAGAACGTGGCGTCTCATCTGGATCCAAACTGTTTGCTATTCTGATAGTATTCTTTGAAAAAAATCGAAAAAAATGCTAATTTTAGAAATTCAGCAGACGGAATTTTAGCAGACGACAAATTTCCCAGCATGCAAAGGGTTAATGCATGTGCATAAAGTCCCTTTCCAGGGACAACACTTTCAGCCTAAACTGGATTTTCGCTTAGATGAAACTTTATTTATTCTGCCTGTCCGTCCGTTCGTCTGTCCGTCCGTCCATCAAACTGGATTCTACCATTATTCCAAAATGTACTTAGATGTATCTTTGTATCTTATAAAGGTCATTATGATGAGTTTTATTTTGTCATCAGCAGTCAAGCACCTGGTCAAGTGTACAAAACTGATTTTTATGTCCCCCACCACTATAGTGAGGACATATTGTTTTTGCCCTGTCTGTTGGTTTGTTTGTTTGTTTGCCGCAACTTTAACATTTGCGATAACTTTTGCAATATTGAAGATAGAAAATTCATGTTTGGCACAGGGTTCTCAATAACGTTTGAGCCAACAGGCCAAAATGTGAAACCAACAGGCCTTTAAGGCGGCATGCTCCCCCATACAATTTTAAAATTGAACACTTGATTTCCTGCATTTTGGGCCATTTTATGGCTATTTTGATGGTCAACCAGGCACTTAAATTTGAGCATTTTTTGTGCATTTTATGAATTTAGCTTTTTTAACTAACAAAAGATAAATGAAAAAAGCTATTTATTACTTTTGTAAAATTTTAACTCATATATCTGGACATTTACTAATCATCCCAGTCACCATTACTGTCATCAGATTCTCAGTCACTTCACAGTTCAGCATCTAGTTGTATATCTTTGAAGACAGACCTTATCTCATCTCTTGCGTTGCAGATAGACATTTCCTGAGTCTCTGTTTGAACACTCACACTTTTTGGAGTGCTCTGATCAACAGCTGAATACTTCCTCATTTCTTTGTATGTTTTTTTTTTAAGCCACCTTTTCACAGCGTTTTTAGCTCACCTGAGCACAACGTGCTCATGGTGAGCTTTTGGGATCGCCTTTTGTCCTTCGTCCGTCCGTCGTGCGTCGTCAACATTTTACCTTGTGAACACTCTAGAGGCCACATTTCTTATCCGATCTTCATGAAACTTGGTCAGAACATTTGTCCCGATGATACCTCGACCGAGTTCAGACTGGGTCATAGTGGGTCAAAAACTAGGTAAAAAATATAGAAAAACCTTTTAAACACCGTAGAAGTCACATTTGATGCCCAATCTTCATGTAAATTTTGCCAAAATGTTTGTCTTAATGATATGTTGGATGAGTTCAAAAATTGTTCCGGTCCGTTGAAAAACATGGCCACCAGGGGGCGGGCAGTATTCATTATATGGCTTTATAGAATCCTTGTGAACACTCTAGAAGGCACAATTTTTGCCCAATTATCATGAAACTTGGTCAAAACATTGGTTTTATTGATATCTTGGATAAGTTCGAAATGGTCCAGATCGGTGAAAAAACATGGCCGCCAGGGGGCGGGGCAGTTTTTTCTATATGTATATAGTAAAAACATTTGAACACTCTAGAAATCACATTTTTGGTCCAATCTTCATGAAATTTGGTCAGAACATTTGTTTCCTGGATACGACGGTTGAGTTTGAAAATGGTTCAGATCGGTAAAAAAAACATGGATGCCGGGGGGGGGGGGGGGGTCTTTTTCCTTATATTTATATAGTAAAAAAGCTTGTGAACACTCTTGAAGTCACATTTTTTTGCCTAATCATCATAAAATTTGGTCAAAACATTGGTTATGTGGATACCTCGGACGAGTTTGAAAATAGTCATGAACATTTGAAAAACATGGCCATAATAACAGAGGATTATTATGTTGATGATTGGTTGGGGATGAAGTGCAGCAAACGTATTTTTGCCATCTGATAACCCTTTATTAAATAATCTCAAAATTTTAAGTAGTAATATTGATTTCACAGAAAATTGACATGACGCCGCCTGTCAATCAAATCCTTATCTAAGAATTGATCTACCAATCAGCGATAGATTAATCAGACGCGCAAGTTAGCAACAAACTATCCGCCATTTTCTAGACAAGCCATGTCTAGGTTCACTTTTATTTCAACAAGTTTCTTTTGTTTTGCGCTTTAAAAAACATAGATTAAAAATGGTTAATCGGTGTCAATGGGGTTTATGTAACTCGGACAATCGATATCCTAAAAGATAAGTTTGTGACATTGAATTTATATTGTTTCCAAAGCCGAAAAGAGATCTTGAGAAGTGTAATAGATGGATAAAGGCATGCGGTTGTCCCCACGAACAACTGAACGTCAACACTGTCAAAGACAATTACAATATCCTATTATCGAATATACTAGCAGATTTAAATAGTTTATGTTATCATTATGATCATCACATAATAGTTCATGTTTTTTAATAGTTTTATCAGTTACTATGTGATTAATAGAAGCAAGGTGTATCTGCATTTCTTTAAGAGAAATAAAACCCAGCATGAAGCCTAATTCTAGCTGTGTTTTATTACTCTGAAAGTAATGCACTGTATTGTCATTATACATGTTATTAGAAGGTGAAACATTATATCTGATCTTAATATCGGTATCTACACATGTGCAGACATATGGTGTCACCAATGAACGCTTTTAATCCATACTTGGAGATCGAATGCCTAGTTCTTTTATTAACGAGTTTCGTTTATTTTGTTCGAAAAAAAAAAGGAAATGAAATATGGCAAAAACGGTGTAAATAGGGTTTATGTAACTCTGACATTTGGTATCCAGAAAGTTAAGTTAGATTAATTAAATTTATACCATTTCCAACGCGCAAATGCGGTCTTGATAAGAGCGAGTGGAAGCTTCAATGTGTAAAATTACCGAGATACCCCTTATAGATCATTAATTTATTTCAAAAACTGAAAATGTCATATAGGAAATAACTAAGCATTATTAAGTATGAATTAAATCACGTGTTTATGTAAAATAATAGAGAATACTGGTACCCACTTTGCGTAACTTAACGAAATCCCCATTATAAATCGAGTTTGTTAGTGTTTCAGAAACAAGTGAAAACCATTTTATGTTACTATTAAATAAAAACGTATCGATAAATGCCATTGTATTAGAGTTATTATTACTGATATAACCAATAAATGCGGTAACTTGGGGGAAATCGGTACATGCGCGAGCATTTGATACTGGTAGCTTTACCAAATTCCCCTTTATACAACGCTACTTTATATCAGACAATGACCAAACTGATTGTTTTGTCTTGCACTTTCAATTATAGTGATTGATAAATGACCCATAAGCAATGTTTAATATTATTAATATCACTTTTATACGTGATAACATGGGGGATTTTGGTACCCACTCGGTGTCAGGAAGCGCGTAAAACTTCACAGAAATCCCAGTTTTAAAGCGCTATTTCGTATCAAATACACAGGGGGATGTAACGTTAATATTTTCGTAAATAACATGGGTAAATACCGGTGAAGACATGTTAATTTATTGCTAATACCACCATTACAGGTAGTAACATGTTCGATTTTGGTAAGCGCGCAAGCGTATGAGAGCGTGTTTCATGTACCGAAAAACCCGTTATAAATAGCTGATGTTCTCCATAAACATTTTTTTTTGCACTTGCAGAATAACTACATGACACAAACCCCTTTTACAAGTGTTATATGGTGTCAAAAAGTCCATAAAAATCATCCGGAATATCGAGTAAATCTATATGCAGTCTATAGGCAAAGAAGCCATTTTGGTGTTAGCTTGTCTAGGTTTGCTACCTGCTGAGCCACGTGATTAAGTGGGCGGAGCGATCATCGTCCAGGCGTCATGTCAATTACTTAGGGGAGAAACAACTGTATATAACAGTTTAGAGTCAGGCCCCAAATTCCTGTGCTGGCCACTTTTCACACATTTTGTTGCATGTAATTTAATGACCGCAGACCAATGAAATAACCATTAGCCACAGCAGGTACCTCATTATCTCTGACAGTTGCTTGAAGCCTAACCCCTTGTTTACAGCCCTTTGCAGTGAACATCAATTGCTATACAGTGGTATCAATATAGAGATAAACACATAAATACATCTGTCTGGCATTTATTTTCATACAAAAATCAGCATGCTGACTGCATAAAAAGAACAGATTACCGTACAACATTGAAGCAAGCTCTTGAAATAGCAAAATTATGTACTTATATATTTCCAAGAAAGGTTTATACAATATATATAAATTTAATGGGCATGATATTTCATATTTCTTATCTTTAAGTTCAGTGATGCCTGATTGAACTTACTCAATATGGCTATTATTTAACTTATAACTATCACAAAGTCCCAGTGTATATTATGAATATCAAGAAGAAAAAGTAAAGATATGTACGTAAAAGTATCCTTTAAAGCTAAGGCAACGACTGTTGTCAAAATTCAATTATATTGATCAATAAAAAATAGATTGAAATATTCTCCACATTTACTGTTGAACATTTATTGACAAAAAACTATCGTGTCTACATGTACACATATCATATCACAGATATACTTTGTTCAAGAATTAAAGAGATAGAGAAAATGTACTTAAAACCAACTATTTGCGATACTTATGATATTAAATGCAGCTTGTATTTGAGAATAAATTTCACAATTAAAATGCATTTTAGTTTTGCATTGGTTGTAAATAAAGAGTAGAAGCGTAGAGGAATTTTTTACCAACAACACTTACAAATGTGAATAATTAACACAAATTAAATTAAGTATGAAATTTCATTTTAAATCAAAAATACAGATTGAAATACAAAAGTCATGTAGGCCTACATGGATGATATGTGAAATACAGTATTATGTGAAAGTCAGAAATACCATTATTCTAATTAATTTTATATACAGAGGTACGTCATGTATGATATGTGAAATGCAGTATTACTTGAAAATCAGAGTATAATTGTTCTAAATAACTTTGAATGGAAAAACAGTGAAAACGTATTTTAATAATAGAGCACACTAAGTCTGTACTATCGCCTGTCTGCTCAGCACTCATCCTCTTTTGAAGATTTAACACTAAGTAATCGAACTATAAAGCGCAAGTTAAGTGTGTACGCCCGTCAGTATGAAGTACTTTTATTATTTTGAACTCCACCTTCCCAGAATAGTTTAGTTCCTTTGGGTCTCAGGTCAGCGCCTTAGGGCCCATGGCCCTCTTGTTAACAATTGGTTGGCTTCGAAATTCAGTCCTACAGGAATGGGCGGGAAAGGCCTGATCGTCCGTCTACCAGGCACATTTTGCGTGACACTTCTAGTTTGAAACGTATCTAAATTAAAACAAACTTTCACAACAACAAAAACTTAGCATTAACACAAAAAACGCAAGCAGTCAGGGACAAAAACTCACCATGTGATGAAAAGAACGTCAAAATATTTGACTGCTTTTTGACCGATTCCAATTTGCACCTTTTCATTGTTGTTGTTATGTGTTAAGGGAGATAATCAAGCGACGTCTTTGCTTAATAGCAAAATGGAGTTAAATTCCGAAAAGACATGCAAATTTCGAAAAGTCAATTTCCGACTTTCAGAATCTGAGCGATTTTTCACCGGCCAAAATCTGATTTCAAACGGCTGATTTGGCTGGCGGCCGGCTCTTATTGAGAACCCTGTTGGAATGCATGTGTATCTCATGGAGCTGCACATTTTTAGTGGTGAAAGGTCAAGGTCATCTTTCAAGGTCAAAGGTCAAATATATGGGTCATAATCGCTCATTAAATGTACACTTTTGCAATATTGAAGCTAGCAACTTGATATTTGGCAAGCATGTGTATCTCGTGGAGCTGCACATTTTGAGTGGTGAGAGGTCAAGGTCAAGGTCATCCTTCAAGTCAAAGGTCATATATACGGGGACATAGTGTTTCACAAACACATCGCTTGTTTAATACTGCTCTGAAAGAAAGACATTGAATTTGATTATGAAATATAACATTAATATATATAAAGGGCTATCTGAAGGTAAAGCACACTCTTTTTATATGCCCGTTTTTTAAAACGGGACGTATTATAGTTTCACCCTTGGCGGGCGGCGGGCGGGCGTCGTCCACAGCAGTGTCCGCTCTCTAATTTTAATAGTTTTCATCCGATCTTCACCAAACTTGGTCAGAAGTTGTGTCTAAAAAATATCTAGGTCAAGTTCGAATATGGGTCATGCGGGGTCGAAAACTAGGTCACTGGGTCACTTAGTTCCTTTTTAAGGATTAAGCATGGTGTCCGCTCTCTATTAGTATATTTAATGTTTAAAAATATGCCAGCCATAACTCTAAAAATCTGGCTTAACCTATTCAATCAGGTGTATAGGACAGGCAGGATACCACCCGAGTGGAAGCAGGCCACAGTGATTCCAATTCCTAAACCCGGTAAAGACAAAAATGATCCAAACTCATATCGTCCAATAAGTCTAACATCACATGCAGGTAAATTACTAGAAATAATGGTCAAAAATAGATTAGAACACTTATTGGAATCAAATAACATACTAAACCCCTTCCAGTCTGGCTTTAGGAAGGGGCGATCTACTCTTGATCAGCTAGCTAGATTACAACATGATATTCTTTCTGCAAAAAATCAAGGGCAATCAGTATAAGCAATTTTTTTGGACCTTCAGGCCGCCTTTGATTTAACATGGACCTTCGGCATTCTAAAAAAGCTAGCTGACTATGGAATCACTGGATACTGTTTTCACTACCTCAGAGCATTCCTAGAGGGCCGTAAAATCCAGGTCAGGGTCGATGGGGAGTTATCAGAGGTAGCCATAACTGACCGCGGAACCCCTCAGGGGTCCGTAATATCCCCAACTCTGTTCTCCCTCATCGTAAACGGTCTACCTGATGCCGTAAAAGACTCAGGAATGGTTATCTCCCAGTTTGCCGATGACTCAGGCACTTGGTTAAAGGGGTCTAACATGTTACGCCTGCAAAAGAGGGCTCAAGCAGGCTTAGACTCCATATGGAAATGGGCAATTGAATGGGGATTCAAAATTTCTCCAATCAAAACAGTAGGAGTACTATTTGGCGAACAATTTCAGCACTCTTTGGACTTAAATTTAGGCGGCACCAAAATTATCTTTGAAAAAGTGGTGAAATTTCTAGGTATGTACCTAGATAAACAGTTAACTCACCACTTCAAATATTTGGCAGAAAGGTGCGAAAGGGACCTAAATTTAATGAGAATGTTAAGAGGCACAGGTTTCGGATCAGATAAAAATAGCCTCTTAACACTCTACAAGTCCCTTATACGTCCAAAGCTAGATTATGGAGCCCAAATCTATGCATGTGCTAAGCCGAACGCCCTAAAAATGGTTGATGCCATTCAACACAAGGCCCTAAGGATAGCTCTGAGAGCCCTAAACTGTACACCAGGTGCACTGCTAGAGGAGGAGGCCGGTGTGTTACCTCTTGACTTGCGTAGAAAGCAACAGTCCCTCAATTTCTGGGCCAGGGTTAAGTCTCGGCATGGTTCAAACCCCGTTAACAAACTTGTCGGGACTGGCACCTTCGTCAAGGGGAAAATACTTAAGCGTAAGCATGTCGCCCTACCTTTTGGTGCGAGTATTAGGACCCTGGTTGAGGATGCCGGTCTCGACAAGGTTCATGTAGCAGACCTGAGGCCCTCCAAGGCCCCCCCCTGGACGCTTGGACCCATTGATGTTGACCTATCACTCTCTAATAAAATAACGAAAACTGACTTGCCACAACTCATCAAGTCAGAAGCTCTCTCTCTTATAGATAATATGTATGCTGAGCATCTAAAAATCTACACTGACGGCTCCAAATGCCCTAACTCTGGTTTGGTAGCCAACTCTTTTGTAATCCCTTCAAAAAACATAAGTAAAACGCACAGGCTCAGCAACAATCTCTCTATTTTTACAGCAGAACTTTTGGCAATTAAATTCTCTCTGTGCTGGATATTGGTCAATAAACCTACTAAAACTGCTATTTTATCAGACTCAATGTCATCTCTTGAGTCCATAAAAAACAGAAATAGCAGATCTAGGCCTGATATTTTAGCTAGCATTTTGGAACTTCATCAACAGTGCCTAGATAAATCTTTAAAGGTCACATTAGTATGGTGTCCAGCACATGTTAACATCAGTGGGAATGAACAGGTCGACAGGGGGGCCAAAGAGGGTCTCTTGAGGGGGGCCGTAGATGTTGGGGAACCCCTGGCACCTTCTGAGATCTACTCCTTGACAAAGAAATTTGTTTTGGGCGAGTGGAATCTCCGGACCGACAATTTGTCTTCCCGTCGACATACTTTTACTAGACCTGCGAAAACCCTCAGGCCGCCTGACAGATACTCAGCAAGCATTGTGCTTGACAGAGCCATCACGCGCCTGAGGATGGGAACCACCCTATTACCCGGTGGCGCAGGAAAGTATGTCCTCGGTATAGACCCTGCATGTCCTAGGTGCCAGGAACCTATCACTGCGCCCCACATGCTGCTACACTGTCCTAACCATAAGGTGCAGAGGAACCACCTTGAAGCTGCATTGCACTCCCATGGACTAGTTTTTAACCTTACCAACGTGCTAGACCCCAAGGGAGCAGCTAGGGGCCCGGTCTTCTCTGCCCTCACCAAATACTTACTAGATTGTCAAATAACTGACAAAATCTAGGTCATTGGGGGAGGGAGAGCAGCCAACACCCACCTAATTATACAGTCTTGTGACTGTTTTCTTTTAAAAATGTGTAATCTCTGCACAAACCTGATGTAATCAAATAATTGTGTTGGCTTTGTGCCGCTTTTACACAACCTTTATTTTAGTTTTTAATGGGTTTATTGTTCTACCCCGCCCTTTCTAAATCAGGCCAATGGCATTGACCTGGTCTTCTTTATTTTAATACATGTTTTATGATAGTATGACGTTAGTCCACCATTTACATTTTTCAGTTTTTTAATAAAATCATGTTTTATTGCATTTCTTACTACAAGAAAGGACGAGGCTGTCCAGTAACCTGGGATTGTTGGCTGCATTGCACCCCCTCCCTTCCTCTTTGACACCCCATCCTTTCCCCTTCAAACTCGAAGAACCATGTCGGACTGGAGTGCACGGTACAGGGCCTTATACCTTGATAAATACCTATTTAGCCCTATCCAGGACAAAGTATTGTCGACTTTGTTGAAACTGCTAATTTTGATCCTTGGAGTACATTAAATATTGTTATAACTGCTATTTTGTGTAGCAATTTCATTATTTTTGTGAAAAACTGCTATTTTATATAGCAAAATGCCTTAATTTTTATCTCAATACTGCTATTCCTACACCATAGCAACCATTTTACTTTGTATTGCACTAACTCATGTTAAAAATTGCTACTTTTAGAGCAAATATCCATATTAACCAGGTTTTCCGAAGGAAAAAACTGGTTATTAGATTGGAGAATGCGGGCGGGCTGGCTGGCTGGCTGGCGGGCTGGCGGAATAAGCTTGTCCGGGCCATAACTATGTCGTTCATTGTCAGATTTTAAAATCATTTGGCACATTTGCTCACCATCATTGGACGGTGTGTCGCGCGAAATAATTACGTCGATATCTCCAAGGTCAAGGTCACACTTTGAGTTCAAAGGTCAAAAATGGCCATAAATGAGCTTGTCCGAGCCATAACTATGTCGTTTATCGTCAGATTTTAAAATCATTTGGCACATTTGTTCACCATCATTGGACGGTGTGTCGCGCGAAATAATTACGTCGATATCTCCAAGGTCAAGGTCACACTTTGAGTTCAAAGGTCAAAAATGGCCATAAATGAGCTTGTCCTGGCCATAACTATGTCATTCATTGTGAGATTTTAAAATCATTTGGCACATTTGTTCACCATCATGGGACGGTGTGTCCCACGAAAGAATCACGTCAAGATCTCCAATGTCAAGGTCGCCACGACTAAAAATAGATTAAAAAAAAAAAAAAAAACTTACAAAGGGGGTTAATTTTTTTTGGTCATTTCAAAAGTTCAGTTTGAGTTTTCTCCCTTTATCAGATTTTTTTTTCACAATGAAAACCTGGTTTTGTGACAATTTTGTCCCTTGTTTTTTATATTAAATTGCTATTTTATATAGTAAATTGCCTCAGTTTTTCTGTTTAATTGTCATTTTGCATATCATACAAGGTACTATAGTATTATTTCCTCCATTGTTATCACCAATATATTAATAATATTGGTTAGACTAGAGCTTTTTGGGTTTATTTTAATGCATCTAGGTAATATTTGGTCTTTTTACCATTTTATATCTTACCATATCAATTTTCCTTCAATAGTATACAAACTATTTTTCATTTACGGGCACTCCCTCTGGACCAGGGGAAACAACCATTGAAGTCTCCATCACCACAATTACCTCCCTTAGTACAACTGAGTGATACCACCTCTGCTGGCTTTTCTCTTCCCCCACCCACATCGGCCTACACTTCCAAAAATCTCTCCTTCTTTCATCCCTCCAGGGTGGCAACATGTATTTTAAATATATAAATGCATATAGTTCTGAACATATTGTAAATAATGTACCTTCTTGTACAAATTTAGCTGTTTTTGTCTCATTTTTAACTGTAAAGCACATTGTCTTACCCTTAATTTTTATGTGGCCCTATGAAGGTGACCGTTTGGAGACACGTAAGTTATTGCCCTTAACATATAAGGGTTTTCTACTAAACCCACTTTTAAATATTGTTTTAACGCCACTCTGGGGGGACCTCTCTTCGCCATAGCCCAATCTTCCTTAAGTTCCATACAGACAGGGTCTTACGTTGGAGCATTACGGCTATATTCCCTGTCTGCAAGTGTTCAACATTGAGCCACATACATAAACTTGTATTCCTTACTTTTTAACAACTCAATACTCAACTGCAACATTAATATATAATTGAGAGTTACACTCCCTATGTGTTTTCATATATTGTCTTTTTTTTCCTTTCCTTTTCATATAATTACATGTACACATGCAACTTCACTTTACATTTGAGAGCTGTTAAATCAGGCTCTTGCATCCCTATTAATTAAAGTTCATATATATAAACATATCTCACCAATGATTAGATCTTGTTGTGTGGCATTTAGTTTAATCCTTAAATATACTCATAAAA
The DNA here is from genome assembly GCF_020536995.1 of Dreissena polymorpha. Taxonomy (NCBI): domain Eukaryota; kingdom Metazoa; phylum Mollusca; class Bivalvia; order Myida; family Dreissenidae; genus Dreissena; species Dreissena polymorpha. The sequence goes on from NC_068369.1 coordinate 50,361,820, forward strand.
ATGGTACTTGACTGTGTATGTAAACATATTGTGGCAATGTTCAACCACTTTGTGATCTGGAAAACCCTCAAGTATTACTATTGTATTATTCAAACATATACACATATGTGTATCCCTTTTTCTATAAGACTTATATTTAAATAGTCCTATTTGGACTCTAACATTTAAAACACAGATCACAAAGTCTAAAGACTCCAACAAAACCCATTGCAGTATATACTGAACAATGGGTCTGGTAATGATGATGCCACATACAACAGTATGTGTGTTTTCACCATCTTTACTTATAAAAATTGGGCTATTCTTTCTCTCTCTCCTCCTTAAAAAACAAAACAAACAATAACATACAATAGCAACATCATATTAATGATAATAATTAATAATAAGCACATGTAACATAACATAGACATAATAATTATAGCTATATAATAAGTCCAAGTTCTTTTGGATTTATCATCTTTTTCTTTCATTTATATTTTTTGCATATAGACTATTATTGTTTACTTTTTCTTAAAGTACAAATTCAGCCGTGGGAAAATCTATTTATAAAACGGATTGACCTACTGGCAATCCGTAATAAGAAATTTCGGCCAATCAGCGCCATCGTTCTATAAGCACATCAACCAATTAAAACGCCGCTTTTTAACAGCGATAGGCATATCCACTGTAAAGAACTGCGTCTTTTTAACGCTTCATATAAAGGTTATATATTTTTAAACCAATAGATTTTTATTAAGGCACCGCACCAACACTGCAAAGTTTTATATTTATATCAATGGTACAGCCCAGTAAAATCGGGCTGTCCATTTTATGGCCGTTTTTGACCTTTTTAAGCAGAGTTATATGTTAAGCAGTGTGCTCGGGCAATGGTTTTTAACCGAAGTCCCGAGGGTAAATAACCCCATTAGTCAGTCAGTCCGCTCTCTAATTGAAGTAGTTTTCACCCGATCTTCACCAAATTTGGTCAGAAGTTGTGTCTAGATGATATGAAGGTCAAGTACAAATATGGGTCAGGCCGGGTCAAAAACTAGGTCACAAGGTTATTTAGTGCATTTCAAGCATTTAGCATGGTGTTCGCTCTCTAATTATGCCCCCCTTCGAAAAAGAGGGGGTATATTGCTTTGCACATGTCGGTCGGTCGGTCTGTCGGTCGGTCGGTCCGTCCACCAGGTGGTTTCCGGATGATAACTCAAGTACGCTTAGGCCTAGGATCATGAAACTTCATAGGTACATTGATCATGACTCGCAGATGACCCCTATTGATTTTGAGGTCACTAGGTCAAAGGTCAAGGTCACTGTGACCCGAAATAGTAAAATGGTTTCCGGATGATAATTCAAGAACGCTTATGCCTAGGATCATGAAACTTGATAGGTAGATTGATCATGACTCGCAGATGACCCCTATTGATTTTCAGGTCACTAGGTCAAAGGTCAAGGTCACAGTGACCCGAAATAGTAAAATGGTTTCCGAATGATAACTCAAGAACGCTTATGCCTAGGATCATGAAACTTGATAGGTAGATTGATCATGACTCGCAGATGACCCCTATTGATTTTCAGGTCACAAGGTCAAAGGTCAAGGTCATGGTGACCCGAAATAGTAAAATGGTTTCCGGATGATAACTCAAGAACGCTTATGCCTAGGATCATGAAACTTCATAGGTGCATTGATCATGACTGGCAGATGACCCCTATCAATTTTCAGGTCACTAGGTCAAAGGTCAAGGTCACAGTGACAAAAAACATATTTACAAAATGGCTGTCACTACAACTGAGAGCCCATATGGGGGGCATGCATGTTTTACAAACAGCCCTTGTTGAAGTAGTTTTCATCTGATCTTCACCTAATTTTTTCAGAAGTTGTGTCTAAATGATATGTTGGTCAAGTTCGAATATGGGTCATGCCAGGTCAAAAACGAGATCATGAGGTCACATAGTGCATTTCAAGCATTTAGCATGCTGTCCGCTCTCTAATTGAAGTAATTTTCATCTGATCTTCACCAAATTTAGTCAGAAGTTACAGCTTAATGATATCTAGGTCAAGTTCAAATATGGGTTATGCCGGCTCAATAACTAGGTCTCGAGGTCACTTAGTGCATTTCAAGAATTGAGCATGGTGTCCAAAACCTTCGAACGAGCATATCTTGTGAAAGTTTAGCACTCTTGTTACAGGTTTTTTTTAGCAGAAGGGGATTTCTACATTGCTTGCAAGGCTGTCAAAAACTCGTTTATAAAAATCTATTTGCCTGTTTATTGCTTATTGTTGGAAATTTGTTTTCAGAAGTAACGGAATCCATCAGCACTGATTCCAGAGTTGTAAATATGAAACATAATGATGGTGATGATGAAGAAAATGAGGATGATGATGAAGATGATGATGATGAAAACAGTGATGATGATAATTATGATGAAGAAGAGGAAGAATTGAGTGATGCAGATGATGACAGTCTTGATGACCCATTTGAGAAAGAAATCAGGGAGCGATATGCGAAGTGGAAAGTGGAGGTTTGTTTGAAGGAACGAGAGAAGGAAGTGCTGAAGATGACGACAGTACATTGTGGTAAGGAATCCGATGGTTGAACAGTTTAAATACCTACCTAAATCCATGGCAACGATGTTGAGGAGTTGGGAATAGGGCGGGAATTCTTGATTCATGATGAAAGGCTCAGGCAAATTTGGGATGACACTTAAGGCATAGGCATTTAGCCCTGTTTTCCCACAATAAGGCTCTGTATGTATGGATGGATGGATGGATGTATATGTCAATGGATTGATAGATGGTCCAGCAAGTCCTTAACATTAAATGTATACACATTATGGAATAATTAGCACATTTAGTCCAATCAGGTGAATGATTTGTTGCGCTCTTGGTTCTCTTGCAATTAAAAATATTTTTATAAATTATGGACTTTTGTTTTCGTATTTTGCATTTAGCATAATTAATTTTCGCAATAGTGAAAAAAGTTCCTTGTATATCATTTTTCCAGGTGTCTGTTTAGCAGAGTTCACGGGTCAGAGTCCCTTCGATAAACTAAAGGACCACTACTACAACAAACTGACCCACAAAGACTTCAAGCACAGCTTCTTCAAGGCTGGTTGCCCTTGGTTACAGGAGTCGACAGAGTGCGTCGCGTGCGGACGCCATTTCGGCCACTGCTGTTCGCTCATGCAGCACATGTTTGACAAGTCTCGTCGCGTTGATGTCGAAGGCGATCAACATCGGATGATGACCATGAAGGGCGTTGTAGAACCCATCTGCTGTAAGTATTTCACTAAAAGATTTGCGTTCTGTGGACACTGGGCTTGATGCATGTGAAAATTGTATTTGGACTTCACCAAATAAATATTATTTCGTACACCACCTTCATCCATTAAAAAAATCAATTAATGAAATAAGTGTGGCTATGACTTAAGCCAAATTTTCTTAATTCAAACTTATCTATTTTCGACAAATTTGGGCCTGGTGACTAGTTAAATTGCAGAGTTTTCCAGAAGAATTTGAGCAGCCAGTTATATATTCAAAGTAGCCGGCGACTAAGCAATAAAACGGAAGTATTTGTGCCATTTTAATTGATATTTTGGGAAAAAGTAGGTGGCATCTAGATTGAAAGTAACCTGTGAAATCGCCAGCTGCCGGTACTTACGGAGAACACTGATGTTAAGCCTTGTCGAAGCAATTACGGGGATACAGCCCCTTATTGTTCAGAAGGGATCTGCAATGACACACCATATAGGCATGGAGGAAAACAATATAAAAAAAACCTACTACTTGCATGTTAAGTTATTTGTAAGAATTGGGTAAAATATATTTTTTCACATGAAATCAATAAAACAATTTACGGTAAAATGAGGAATTAATTGATTTTTATAGATGCGTTCTTCCACATCTACGCAGATCATGGTGTTGTCTTTTGAGATCATAGAAATAATGTACGAGATAACTCTAGAGTATAGGGGCCTGGTTGCACAAAACTGAAACAACTAGTTAAGGTTACAGTCTGTTACCTTCGCACCCAAATATAATTTTTTTTTAAATAAATGTTATTATCAAGCATTTTCCAATTCCCCATGCAAAGAAATGTGTTTTCAATTAACACATATATTAAAGGGTTAACTTTAAAGTCACATAAATAACTTGATAAAACAAGCGATGTGTTTGTGAAACACTATGTCCCCATATATTTGACCTTTGACCTTGAAGGATTACGTTGACCTTCCACCACTCAAAATGTGCAGCTCCCTGAAGATACACATGCATGCCAAATATCAAGATGCTATCTTCAATATTGCAAAAGTGTACATTAAATGAGCAATTAAGACCCATATATTTGACCTTTGACCTTGAAGGATGACCTTGACCTTTCACCACTCAAAATGTGCAGTTCCATGAGATACACATGCATGTCAAATATGAAGTTGCTATCTTCAATATTGCAAAAGTTATGGCAAAATGTGAAGTTGGAGCAAACAAAGCAACAAACCAACAGACTGGGCAAAAACAATATGTCCCCAACTATAGTGGTGGGGGACATCAAAAATTAACAGCTGTTAGCTTAAATGGATGTTTCAAGTTTTGAGCAGTCCCAGATCTCACTGATTATGTTATGATCCATAAAGATGTTGCAAAATATTAATGAACTGACTTTCATCCAAGGGTTTTTCTGATATTAAAAAAAGGCCGTAAATCGGACCCGATCCCGAGGCAAACACACGCAATCCCAAACTAAAATTGTTAAATAAAGAAGTGTCTAATGATTATTATAATTCTTTTTTAGCTCACCTTAGCACAACGTGCTCATGGTGAGCTTTTGTGATCGCCTTTTGTCCGTTGTGCGTCATCCTTCGTCAACATTTTGCCTTGTGAATACTCTAGAGGCCACCTTTATTGTCTGATCTGCATGAAATTTGGTCAGAACATTTGTCCCATTGATACCTCGACTGAGTTCTAAACTGGGTCATGCTGGGTCAAAAACTAGGTCACAAGGTCAAAAAAAGAGAAAAACCTTGTGAACACTGTAGAAGTCACATTTGATGCCCAATCTTCATGTAACTTTGTCAAAATGTTTGTCTAAATGATATGTTGGTTGAGTTCAAAAATGGTTTCGGTCCGTTGAAAAACATGGCCGCCAGGGGGGCGGGGCAGTATTCCTTATATGGCTATAGTAAAACCTTGTTAGCACTCTAGAGGCCACATTTATTATCCAATCTTGATGAAATTTGGTCGGAAGATTGGTCTCGATGATATCTTGGATGAGTTCGAAAATGGTTACGTTTACTCGAAAAACATGGCTGCCAAGGGGCGGGGCTTTTTTCCTCATGTGGCTATATACATGAATGGCTATAGTAAAACCTTGTGAACACTCTAGAGGCCACATTTATTGTCCAATCTTCATAAAAATTTGGTCAGAAGATTTGTCTCAATGATATCTTGAAAGAGTTCGAAATTGTTTACGTTTGCTTGAAAAACATGGCCGCCAAGGGGCGAGGCATTTTTCCTAATATGGCAATATATGGCTATAGTAAAATCTTTTTGACACTCTAGAGGCCACATTTATTTCCGATCTTCATGAAACTTGGTCACCCCAATAATATCTTGGATGAGTTCAAAAATGATGCTGGTTGGTTGAAAAACATGGCTGCCAGGGGGCGGGGCATTTTTTCTTATATGGCTATAGTAAAACCTTGTTAACACTCTAGAGGCCACATTTATTTTCTTATCTTCATGAAACTTGGTCAGAAGATTTGTCCTAATGATATCTTGGATGAGTTCGAAAATGGTTTCGGTTGCTTAAAAAACATGGCCACCAGGGGGCGGGTGTTTTTCCTAATATGGTTACATGTATATATCATGCTTTAGTAAAACCTTGTTAACACTCTAGAGGCCACATTTATTGTCCGATCATCATGAAACTTGGTCAGATGATTTGTCCCAATGATATCTTGGATGAGTTCAAAAATGGTTCCGGTTGGTGGAAAAACATGGCTGCCAAGGGGGCGTCACGTGGCATTTTTCCTTATATAGCTATAGTTAAACCTTGTTAACACTCTAGAAGCCATATTTATTGTACGATCATCATGAAACTTTGTCAGAAGATTTGTCCCAATGATATTTTGGACAAGTTCGAAAGTGGTTTCAGTTGCTTGAATAAATATGGCCACCAGTGGGCGGGGCATTTTTCCTTATATGGACTTATGAATCTTCATGAAACTTTGTCAGTATATTTGTTTAAATGATATCTTGGATGTGTATGAAAATGGTTCTGGTCTGTTGAAAAACGTGGCTGCCAGGGTGTTCACTAGTTATGAAAGTTGGTAAGAACATATTGTTCTAATGATATCTTGGGCTGCACAGAACAGGTCAGTTCCTTTGAATCTCAGGTGAGCGACTTTGAGCCTTTCAGGCCCTCTTGTCATAAACATCTAACAAAGTATATAGCTATAGCTGTCAAGTGATTAGCATTCTTTCTGAATATGGCCAGGAAAAGGCCTGATGTAAAAAAAAATTGTTGATGAAAAACATCCCAATTCGATCCATTTTGTTGATAGAAATTCCCAAATATATCAATTATCAATTTAAAAAATCCCAATTTATGAAGACTCCTTTTCCCAAAATGGCTAGAACAAGAAACCGTCGGAGACTGGTGATGCTCCCCAAAGGTTTTTTTCTCACAATATTGCACTATATATATTCAGATAAAAGGAAACGTCTTGAGGGCCCAGTAGTTGGGGGAACAATAATATTTTTATAGAAAATTTCAAAGGGCCATAACTCTGTGAAAAAACATCCGACCAGAACCCGCTGATAATATGCACATTTCCTCTTGGTAGTGAAGCTTCCCATAAAGTTTCATTGAATTCCGGTCATTAGTTGCTGAGAAATAGCCCGGACAAAAATTGTGCACGGACGGACACACGGACGGACAGACAAAGCGGAGATTATATGCTCCCCCCAAAATAAATTTTGAGGGAGCATAAAAACCCCTGACATCTATTCCACCACATTTTACAGATCATGACGTAGTCCATAAAGACCTGAAGAAGCTACAAAAGGAGATTGGTGACACTCTGCTACAGGACACTCGCGAACAAGACTTTCAGGAAATGCTTGGGTATGTATTGAAAGCTAATGGCTAAATCAAACTTGAAAAATGTATAGCACATCAAGTGGGCGTTGTAGAATTGTCTATATGTATTTATTTATAGTGAGCAAATAGGGAATCGCACTTTATGTGAATATTCCTAATAATTGGAAATAGCCTAGGTGATAACTTTAAATAGCAGTGTGGATTTTCTTAATGTAACACTCCAAATTGAAATTGACCAGTTGATTCAATTTTTTTTAAATTTCAAAAAAAAAATTGATACTGGTAACTGTGTTAACCAATTATTTGTTTATATTTTTAAAGGTTGAACCAACCCAAATGGCTACATTATTAGATTGAAAACTGTAAACCTTTGAAAAATAACCAAAAGGCATGGCTATACATTTCTTTCTACTTGCTAATTGTAATTTTGTCTTTGTTTTTATTATACCACATTGAAACGGTGTAATGTTCTTTCTTAATAAGAATCTTCTTGAAAAGTTAGCTACAATAATTGGATCTCTCACACACCATGATGAGGGACATATTGATGAGCTGCTGTTAATAGTTTGCTTTGTAAGGAAGTTTGTTGGTCTGTCCATCATTTCTGGCAGGTAACTATTGTGAATGATTAGTCTGCGCAATAAAAATCATATGACGATGAAATGTTGCACGCAAAAACCTGCCCTTTTTATAAGGCCTCTGTCATTGTTTATTTGACAATATTCAACTTTAATGTGAACATGTTTTCTTAAATAATATGAGCTTCTGGGAAACTGGTCTTGATGCATGTGCTTAAATTGTTGACCAAGATAAGCCTAGGCAGTCCTAAAGTGTTGACCAAGATAAGCCTAGGCAGTCCTAAAGTGTTGACCAAGATAAGCCTAGGCAGTCCTAAAGTGTTGACCAAGATAAGCCTAGGCAGTCCTAAAGTGTTGACCAAGATAAGCCTAGGCAGTCCTAAAGTGTTGACCAAGATAAGCCTTGGCAGTCCTAAAGTGTCGACCAAGATAAGCCTAGGCAGTCCACAAAGTGTTGACCAAGATAAGCCTAGGCAGTCGTAAAGTGTTGACCAAGATAAGCCTAGGCAGCCCTAAATTGTCGACCAAGATAAGCCTAGGCAGTCCTAAAGTGTTGACCAAGATAAGCCTAGGCAGTCCTAAAGTGTCGACCAAGATAAGCCTAGGCAGTCCTAAAGTGTTGACCAAGATAAGCCTAGGCAGTCCTAAAGTGTTGACCAAGATAAGCCTAGGCAGTCCTAAAGTGTTGACCAAGATAAGCCTAGGCAGTCCTAAAGTGTTGACCAAGATAAGCCTAGGCAGTCCTAAAGTGTTGACCAAGATAAGCCTAGGCAGTCCTAAAGTGTTGACCAAGATAAGCCTAGGCAGTCCTAAAGTGTTGACCAAGATAAGCCTAGGCAGTCCTAAAGTGTTGACCAAGATAAGCCTAGGCAGTCCTAAATTGTCGACCAAGATAAGCCTAGGCAGTCCTAAAGTGTCGACCAAGATAAGCCTAGGCAGTCCTAAAGTGTCGACCAAGATAAGCCTAGGCAGTCCTAAAGTGTTGACCAAGATAAGCCTAGGCAGTCCTAAAGTGTTGACCAAGATAAGCCTTGGCAGTCCTAAAGTGTCGACCAAGATAAGCCTAGGCAGTCCACAAAGTGTTGACCAAGATAAGCCTAGGCAGTCGTAAAGTGTTGACCAAGATAAGCCTAGGCAGTCCTAAATTGTCGACCAAGATAAGCCTAGGCAGTCCTAAAGTGTTGACCAAGATAAGCCTAGGCAGTCCTAAAGTGTCGACCAAGATAAGCCTAGGCAGTCCTAAAGTGTTGACCAAGATAAGCCTAGGCAGTCCTAAAGTGTTGACCAAGATAAGCCTAGGCAGTCCTAAAGTGTTGACCAAGATAAGCCTAGGCAGTCCTAAAGTGTTGACCAAGATAAGCCTAGGCAGTCCTAAAGTGTTGACCAAGATAAGCCTAGGCAGTCCTAAAGTGTTGACCAAGATAAGCCTAGGCAGTCCTAAAGTGTTGACCAAGATAAGCCTAGGCAGTCCTAAAGTGTTGACCAAGATAAGCCTAGGCAGTCCTAAATTGTCGACCAAGATAAGCCTAGGCAGTCCTAAAGTGTCGACCAAGATAAGTCCAGGCAGTCCACAAAGGCTAATCAAGAAAAAACTGTGTTTGCTTTTATGGTATTGTTTTAAGGGGTTCTCTTCTTAGGGAAAATCCAGTTTAGACAGAGAATGTCAAAGCTGATAAGCCTGTGTGGACTACACAGGCTAATCTGGGAGGACACTATGCGCATACATCAAATTATGTTCTTCCCAAGTGAAGATCAAGCAATTTTGAGCCCAAAGTTCATGCCTCAGATTGTGACAGCTCTTTAGAAGACTAATGATTAGTCAGATATAATAATAATGTTTCTACAATGTTATTGAATATAATTTTGTTAAATGTTTTGTCTCCATGGATTTGAAACCATATTTTTCATATTTGTTATATTTCTGATCTGTGATGTAGGATTGTCACTTAAAAAAAAATTATTGCACAAACTATTTCAACAACTGGGAGGTAATAGGTTTGATCCCTACTCATAGCTTTCTGTATATCACTCCCATAGACACAAAGAACTAGTTCTACCCAGGGAACTGACTTGGGAGGGCTTAAATAAGCCTTAGGCTTTCGATGCAATAAAGTGGAAATAAATAGTTAACTAATCTATTTCAGGTTTGCCATGATGGCTTCTCGTGCTATGCGCTGCCCAAACCTGTTCGGTGATTCAGACTTGGACGACTCTGACGACTACGACAAGTACGACGAATACTTGGGCAGCGACGAGTACCAGCTTCTTTGTCAGGGGATCAAACCCTGGGACCCTGAGGCTGGCGCTGCACTGGCGGTGCTTAATGGTTGGTAGTTACTTGCTCCGTGACAGTTTTGTGATCCATTGTGGACTAGGGATGGGAAACATCGGCTTCAACACAGTTTTGTGGATAATTGTGGACTAGAGCTGTGAATCTTTTACACTGACAGTTCTTTTGTCAAAAGACTAGGATGGGGAGTGACAGTTTTGTGATCATTTGTGGACTAAGGCTGGGAATCTTTGACACTGTGACTGTTATAAGGTCAAAAGAATAGGGCTGGGAATATTTCACACTCACACAAATTTTGTGAAAAACAGGCCAGGGTTTCTGCCACTGTAGCTATTTTGTTGTGATTTACAAACTGCGGCTGGAGATAAGCTGCCTGGTGAATATTTGGTGCTGTAATGTTGTAGAACTATGTTTCAGTATTTAAAAATTAATCTGTTATTTTGTTTAGTTATTGTGCAAGACATAACATTTTGCTGTTCAATAATACTTCTTACATGCATGTTGGGATTATGTTTCAAAATAAATTTTTGCATCAAATTTTGTTCGTTGAAATACAGAAGTAATATCAATGTGAAAATTTGCTCAAATCTCGCTAACAGTTGGTGTGTCTGAGAGAATTTAACAGTTTTTGCCAAAATCCTGAGCTTTGTAACGTTAAGGCTCTCAAACTATTCACAAAAATAATTCAAATCTCCTCTCAGACTGTGAACATTTGTTCTGTTAACAGTATCTATTAGTGAGAGTAATCAAATAAAGGCAACATGTTACAACGTCAATCAAAATTTTGCAGTCACCTGCGGTTTTCAGTGTCAATCAGAGTTAGGGTATGGCATCAACCACGGAAACGAAAGATCAACCAGGGTTTCTGTGTGAACCTGGGGTAATGGGTTGTGTTAACCAGAATAATGATAAGCCATCAACTATGGAAAAGAAATATCAATCAGGGTTATTGGGTGAACCAGGAAAGTGGATCATCTAGGATGAGGGAATGAACCAGGCCTAAAAGGTCAATCAGAGCTAGTGTCAACAAATGGGTCAACCAGGATTATGGTGTTGACCAAGCCCAGGGTTTGTAAGGGTTAGTGGTTTAACCACGGCTAGAATATTGTCTCAGAAAATGGAGTAATTCAGGATTGGGGGTTCAACCGAATTGAGGGGGTCAACCACAGCAAGAAGGGTCAACCATGGCCGAGTCTCATGTTGAACTAGGGAGTTAACCAGGTCTAGGGTTTCAACCAGCATTTGGGGGTCAACTAGGGCTAGGGGATTAATTTAGGACCAGGGAGTGAACTAAATTGAGGGAGTCAACCACAACTATGAGGTATACCAGGACCAGCATAGGGGGGGGGGTCAACAGGTACTCGTGCATCTAGCATGGCTAACTTGTATCTGAAAGTAGGTATACTGAGGTTCAAGGCTACCTAGAACGAGTCCCAGGACTACAAGCTGGGTCAACTACAGCATCCCAGGGATCCATTAGCCATAATAAGGGTTCCCAGGGCAACAAAGGGATCAACCAGTTTCACAAGACAAAGCGAGTCACTTTTCGTTCACAAGCAGCACTATCATGTGGGAACTGTTTTGGTACCCCCTGGGTCCACCAGGATCAAAGTGTAGTATCTTATACTGACAGTACTTGCCAAATTGACCCCTTATGACAAGACATCAGTAGGGTATCAAAGTACATTTGCCAAACTACTGCTGCTTGTTAAATTCAAGGGCCCTACATGATTTGCTGATCAAAAAACTTGCTGGTAAATTTCAATAAGCCTGATGTAATGTATGTTCATTTTTATTTTAACTTTTATATATCAACAAAATACGTTTTTGAATTTATAAATATATGCAATGGGAGAAAAGGGCGAATTTCATAAAAATATGTAAATTGTACATTGCGCAACACTTAGCAGTTTCAATTATTTACATTATTTAAAAGTTAGTGGCATTCAAACAACATGTTGACGCTATTTCTATTTAACAAGTTTTTGCTGAAACACCACTTTTAGATCATCTACATTTAGTCGTTTTTGCGACTCGTCACCAGTTGAGCACTTCCGTTGCTTGCTCCCATGCAACTACATGTCGTTGTTTATTTTGTTTGTTAACGAAATCGAAGCGTGACACTTCGTGCGAAACTTACGTCATTAGAAAATGCATTGTAGGAATGTTTCATTCTATACATAGATGGTGACGTCACTACGTTATTGTCACCTCTATACTTAGACGCATCACGCACCTCCATTTGGAGGCATTTATGACTACGACACAAAGAAGTCCGCGGATGAATGAAGAATTTGCTTTATAAGTAAATATTCATGTTATGATTTAAAAGTTAAGTATTATTTTGTTCAGTCTTACGGTCTTATGTTAGTATCAATTATAATTTTCGTTAGTTTTCAACTATTTCGCTCTTTATTCATTTAAAAAAAAAAGAACTTTCACTTTCGGTTGTATTACAACATGTATCCTTTATTGACGAAAGTTTGCAATGAAATAGCGTTTTCAAAACCGCTTAAAAAGTTTCAGAAGGTGTGTCTGATGCATGTTTTGAAAAGACACAATGTCATAGTTATATTGCCGACTAGTATGGGAACAATTTGATATTTCAAGTGGCTCCATTTGCATTGCAAGAGAAGTTCAAATTGACTTGTTCAGTTTGTTAAATGTTGACACCCTTATTATATATTTTTTTATAAGTGCCTGATAAATTTATTTCTTTAAATAATTGAAATCATTGAAAATTTAGTAAAAGCACGGCATTGATGTTCTATGATGGTTATTTTTAGTGGAATAGTATGTTACAAATTACAATAAAACAATTATAACTATTGTATTAATGAATTTAGATTAGGTGTCATTTTTAAATGGAGTAGTAATTCATTATATGAGATTAGCACATTATATAGTTGAAAAATAAATAACACATTAATGACTTACCATAGTGAAATAAAGTAGCATAGAATATGTTGCAGGTCACAAAATGCAAAACTGAAGTTCAAACTCAGAAGAAGCTTTGCAAATATTTTACACTGACAACACTGTTGATTTTCCAAAAAAAATCCTTCCTATCTTCCTGCCCTAGTTTTTAGGGGAAAATTTTAATATTATTAATATCATTGAGTTAAATTATTAAAATATCAATATGTTTTGATTAAATTAGCTAATTATAGTATTATATTATTAGTAATGAAATACTTTGCGAGGAAAGTCCCATTCTGTTTTAATTAGTCTTAATTACCTACTAGTAAAATTGAAATTATCAGTGACATCCAATAATTGGATTATATGCGTGTGAATGCATATGTTTTTTTGACAGTTACATAGTACCCTATTTAATTGTATAACAACAAATAACTATAGTTCCACAACCCAGCCCAAGTTTACACAAACTGAATTAATTCATCAATTGATCCTATTTAATTATATTAAAAACAACATGTGTAAGATTTTGAGAATATCCCATGTATTCCTCTAGTATTCCTTTAGTACACCCAGGGTTGGCACCAATCGACCGCCCCCGGTTTTAACCGGCGGTTTTTACTGGTTAAAACCGCCCCGGTCAATACTCCCAAATTTGTCATTACTGGTCAATACTGGTCGATTGAACTTTACCCCCAATTTTGATTAATATTCCATGCTTAATTAACAATATTGATAATATAAATTAAACAGACATGTTGCCAATAATGTCTTAAGCTATTAATACCCACTATTTTATACCTGTTCATGCAATTAAGTCAAAGTTGGTCAACTGGAATTTTCTGGTTGATTGTTTTTTTTTTCAATTCTTATGAATCATGAATGCTCAGAAAATTCTGTGCTTGATTCAACACGAACCTGTCAATTACTGTGTATTAGTTGTTCCTCATGCCCCACGTCCCCAGTCTTCTCACAGTCTTCTCACCTATACAGGTTAGGGCATCCAAAACTGATAATAGGGCCTTAAATGGCACCTTCTTGACACAACCCTTACTTGTCATGTATTCTTGCCTGGATTTCTTTAAGTACTTTTTAAACAAAATAGTGAAAAAATATTTCATTTTCCATTGATATAAAAATTTAAAAAAAAACATAATTAGAAATAATTATTAAAAGAAAGTAGAGTAGACCCACAATTGGTAAACATTATTTGTTGGCAAAATCAAGAACTTGGATTGCTTATTCTTTTGAAGACCAATTGAACTTTAAAATATGAAAACCCTCTTAATACAGAAAGGAGACAAGTTAGAAGTAACTATTAAATTAATAGCAAGTTATCTCCTTTTGTGTGAGTGAAATGAAATAGCCTAAGGGCAGATTTGCTTCATTGTCACTTTCAGAGACATAACACTGCATGCATATTATTACCAATTAAGGCTTAGGGACCAGATTTATGACCCTAGAAACCACACTAGTTCTGTTTGTCATTCTGCCTATTAAATAGATATATCAATAGATCAGTGAAATGATTTATTATGGTTGTTTTTAGGGAAGCCTCAAACAAATTTTACCAATTAAATAGATCTAATTAGAATTGTTTTTATAAGTACCTGAATTTTTTCTTTCATTTATTGAGATCCTTGAAAAATTGAGTAAAAACACAGCTTTGATGGTCATTTAAAGTGGAATGGTTGTGATTTTTAATGAAGAATAATAACTATATCCAAGTTTTAACTGAAACACAAATTATTTTGACTAAATAAATATCATATTGGGATATTTATTTTGAGACAAGTAAATAAAATTGTTTTGTAACATTTAAATTATAATGTCCCAATACAGCTAGTATGAACATTTTACATTGATTTGTAGTACTCAGGTGTTACCTCTCAAAAATATTCTTTAAAAATTAAAGGAAACTCAACGATGAAAATATTTTCAGAACCAGGCAAATAATAGGAAAGTTATGTTTTCACTAATATTAAGTAACAACACACACCTACCATTGAACAATATATCAGGCACTTATGGTGCAATATACAAGCGTTAATTGGATTAGCAAGTGTATATAACAAGATTTTAGCTATTGTATAAAGGGGTACTTATGGTGCAATATACAGGCCCATTAATCATCATTGATGAGATTAGGTGACATCTTTGAAGGGGGATAGTCATTCATAAGATGAGATTAGTACATTATCATACAAAAACATTTTTATGTAGTTTATCACTGTTTTAATTATTATTAATAAATTGCTTTAAATTTACCTTTTTTTTAATTCATAAAGTTATTAATTTTTCCTTAAATTCCACAAATTCATTTAATAAAAACGGGTAATTGTGTTTTGTGTTTCTTATATCAATAAGTTTTTATTACATTTGCTAATAAATTATATTATTAATAATGAAATAATGTGCACGGAAAGTTCAATTCTGTTTTATTTAGTCTAAATGAGTTATTAGTAAAAAATAAAATATCAGTGACATCCAATAATTTGATAATAAACATATGAATGAATGAAAAAAATGTTGACAGTTACAAAGTAAATATTTATTTATCATATTTATCTGTTACAAGGAAAACAGTGTCGAAATTAATTTTAATTTGATTTTACCATTTTCATTTCACCAATTGACCATATTTAATTGGATAAAAAACAACAAACACTGCATTTGCACAACCCTGCCCAGGTTCACTCAAACTGAAATAAGGTGTTAATTGTGTATTCAAAACGGGTCTTGATTACACATTATTCTTGGTTGCATTTGTGTTGAGCAACATGTATAAGATACTCAGTAAGATTTTGAGGATATTCCATGTATTCCACTAGTACACCAACATGCACTTACTAATGATTTACATGCAATCATTACACAGTTAAGCCCTCCAAAAAACAATTCTAAAACCAAAAAACCATACAAGCTGCTTCATAGATATTAAAAGTTAATTAAAGACTTCATAAACAAAATAATAATTTTGATAATAAACAAAGATTGTACTTCAACCGAACAATTATAAATTTATTGGGGGGGGGGCATCTGCACTAAAACTAAAATGGGGGGGAAACGTCTGGGGAGGAATTGTCTTTGCAGTGAAACGCCTTGGGGAGGAAACGTCTTGGGGGGGGAGGGGAATGACCGGAAACCATTCCCAAAATGGTGAAAAAAAACACTGGCATATAAATTAAATGGAAAACATACAATATTATGTCAAGAAAAAAAAGCTGTAAAAATCTCACCTGCTTGTCTTTGATGTTGCAATTAGCACATTCAGCATTTTCAGTATCTACTAAATAAATATATGAAAGTGCCAAATGTCCAAGATACCATGACGTCTTCCTCAAAATGTTAGAACCTTCGAACTCCATTTTATTTAATCCCTGACTAATCCTCTCACACATTAGGCCTACATGTAAGATTCCTTGCAATGTTCACAGCGTTTATTTTAAATCGTTTACGTTCTCAAATTTCAGCAGGTATTTAATTATAAATATTTATTTATGATTTAGATTTATTAACTATTTCGAAGATACAGTCTTGCAACATGTTTAGTTAGTCTAAGTTACGTGTTTAGTGATTCTTACAAACAATAGACTGACATGAAAATTAGCTCCTTTTGAATCACAAACTGCATCCAACTATATATTACAGCTGGCCCGGTTTGATGGGGCCTGTTTTTGATAATAATTAATTACCATTTTTCACTTCCGTGTTTATTATGTTTACCAACGCCATGATGGAAAAAAGTCCGTTTCCCACAATGCTTAGCGCGCATTCACACAGGTCAGTAAAGACCGGTGTGACACAATGGGAATGTTTTGGTTAAAGTTACCGGTGGTTAAATACCACTATGCGCGGTTAAGTTACTTTGCGGTATATCGTGTTTATACAATCGAGTTACCTTGAAGGTTACTAAACCTGAATAACCGCAAACTTACCAATAGTGCGTTCAGTTACAGCGAACGTTCGCCAATGATGGTTCGTTTGCGATTCGGTCTTATTGAACGATAAGTTCGGCGCGAACGTTTCAAGATGGCGGCTCCCAGAAAATTGATTGCGATGTTGATGGCGGAAATCGCTAATAACACAGAAAGTACTTATCTAACATATATTTCAAAAATAATAAAACCTATAATAATTTGATTATAATTATAAGTGGTGTGGATGCGAAAGTGTTATTTTTCATTAGCGATCGAAATTTAGTGTAAGAGGTGCATTGAATCAGTTATAAAACAAAGCCCTAAAATAGCGCAATACATTACAATCTTCAAATGTAGTTGTAATTTTCTTTTACATTGAATGAATTTTCGTTTCGTTTACATTTAATGAAAATATTAATAAATTTTAGCATTCAAATGGAAAAAAACACCTGCATATTTTGCGAATTGAACTGTCTTTGAATGCACATCTATATTGAAAACTCTTTTGTAGTGATAATGAGGGATACAAATCTGGCATTTTATTATACCATAATCTATACATTTATTTTACCCAAGTATTTTATATCCGTATTATGATCAAACGCGATTGCTTGTTTTCACGATGATGTTTCGAACACTGCAAAAACGCACGATCTTTACACGTTATTACATCGGAGTTTACATTTGCAGGTACCCGTTAAATACGATAATTGTGTAGCAGTAAATTTCTACAATATTTTAAATGTATTTCATTATAAAACACTTAAGTGTTATGTTTAAACTGGTTAATATACATACTTAATAGTTCCTGTTAATCCATTTCGGACAAATGTACGCCTATTTTTTTAAATATGTTCAAATGTTTTATTAAAGCAACTGTTAAGTGTTTGGCTTAATATGCCAAGAGATGACACGGAGGTATCCTAAATTGTGTTTAATGACCAGAAACATGTGGTTAATGACCCCATACTGAGTCATACAAATATAGGTCCCTGGGTTTATGACACCCTGTTTTCTTAGTAATTGTCTGGACAGTATCCGATCATATCGAGATAATCGGTTTGTGATGAAGGGGCAATTAAACAATGGGTGGTTAAACATGCTGAAATAAGGAGTGTCCAAATTGGTGTGAACAATTAAATAAAAACATTTACATGTATCAAGAGGATTTAGTTAATCTGCAACAAGGTAAGTTTTTACGGACATATAGGTTCAAATAGTTTCTTTATGTTGATTACATAAAATCAATAAACTTGTTGTTTGTTTTCGTCCTTATTTGTGTTCATTCATTGGATTCTATTTAATCTGAAAGAATTTCAATTTCTGAGTATTTTGTTGTTCTTAAAAAGGGTCGCGAATATGATTGAAATCTTATCACGATGCGGATCATCAAACGCAAACAAAAGCAGAATGGCCGCAGTGTTGACGGCCAAAATTTGAGGATGCGCAAACGCGACGTCATTATCGGAATCCCTAAAACCTCATATACACTTTGTTTATTGTTCAATTCATTTTTGTACTACAAAAAAAGGAAACAATATCGAAGTGACACTGAACAAATACAACATATTTATTTGTCCGCCATCTTGGTTTCGCTAGCGAACTATAGCGAACTACCTCCCAAGAGGGTTCGCTTCGGTTCGCGGCGAACCGAGCGTTCAGTAGCGAACGTTCGCGACCGTTCGCGAACTATAGCGAACGTTCGCTGTAACTGAACGCACTACAAGGTTTGAAAGTTACCGAGCGGTATTTTTAACAAGCGTTTACACAATTGGGTGCAGAAAACAAAAGTAACTACCGGTACGTTACCAGTCATGTGACAGATTGCGTAACATTCAACCAAACTGACCCACAGCCGTATAACAAATGGTTTGACGAAAAGAAAAAGTATCTCGACTCAATGAATGTGTTCAATCAATAAAGCAACTTGAGGGTAACTTTATAACATGGGTAGAAAGAAAAGAATTATTCATCTGTAAACTTGATTAATTTGTTAATAGGCCAATATTGGGATTTGATTTTTTTTTTATTTTGGCAATGCAACAGGTTTGAACAGCATTATAAAACAGTAAATACAGAAACCTAAAAAAGCGTAATTTCAATAGGGGTCATCTACTGTCCAAGGCCAATGCACATGGGAAGTATCAAGCAAATCGGTAAATTCTTTGACATTTATTGATCGGAAACGATTTTTACACTCAGTGTGATAGTTACAATACAGCCAACGCGGAACACATAATCTGCGGTCATGCCACCGCCAGAACATTAGTACTCGGCAGCCCCGTCGTGGTTTCACGCAGCGTATCGCGAGGCACGCGGCATCAATCCGCGCAACGACGCGGAGTCTGTATTAACCTTCTCGTACTTTCGCGGCATGTGTAGTGACGAAACCTAGATTTACACTACTTTCATAGTTATTATTTTAACGTTTTAAAAAGCGGATATGATTTTTAACCAGGTTTTCCGAAGGAAAAAACTGGTTATTAGATTGGCGAATGCGGGCGGGCTGGCTGGCTGGCTGGCGGGCTGGCTGGCTGGCGGGCTGGCGGGCTGGCGGAATAAGCTTGTCCGGGCCATAACTATGTCGTTCATTGTCAGATTTTAAAATCATTTGGCACATTTGTTCACCATCATTGGACGGTGTGTCGCGCGAAATAATTACGTCGATATCTCCAAGGTCAAGGTCACACTTTGAGTTCAAAGGTCAAAAATGGCCATAAATGAGCTTGTCCGAGCCATAACTATGTCGTTCATCGTCAGATTTTAAAATCATTTGGCACATTTGTTCACCATCATTGGACGGTGTGTCGCGCGAAATAATTACGTCGATATCTCCAAGGTCAAGGTCACACTTTGAGTTCAAAGGTCAAAAATGGCCATAAATGAGCTTGTCCTGGCCATAACTATGTCATTCATTGTGAGATTTTAAAATCATTTGGCACATTTGTTCACCATCATGGGACGGTGTGTCCCACGAAAGAATCACGTCAATATCTCCAATGTCAAGGTCGCCACGACTAAAAATAGATTAAAAAAAAAAAAACTTACAAAGGGGGTTAATTTTTTTTTGGTCATTTCAAAAGTTCAGTTTGAGTTTTCTCCCTTTATCAGATTTTTTTTTCACAATGAAAACCTGGTTTTGTGACAATTTTGTCCCTTGTTATATGATGCTTTATAGACTATTTATATAATATCACATCCTCAAATATATAATCGACACGTAATGGGCCTAAACAAATTATCGTTTAATTAATTACGCACAACTGTAAATGTTTTGTTCGATTCTCAAATAAGCATTATTCAATTTGTAATCCGAAACACGCTTTAGAATTTTAATGCTAACACGACAATTAAACAATTAAATTCTAGCGTCAAATAAACAGTGCTTTATCCTTTGTCTCAATTAAAAGCGCGTGAAAATCATACAGACATGTAGAACGTCACATGAAAAGTGTGGGAGTATTTTGTGTTGTATAAAAACATGAACATCACATCACGTCAGGTGATTTACGCGTGTTCAGTGAAAAAAAAACGCCCCAATTGGACGTTATTTTA
Organism: Dreissena polymorpha; assembly: GCF_020536995.1. NCBI lineage: Eukaryota > Metazoa > Mollusca > Bivalvia > Myida > Dreissenidae > Dreissena > Dreissena polymorpha. The sequence continues at coordinate 50,382,167 of NC_068369.1, forward strand.
TCACAACTTAAAGGGATCTTTTCACGCTTTGGTAAATTGACAAAATTGAAAAAAGTTGTTTCAGATTCGCAAATTTTCGTTTTATTTATGATATTTGTGAGGAAACAGTTAAACTGAACATTTACCATGGTCTAATATAGCCATTATATGCATCTTTTGACGATTTTAAAACCTAAAAATTATAAAGCGTTGCAACGCGAAACGATTGAATAATTTGGAGAGTTCTGTTTTTGTCGTTAAATTTTGTGAAACTACGAAAATTGCTTATATAAGGCATAAAATACTTCACGTATATGTATTCGGCGGAATAGCTCAGTAGGCTAAAGCGTTTTTACTTCAGGACTCTGGCAGGACTCCAGGGGTCACTGGTTCGAAACCTGGTCCGGGCAATGTTCTTTTCCTTTTTTTTAATTTTATTCTTGATTTTTTACTGGAGCTTTTACGATCCAATGTTTACATTTATCGATATAAAGCATTTAATGAATAAGTTAAAAAATGCCAAAATCTGTGAAAAGGCCCCTTTAAAATAGAAACAAATGCCAAAATTTATTTGACACTTTAGAAAAATGTTTGTATTTCTTGAAATTCATGAGAATTTTTATCTTAAATATTAACCAGAATTTGCTTTAAAACTGGAATATACAGGATTATCGGGTAATGAGTAGCGACGGGAAAAATAGTAAGTATGCAGTAATAGATACATTTAATTAATTATGATTTTAATATTATGATAATTGATCTTTTAAAATTTATTGACTAACTTATCATTTTTATTTTATGATGCCCATCGATTCGGCGTCATGTCGACAGACAGATGCGAAGCATCGTGGCGAAATGCGACATTCCGCCGCATACTGACACGGCTTCAACGGCCGACTCGGCATCGACTCGTTGCGCCTTAACTCCGCGGATTGCGAAATATGTTTGTTCCGCATTGGCTGTACTGTACCTTGACCATTGACCTAGTGATCCCAATTTCAATAGGGGTCATCTACTGTCCTAGGCCAATGCACATGTGAAGTATCAAGCCAATCGGTAAATTCGTTGACGAGTTATTGATCGGAAACGATTTTCACACCGAGTGTGATAGTGACCTTGACCTTTGACCTAGTGACCCCAATTTCATTAGGGGTCATCTACTGTCCTAGGCCAATGCACATGTGAAGTATCAAGCCAATCAGTGAATTTGTTGACGAGTTATAGATTGGAAACGATTTTCACACTTAGTGCCATAGTGACCTTGACCTTTGACCTAGTGGCCCCAATTTCAATAGAGGTCATCTACTGTCCAAGGCCAATGCACATGTGAAGTATCAAGCCAATCAGTCAATTTGTTGACGAGTTATTGATCGGAAACAATTTTCACAATTAGTGTGATAGTTACCTTGAACTTTGACCTAGTGACCCCAATTTCAATAGGGTTCATCTACTGTCAACGGCCAATGCGCATGTAAAGTATCAAGCCAATCGGTCAATTCGTTGACGATTTATGGGTCGGAAACGAACTGGTCTACCAACAGACAGACCGACCGACAGACAGCAAAACAATATACCCCTTCTTCTTCAAAGAGGGGCATAATAATAAAATAAACAAACACAATCTTTCACTCACATTTTTTTTCAAATCAGGATGAGGATTACACACTTGTCTTCCACTTAATGAATTACTTTCATATTGACCAATCAAGGAATTGTACACAAACACATCGGAAAATGACCAATACCAAATTCCTTTTTTCCCCAAAAAGAATGTGAAGTCCACAAATGTAAGTGTCCACGAAAAGATTATTCCCCGTCTGCAATACTTCTGACTTTCATGTTCAGGGCTTTCCTTAGACCTCAAATCTCAAGAGTCAAGGACTCTTGGAACCATATTTTCAAGAGTCAAAATCAAATTTCTGAGAGTCCTAATAATAACGCAGGAGAGTCAATGATTATTTGCAATTTAAGCAAATTACTGAGATATAATATATAAAAAGCAACAACTTAAAAGATACATGTATGTTAACATTTATTTTTTGCATTTTACTGTCACTACAACACTATGCATTTAAACACAATATTTCAATGATTAATAAATACAAAACATGTATTCTAATACAACATTAACTTCATGTATACAGCAGAGTAATATGTCATATGTTCTTCTTTCGCACGTTTGGGGGTGTTAGGAGCACTGTCATTTAGATCTAAAGTACGCTTTGTCGTTGGCGTCTTACACACACTTTCAGAGTTACTACCGATTCCGAATTCGAAAAGGTTTCTCTGCGACATTTTCCGAATGCACAAGCACAATTACACTTTATCCAATAACTTTGTTTGACCGTTTCGCGTGGCTATTAAATTAAGAATGAAATACAAAATGTGAAAAAAAAACATTTCCGCTGACTATCACAAAAAAAAACACAAAAAAACATACGGGTGGTACCTAAACACAATAGCCTATATAAGTCGGTAAACTATAAAAGGAAATTATTTCTACTCGCCCATAAAGGTGCCTCCGTATTTAATCCCATCAAAAATTCCGACGCCCTTTAATTATTTCATGTGCCATCTTCGCTGAAGACGTGCGACAAACACGCTGTTTTCTATGCCTTCTCAAACGGTCAATTATTACGCCTACATGTATTTTGTAATCAATTAGCTCATGCAAAAATTTTCACTTTGCCACAAGGTCAGTAATTTCGGTTCTATAGTTATTTTTAGCAACTTTGATGCAAAGCGTGTAATTTGACGTTGTAGACAGTACATATGCCAGCATAACTTTCGCGCGTCTTTGAACTGAGCAATCATGAAGTAAAACAGTGATGGGTGCATTCAGCTTTGGAAATACATTCTGCCATACTCTGGAAATATCTCAAAATATGCTTTACGGTTTTCTGTGGATATGGATGTTATAATTTTATATTATATATTATTAAAACTGACGCGTATGAGTCCATTCTTTTTTGGTTGGTTTATATTTCTTCTTAAATGCTCTGAGCTTTTATGAGTACATACGTACAGCTCAGAGGGTCAATAGCTGGGAGTTGGATTATTGCAACTAGGTGGGTTTAATACACGTCTTTTCCGCAAACAGCTGATAACAAACGCTATGATAAATAATGGAAAGTTAATACACGCGTCATCGAACCAGCAGGGTTTTAATTGGTCAATACTAGATTTCTTAATTAACCAAACTCCGCCTACTGGGTGGACTTGTGCTTCGATGATTGGAAACGGGCGTTAACGATTAGCGTGTACTAAATGAGATACTCCGCCCCGAGCCAATTATCGCATAGTCTTAACAACTTTTGATCTCGTTGACGCAAGTCGGTATATTCCCCCGGGTCAAATGTGACGCATGACGTAATTTTCTTAAGAGTCAAAAAGGGGTCTTCTGTAATTTTCAAGCGTCAAAACCCGGGAGCTCGGGTCAAAGGAAAGCCCTGATGTTGTGATCTGGACCTTTAGTTTCAGTGATTTGTCTACTTCTGAATTTGTTTCAATGACATAAATTTTTCATAAACATCCTTTCATGGTTATAGGAGAGAACGACTGGGCCCACACCTTTGACCTTGTGCACATCTCTCATTGACTTCATTGACCTTAAATCGTCTTAATGTAAATACTTCAAATGGTATTCGAAAGCTGAATCAGACACAACAATAGAGAGGCTATTATCATTTAAGTATGACTTTGACCTTGACCTCGCTTGACTGACTAATTCCTCATGGACTTCTTTTGATGACCTTAACATTTAATGTGAGTTTCTGGAAATTCATGATAGGGTAAAACAGTGTTACGAATACAAAAAAAATCAAATAAAGGAAATTACTTTAAATCCCTGTCCCACTTTGCAGCCCAATATTATAGATACTTTCAAAATTACTATTTAAAGTCTGGAATGACTTTTCAATGAGTTATCTTTGGAATTATTATTTCACATAAACCTGAATACCCTATCCCCCTCTGGGACATAATTGGTTATTCATTACTCTGTATCATCTAGACGCTCCATACAAAATTATCATAAGCATAGCAAGCGCCAAGTGATTGAAAACAATCATATAAATTATAAAATGATACAAATTAATTAAAAAATTGATTTAATGTGAAAACTATACATTAATAATAGAATAGCAGATATTATTATTAATTAATAAGTTTTCCAAATAACAAGAGATTGCCAAGCAATATTGTCCCCTACCGGTGAAACTCCACCATTGTCAGTAAAAAAAAAGTTTTTTTTTTAAATATTTGTTGCCATAGCAACCAGAATTCTCCATATTGCCATCTATCCATGTTTCAAGTTTCATGAAAAAATATGAAGAACTTTAAAAGTTATCGCAGGATCCAGAAAAGTGTGACGGACTGACAGACGGACTGACAGACTGACTGACACACGGAGCGCAAACCATAAGTCCCATTTGGTTTCACCGGTAGGGGACAATAAATTCTATCCGAGCCACTAAAATAGCAAACAGAAATAAATAGATTTATTGTTATTCATGTAATAAATCACATTCTAAAAAGTGTCATTTAAGTAAAAAAAACAATGTCTCTTATATTGATTTTTAAAATGCATAGTTTTCAAAGAACAAAGTTAAACATTATTTGTTATACACTTAAGACAGACTTCTAAGACATACCAAGTTAGCAACAAACAACATTAAATAAAAAAAGAACAAGAGCACCGCATAAGGGTGCCACGCTGGGCTGCGGGTGCAGTTTTGAACATGAGCTGTCAGAAGACAGCACGCTTGACTTTTCGAGTGCTTGACAGTATAACCTAAGCCATCATGGGGAAATTGTTCATATTCAATAAAGTCAAGGTAATATAGTCATATTCTAACTGAAAGAGGACCGTAATTGAAACATATTGATCACTTAAGTTTTAAAGAAGTGGTACTTTATAGACGATTTTGAGTTCGGGTATATTTTTCACAATCTATTGAACATTTGTAAAGACATAGAACAAACTAATAAGATTATATTTCAAGTTTGATGGCAATAGCTTGGGTGGGATGGTTGGACGGTCTTTCAAAAATAAAATAATAAAAATAAATATTTGTGTTTTTTTTTACCATGTTTACAAAAAAAATGTGGAGGAGGAGGGGGTGAAGAGGGGGAATAATGTGGGGGTATGGTCATTTATTAGATGATATTTCGAAAACAAGAAAAAAAAGGAAAACAAAATTGGGGGGGGGGGGGATCTGGGGTGGGGAATGGGGGATGGTTTGGGTGGAGTCCATTGTGGTATGTCTGGTAAGTGTTGTTTTGTTAAAATATGAATCAAATCTAATCCTAAATAATGAAGTTATGGCAATTTTAGCATAATTTATTAATTTGACCTTGAGATTCAATGTCATTTAAAGGTCAAGGTCAAATTCAACTTGCCAGGTACAGTACCCTCATGATAGTAAGAAATTTTTTGAAGTTTGAAAGCAATAGCCTTGATACTTTAGAAGTAAAGTGCATCCAAACACAACATTTAACAAAATATTCAAAGTTACTAAGTCAAAAAGGGCCATAATTCCTTCAAAATGCCAACCAGAGTTATGCAACTTTGTACAGTCCTCTTATGATAGTAAGCGAGTGTTCCAAGTCTGAAAGCAATAGCTATGATACTTTAGGAGTAAAATGGACCAATACACAAAACTTAACCAAATTTTCAATTTTCTAAGTATAACAGGGGCCATAATTATGTCAAAATGCCAGTCAGAGTTACATTACTTTGCCTGCACAGTCCCCTTATGATAGTTAGTAAAAGTTGCAAGTACGAAAGCAATAGCTTTGATACTTTAGAAATAAAGTGGACATAAAAATTAACACAAAACTTAACAAAAAAAATAATTTTCTAAGTTTAAAAAGGGGCATAACTCTAAAAATAATGCTGACAAGAGTCATGCACCTCAACCTACACAATTGTCTTGTTGCCATAAAGAAGTATTCCAAGTTTGAGTTAATTATCTTTGATGGTGTTAAAGTTATTTGACTTTATAAACAACTTTAACCAACGCCGAAAGCGACGGCGATGCCGGGGCGAGTAGTATAGCTCTCATTTTTCTTCGAAAAAGTCGAGCTAATAAATGAAAGCTTGTCAGAGTTTTTTTGTTTTTTTTAGAGGTCACAGTGACCTTGACCTAGTGACCCAAAAATGGGTGCGGCATGTAGAACTCATCAAGGTGCAGCTACATATGAAGTTTCAAAGTTGTAGGTTAAAGCACTTTGAGTTTAGAGCCAATGTTCAAAACCTTAACAAAATGTTCAGGTTTTAGCACAACGCGGACGTCGGATGGCAGACGTCGGACGACGAGCTGGCTATGACAATACATCGGGTTTTCTCCGAAAACAGCCAAGCTAAAAATAACTTTTATTTTAGAACAAGAGATGTGTTTGTCAATAACACAATGCCTCCTACTGCGCAGCTTTGATTGATTTTTTTTATCATTTGGCAGGTACAGATAATTATCTCCCTTTAAAGCTTATTTCTTCCTTGGATTTGTTTGTTTGACCTTTGACCTTGAAGGATGACCTTGACCTTTCACCACTCAAAATGTGCAGCTCCATGAGATACACATGCATGCCAAATATCAAGTTGCTATCTGAAGCGACATAGAAAATATGAGCATTTTTCAAAACCTAAACACAAATTGTGACAGACGGACGGACAGTCCGATCACTATATGACCTCCTTCGGGGGCATAAAAACATGTGTATCCATATTTTAAAATCATTCTTGCAATTTAACATACACTATTACATAAACAGCTACTTTCATCACCTTATACTGCACATATACAAGTTGTACTATATTAAAAAATATTGTTGCATTGTAATAAAACAATTATTTACAGCATTTGTAATTTATATCACTTATTATAGTACAAATAAGATACAGGTATAATAAGCTATTTCACTTTGTACACCAGGATCTTTTTGTGCTCCCACTGTCCCACAATAATTGAGTCAGTAATTCTGTTGTAGCAGACTGAAAATGGACCCTCAACTCCATCACTCCGAGTAGCAAGAGTGGCCAGCTTCATACAACCCTTACTATCCACCTGTATGATATTTTTTGAATCAAGTCCACACACTAGCACCTGGCCTGCAGGTGTCACGTGTAAACCAGTCAGAAATTTTACTGCAGGGTCCATGAAGGTGGCAAGGATTGATCCATCCTTGGCCAGAGTGAGCAGCTTGTGCCGGTCGGGGCTAGTGATATACAACTTGTCACCCGTAGGGCTCACTGCACAACGTGATACTGCAAAACAGAATACATCATTACAATCTTTTGACATAATTATGGGTTTTAATTACAAAACCATACAGTATAAATGTATGTCTGCAAAATTATGCCTGCAGTTATGTTTGTCACTTTTACTTTAGTTAAAAAACAACCAATAATGAAACTTTCATGTCTCGCTCTTTTTCACCAGTTACCAAAGAAGGATGTAAAAGTTATAACCACATGCAAATATTTTTTTCATTTCCTATTTGTTGTGTTGTTGGCAACAAAGTATTGTATGCAAAATATTGAAACAATTTCATTCAATATATAGCATATTACACTTGAATGTTTATTTGATAACAAAATATAACAAGAGTGCCAAACTGTCACAAGATACGCCCGTTCGAAGGTTTTGGACACCATGCTCAATGCTTGAAATGCACTTAATGACCTCCAGACCTAGTTATTGACCCGGCATGACCAATACTTGAGCTTGACCTAGATATCATTTAGATGTAACATCTGACTAAATTTGGTGAAGATCAGATGAAAACTACTTCAATTAGAGAGCTGACACTATGCTAAATGCTTGAAATGCACTATGTGACCTCATGACCTCGTTTTTGACCTGGCATGACCCACATTCGAACTTGACCTACATATCATCTAGACACAACTTCTGACCAAATTATGTGAAGATTAGGTGAAAACTACTTCAATTAGAGAGAGGACACCATGCTAAATGCTTGAAATGCACTAAGTAACCTCGTGACCTAGTTTTTGACCCGGCATGACCCATGTTTGAACTTAACCTACATATCATCTAGACACAACTTCTGACCAAATTTGGTGAAGATCGGGTGAAAACTACTTCAATAAGAGAGTGGACACCATGCATAATCCTTGAAATGCACTAAGTGACCCCGTGACCTAGTTTTTGACCCGGCATGACCCATATTTGAACTTGACCAAGATATTGTCTAGACACAACTTTTGACCAAGATTGGTGAAGATCGGATGAAAAATATTTCAATTAGAGAGCGGATACTGCTGTGGACGCCGCCCGCCCGCCAAGGGTGACACTATAATACGTCCCGTTTTTAAAAACAAGCGTATAAAAAACAGGTCAGAAGAAGTGATTTTCACAGTAATGCACTTTCTTTTCATAAACCCTGTTGTGTAGTGACACTCAATATGCATTTTTATGCATCAGCATAAACAGTTTTAAGAGTAAAACTGAAAATGTTTGAGTCTCCAGGGATCTGGATAAAGGTGCGCAGTGCGTTCTTTTCCCATTAAACGAAAAACTGCGCATTATTTCCGTAATTTGATGCGCACCATTACGCAATGCGATGCCGGTTGCACAAATCTTATCCATGTATAAGAAAAACTACTCTTACACAAATTATTTGTTGCTTACTCGACTTATGAGATCGTTCATGAAAAATAATCCAGGTAGAAAGATCCCCGCGTCGTCCCGGTAATGTATGCTAAAGTTGTTGTTGTCATGATTTACAACGCAAAACGCCTTATTTGAACTGACGCGAATTAATTTAATAATATTTTTCAACTTCGCTTTTGCTTTATTTTGATAATAAATCCAAAGTTTAATGTTAGCAAGTGTTTTTTACTGGAATTGTAAACATAGTCAGTTAAAGTCTTTCAAAAATTTGCACTCAGTGTGAATTGGCAGTTTGACGTCATCAAAGGAAAGCAGCTTACTGTCTGAAGCAATAAAGCGACAAATTTCTCACCGACAAAATTGGCTTCCTTTGTCTAGCAATCAACATACGGAACCAATCGTGTGTTTGTTCCTCAATCGCAATAGTCCAATTTAATAAAAGCACGTGCATAGCTCCACCTTTGAACCTTTTGCATTGAACGAGGTGGAGTTGAACGGATAATTGAGCAAGTGTTTTACGCAAGTTGAGTTCAGATTTGCAGAAATTACTCAGCCCTAAGAATTAAAATGACAAATACATTTATCAATGATTTTCCGAAATTTACCAATTAGTTCCGATTTACAAACTTTCTGTACAGTTCCTAACTATGCCTATGGCGTACGCACGTGTTTACAAAATTTCTAAACACATATATCGTAAATAATGGCAGTGTTTTATTGGATTATTTATACTAATTATCAAATTCCAAGGTAATTCTATTTTTATTTACTATAATATCGGATTTGTTTAATATAATTAACATGTTAAACAATATAGTTGCGTGACAAACTTGGAAATAAATTTGATGAGGTCGCAATTTTACTGACACTCAGATTTTCCTATTGTCTGTAATTTTTTACCCGAAATAAATCTTGAGAAGTGCCCATTCATTATTGCAAAGTGCCCATTCAACTTTGTAAGCGCCCATTGTTGTTTTCATATATGGGGCAGTAATCCCATCAGAGAAAAAAATATCCCGATCTCTGAGTCTCTTACTCCTGTAAAAATAACTTCTACATATGCTTAATGACTCTTTATAATACATTTCATGTGTATAAAGACAAATCCTACATAATACCTACCTGTCCATTTATCTGATTTATCTTCGTGCAGTTTGCTGACAAGTGTACATGTATCACTCAGTTTGTACTTGAACAGAGCAGTGCCAGAGGTTACAAAAAGGTCTCCCTTTTGGTAGACAATACTATTACAGTAATGTTGAAATTTAAGTATTCTGTCTTTCACCAGCTGGCTATTTTTGACTTTGATAAAAAGGATCTTTGAAGGAGGAAAACCATCACCGTGTGTGCACTTTGGACTAACAGCAATACCAAACTCACTGGGAGTGATCTGACAAATGCCCTCTAGCCAATTGAGCTCATCAGATACACTACAGTGACTCACCACCTGGTACGTTTGGCTCAACAGCTTGACCTTATTATTATTATTGTCTGCAACTAGGACCTGACCACTAGAAAGAACACATATGTCTCTGATATTGCATGTGTAGTCACCTTCTGTGCATACATCATTCTCAGACTTCCCGTCCATCCTCATTACTTTGTCTGGATTTTGCATCACTGTCAATGTCCCAAGGCCTGACAACTTGGAAAGGTACTCCACAATTTCATTATTAGGCTGAAAAGATATTGAAGATTTTACTTCAACAAAGTTCTCCTTCTGATATTTTTCAAACTGCTGAATTTTATCCTTGCATTTAATGCTGGCTATAAGAGATAGTTCCTGCTTGTTTTTATCCCCAATGTCGTGAATAGCTTCTCCAAGTTGTTTTAATTCATCTTGAAGAGTGGAACATTTGTCGATATCCCGTTCAAGAGGGGCTTGCAGTTTGGTCAGTGTATCTTTCAATTCCTGCATTGTCTTTTGTTCAAGCTTGTTTAAGTCTGCAATTATTTTTTTACGATATTCCTGTATTTTGTGTAACTGCTCAAAATATGAACTTAGCAGAGACTGAATGCTATCCTCCTGGTTTTCTTGAAGCTCCTTCAGTTGTGCCAAAGTAGTTTGGATGGTAACTGATACTTGTTTGAGGTCTGTGGGGGTATTTTTTACCAAGTCTGATAAAAGAATCACCGTTTTGCATGTCCTGTAAAAAAAATCATATTGTTTTGATAAAAACAAATTTTTCATAAGTTAAGCAAAGTATTTAATTTTTATAACTTGATCATTTGCTAATCTGGAAATTTTAAGTAACAAAAATCTTCATTGATTATCTTTATTATTTGTTTAATTAATGCAGGAAAATGATAACTTATATCATTTACCTCAAACTAGACTCAAGCGTGGTTTAGTTTCATGTGTGTAATCTTAAACCAAAGTTAGGTTTTAAGTGCATCAGACAATAAAAATTACCCACTTAAAAAGAAGTTCATCAATGAAATATTTGATTATTGATAGCGCAAGAAATGACGGTTTCTGAAATAACATATTTATTATTCCTATTCTTTACACTAATTTTTTGGATTAGTATTAAAATTCATTTCAAAGCAGTTTAAAACCATACACTTTCTGTCTTGAAATGTTTTTAAGACAAATGAGATAAAAAATACCTGTGAGACAGAATAGCACATTTATTGCAGCACAGCTGGCTATGGTCTTTGCAAAACATGTCATTGTTTTCTTCTTTATGAACATCACATTTAAGAAGAAAATCTTCCACCTTCTTGGCAACTGGCCATTTCTTCATATCTCCTCTTCCATGAGGGGAATGTTGCGTAAACAACTGGCTGTGCAAGTCAATACATTTGCTGCAGAAAAACTTCACGCAGGATTCGCAATAATAATCAGCTGATTCCTCTAGTTTCTTTTCTTCGCAGGTCGAACACAAGAAGTCTTGGACCATGTCAGATCCACTTTCAATGGTGGGTTGCGAAAAGGTTGCCATTTTGTTGACCACTGAAGCTTTTTATCTCTAAATCTTTGATTTTACTCAAATAATAAGGTATCTTGTCTTATTGATTGTCAACAAAACAAAACACACTAATTTAGCTATTGTCCAATGTTTATCAACAAGTGATGTCCAGCTTAACAAAGTCAAACACAAATCAACTTTAAGTTTGTTTGCAAGGTTTTAACTCGGCAACACCCAGAACGGTGTGTAGAAATACCGAATTTCCCGTAATTACCGAAATCCCCCGAAATCCCCGAAATCCCCAGAAATACCCAGAAATCCCCAATAATATTTATTATTTATCAAAATACTGCGGATATTAAGATAGAATATTGCAAAATACAATCAATTCACTGATGAAAAATTGTTTTTATCCATGTTTGGTAGTGAAAAACTAAAATATATACATAATTATTGGGATTCCGAGTATGAATCCATAGTGCATGTTTTCACAAGCACGATCAGGTACAGAAATCCCCGCTGTAAAGCTCTTCAAGTGTCAAAAAAATCATCTGTGTGGCTTTTTGATATTAGAAAGAAGAGGTACAGACAAAAACTTAACAACAATATCCCACTTCTTTTGAAAAATATTGACTTGTAGCGAGGATTTCGGTTATTCTACATTCGCCCACAGAGTACCGAAATCCCCCATATTTACATCTGAAAGAGTCAAAAATATCATTTGTATTCTTGGTTTTTGGTTTTGCTTGAATGTTTACGTGCAAAAAATAATATTAATGTTAATTATTAAGCACACTTGACAGCATAAGTTGCCTCTTAGGGGGGATTACGGTAATTCTACATTCGCCCGCCGAGTACCGAAATCCCCCATATTCACGCCTTACAGGGTCAATATGTCATCGGTATGATTGTTTCTTGGCATCGCATAACTGTTGATGTACAAATAATGATATTCATATTAATTTTTAAGCACTCTTGACACCATACGCTGCCTATTAGCGGGGATTTCGGTAATTCTACACAAGAGCATAGACGCGCGCCGGTACCGAAATCCCCACTGTACAAACCTTCAAGAGTAAAAAAAAAATCATCATAGTGCTTACTTGTTGTAGAAATCGGTCAGACAGACAAAAAACTATCAACAATATCCCCTGGTGACTTCTGTTGAAAAAGTATCACTTAGGCCAGGGATTTCGGTAATTCTTCATTCGCCCGCCGAGTACCAAAATCCCCCATATTTGCGCCTTATAGGGTCAATATGTCATCGGTATGATTGTTTCTTGGCATCGCATAACTGTTAATGTACAATTTAACAAATAATGATATTAGTATTATTTTTAAGCACTCTTGACACCATACGCTGCCTCTTAGTGGGGATTTCGGTAATTCTACACAAGAGCACAGACGAGCGCCGGTACCAAAATCCCCACTGCAAGAGTAAAAAAAAATCATTATTGTGCTTACTTATTGTAAAAATCAGTCAGACAGACAAAAAACTATCAACAATATCCCCTGGTGACTTCTGTTGAAAAATTATCACTATATAATCCACCCCTTTTTTGTTTTTGTCGGCGATTATATGAGCCTTGTCATATATATGATTATATTCATGAGCGATTATATGATGCATGTGCGTAAAGTGTCGTCCCAGATAAAACTGTGCAGTCCGCACAGGCTAATCAGGGACGACACTTTCCGCGTAAACTTATTGTTAAGGAGGGACTTCCTTGAAACTAAAAATACCATAAAAGCGGAAAGTGTCGTCCCTTGCGGACTGCTGTTTGACCGATTTCTACAATAAGTAAGCACTATAATGATTTTTTTAACTCTTGCAGGTTTGTACAGTGGGGATTTCGGTACCGGCGCGCGTCTATGCTCTTGTGTAGAATTACCGAAATCCCCGCTAAGAGGCAGCGTATGGTGTCAGGAGTGCTTAAAAATAATACTAATATCATTATTTGTTAAATTGTACATTAACAGTTTTGCGATGCCAAGAAACAATCATACCGATGACATATTGACACTATAAGGCGCAAATATGGGGGATTTCGGTACTCGGCGGGCGAATGTAGAATTACCGAAAATCCTGGCATAAGTGATAATTTTTCAACAGAAGTTACCAAAGGGGATATTGTTGATAGTTTTTTGTCTGTCTGACTGATTTCTACAATAAGTAAGCACTATAATGATTTTTTGGACTCTTGCAGGTTGGTACAGTTGGGATTTCGGTACCGGCGCGCGTCTATGCTCTTGTGTAGAATTACCGAAATCCCCGCTAAGAGGCAGCGTATGGTGTCAAGAGTGCTTAAAAATAATAATTAATATCATTATTTGTTAAATTGTACATTAACAGTTGTGCGATGCCAGGAAACAATCATACCGATGGCATATTGACCCTATTAGGCGTGAATATGGGGGATTTCGGTACTCGGCGGGCGAATGTAGAATTACCGAAATCCCTGGCCTAAGTGATACTTTTTCAACTGAATTCACCAAAGGGGATATTGTTGATAGTTTTTTGTCTGTCTGACTGATTTCTACAATAGCTAAGCAATATAATTATTCTTTTGTCTCTTGCAGGTTTGTACAGCGGGGATTTCGGTACCGGCGCGTGTCTATGCTCTTGTGTAGAATTACCGAAGTCCCCGCTAAGAGGCAGCGTATGGTGTCAAGAGTGCTTAAAAATAATACTAATATCATTATTTGTTAAATTGTACATTAACAGTTATGCGATGCCAAGAAACAATCATACCGATGACATATTGACCCTGTAAGGCGTGAATATGGGGGATTTCGGTACTCGGCGGGCGAATGTAGAATTACCGAAATCCCTGGCCTAAGTGATAATTTTTCAACAGAAGTCACCAGGGGATATTGTTGATAGTTTTTTGTCTGTCTGACTGATTTCTACAATAAGTAACCACTAAAATGATTTTTTTTATTCTTGAAGGTTTGTACAGTGGGGATTTCGGTACCGGCGCGCGTCTATGCTCTTGTGTAGAATTACCGAAATCCCCGCTAAGAGGCAGCGTATGGTGTCAAGAGTGCTTAAAAATTAATATTTATATCATTATTTGTACATCAACTGTTATGCGATGCCAAGAAACAATCATACCGATGACATATTGACCCTGTAAGGCGTAAATATGGGGGATTTACGTACTCGGCGGGCGAATGTAGAATTACCGAAATCCCCCCTAAGAGGCAACTTATGCTGTCAAGTGTGCTTAATAATTAACATTTATATTATTTTTTGCACGTAAACATTCAAGCAAAGCCAAAAACCAAGAATACAAATGATATTTTTGACTCTTTCAGATGTAAATATGGGGGATTTCGGTACTCTGTGGGCGAATGTAGAATAACCGAAATCCTCGCTACAAGTCAATATTTTTCAAAAGAAGTGGGATATTGTTGTTAAGTTTTTGTCTGTACCTCTTCTTTCTAATATCAAAAAGCCACCCAGATGATTTTTTTGACACTTGAAGAGCTTTACAGCGGGGATTTCTGTACCTCATCGTGCTTGTGAAAACATGCACTATGGATTCATACTCGGAATCTCAATAATTATGTATATATTTTAGTTTTTTACTACCAAACATGGATAAAAACAATTTTTCATCAGTGAATTGATTATATTTTGCAATATTCTATCTTAATATCCGCAGTATTTTGATAAATAATAAATATTATTGGGGATTTTGGGGGATTTCGGTAATTACGGGGAATTCGGTATTTCTACACACCCGTTTTAACTCCAGTAAACAAAGTACTTGGGTCACCGGCATTCTATACATAGATGGTGACGTCACTACGCTATTGTCACCTCTATAGGTCACAATATACTAAATAGTTTCCCTATATAGTTCAATGTAAAAGCGACAACTTTGAGCGAAAATAAATGCAACATTTTGCACATAGAGACCCCCATAACCATACCTTTTCTTAAAGGCCATTCTAAGCGGAATCGATTTATGCAATAAAAAAGATATGTCATGTTCAAACCAAAAAAGAACTTGACGCTAATCAAAATCGACTGTTTTTGCAACTTTTTTTTCGGCCGTTTCTTAGTGGAATGTAACCTTTTTCAGTGCAAAGATAAAACCCGAACAATAGTTTAAGATGTAAAATATGCCTTCGGGTCAACTATGATATTTTTTTAGAGAGTACAGCGCCTACATGAAACGAGTATTTAGTATATTGTAACCTAAAGACCGGTGTGACACAATGGTGTCACCGGTCATGTGACATAAAAGGTTTATGGACGTTTCATGCCACTACTAGTTCGTGCCACTGATATTTGTGTTGAAAAGGGGTAGACGTTTCGTCCCACTGATAATAATAGGCGGATAGGTGTGAATAATGCCGTATAGGTGTGAATGATATTGGGATTTTAATAAATGTAGAAACTTACAACAATTTTGACAATTATAATGATAAATAACAAACAAATAAAATGATGTATCGTTAGTATACTATTATTTGTAAATAGTGTGATATATGCGATAAACATAAAGCATAAAGTGTTTAATTTTTTATAAATCATGTGTTCGTGCGTGTAATAATAACATTTTGCATAGTTCATTATGTTTAATAAAAATAAAATATGAAATGCTGTTATTTTCTATGCTTCAATTGTATGTATTAAATACATAAATAATAATATATAACATGAATGAACAATAATACAATTTAAAATAAAGTTGGTCTTTTTCTTTTAAGAAAAGCTTATGCTTTACTATCGACTCACAAACTTTCAATTAGCTGTATGTGTCTTTACGTAATTAGCAAACAATTAATAACCGAATCGGGCCTTTAATTTACCGACACGGGCCTTTAATGGCCAATTAGTAACCTATTAGTAAACAACTCACCGCTTTAAATATGATACAAACTGTGTAATTCACTGAAAGAGTAAATAAAGTAAGTTGAAACCACAGTATATAATACCGCCAGACGGTACGAACGAACAACGACGTTGAAGGTATTTTTTTTTTACATATATAGAATAATAAAGCAATATATTATTTTCGATTGATAGTTATAATTGAAATATTATCTTATAAAAACTAATATATCATATTGTCGTTGGATAGTTATAATTTAAATATTATTATATACAAACTAATATACACCATAGTTCACAACATATTTCTATTTTCCAGGATGGCATCGCAGAATCAACGGTCGAGCAGGGCGTCCCGACCTAGAGTTTTACGTGCTCGTCCCCCTGTTGCGCCGTGAGGCAGAAACAGTGGATCTGACAATCCGCCTTGTGTCGGAGCACGCCATGACTCGGGTACACCGGAAAATCTTCAAAGAAGTGCACGGGCGGCTCTTTGAGATCTGGGAGAAGTACGAAGACGATGACATGACAACTTCTCAACTGCTGAGAGCGTGCAGCCATATCATCGGGCTTGGAGCGAGCACAACCCAGGATGACATCCATGATGAGGACTTCTGAAATGCAATACATTGTATACTAGTATATGATTTGTGCATGTGTATGATAGGATAGTATGCTGTTGTATTTGTGTTTCTATATTTGTGCCATTTTTTATATATGTATGAAAACAATGTTTGAATATATTTATGTAATAAATCTAGATATTGTTAAAATGTATGCATGCATTCACTTCTGATGTTGTTAATGTCAATTTATTGCAAATATTTGTATATATTTATGTAATCTCTGCTATTTTTTTTTAATGTATGTTTGCATTCACTTTTGATGTTTTAATATATTTATGTAATGTATTGTTAATGTATTATATGAAGCATTTAAATTGACTCTTAAACAATCTTGAAATTAAACAATGTTGTTTTCCCATTGAACAGATGTTACAATGAAAGGTGCGAAAGTTTGATTTCACACCTATACGGTATTATTCACACCTATCCGCCTATATATTATCAGTGGAACGAAACGTCCAATGCGTAGCGGATCCGTGGTCTAGTGGTAACACACTGGCTTCACAATCCAGAGATCGCTGGTTCGATCCCCCGCTGCACCTAACCTACTAACTCGTCTTTCGCATGAGACGTTAAACCGAGGTGCAGTGTACTAGGTGCTATACACCGGGCACTAAAAGACCCAGGGTCACCTCTGGAACGGGGTGTCTCCTGTATCTTGCACTATCCCCCGTAACCAACTAACACGTCTTTCTGGGGGCGATGGCCATATGGGAGACAATCCCGGTGCACTCGATAAAAAAGAAAAACAACAACAACGTCCAATGCCGTAGCGGATCCATGGTCTAGTGGTAACACACTGGCTTCACAATCCAGAGATCGCTGGTTCGATCCCCCGCTGCACCTAACCTACTAACTCGTCTTTCGCATGAGACGTTAAACCGAGGTGCAGTGTACTAGGTGCTATACACCGGGCCCTAAAAGACCCAGGGTCACCTCTGGAACGGGGTGTCTCCTGTATCTTGCACTATCCCCGTAACCAACTTACACGTCTTTCTGGGGGCGATGGCCATATGGGAGACAATCCCGGTGCACTCGATAAAAAATAATGAAGAAGAACGTCCAATGCTCTCCTACACAAATATCAGTGGCACGAACTGGTAGTGGCACGAAACGGCCAGCACCCACATAAAACAATCCATGGTTTCCGGATGATAACTCAAGAACGCTTAGGCCTTGGATCATGAAACTTCATAGGTACATTGATCATGACTGGCAGATAAC
Source organism: Dreissena polymorpha (assembly GCF_020536995.1). Lineage (NCBI taxonomy): Eukaryota > Metazoa > Mollusca > Bivalvia > Myida > Dreissenidae > Dreissena > Dreissena polymorpha. Next base: position 50,400,390 of record NC_068369.1, read on the forward strand.
CCCTATTGATTTTAAGGTCACTAGGTCAAAGGTCAAGGTCACAGTGACTCGAAATAGTAAAATGGTTTCCGGATTATAAATCAAGAATTCTTACGCCTAGCACGGACTCTAGATTACACGGATAAGAAACGGGACCGTTACGCCAAATATCTTGTTGTGTCTAAGTCACGTGACCGTGTCGTAACTATCGATCTTTTATCAAGGCGCCGAATAATAATCCAATTATTAATTGACAGTGCAAACTAATTAAATTAGCAGGTGTTAACCGCGTTCACAAAGTTGTCATTAATATTCATTTTCGGTTTCGTTACCGTTTTGAAGAATCCGCTATTGTTTTGATTTATTTTATGTTTGGCGTCCTTGGATATTTAACAACATCAAGAACGTTGTCGCTATTACTCATTGATGCGGTTAACAAAGAATTCCGAACTGCGAAATTATGTTGCATCATGTGCGCCAACTATGTGTGTTTCAGAGTTTATTTACAGGTCCTACTGGCCTCTTCACGAGGTTACGGTAGCCCGATCTTCCCCTGTGACCTCTCAGGAGAAAAAGATTAATTTTAGAGTCAAAGTTGGTCAAATTTACCCCGGTTTCCCGGGTATTCGCCAAAAACTTTAATTTTTAAAAGAGTTTGTTGCACGTTGGCCAATGAGACCTTAATGTGCTAGCTACCTAAAGGTGGTGATGAGGAGCGGATCCCGCCGAGTGTCCCGCACATTACTAATGTACAAGACACTCAACGCGATCCACAACCCAACACCACCCGGTACATAGGACCCGGAACACACACACGTATCGCTCTCACACCCCCACTCATTACGGGTGGCGCGTATGAGAGCGCCACGCCCGTGCGTTCCGGGTTCCTTGGTGGTGATGTGTATGGTTGTGTATAGTGTGTGGAATGTGATTGTTGTGCATTTGTCTGGAGCGGAAGAGGAGGTGTCTGTCAGTAATTTACGGTCGTCGGTCAGTCGTGAAGGGTTGTATATTGTTGCAGTTCCCAGATCGCAGAACCCGCCGCCCCGCACAAGCGCACCCACGCCGAGCGAGCCCGAGCCCCCCCCCCCCCTCGCGCCCGCATACTGCCCCGGCCCGAGCACCCAACCGCTGAAGACCCCCGAGACAAGCACCCTCATCCACCCACTTGCTGCGCGCGACAACAAATCAGTCGAGAACCAACCATGGAGCCATCCAAAGCCCTATCCAGAGTCACCATCGTTCCTTCCCACCCGCCTGCCAAACATCCAGACCGTGTATCAAGCTGGGATGTATTAATTTTGCTGTTATGTTGTATTTGCTTTTATAATTGGATAGGTAAAGTAAATAAATGATCTAAAAACTCCGTTGATATATCGTACTATTTATTTATGTTTGATGTTAATTTGTAAAACTCATGGTATTATAGATTATGTCCTGTGCTCTAGCTTTCATTTACCCAAGTGTGGTTGTTGTGCTCTCCGCCCCATGAGAGGTGTTAGTGGGGGTTCGAGCAGGATACAGGCAACGCCCCGATTCCAGAGGCGCCCCTGGTTCTTTTAAGTGCCCGGTGTTTAGCACCGATACACTGCACCCCCGTTTAACGTCCCTCGCGGAGGACATATTAGTACATAGTGTTAGTATTGGTGTTTATATACATGTGTAGTTCTGCTGTTTTGTGCCATAGCTTGCGGTAACGTGGGCTCTCTCTGTTGTTATTTGGTATGTAGTTTGGATGTTACTGCGTAGGGTAGGCTAGTTTTTGAAAGATCATGTATACGATGATAGAAGAAGGGGACTATGTTTGTTTGATTGGGCCGAGATGACTAGTTCGTTGGGGGCAGACAATCTTTTTGTAAATTCTTTCTTATTGATGTGTTAAGTGTCTTGTGAGACAGTGGTGTTGTAAGGGCCAGACTAGTTTTGATAGGTCATTTATTTGATGAAAGAAGAGAGGGGCTGAGTTTGGGTAAATTTGGTATTAGGGAGAGCGCACACGTTAGTGTTTCTGGTTATACAAGCAAAGACAGCATTCCTATGTGTTTGTGTAGTATGCCAGGTTTAGTATTGTGGTCTGGTCTGGGGCATGTCGAGCTAAGGGCTCGAGCCGGCTACATAGGAGTATATAAAGGTTAGTGTACCAATGAACTGCAAACAGTAATTCTTTTCAGTATTTTTCAAGAGGGACGGCATGTAGCGTTTCTCGCTGAGGACATATTAGTATATAGTGTTAGTAATGGTACATATAGAGATCTGCTGCCTTGTGTCATATGTTATAGTAGCTTGGGCACTCTCTGTTGCTTTTTTGGGTAATGGTTGTATGTTGATTTGAGGGTCAGACTAGATTTTTGACAGATCATGTATTAGATGATAGAAGAGAGGGACTGAGTGTGTGTAAATGGACCAAGATGGCTATTTTGTTTTGTGGGCTTTGACAATTTCGAGATTTTCTTTCTTCTTTCTGAGGTGATTGCCTGTGTCACTGTGGTGTTGTGAGGGCCAGACTTTGTTTTTGATAGATCATTTATTTGATGATAGAAGAGGTGGGCTGTGGTTATGGTAGTTTGGTATTAGGAGAGTGAGCGCTTTACTGGTTCGGGTTATGTATGATATCAGAGGCAGCAGTTCTATTTGCTATTGTGGCTATTTCAATGGTTAGTAAATAAATGGACTGCAATGAGTTATTCTATCTATACACTGAGAAACAAATATACTAATTATCACCACTTTTCTTTTTTTGGTAATCTTGGGTGGGTCGTGTCGACAGAGCCGCAGTGCGAGGAGGGGGCGCCTCACCACCCCAGCCGACACGCTCCATCCAACATTTTTTGTTTTTAAATATAATGCATATATAAAATGGTTGTGATATCTACATTTAAAGGGGTTGTACTGAAGGTTTCTCTATTGAGTTACCTGAGTGCGCACTTGATGCGGCTTCCGTCTCTGTGCGGAAGTGTAGTGTCTGCGTGCTTACCCCACTACAGTCGTCGTCGGCTGCTGCGTGCTGGGTGCAGCGACAAAAATTTAAAATACCGAGGACCAGCACAGGGGGGGAGGGTCTCGCGGAACCCGGATACTGTTAGCCCGATTTTTTGGTTTACAAAAGGGGGGGGATTTTAGATTTGTCCATATCTTTACATAGTGGTTACAGATGTTCGTTTTTATTTTTATCAAGCGTACCTATCCGTCATTGATTCTGGTAGCGTGCCCTTAGCGTTAAGTTGCGTTTATGTTGTACGGTCGCGGTTGTTAACGTGACAGGCGGCCGATATATTACATGATTTGGTTGACAGTTATATTCGGTACCGTAATCCCTTCCGTCGTTTTAGTAAGAGAGTGTTGTTGATGTTTTACTGGGTAGCTTGTCAGCCCTTGCCCGTCCGTGGCGTCGTCACAGGGCACAGACCAGGGGGCCCCACTGACATACAGGTGTGACCCGTTGGCTATGCCCTGCGACGAATAACTATAGGTCGGTTGTCATATCCGCGTTATGCTCAGGCCGTGATAATACCGTAGGTTCACTCAATGCGGGCCCGGGCGAGCATCCCCAGTGACATACGGAAGTGACCGTCGTCCGTGCCCGCACAGAGGGTTCCCTTATGGCTATAGTCCACGGACGGGGTCCGGCAGACAGGGTAGATGTTATGTAGTTACCTAAATGTGTTTTTAGTCCGGCACCGGTACGCGCTTTATTCGCACTTTTGTAAGTTACGCGATTTGTTTATACGCATATTTTTGCTATTTCGGATAAGCCTAAGGAAGATAGTTTATGCAAGAAGACTCTGGATAGTTAGTATGCCCTACTGTATCGATTTATTTTATAGATTAAGTGCAGGTATGCATCTAGTTTTACCCTTAATTTTGATTTTAATGCGATTTTCCTTATATCGTGCGCCAACTATCCAACCGGCTCTCATTATATTATTAGCAGACGACAAATGTTGATTCTGATTGGATGATTAAAATACACTGTTTCTGTTTAAGACATTACCGCAAGTGATCGGTGACTGATTAGATAATTGATTGCACTTTGTTATCGGATTATAAACAATACACAGTGTACAAACACATGGTCAGCGTGTTTATTCTACGTATGTCTGTCAATAAACCGGGTTACCGCTCTTATAGATTTATAGTAGCCCGGCGGGCGTCAGCTGGAAAATTTCAGTAGCCCGATGAAAAATTTCGGTAGCCCCCGGGCTCCGGGCAATGGATTTGTCGGACCGTTCCATAATTTAGTAATTACCCAATTATCTCCCCTGAATACTCTCCGCGTCCGCCATTACACTACTGCCAAACAACCGGTAACATATATATATACATATACATATATAGAAAACATGTATGAACATTTCAATAATTTATATAGTAATGATATAAACGACATGTCCAATGAAAACATTGACAATATTCATGACAACACTAGCAACAGCGAAACAAATGATTTTCTTGACTCCCCGATAACAGAGAATGAAATACAACAAGCATTATCAACACAACACAACGGAAAATCAAGCGGGCCGGATCAGATACCAGCTGAACTAATCAAAGCTTCATACACCATCATAAAACCACATCTGACACATATATTCAATAACATATTTGAAAGTGGAAATTACCCGAAAGATTGGGGACTAGGTTACATTACACCAATTTATAAAAGTGGTGACCCAAATCAAGCAGAAAACTATCGCGGAATAACCCTAAATAATATAATATCAAAGATTTATTCACAAGTGTTATTAAACCGACTAACCAAATGGTGCGAATCGAACAAATCAATATCTGAATTCCAATACGGTTATCAAAAAGGCAAAAGTACTGTAGATTGTATTTTTATACTAAACAGTCTAATAAATAAAGTACTAAATTCGGGCCAAAAATTATACTGCATTTTCATTGATTATGCTAAATGCTATGATAGCATAAACCGTGCACTATTATGGCAAAAACTGATATCGCAAAAAATTAGTACCAAATTTGTATCCGCGTTTCGAGCTATGTATACTTCTGTTAAGGCAGCCGTTAAAATGAAATCACAAATATCCGATCATATAATATCTAATACAGGAGTAAAACAAGGAGACCCGTGTTCAAGCATACTTTTTTTAATGTTCGTCAATGATATGGTAGAGAACATAAACTCAAACATAGAAGGAATTATAACGATTAACGACATTAAGTTTTTCTTGTTATCATACGCAGATGATCAAGTTCTATTTTCGACATCACCAACATCATTACAATCAATGTTGAATGACATTGAAAATTACTGCATATTATCTCAACTTAAAATTAATACACGTAAAACAAAGGTCTTGATCTTTGAAAAAAGTAATCGCCATACAAATTATAACTTTTACCTCTACGGGGAATTATTAGAAATAGTGACATCTTTCAAGTACTTAGGTATAACACTATTTAAGAATGGTAACTGGTATAAAACAGCCCAAACACTAGCAGAACGTGGAAATAGATCTCTACATAAACTTTTCACTATTATTAATCAATACGAATTCTCAACACGCGAACAATTAAACCTATTTGATAAACTAGTCACCCCAGCCCTACACTATTCAGCAGAAGTATGGGGATTTACGAAAGGTAAAGAAATCGAAATAATACATACAAAACTACTTCGAAAAATCTTAAAAGTAAACAAATCTACAAATCTAGCTGGTATGTACGGAGAATTAGGACGATACCCGCTATACATAATACGCAAATTACAAATATTCCGCTATTGGTTAAAAATACTTAAATCAAGTGATAACAGTATCACAAAAACAATATACTCTGTGATATTTAACGATGCACAACAAAATATCACATACAACCATCGAAATTGGGCGTCACACATAAGAAACACTCTTGACGAGCTTGGGTTAAGCAATATATGGGCGGATCAAACAACTATCATAAATCAAACCGATCAAACATTCATCTACAACACAATTAAACAACGTTTATTAGATAATTACAAACAAAGCTGGTATAGTGAAATAAATAATTCCCCTAGACTCATGAGCTATTGTAGATTTAAACACACTTTTGAGTTAGAACCATATCTTGATTTTATAACAAATAAGAAATACAAAACATAACTTACACGATTTCGATTATCGTCACATAGATTAGAAATCGAAAGAGGTCGTTATAATAACATACTACGCGATAATAGAAAATGTAAGTTTTGCAACGGACACGCTATAGAAAACGAGTATCACTTTCTACTTGTTTGTCCTTTATATAGAGAAATTAGAAAGAAACATTTAAAATCATATTTTCAAAGGTGGCCAACGTTCAATAAATTTGACTTTCTATTGCAGTCGGCAAATAAAAGAGACATAATAAGCCTTGCTAAATATATTTTCAATGCTAATGAAATGCGTAATAATAAAGACAATCAGTTATAATTGTTAACTTCTACAAGACAAAGCCATGTTATTTTTTATTTTATTTTTTTCATTGAATATGTTTGTATAATTAAAATAATTCTACATTTTCCTCGTATAACAGTTGATGATATAATTATATTGATTACTGCTGTACGTACTACTGTTTTTTGTAAACTTCTCTTATTGAATATTGAATCAATGTATGTTTAACACACACACTGCGTAACTTTCTGTTTTGTGGCAAAAAAGCATTGTATTATGCTTATATGCTAATAAAGGTTGTTGTTGTTGTTGTTATATATAAGAGAGCACCGATTATTCAACGGGTGAATTTCTTTCTTTTTGTAAAACGTTTTTGTTTGTCATGCAAATTGTATGAAATAAAGTTTTTCTGCTAGAGGAGATATTAAGCTAGTGTTATAACAGAAAAATGTTTGAACAACGTGCATTTTTTAGGTATTTGTCTAGGAAAGTAAACACGTTGACACATTAAAAAAACCATTTAATTAAACTAAATGCAATATTTATCATTTGATTATATGCATCAATCTTAAAATCGCGTAATCCTTTGCATTCCAGTGTTGAATTGCCCGTTTGTTCTGCATAATCCGATTATCTCGTTTTGATCAGATATTATCCAGACTTAACTAACAACATGGCGTCATCCCGGGGTGTCATAAACCACACTGGGTGGCAGATGACAGTCTGGTCATTAAACACAATTGATGATGCCACCATGTCTTCTCTTTCTGGTAGTATTAAGCAGTCATTTGGTTTAATATTTTACCCCCGACATACTTAACAGTTGCGTTCATTAGATATGTTACATATTGTACAAATTAAAAGTTATGTCCAATATAGAATATCAGAAATTGTACACCGTAAAGATACTAGCCCGTTTAATCCCTGGTTTAATTTATGAAAAAAAGTATTTGATAATTATAAAATTTACCTAAAAACATAACATTTAACGTATTTAGCGGGTATCGGTTAATTAAAACTACGTCATTTCGTATGAAGATTTAATGTTACGGCAATGCACGAACGACATCATAAAAACAAGAAATTACATTTGACACGAACGGGGGTAAATAATGTTTAAAAAAATATATTAATATAGATATATGTGTGTTAAAATGTTAGATATTTGCCACTCATACTCACTAGTAACGAGTTTTCAATATACATGAATACACAGTTCAAATTGCATCATGTAAAGTTGTGTTTTTCAGTTGTATGTTAATATTCCTCAATAGCGTCATTCTCTGTACAAAACCCATCAAATTAAAATTACATGTAAATACTGTCATGCACTTCGCTTTTAATAGGGCTTTTTAGTACGTTTATTTTCAATGCACCCCTTACACTTTCTATTACTCACGTGTTTATCACACTAACGTACTCATGCCATTCATAATTATATTTTTATAATTAGATGTATTACTATTGTAATTTATTGGAGCTTTTCTGCAAAAAATATGATGGCTTATGCATAGAGCTCTTTGTTGTGCCAAATTGTTGGCCTTTCAGTCTTCAGATAATCTTTAATTTGATGCTTATGCCGCGTTTTTAAAGTTGCAAATAAATGTATTAATAAATTCGTTTGGCGCTTAATAATATATTTTTGAAATATTATTTAGGTGTTTTTGTGTGTGGATTAATTGACTAAACATTTGGTGTCGTTATCCATATGTTTTGCGTTACTTCAAAGACCTATAAAATACATTTTTTTAGTATTTTTTAGCTTTATAGCTGTTAAATGATTCACAGATTCACAGATATATCACATACATCACATTCTCTTCATCTTCCGAATAATCACATAAAATATCGTCAAGATCAATATCACTCTCTCATGATAAAAAGCTCGTTTTTTAACGTGACAAAATTCCATCTAAAAAAATTAAATATAAATCCAAACCACAATTTTTTATCTTTGATATCAGTTAGAACAAGAAAAATAATGGAAGGCGTATCAAAAATATCATACCGTACTTAATATAATATGTTATGATTTTGGAATGTAGATTTTTACCAAATGAGACCAATTACAAACAATTAGCGGTAATTAATTGCGCGAGAATCTTTAATAAGTATTAATTAAAATATAAATTGCTTGATGTTGCGGCTATTAACATCAACACAACAATACATGCGTGAATTGTTTGTGAAACGTTAAAAGTAACAAGTCTAATCAAAGACATAGTATGAGCGACTGAACCGGCAAATTTTCGCCGATGATTACCACTTGATTACAGATATAAAAAAAGCAAATACACGAAAGCATTTTAAACATTTTATTTGTAACAATCCATCTCAACTTCAAACAATCATTTAAACAACAAAAATGTGATAATCGCCTCACATTAATTCATTAAGTAATTTATTTATCCGACAACGGTTAAGCGGGTATTCACTACGTCTTTGGCTTTTGGAATCGCAGACTCGCACCAGTTAGCAGCAGTGTAATGGCGGACAGTCACGTGACTGACAATATGGCGGCGGTCAATTTATCGATTATGGAACGGTCTATAGTACCAGAAAGGCCGTTTACCAAAAAGGCCGCACCAAAAAGGCCGCATAAGTGAATCAAAAAGTCCTCATGTTATACCAAAAAGGCCTTACAATATTTTTATTATGATTGAATAGTTATGCTGAATATAATTATCATATCTATTAAATAGTCATAACTTTTTTATTAGTCTACTTCAAAGCCGTTAATGTTATAATCATAGTCGGCAAAATTATCGCATAGATCCACAGTATGAATTGTTCGTTAGTCACAATATTTTTCCTTGAGTAATAGATGTATCAGTTTTTTAATTAAAAGCCGTTAATTTTGAAATCAAAGTCGGCATAAATATCGCCAATAAGCACGTAGGAATTATCCGTTTATGAAAATTATATTTTTTCTGAACTTTCTGTTTGCATCTAAAAGTGTAACAAATGAGTAATAATAAAGGTGTTGTAAACTTACGTGGCGGCCAAATGAATGATCCAGAATTATTGAGAAATATATAACCCGTTTATGTGTCAAAGTTGTCTATAGTAGTTGCTTTTTTTATTCATTAATTGGAAAGTATACCGGACTTTATTTGGCGTTTGAAATATAGTGTTTTTAAATTGTGTAAATGATACGTATTTCTTCACGAGTGTTAATTTATTGTGTGATGACATTGTGTGAGTGTTTCGGTATGGCCTCCTACCGTATAACTAAGTAAATGTCGTCATAAAAGTAACACACAATATAAAGTGTACTAATCTGGGCTAATCTGGGACGACACTTTACGCACATGCATTAAGCCCAATTTTCTCAGAACAAGACACATTGTATTTCCTCCCACACAATGATGAGGGACACATTGATGAGCTGCTGTTAATAGTTTGCTTTGTAAGGAAGTAAGTTTGTTGGTCTGTCCATCATTTCTGGCAGGTAACTTTTGTGAATGATTAGCCTGCGCAATAAAAATGGCAATAATGATCATATGACGATGAAATGTTGCACGCAAAAACCTGCCCTTTTTATAAGGCCTCTGTCATTGTTTATTTGACAATATTCAACTTTAATGTGAACATGTTTTCTTAAATAATATGAGCTTCTGGGAAACTGGTCTTGATGCATGTGCTTAAAGTGTCGACCAAGATAAGCCTAGGCAGTCGTAAAGTGTCGACCAAGATAAGCCTAGGCAGTCGTAAAGTGTCGACAAAGATAAGCCTAGGCAGTCCTAAAGTGTTGACCAAGATAAGCCTAGGCAGTCCTAAAGTTTCGACCAAGATAAGCCTAGGCAGTCCTAAAGTGTCGACCAAGATAAGCCTAGGCAGTCCTAAAGTGTCGACCAAGATAAGCCTAGGCAGTCCTAAAGTGTCGACAAAGATAAGCCTAGGCAGTCCACAAAGGCTAATCAAGAAAAAACTGTGTTTGCTTTTATGGTATTGTTTTAAGGAGTTCTCTTCTTAGGGAAAATCCAGTTTAGACAGAGAGTGTCAAAGCTGATAAGCCTGTGTGGACTACCCAGGCTAATCTGGGAGGACACTATGCGCATGCATCAAATTATGTTGTTCCAAAGGGAAGATCGTTCAGTTTTGAGCCCAAAGTTCATGCCTCGGATTGTGACAGCTCTTTAGAAGACTAATGATTAGTCAGATATAATAATAATGTTTCTACAATGTTATTGAATATAATTTTGTAAATGTTTTGTCTCCATGGATTTGAAACCATATTTTTCATATATGTTATATTTCTGATCTGTGATCTAGGATTGTAACTTAAAAAAAGTATTGCACAAACTATTGCAACAACTGGGAGGTCACGTGTTTGATCCCTACTCATAGGTTTCTTGAGATCACTCCCATAGACACAAAGTACTGGTTCTACCCGGGACACGGACTTGGGAGGGCTTAAATAAGCCTTAGGCTTTCGATGCAATAAAGTGGAAATAAATAGTTAACTAATCTGTTTCAGGTTTGCCATGATGGCTTCTCGTGCCATGCGCTGCTCTAACATGTTCAGTGATTCAAACTCTGACGACTTTGACGACTACTTGGGCAGCGACGAGTACGAGCTTCTTTGTCAGGGGATCAAACCCTGGGACCCTGAGGCTGGCGCTGCACTGGCGGTGCTTAACGGGTGGTAGTTACTTGCTCCGTGACAGTTTTGTGATCCATTGTGGACTAGGGATGGGAAACATCGGCTCCAACACAGTTTTGTGGATAATTGTGGACTAGAGCTGTGAATCTTTTACACTGACAGTTCAATTGTCAAAAGACTAGGGTGGGGAGTGACAGTTTTGTGATCATTTGTGGACTTAGGCTGGGAATCTTTGACACTGTGACTGTTATAAGGTCAAAAGAATAGGGCTGGGAATATTTCACACTCGCACAAATTTTGTGGATAACAGGCTGGGGTCTCTGCCACTGTAGAAGTTTTGTGATTTGCAAACGACTGCTGGAGATAAGCTGCCTGGTGAATATTTGGTGCTGTAATGTTGTAGGACTATGATTCAGTATTTAAAAATTATTCAGTTATTTTCTTTCTTTATTGTGCTAGACATAACATTTTGCAGTTCAATAATACTGCTTTACATGCATGTTGGGATAATGTTTAAAAATAAATTTTGCATCAAATTTTGTTCATTGAAATACAGTAAATACTGCGAAAAAACTCAGTGTTAACTAAGTCACTTGATTACCACAAAGTAATATCAACGTGAAAATTGGCTTAGTCACTTGATCACCACAAAGAAAATTGGCTCAAATCTCGCCAACAGTTGGTGTGAAAGAATCTGAAAACAATTTCCCTACATTTGGATGGAACTAATCATGACGTCATGATTGCTAATTTCTCTTTACCTGTTACGTTTTCAATGGCTACAAGTAACAATGATTTGAAACATGCATCGTAAAACTTGTAAAAGCTGTCAATCATTAAAAAGATCGATAGCCCATAATACGAAGCACAAGCTATTTTACCACCTGTATTATAGTTAAACGCAAACAAACAAACACAAATATATATGTTCTGTATTTATTTATACGGAGAATGTATATAAGTATATACATCATTATCTTTTAATTTCGTTTATTGTCTTTGATCCAATCTGCTGCGTGGAGGCTGTATAATCTTCTGTAACAACACTGAAAAACACAATACACACAATGGGTAATAAAGTTGTTAACAATTAGCGCTAATCATTACAATTCTACCTAAACTAAGTCAACGAAGTCCATACAGCAGTACTGCTCTCGCGTTTCAGAGCAATGTTATGTGTCAGTTAAGTACACTGTGTAATCTACACCCTTTTGTTTCAAAACCGGATTTATCTTGATTACGAAACAGACGGACGATGTATGCGTGGATTCAGTTGGATTTTAGTGCCTCATGCCTTTGGTAATTCGGTCTTAATTTGTTCAAATATGGGACATAATTGTTCGTTAGGATCTTGAATTCGTCAATCGGTCTACTGACGATATACACGCAAATAAATGCCGGGCGATTAATAATGGTTTCACAGTAATTCAAATCTGCTCTCAGACTGTGAACATTTGTTCTCTTAACACAAGGATATCAGTAAAACTGATTGATGCTCCTCAATGATGCTTTGTCGATATATGGTTTAATTGTGTGGAAAAGTGTGACATTGAGAAAATCTTTTATTAGCCTCAGTGACCTTGACCCCAGCGACATCGAACCTCATCAAAAAGGAAGAGGTCCATACAAGGTACCTACATCCCTAATAATATGAGATCGATCAAATATTGAAGGCACCAAGAGAAACTGTAACCAAAGGGTGACTTTGAGAAAATCTATTATTAGCTTGGTGACCTTGACCCCAGTAACCTCAAACCTCATCAAAAGGTATAGGTCCATGCAAGGTACCCTCATGCCAAATATGTAAGAGATTGGTAAAATATTGAAGGCGCTATGAGAAACTGTAGAGGTCCATGAAAGGCACCTACATTTCAAATATGTTAAGATCGGAAAAATATTAAAGGTGCTATGAGAAACTATAACAAAATTGTGACAGATAAATCTATTATTAGCCTCAGTGACCTTGACTTTGACCCTAGTGACCTCAAACATCATCAAAAGGTAGAGGTCCATGCAAGGTACCTACATGCCAAATATGTAAAAGATCGGTAAACTATTGAAGGCGCTATTAGAAACTGTAACAAGTGTGACAGAAGTAAGTAACCCCAAACTGGCAATTATATGCTCCCCATATATATATATATATATATATATATATATATATATATATATATATATATATATATATATATATATATATATATATATATATATATATTTATATATATGGGGAGCATAAAAATCAACTAGGGCTTTGCCACAGATGTGACGAATACACCCACATGCCACATTGACATAATATGCTTTGCATGTTGTCTTCACAATAAACGGCGAACACCATGCTCAATGTTTAAAACGCACTAAGTGACCCCTTGACCTGGTTTTTGACCCTGCATGGCCCATGTTTGAACTTGACCTACACATCATCTAGATACAACTTCTGACCAAGTGTGGTGAAGATGGGATGAAAACTACTTGGATTAGAGAGCAGACACCATGATGAATAAGTAAAATGTACTAAGTGACCCAGTGACCTAGTTTTTGACCCAACATCATCTAGATACAACTTCAGACCAAGTTTGGTGAAGATCGGATAAAAACTACTTGAACAAGGGCTGTTTGTAAAACATGCATGCCCCCCATATGGGCTGTCAGTTGTTGTGGCAGCCATTTTGTGAATACGTTTTTTGTCACTGTGACCTTGACATTTGACCTAGTAACCTGAAAATCAATAGGGGTCATCTGCAAGTCATGATCAATGTACCTATGAAGTTTCATAATCCTAGGCGTAAGCATTCTCGAGTTATCATCCGGAATCCATTTTACTATTTTGAGTCACTGTGACCTTGACCTTTGACCTTGTGACCTGAAAATCAAAAGGGGTCATCTGCGAGTCGTGATCAATGTACCTATGAAGTTTCATGATCCTAGGCCTAAGCATTATTGAGTTATCATCCGGAAACCATTTTACTATTTCGAGTCACTGTGACCTTGACCTTTGACCTAGTGACCTGAAAATCAATAGGGGTCATCTGCCAGTAATGAGCAATGTACCTATAAAGTTTCATGATCCTAGGTCTAAGCGTCCTTGAGTTATCATCCGGAAACCATCTGGTGGACGGACGGATCGACCGACCTACCTACCGACATGTGCAAAACAATATAACCCTCTTTTTCGAAAGGGGGCATAATAAGAGAGCGGACACCATGCTCAATGTTTAAAATGCACTAAGTGATCCCCGTGACCTAGTTTTTGACCTGCCAAGACCCATGTTCGAGCTTGGCCTAGACATCATGTAGATACAACTTCTGACCAAGTTTGGTGAAGATCGGATGAAAACTATTTGAATTAGAGAGCGGACACAGGCCGACCGACAGACAAGCTCACTCCTATATACCCCCCTAAACTTCGTTTAGTGGGGGGGGGGTATAATTAGTGAGAGCAATCAAATAAAGGCAACATGTAACAACATCAATCAAAATTTTGCGGTCACTCATGTTTTTCTGTGTTAACCAGAGTTAGGGTATTGCATCAACCATGGAAACGAAAGATTAAACAGGGTTTCTGGATGAACCTGGGGTTATGGGTTGTGTCAACCAGAAAAATGATAGAGCGTCAACAAAGAAAAAGATTCACCAGGGTTATGAGGTGAACCTGGGGTAGTTTGTTGTGTAAACCAGAATTATGATAGGGTGTCAACTATGGAAAGAAATATCAACCAGGGTTATTGGTGAACCAGGCAAGTGGATCATCTAGGATGAGGGGATCAACCAAAAGGTCAATCAGAGCTAGTGTCAACAAATGGGTCAACAATGATTATGGTGTTGACCAAACCCAGGGTTTGTAAGGGTTCAGAGCTCCAGATAAGGATTTGTGAAATTAGTAACGGTACTGCCACTGACAGAAAGAAAAGGAGTAACACTGAAAATCAAGTAGTACCTGTACTACCATATCCAAAAATACAAGTAGTACTGTACTACCCGTGTTCTTGGATATTGATGGGTGCATAACTGACTTTACAGAAACAGTTGCAGCTATTATAATATATATATTTAGCTTCTTAAACAGTTACTTTATTAGGGTTTCCATTCCGAATTTTGATGCAAATACAACTACACATTAAAACTCATGAATAATCACTATTTCTTATTTTTGCTCTTCTTTTTGACAAGAAAACACAAGCCAACTTGTAAGCTTAGTAATTGAACACCAATGTCACTGTCTCATCTCAAAAGAATCATTGCTTTAGCAGTCAACTGTCAAAGTTGGCATAGACTATGTTAAAAGCTTAAGCAAACACTTCAACTGGGTTCACAGATTGAATGTCAGGATGGTTAGACGACCTTTTGTAGCCATTATATGACAACAAAGTGGTTTTTTTAACCGCTTTCAGTTTAGCCGGCCTTCCCTTGCGCGCAGACATATTGTTTTTGACGGGCTTACGAGTTACCGGAAATCACGCCACAGAACAGACAATAATACCGGAACCCAGTCTACAACTTTTTGGTAATTTAAATTACCGGTTAGGTTAGAGACCAACAAATTACGCCGCGCTCCCGCGGACATAACGGTACAGCCAGATTTTTTTCCGTAAATGAATAAAAGGGATATTAAAGTCGTAATTGTACGTCCAGTTTATAAAAATAAATGCGTAAACCTTCATGAAAAAGCTGTATTTACGACTGTACGGCCCTTATCTGGTGCTCTGAGGGTTAGTGGTTTAACCAAGGCTAGAATTTTGTCTCAGAAAATGGAGTTAACCAGGATTTGGGGTTCAACCAAGGCATAGGGATCAACCAAATTTGGGGGTCAACCACAGCAAGAAGGGTCAACCATGGCTGAGTTTCATGTTGAACTAGGGAGTTAACCAGGTCTAGGGTTTCAACCAGCATTTAGGGGTCAACTTGGGCTAGGGGATAAATTTAGGACCAGGGAGTGAACTAAATTGAGGGGGTCAACCACAACTATGAGGTATACCAGGACCAGCATGGGGAGTCAACAGGTACTCGTGCATCTAGCATGGCTAACTTGTATCTGAAAGTAGGTATACTGAGGTTCAAGGCTACCGAGAACGAGTCCCAGGACTACCAAGCTGGGTCAACTACAGCGTCCCAGGAATCCATTAGCCATAATTAGGGTTCCCAGGGCAACAAAGGGATCAACCAGTTTCACAAGACAAAGCGAGTCACTTTTAGTTCACAAGCAGCACTATCATGTGGGAACTTTTTTGTTTCCCCCTGGGTCCACCAGGATCAAAGTGTAGTATCTTATACCGATGGTACTTGATAACTTGACCCCTAAGACAAGACATCAGTAGGGTATCAAAAACATTTGCTTCACTAGTTCTGCTTGTTAAATTCAAGAGCCCTACATGATTTGCTGAGCAAAAAACTTGCTGGTAAATTTCAATAAGCCTGATGTAATGTATGTTCATTTTTATTTTAACTTTTATATATCAACAAAATACGTTTTTGAATTTATAAATATATGCAATGGGAGAAAAAGGCGAATTCCATAAAAATATGTAAATTGTACATTGCACAACACTTAGTAGTTTCAATCATTTACACTATTTAAGAGTTACTGGCATTGAAACACCATGTTGACGCTATTTCTAATTAACAAGTTTTTGCTGAAACACCATGTTTAGATCATCTACGTTTAGTTCGTTTTTGTGACTCGTCACCAGTTGAGCACTTCCGTTTCTTGCTCCCAGAGTCATTGTCTGACATCCTGAAAATTGAAAAAAAAATTAAGTCATGCAGTCAAACCCTTAATGTTAGGTCATAAAATGAAACATTTTAATGAATTTGAGTTTATTTAAAACACAAAACAGGAACAGTCAATGGGGTTATACATGTATATACAGGGTGCAAATATACAGGGTTAAATGTAAAAGTTCCTATTAATAAGGGTCAAATGATCTAGTCAACTTCCTTCTTTAGCAAAGGCTTTATAAAGGCCCCTTCCCCCAAGAGAAAGGCCTCAAAGAGTTTTTCTTTAAAATGATGGAATTTTTCCAAAATGTCAAGCTTACTTTGGGAATAGTTTTCCCCCTTCTCAGTTTTGTTGATATTTTTCGCAAAATTGAAGACCAGGCCCATTCCCGATATCAAGAAAAAAAGCCCTGGACTTGAAAGGTCAATATAAATAAGTGAAACTCCAGCTGCTCCAGCATTATTGCATTTCTATTATACACAAGTGTATACTTATTATCATTTCTAAGCAAAAACCTAGCCCCTCTACTAAGCTTCAACATAGAAGAATAAGAACAATTCCATAACTTATAGATTAAGAAACACTTACGCAGCCAGCAGGGCCTGAATCTCGGGCGGTGTGAATGCCGCCACGTCACTTTCCGGATTGCACAGGTATCCGCTGATGTATTCTGGTTTCAGACACAGACACCCGCTGGACAAGAGCTTCTCCAGGTCTTCCTGCAGACACAATGGAATATTGAGTCTACATTGCATATTTCTAAATTGGAGGAAGACAAGAGGGTATTACTTAGTTTTGGTAGATAGTCTTTTTTTAACCCTTAAAGCGCTGGAGCTGAATTTTAAAGGCCTTTGCAAACAGTTTGGATCCAGATGAGACGCCACAGAACGTGGCGTCTCATCTGGATCCAAACTGTTTGCTATTCTGATAGTATTCTTTGAAAAAAAATTGAAGAAAAAGCTTATTTTACAAATTCAGCAGACGACATTTTAGCAAACGACAAATTACCCAGCATGCAAAGGGTTAAATCACAAGTGATCTTAGATACAAATATTTAAAATAAAATAGTGCCCGAGTTTATAACACTACCTTAAATTCCCTGAGAAATGTGGATGTAATTGGCTCCAAAAACTCATAGCAATTTATGTGGGCCGACAAAGCTACTGTGGTATAAAAAGATAGAGATAGAGTTACAGCTCTTGGGCCGTTCACATTGCCCCATAGAGACCTACCTACGATAAAGTTTAGTGATTTATAAACTATTGAATTCATTATTTAACGGAGATGACTTCCAAAAACATTTAGGTTTGCTGTGGGACAATAGGGCTTAATGCATTTGCATAACACGTCATCCCAGGTTAGCCAGTGCAGTCCACACAGGTTAACATGGGACGACTATTTCCAGTATTCTGGAATTTTACATCTAAAACCAGTCTATTCTCAGCAAAAATCCTGTAATGGCGGAAAATGTTGTCCCTCATTGCGGACTGGCACAGGCTAATCTGGGGACTGGCACAGGCTAATCTGGGACACTTGACGCACATGCATTAAGCCACTTTTATGAGAGCGAGGCTCGTTAAATGCATACCTGTGGAACAGGTATCTTGTGTGGCTCCATCAGGACATGGGTGGCGTCCACTCGCGCAGGGAACGGTGGCCTGAAACAAGCAACCAGGGCTGGTGTACATAATGCTTTTAAAAGGAATCTTTACTTAACAAGACTTTTTCATAGATTTTTATTATTTTTAAAAATATTTTATTGTTCTACTAACAGAAATAACATAATAAGGAATAATTCTAACAGTAATAATAACAAGGAACACACATACAATAAGTCTAATCTAGGGATCGAATGAGGGAATTCTGGAAGCAAAAGAGAACACGCTACCACTACAACAAACAAGCTGAAGACATTTTTTGTGTACTTTAAAACAGAGCTAGGTAATACACTTTTTTGCTACAATACATTTTGCAATCGCTTTATAATTATTATTTTTATTTCGATTGATAAATACCAATAAAGGAACATATATTTTTAACAATTTTATTAGTCAGGTGTGTAATTTTGTTTGTTTGAATATCATGCATACTTTCTGCTTTGATTCTATGACATTTGTTTTTTAAATTGTCATTTTGCAAAACTGTGACAAAGTCCGTTTAAGCTGCACATAAGTTACAATTTACCTGTAACTATCTGTCAATAAATAACTGAGGTGAGAAATCATTGGTTCGTATTTGAAGTGGTAAACAAAAGCACATGGCCTCATCAACCAATAAATGATCTATAAACCATTGGACATAAAAAGTAAAAAAGTGGCTATAAACTTGTCAACTGTTTAATTTAAAAATACAAATTAAAGTATATGAGGTAGCATTTGGTGAATAATAAATTGGGATGTTATTTTACATCGAAGCATAATGGATTAATTATGGTAGATTCATTTTTTCTTTAAAGGGGCCTTTTCACAGATTTTGGCATGTTTTGAATTGTGTCATTAAATGCTTTATATTGATAAATGTAAACATCGGATCTAAAAAGCTCAAGTAAAAAATCAAGAATAAAATTTAAAAAAAAGAAAAAAAGTAAACCTTAGTAGGGCTCGAACCAGTGACGTCCTGGAGTAAAAACCAATTAGACCACTCGGCCATCCTGCCATGTATATACAAGAGGCGTATTTTATACTTAATATAAGCAATCTTCGTAGTTTCACAAAATATAACGACAACAACAGAACTCTCCAAATTATTTAATCGTTTCGCGTTGCAACGCTTTATAATTTTCAGGATTTTAAATCGTCAAAATATGCATATAATGGCTATATTAGACCATGGTAACTGTTTAGTATTACTGTTTCCTCACAAATATCATAACTTAAACGATAATTTGTGAATCTGAAACAACTTTTTTCAATTTTGTCAATTTACCAAAACGTGAAAAGATCCCTTTAACATGAAGTTGTGTGGATTCATAAAATGTTCATGGATTTTTTTGTAATGTCTGATACTAGACATTGGACTTGAACATTAATTGGACATTTGCTTTCGCACCCATGGAAATTAGTGTCCGACAAATAATATTGGTTTCATAGTAATGCACGTCATAATTCCAAAAAGACCCATATACACATCCAACTGTCAAACTTTTCTTAATCGACCAAATAGAAAAACCATACACAAACAAGAGATGTGTTTGTCACAAACACAATGCCCCCTAATGCGCCGCTCTTATTTTATTTTTTGACCTTGAAGGATAAAATTGACCTTGACCTTTCACCACTCAAAATGTGAAGCTCCATGAGATACACATGCATGCCAAATATCAAGTTGCTATCATCAATATTGCAAAAGTTATGACCAAGGTTTAAGTTTTGAGACACACACAATGAATGACTGACTGACACAGTGACAAACAGACAGGCCAAAAACAATATACCCATGATCTTTCGATCTGGGGGCATAAAAATCTTTTTTCAATGTGTTCATTTCAAATGTTCCACTGATTGTTTATGTCCCTTTTTTTACCAGATCAAATTTATCTACATATACTGCTATTTTTTTTCTAAATCTCTTTTGACCAGATCAGAGTAAATCAAATATCAGCCTTGTTTTGGGAAATCTGGGCTTAATGTATGTGATTTAAATGTTGTCCTAGACAGGGTTCCCAGCTTTTTGTATGAACAAAATTCCCTGACTTTTCCCTGATGAAAAACTAGAGCTTTGTCACAGACGTGATGTATACCCCCACATGCTGCATTGACACAGACTATTTTGCAATCTGTCTTCACAAAACAAGAGAAGCTAATTTATGGTGATTTTTAAGAATTATTATTCCATTATCATTTATGGCCATTTTGACCTTCGAACTCTTGAATTCTTTGGCATGACACGCCATCCAATGACTGTGAACAAAATAAATGTACAGAAACAATTTAAAATCTCACAATGAATGGCATAGTTATGGCCCGGACAAGATTTTTTATGGCCATTTTTGAATTTGAACTCAAAATGTGACCTTGACCTTTGAGATATCAAAGTAATTCTTTCATGTGACACACCGTCCAATGATGGTGAACGAATATGTTTAAAATCTCACAATGAACAACATACTTATGGCCCGGACAAGCTCATTTATGGTTATTTTTTACCTTTGAACTTATTGTGACCTTGACCTTGGAGATATCGCCGTAATTCTTTTCGCGACACACTGTCCAATGATGGTGAACAAATGTGCCAAATGATTTAAAAATCTCACAACGAACGATATAGTTATGGCCTGGACAAGGTCATTTATGGCCATTTTTGACCTTTGAACTTAGTGTGACCTTGACATTGGAGATATCGATGTAGTTCTTTATTGCGACACACCGTCCAATGATGGTGAACAAATGTGCTATATTATTTTAAAATCTCACCATGAACAACATAGTTATTGCCCGGACAAGCTCATGTATGGCAATTTTTGACCTTTGAACTCAAAGTGTGACCTTGACCTTGGAGATGTCAACGTAATTCTTTCGTGCGACACACCGTCCAATGATGGTGAACAAATGTGCCAAATGATTTTAAAATCTCACAATGAAAGCCACAGTAACGGCCCGGACAAGCTCATTTATGACCTTTGAACTCAAAGTGTGACCTTTAACTTGGAGATATCAAAGTAATTCTTTCGTGCGACACACCGTCCAATGATGGTGAACAAATGTGCCAAATGATTTTAAAATCTCACAATGAACGACATAGTTATGGCCCGGACAAGCTCATTTATGGCCATTTTTGACCTTTGAACTCAAAGTGTGACCTTGACCTTTAAGATATTGACGTAATTCTTTCGCACGACACACCGTCCAATGATGGTGAACAAATTTGCCAAATGATTATAAAATTCTACAATGAACAACATAGTTATGGCCCGGACAAGCTAATTTATGGCCATTTTTGACCTTTGAACTCAAAGTGTGACCTTGACCTTGGAGATATCAACCTAATTTGTTTGCGCGACACACTGTCCAATAATGGTGAACAAATGTGCCAAATGGTTTTAAAATCTCACAATAAACGACAAAGTTATGGCCCGGACAAGCATTTTACCTTTGAACTCAAAGTGTGACCTTGACCTTTGAGATATTGACGTACTTCTTTCACGCAACACACCGTCCCATGATGGTGAACAAATGTACCAAGTCATTTTAAAATCTAACGATAAATGATAAAGTTATGGTCCGGACAAACTTTCTGTTTAAAACGCACGAAGTGACCCCGTGACCTAGTTTTTGACATGGCATGACCTATATTAAAACTTGACCTAGACATTATCTAGATACATCTTCTGACCAAGTTTGGTGAAGATCGGATGACATTTTTGGGACAGACCGACCGACAGACAGACCAACAAAGTGACTCCTATATAGCCCCCATTACCAGTAATGGGGGTATAATAAAAAGTCCAGGATAATAATTTCGACCTATTTCTTGTTTTAGACACCCTCAATAAATAGCAGTTGCAGACAATAACATGTCTTATATTTATGTAATGTTATTGCAATGGCCTCCCATCTCCCAACACAGCCATCCTAGACAAAGAAGTAGGTATTTACTAATAGTACACTAAGCTAAATGTATACTACAAAGCCACCATAGCCATGCAGAGGAATCGATTTGCTGTTATAATTGTATGGACTTTTGGACACAAGTCAGGAAAGTTTGACCGAACAAACTTCCCTGATTTTTCTCTCATCTCAGGAACTTTCCCCAAATTCCCTGACTTTTCCCTGACTGGAAAAAGGAAAAGTCTTTTTCCAGGTTTTCCCTGATTTCCAGGTTGGCTGGGAACCCTGCTAGATTAGCCTGCGCAGTCCAAACAGGCTAAAAATTGCCAATAATTTCAGCCTCAACTTTCTGCTATGAAGAGACTTCCTTTGTTTAAAAAAACAAAACAATTAAAGCGGAAAGAATGGTCCCTGATTAGCCTGTGCAGACTGATCAGGCTAGTCTGGGACGACATTTTCAGCACACTCATAAGCCCAGCTCATACGGTACCTCATGTTCAGCACAGTGGCCCCTCCAGCCGTTAGTAGGCGGATAAAGTTGCTGACTTTCCCCTTCTCACAGATCAGAATCACACGCCACGTTGAGAATGCTCCAAACTGGGTCGATGAGACCTGATTAAGCAATAACAAACTGTTAACTCATTTACATTTGTTGTCATGAATTTTTATGTGTTTTTTTTAAATGATATTTTTCGTGGACATGTAAATTTAGGGATTACCTGTCGTTGCTGGGACAACTTGATTCTCCACTCCCTGGCAGCTGCCGCGAGCAGACGAACGCTGTTGTCCATGTTCTTCACAAGGGCCAGGGTACCTTCCCCACCCCACTCAAAGAAATCCTCCTGAAACAGGGAGAGAACAAAACTTTTACAATTGCTTGGTTCAAACACTATTTATTTGGTTCATTGAAAGTACATATAAGCAATACAATACAAACATACATCTTATTTTCGAACAATATATTAGGCAGGTAGAATTGCATTATTGCTTAACATAAAGGCTGTAAAATACAATTGGACAGAATTGAGAAGGAAGCTCGAGGCTTATACTATGGCTCTCTTCTGTCAGTTAGAAGTGCTGCAATTGCTTGCCCACACTGGTAACAATCTTCAGTACTTTGGTTGTCTAGCCAAAGCGTAACAAGCCCAGAACCATGTCATGTGTATCTAATACTTTCTTTTAACAAAAAGAAACAACACATTATAACACAACAACATTGCTGAAATGACACACTGTGGGTGCATTTTGTCCTATTATGAGCCTGTAATGAATGAATTCCTTGGCTAAAACAAATGAATGGCATTTTATTTTACTTTTTTTCCGATTAAAATTTTAATCCACAGTTGCCTATTATATTAAATCCCCATTAATTGCAAAGAATTGTTTTCAAGCTTCAAAAAGCTAGTTTCTCTATCTGACTACAAATTTTCAAAATTGAATTGCCTGTGCCAAAATCAACTCACCCCAGGCAGAGGGGCAACCACTTATTTCTATCTCTGTGAACACATAAACCATACATGAAACAATATTAGGGCTTTCTATTTTACTATAGCTCTAGTCAAGTAAAGGCTACAACCTCTCAGAAAATTTCTTCGTATTCATTGAGTTTTCCCCCCAAAATGACATTTACAACTGGCTATTTCATACCCCAATCAGTTATACCATTTAAATTTATTTCAAAATTTGGTTTCCAAAGGCCATTTTGTTCCCATATTTGATGGCTAGTGCCCCCCCCCCACACACAGTTCTTATGTTCCATTACTTGTCCACTTTTGAAATCTTCCCGAAAAACAGGTACATAAATGAACCTGAATAAAAAATATTTGGGATATATTATAATAAGAATTCACTCTCTGCTCAGACTTTGGGTTTCATTCTTTGCTCCAACATGGGATTTTATTAATTTTCTGCTCAGACTTTGGTTTCCATTATATTGCTTGCTAAGACTTTGGGTTCCATTACATTCTTTGCTCAGAATTTGTATTCCATTACCGGTATTGGGCTCCATTACATTCTTTACTCAGACTTAGGGCTCCATTATATTCTTTGCTCAAAATTCGGATTCCAGTACCGGTAAAGGGTTCCATTACATTCTTTACTCAGACTTAGGGCTCCATTACAGGTATATTCTTTATTCACACTAGTTTGACAGACTTCCCGAAACTCAACAGCCTTCAGTCAGACATTTGGTCTGACTGGTCAGAATTTTTTGTCAGACCTTAGGTTATTCTGTCAGACCAAAGAACATACGTGAAATTCAAACAAAACTGAGAATTTTCATTTTTTTATCATATAACTTTGAGTAACAAAGTAAAGTAACAAAGTTTGTTAACATCCACTTCCTCATTATTAAAGTCACTAAGAAAATCACTATCTGTATCGTATCTATTTTAAAGCTTAATGACATCTTCACTGTCTGTGAGTGTCCAGGCTCGGGCTCCTTGGGGGTAATTGCTCTGGAAAGAAATGATATCATCCGTTTATTCTTAAAGTAATCGCATTGTTTTGAGTAAGAAAGTAATTTGTTTCAGTTCATGGTCTGCCTGTCTTCCAAGACTCAACGAATTTATGAGGGGGCGCTTATCCTCGTATTATTTCCACTAGCTCACGGGCGTTTGCATCTGCAACCCGTTTTGGATTTTCAGGCGTTGCGACATTCAAAAACTTCTACATTATGTATACTTACTTATTTACTTCAAATTTACTAAATTCAAAAGAAGAAAAATGAAAACAAAATCACCTGGTTATAAATCCCTGTTAAACTCCGTGCGTGTTCCTCGATATCGTTGATAACTGCAAGCTGTTGCTTTGTTTAATTTTCACTTTTGTTTAAACTAAAAGTAGATCGAATGATGGTCAAATGTACTGATCCTTGCTTGAAGCATGCATTTATTTACTCGTCGACAATAAGCAGGGAACCAAATGTATTTCTAGAACATTTGTCACCAAGCATGGACAGATTATTTCCGATTTTTGACAATACAACTTTGAACCAATCAACAGCAGGTTAACTGACCGACAAATACATTTGAATTTCACAAAATCTTGTCTTTCACAAAATCCGCAAAGTGCCTATTCTGCCGTATTTTGCTGATGTTCTATAAATACTTTTAATCTCTTGGGAAAACCCGAAAATATTTGTGTCAGACATTTTGGGCCGACGATTTAAGAATTTCGTTCGGCCATTTATTGTTTGTGTCGGACATGTCCGTACGGAGTTTCGGGAAGTCTGGTTTGATTAAATATTGCTCATACTTTGGGTTCCAGTACATCCCCACTCCTACAAATATTCAGGAAAACAATTAAGAAAGCCTTGAAACAATCATTTTGGATATGAGAGGGTCTATGGTCTAATGGTAGCCCAGTGACACCACAACTCGACAGCCACAGGTTAGATCCCACACTCAATCCTTGCCAACTAACTCCTCCGTCTCTGAGACAATTTTGTGTTTGTTGTTGGCCGTTAAGACTGTCAGATGAGCCTAGTTCTGGGAAAACTGGGCTTAAGCACATTGGTAAAATGTCATCCCAGATTAGCCTGTGTAGTCTGCACAGGCTTATCAGGAACGACACTTCCCACTTTAATTGGGTTTCCGTTTAGAAAAGACCTAGTTTAAATGAAAATTCCATAAAAGTGGAAAGTGTCATCCCTAAAAGCATCTACTGTTTGCACAGGCTAATCTGGGACAACACTTAATGCACATGCATTAAGCCCAGTTTTCCTAGAACGACGCTGATATATTTACCTTCACAAACTGCCCCTCCTCTCTGCATGCATTGAAGTATGATTTGTGAAGGATCCATTTCCCAGAGGCCAGACATGCTAAGAACTTCTCATTTCGCGTTATCTTATCTGAAAGAAATTATTTCATTTATTAATGTTGTTTATTAACCATTTAAACATGTACCTTTTCACTTATAATGCGCACTGTATAGTAATTTAATAAATAATGCTAGTTACTACTATATACTTGTCACAATTAAGAACGGTAAGTAACTCAGGAATAGAGATAACTAGATACACTTTCTGACCAAGTGTGGTGAAGAACGGATGAAAACTACTTAAATTAGAGAGCCGACACCATGCTGAATGTGTAAAACGTACTAAGTGACCCAGTGACCTAGTTTTTGACCCGGCATGACGCATATTCTAACTTGACCTAGACATCATCTAGATACAACTTCTAACCAAGTTTGGTGAAGCTCTGAATGATTGAATTAGATTGAATTAGAGAGCGGACAACATGCTGAATGTTAAAAACGCACTAAGTGACCCTGTGACCTAGTTTTTGACCCAGCAAGGCCATGTTCAAACTTGGTCTAGACATCATCTAGATACAACTTCTGACCAAATTTGGTGAAGATCGGATGAAAACTACTTGAATTAGAGAGCAGACACGGACCAACCGACCGACAGACAAGCTCACTCCTATATACCCCCCTTAACTTCTATAAGTGGGGATATAAAAAGTGTCTTGCACATTGAAATTCTAGTATTGACATACTGAAGTGCAAACATCATATTGCTGATTTAAATTTTATGTTAATGGTGTGGCGTTTTTTTCCTACCACATTCTTTTGTTTATTTCAGAAAAGTTTGAGAAAATTGACCTCCTAACTAGAACATACCAATAACAAGGTGTGTGCAGGTGATGTCAAACTGCTGTGAGTCTATTACTCCACCTCCTAACTAGAACATACCAATAACAAGGTGTGAGCAGGCAATATCAAACTGCTGGGAGTCTATCACTGGACCTCCAAACTAGAACATACCAATAACAAGGTGTGTGCAGGCGATATCAAACTGCTGTGAGTCTATCACTTTACCTCCTAACTAGAACATACCAATAACAAGGTGTGTGCAGGCGATGTCAAACTGCTGTGAGTCTATCACTCAACCTCCTAACTAGAACATACCAATAACAAGGTGTGTGCAGGTGATGTCAAACTGCTGTGAGTCTATCACTCAACCTTCTAACTAGAACATACCAATAACAAGGTGTGTGCAGACGATGTCAAACTGCTGAGAGTCTATCACTTGACCTCCTAACTAGAACATACCAATAACAAGGTGTGAACGGGCGATGTCAAACTGCTGTGAGTCTATCCCTCGACCTCCTAACTAGAACATACCAATAACAAGGTGTGTGCAGGCGATGTCAAACTGCTGTGAGTCTATCACTTGACCTCCTAACTAGAACATACCAATAACAAGGTGTGTGCAGGCGATGTCAAACTACCGTGAGTCTATCACTCAACCTCCTAACTAGAACATACCAATAACAAGGTGTGTGCAGGCGATATCAAACTGCTGTGAGTCTATCACTTGACCTCCTAACTAGAACATACCAATAACAAGGTGTGAACGGGCGATGTCAAACTGCTGTGAGTCTATCCCTCGACCTCCTAACTAGAACATACCAATAACAAGGTGTGTGCAGGCGATGTCAAACTGCTGTGAGTCTATCGCTTGACCTCCTAACTAGAACATACCAATAACAAGGTGTGTGCAGGCGATGTCAAACTGTTGTGAGTCTATCACTCAACCGTCTAACTAGAACATACCAATAACAAGGTGTGTGCAGGCGATGTCAAACTGGTGTGAGTCTATCACTTGACCTTCTAACTAGAACATACCAATAACAAGGTGTGTGCAGGCGATGTCAAACTGGTGTGAGTCTATCACTCAACCTTCTAACTAGAACATACCAATAACAAGATGTGTGCAGGCGATGTCAAACTGCTGTGAGTCTATCACTTGACCTCCTAACTAGAACATACCAATAACAAGGTGTGTGCAGGCGATGTCAAACTGCTGTGAGTCTATAACTCAACCTCCTAACTAGAACATACCAATAACAAAGGTGTGTGCAAGCGATGTCAAACTGCTGTGAGTCTATCACTTGACCTCCTAACTAGAACATACCAATA
Source organism: Dreissena polymorpha (assembly GCF_020536995.1). Lineage (NCBI taxonomy): Eukaryota > Metazoa > Mollusca > Bivalvia > Myida > Dreissenidae > Dreissena > Dreissena polymorpha. The sequence goes on from NC_068369.1 coordinate 50,428,551, forward strand.
ACAAGGTGTGTGCAGGCGATGTCAAACTGCTGGGCGTCTATCACTCGACCTCCAAGGTGCTCTACAAGGGCACCGTATGTATCTCTCTCCTGAAAAAGAACAACAGAAAGTCATTTGAGCCTTGCTCTTGGAATACAGGGCTTAATGCTAGTGCGTAAAGTGTAGTCCCAGATCAAAGACAACACTTTTCCACTTTGATGGTGTTTCTCCTTTAAAGGATATGTCTTCTTCACGAAAATCCAATTAAGATGGAATGTTTTGTCCGTCATAAGCCTTAGCTGACTGCACAGGCTGATTAAGCTCAGCACTTTCTGCTTTCATGGTGTCTTTTGGTTAAAGGAAGTGTCTATATTAATTAAATTAAAAATCCAATCAAGATGGAAATGCCCTGATTAGCCTTAGCTGACTGCAAAGGCTAATAAAAGGCGACACTTTACACACAAGCATTAAGCCCTGTTTCCCCCAGTCAGGCTCATTTGTTTAGCTTGCAAACAACCCTCATGGCTTACAGACTTATCTAATCTACACATATCATACGACTTCTTGTATGGTCTAAACTAGAGCTTTGTCACAGACGTGACGTATAACCCCACGTGCCGCATTGACACAGACTATTTTGCATGCTGTCTTAACAAAACATGAGAATCTAATTTATGGCGATTTTTTTAAGAATTATTATGCCATTATCATTTATGGCCATTTTTGACCTTTGAACTCAAAGTGTGACCTTGACCTTGGAGATATCGACATAATTCTTTTGTGTGACACACCGTCAAATGATGGTGAACAAATGATTTTAAAATGTCACAAAAAAGATATAGCCCGGACAAGGTCATTTATGGCTATTTTTTACCTTTCAACTCAGGACACACCGTCCAATGATGATGAACAAATGAGCCAAATGATTTGAAAATCTCAAAATGAACGACATAGTTATGACCCTGACAAGCTCATTTAAGGCAATTTTTGACCTTTGAACTCAAAGTGTGACCTTGACCTTGGAGATATCGACGTAATTCTTTCGCGCAACATACTGTGATGGTGAACAAATGTGCCAAATGATTTTAAAATCTCACAATAAACGACATAGTTATGGCCCTGACAAGCTCATGTTTTGCCTTTTTTGACCTTTGAACTCAAAGTGTGACCTTGACATTCATTGGAGATATCGACATAATTCTTTCGCGCGACACACCGTCCAATAATGGTGAACAAAAGTGCCAAATGATTTTAAAATCTCACAATAAATGACAAAGTTATGGACCAGACAAGCTCATTTATGGCCATTTTTGACCTTTGAAGTCAAAGTGTGACCTTGACCTTTGAGATATTGACGTAATTCTTTCGCGCAACACACTGTCCAATAATGGTGAACAAATGTGCCAAATGATTTTTAAATCTCACAATGAACAACATAGTTATTGCCCGGACAACAGACAGACCGACAAAGTGACTCCTATATAGCCCCCATTACCAATGGTAATGGGGGTATAATGAAGTCAAAATCAAAACAGCCAGTCAAATGCTGTAACATAAACAGCCAAGTTTGCAGTCAATGTTGCTGACATCAAGTCTAATGATGTAACATAAACAGCAAAGATGGCTATCAATGTTGCTGCTAGCAAGTCAAGTGCTGTAACATAAACAGCAAAGATGGCTGTCCATTTTGATGCTAGAAAGTCAAATGCTGTAACATAAACAACCAATATGGCAGTTAATTTTGCTGACAGCAAGTCTAATTCTGTAACATAAACCGCAAAGATTGCAGTCAATTTAGCTGCTAGCAAGTCAAGTGCTGTAACATAAACAGCAAAGATGGCAGTCAATTTGCTGCTAGAAATTCAAATGCTGTAACATAAACAGCCAAATTGGCAGTTTATTTTGCTGACAGCAAGTCAAATGCTGTAACATAAACAGCCAAAATGGCAGTTTATTTTGCTGACAGCAAGTCAAATGCTTTAACATAAACAACCAATATGGCAGTTAATTTTGCTTACAGCATGTCAAATGCTGTAACATAAACCGCCAAGCTGGCAGATAATTTTGCTGCTATCAAGTCTAATACTGTAACATTAACTGCCAAGATGGCAGCCACTATTACCCCGGTACTGTATGTCCACTTTAGTGCAGCAATTTATTTCCTCTATATTAAGTATCAGAAAACAGCACTTTCCAAATGGGGAAAAACACTGAAAGTCCTAATTGCAGTCCCAAAACAAGAGCTGTGTTTGTGAAACACAATGCCCAATACTGTGCGTTGAAGCCGCACGGCAGCTATTTTAGAAACAAGGTTATATTCTGAATGTAAAGGTCACAATGACCTTGAACTTTGATCTAGTGACCTCAAACTATGTTTGATTGTAGATCTCAATGAGATGCATGCACATGTGAACTTTAAAGAACATAGACCCAAAAGTTTTCATTTTATGAGCAAGGTTAAAGTTTTGAGACAGACACACACATACAATGACAGACAGACAGACAGGCCAAAAACAATATACCCCATGATCAATCGATCTGGGGGCTTAAAAATCCAACAAAGGTTTAATTTATATTTAATTTTCTTTGGTATATATATAATGCAACATTTAGTTCATTTCCCTGTGCATCTCTATGGCTTAAACCTAAGTAAATATAATATTGACAGCTTGAAAACACTTTATTATCAATTGTGATAATTCATGGCGTGAAATTAACCAATTTCAGTTTTTTGCCCGTAATTTTCCCCAATTGGGCTGGTTCCCATACTTTTCACAATTAGGCATAAATAATCGCTGTTATGCTATCAATACTCATGGCTACCTTTATCGCAGATATTAGGCATGTCCATCTGAGCGATGTACAAAAACGAAGAAGATGCAATCAAAGTAGTGTTATATAATATAACCCGAAATGACTTCGTATCACAATCACGTTTTTTGTAAGCATTTCAATCTTCCATAATATTATGAGAATGGCCATATTACAATAAGCATAAACGCTAATATGAATATGCATATAATTTATTAAGTGGTGTTTATCGGTTAGAAGTTTTTGGGCAAATGCCTATGTGAAGATGCAATAAAAAGAGGATATTTGATGGAGTCAGTGGAATATCAATTTTAATTCCCAAGAGACCATAGATAATTTATTTCTATGATCACCAATAAATTACAATCAATATTCCAAGGAATCCCACAAATTTTCTTGTTATTTTATGCTTTTTTTTACCGTGAATCATTTCGTAAAAAAATGATGTCATTTCACAGTAAAACAGTGAAAAAAATCGATAATTTTCACTGTTTGAAACAGTGAATTATCAGTTTTAATTCACTTATATTCCTCTATAAACCAGCTGAAAGCATAAAATAAAGTGCAGTCATTCCCACAGAAGTAATCAATGTTTGGAAATTCCTTCCAACTTACAGCAGCCTCAATCCCCGACATGATAAATACAGGTGGTGGCCTCTTGAAGGTTACTTCTTCCTCATCATCATCATTGTTATCATCAAGTACAATAGGCTGTGGTGGGGTCACTTTTGGGGCTTTACCCACCGGAAACGCTAATGTAGAAAAAAACAAGAATATCAGTGAAACTGATGGATGCTTCCTGATGATGCGCTTTGTCAATCTACGTGTTAGTAACCACCTAAAAAATCAATTATTAGCCTCAGTGACCTTGACCTCAAACCTCATCAAAAGGTAGAGGTCCATGCAAGGTGTCTACATGCCAAATATGTAAGAGATCGGTAAAATACTGAAGGCACTATGAGAAACTGTAACAAAATTGTTACGAAAAAATATATTATTAGCCTTGGTGACCTTGAGCTTGACCCCAGTGGCCTCAAACCTCATCAAAAGGTAGAGGTCCATGAAAGGTACCTACATGCCAAATATATAAGAGATCGGAAAAATATTGAAGGTGCTATGAGAAACTGTAACAGAATTGTTACAGAAAAATCTATTATAAGCCTTAATGACCTTGACCCCAGTGATCTCAAACCTCATCAAAAAGTAGAGGTCCAAGCAACGTACCTACATGCCAAATATGTAAGAGATCGAACAAATATTGAATGAGCTATAAGAAACTGTAACAAAAGTGTGATGGAAGGAAGAAAGTAAGTACGGAACTTCAAACTGGCAACTATATATGGATAAGGATAAGAAAGAAAACTAGTAAATATAAGCTAGGCAACAGGATTAACCCTTTACCATAAAAGTACACTCTTTAGATGTATTTGTATTCCCTTAGAAAATCAAAGTAAATTTACATATTTTCTTACTAAATTAAAGTTTTAAAGGCTGCATTTCCAACTCTAAGATACCGATGAGCAGCAAACAGCATAAAACCTGAAAAGACTGCGAGTTATACGTAGGCTGTTCTGGTTTTATGCTGGTTGCATACACCCATTTTAACTATGCTTCTTAGAGGGAAAGGGTAAAGTAGATGTATTCTGAAATCCTGGGAAAACTACTCACTAAATGTGCAGACTGAGAGTCAGTTAATTGATAAAGTGACTGCAGACTGGGAGTCAGTTAATTGATAAAGAGACTGCAGACTGGGAGTCAGTTAATTGATAAAGTGACTGCAGACTGAGAGTCAGTTAATTGATAAAGTGACTGCAGACTGAGAGTCAGTTAATTGATAAAGTGACTGCAGACTGGGAGTCAGTTAATTGATAAAGTGACTGCAGACTGGGAGTCAGTTAATTGATAAAGTGACTGCAGACTGGGAGTCAGTTAATTGATAAAGAGACTGCAGACTGGGAGTCAGTTTATTGATAAAGAGACTGCAAACTGGGAGTCAGTTTATTGATAAAGTGACTGCAGACTGGGAGTCAGTTAATTGATAAAGTGACTGCAGACTGGGAGTCAGTTAATTGATAAAGAGACTGCAGACTGGGAGTCAGTTTATTGATAAAGTGACTGCAGACTGGGAGTCAGTTTATTGATAAAGTGACTGCAGACTGGGAGTCAGTTAATTGATAAAGTGACTGCAGACTGGGAGTCAGTTAATTGATAAAGTGACTGCAGACTGGGAGTCAGTTAATTGATAAAGAGACTGCAGACTGGGAGTCAGTTTATTGATAAAGAGACTGCAGACTGGGAGTCAGTTAATTGATAAAGAGACTGCAGACTGGGAGTCAGTTAATTGATAAAGTGACTGCAGACTGGGAGTCAGTTAATTGATAATGAGACTCACTCTGGGAAATTCGGGGTTCTTGCATGTGGGTTAACCCTTTGCATGCTGGGAAATTTGTCATCTGCTAAAATGTCGTCGGCTGAATTTCTAAAATTAGCATTTTCTTCGATTTTTTTCCAAGAATACTATCAGAAAAGCAAACAGTTTGGATCCTGATGAGAAGCCACGTTCTGTGGCGTCTCATCTGGATCCAAACTGTTTGCAAAGGCCTTCAAAATTCGGTTCCAGCACTGAAAGAGTTATGTATCGTCCCAGATTAGCCTGTGCAGTCCACACAGGCTTATCAAGCACAAAACACTTAGACCTGATTTAAGTTTATAAGACACATACTAACAAAAAATTCCATAAAAACGCAAAGTTTCGTCCCTGATTAACCTGTGCAGACAGCACGGACTAATCTGGAATGATACTCTACTCACATGCATGATATTATATTTTCAGATATCGGATATTTTCAAAAAGGTCTGATCATACATTGCTAAAAAGACAATTTACCAAACATTTATCACTGAATGCTGAAAACAAGAGCTGTGTTTGTGAAACACAATGCCCCCTACTGTGCCGCTTTGAAGCCAAATAATTGACCTTTGACCTTGAAGGATGACTTTGACGTTGACCTTTCACCATTCAAAATGTGCAGCTCCATGAGATAAACATGCATGCCAAATATCAAGTTGCTATCATCAATATTGCAAAATCTATGACCAAGGTTAGAGTTTTGGGGCAGACACACACATACAATGAAAGACACATACAATGACAGACACATAAAATGACAGACAGACAGGCAAAAAACAATATCACCCTGATCATTCGATCCGGGGGCCTAAAAAATAATAATGTACATAAAGTTCCTTTACTAGAGCTTGTAATAATATTGACAAATAATCAACAACGCTGCATGTCTTAATACCTAGCAAAGTTGTACAAAGAAACATTCATGCAAACATTTCAGGTGGCCAACATAACCTTGACATTGAAGCGAGCGAATCAGTTATTAAAGGCAATACATCATGTTAATATGATAATAAATTTGCTTTAACTCATTTGGAAATCCCATCATTTACAACATATTTACACGCAGGACACCAAATGTCCTAAACAAACACACAAACAAACACACATGGGTTACACCATATGCACTTCCGCCATTTAAATGACATAAAAAGGGGACTAGGCATAAAAAGGGGACTGACTTTAGGTAATGTTTAATATAGGATTATAAATTTTGCATATGCCCTACTTCATATCATAAGTAACAAAGCCTGCAATTTTAATGATGGATGATGACAAGTTTTTGTCATCCGACAGACGGACATCTGTAATTATCCTGTTTACCCTTCTAAACTATCCATGTTTATCCCGTTTACCCTTCTAAACTATCCATGATATCCTGTTTACCCTTCCAAACTATCCATGGTTATCCCGTTTAACCCTTCTAAGCTATCCATGATTATCCCGTTTACCCTTCTAAACTATCAATTGCAATCCGTTTACCCTTCTAAACTATCCATGGTTATCCCTTTACCCTTCTTAACTATCCCTGGTTATCCTGTTTACCCTTTTCTACTGTATTGTTGGAGGTATAATTCTACATGCCTACCAATGGAAGGCGGATCTGGTGTTGGTGTTTTCCCTGTTGTGGATTTGGGCTGCTTAGGAGTTTTGGCTTCTTCGGCCTGAAAATGGGATTTAATACTTCATTTATCAAGGATTTACAGTATTTTCTCTCTCACCATTTTGGGAAGGGAGGCTGGGAGCTTTGGATTGGTGAAATTGGTTAATTCTGACTTCAATTGGGACCTTGGTATTGTGTTGTGTTTTTTTTGCTAACAGATACTGAACAAGAGCACCGCATAACAGGTGCCACGCTCGGCTACGGGTGCAGTTTTGAATAAATGAAAGCTTGTCAGATTTTTTTTTAGGTCACAGTGACCTAGACCTTTGACCTAGTGACCCAAAAATGGGTGTGGCATGTAGAACTCATCAAGGTGCATCTACATATGAAGTTTCAAAGTTTTAGGCTGAAGCAATTTGATTTTAGAGCCAATGTTTAAAACCTTAACAAAATGTTAAGGTTTAGCACAACGCGGATGTCACGACGAGCTGGCTATGACAATACCTTTGATTTTCTCCGAAAATCGCCGAGCTAAAAATTGAGAATATTATAGTGTTTTTGATAATATATTAACTTAGGTTAAACTTCTGAACAAGAATAGGTGAACATAGTAAAAATTGCATTTTTTTTTAAATATATTTTTCTTTGGGGAATTTTAGGGAGGTATTTGGGAAGAATATATACTTTTAGCGATTGGGAATGGGATCAAATTTCAACCCAAATATGACAAAAAACAACACTGTCTTAAAAAATAGACTTTTCTCATTTATCTGGTTAATTAACGAGTATTTATAACAGATGAACAGATTTATGTTTAATTACATGTTACATCCGTAACAAATCAAAACAAAAAGAATTCACATGATTTTTATCAAAAGTCAATGAAAATTAAAACAAGAAAACATATGAGACTCGGACTGTCAAGACAAGTAGCCCTTCACTTAAAGGGACCTTTTCATGTTTTGGTAAATAAGCAAAATTAAAAAAAGTTGTTTCAGATTCACATATTTTCCTTGTAGTTATGATATTATTGAGGAAACAGTAATACTGAACATTTAATATGCTCTAAAATATCCATAATAATTATCTTTGACTATTTAAAAACCTGAAAATTATAAAGCGTTGCAATGCGAAATGATTGAATAAATTAATGAGTTCTGTTGTCGCTATATTTTGTGTCACTACGAGGATTGCTTATATAAAGTATAAAATACAACGCTAATTGTATGAGCACTGATGGCCTAGTGGTCTAAGCGTTACACTTTTTCTCCAGAAATAAGTGGTTCCAGCCCAATGGAGGGTTACTTTTTTTTCTTTCTTTAATTTTATTCTTGTTTTTTACTTGAGCTTTTAAGATCCAATGTTGACATTTATCAATATTAAGAATTTAATGACAAACTTCAATACCAGCCAAAATCTGTGAAAAGGTCCCTTTAACACTGGGATATCTGAAACTGACAAGCTTTTTTTGTTTCTATACAGTATTACGGGACACACCAAACAGTATCAACCATGTAGGAGATGTATGCTAACCTTATATGATGTTGTTATGTGTGACACTATATGAAGTTTTCATAATCATCATAATTGTTGTTATGGCATTACATTTACACCATTTGTCGGTGTATCTGCGTGTTACAAATATTAAAAAGCTTATCATACTTTATTGGTTGTCTAACTTATGTTATTTGTAACTTATTCTCGAAATTTTATGAGTTTGTACAAATATCTCTTCTTTGGTTTACAATCAACATTCAAACACTAGCTTTAAAACCAATATTGGCCTTTCAACAAATTTAAGCAGGTCAGCGATAAACGATTTTCCTTTAAACCCATTTTATCAAGTGACCCTTGTTTCTTTATTGATTGAACACATTCCTTGAGTTGAGATTGTACCTCATTGTATGCATACATAAACCAGTTGGTCAACTGGAGTGTATGACATACCCTTTGGGTCAAAAGTACATATACGCCAACAGCTAAAAATAGACAATTTTGTCACTGCGGTAATAAATTTATCACTGCGATGATATATTTGTAACTGCAGTGATACCGGTACTTTGTCTGACCCAAAGAGCTTGATAAGAGCTAAATCAAACTGACCTATGAAATGTCTTTCAAAACGGCAAATATGCGAATATTTTAATTGAAGCTTTATTCGTTGTGACTAAAGAATTGTCACTTTATGTTTATATAATTAAATCTTCATAAATAATTAATTACCGTATCTAGGTGACAATTTCAGAAACCTTATTATTTTCCGTTGCCTTAACGTCTGTACGTGTTTTTACAGCTAAGTGTCATAAAACCGGGTATACTGTGTAGGCAGTGGACCGTTAAACAAGCGATAACGGTTTAATAGCACAAGTCTTTAACAATGGATTCCCTATGATCTAATTGCGATAAAGCAGATGATATGCCAATAAGTGTAATTTAACAAATTAAATGTACGATTCACAAGCCATTTATTTACTCAAAACGATAAGTGTGACAAACAGCTGGCAATCTCTATAAAACTAAAAAAACTTTAAAAAGTTGCTTGTTTACCAAGAATAAATCTATATCAACTTAAATTATCAAGTATTTATTTATTATTTTGTTTTTTGTTTTAAAGATCCATGTATGAGTAATTATACATTTGTAGACCACACTCGACAACAAAATAAAGGTTGACATGATTTTGATATGTGAGATTCGGTTTGTTATGTGGAAAATGATTGGTTGAAGACTGACCCAAACAAATAAATGTAACGGCAGGCATAAGCATATACCAACAGTCATAATTTGTCACTGCTGTGAGTAGTGACAAAATAGATATCACCGCAGTGACAAAATTGTTACCGCAGTGACAAATCGTCACCGCGGTTACAATTTTGTCACCGCAGTGATATCATTTTTTAGCTGTTGGCGTATTTGTACTTTTGACCCAAATGGTACGGCATAGGAGTGAGTATGGTTTAATCTTATCCTCCCTGCCACATGACTGGTTGCATAGTTACTAGAGATAAAACCTTGTTAATGATCAGTATTGGTTTGATCTTATACATGACTGTTGACATAAAAACTTGCTGGAGATAACAAATTGAGAACAAACTTAAAGTTAAACCACGGACTCTAGATGACAATATACGCTCTGTGGTTAAACTTATTAGACTTTGTGAAGTCGAGAATTACCTGTTGTTGATAGACTTGGGAGTATAGCTAGATTTGTGTGTTTTGTGTTGGTTGACAATCAATAATACTTGAGATACCTTATTATTTGAGTTAAATCAAAGATTTTGTGACCAAAAGCTTCATTGCTCAACAAAATGTCCACCATTATAGTGGTGAGGGACATAAAAAGTTTCTTCAAAGGATTAGCCTGCGCATTGACCACATTTTCCGCTTTTATGGTATTTTACTCTTAAAGGAAGTCTCTTCTTAGAGAAATTCAAGTCTAAGCAGAAAGAGTCGTTCCTGATTAGCCTGCACAGACTGCACAGGCTTAACTGAGACAACACTTTACCAACAAGCATTTAGCACAGTTTTCCCAGAGCCAGGCTTAAACGTAAGCAGTTACTTTTTCCCACATAAAGGTCAGTAAAGGGTCTTTTCCAGACCTTTCCCTACAAATGAACACCACAACTAACCTGCACATGTGCCTGGAACACAGGCAGTTTGGGTTCCTCATCATCGTCGTCTGTTTCCGAGAACTGCGCAGCCTGTTCATGGAAATCATCTGGAACATCCTGTGTTGGGCTGTTTGCGCGGGCCAGTTGGTGGGCTAGCTTCTCTTGCTCCGACCTAAAAAACATGTGTATTGGCATGATAATAAATTAAATGCTCTCGTGTCTGTTTCCTGGGCCTAAATCCAGGGCCTAAAATACTCCCACAGTGGGAATCAAACTTGTGACCTTCCCATATCCATTCCACCACAGCCACCTCTCGAGCATGATAATGTGAGCCTTGTTCTGGGAAAACTGGGCTTAATGCATGTGCTCACTTCATAGTACTGAAAAAAGAACCCTGCCACAAATTAAACAAAAAACTAGTATATTTGCCGCAAATGAAACAAAAAACAAGGGACAAAATTGTCACAAAACCAGGTTTTCATTGTGAAAAAAAAATCTGATAAAGGGAGAAAACTCAAACTGAACTTTTGAAATGACCAAAAAAAATTAACCCCCTTTGTAAGTTTTTTTTTTTTTTAAATCTATTTTTAGTCGTGGCGACCTTGACATTGGAGATATTGACGTGATTCTTTCGTGGGACACACCGTCCCATGATGGTGAACAAATGTGCCAAATGATTTTAAAATCTCACAATGAATGACATAGTTATGGCCAGGACAAGTTCATTTATGGCCATTTTTGACCTTTGAACTCAAAGTGTGACCTTGACCTTGGAGATATCGACATAATTATTTCGCGCGACACACCGTCCAATGATGGTGAACAAATGTGCCAAATGATTTTAAAATCTGACGATGAACGACATAGTTATGGCTCGGACAAGCTCATTTATGGCCATTTTTGACCTTTGAACTCAAAGTGTGACCTTGACCTTGGAGATATCGACGTAATTATTTCGCGCGACACACCGTCCAATGATGGTGAACAAATGTGCCAAATGATTTTAAAATCTGACAATTAACGACATAGTTATGGCCCGGACAAGCTTATTCCGCCAGCCCGCCAGCCAGCCAGCCCGCCCGCATTCGCCAATCTAATAACCAGTTTTTTCGTTCGGAAAACCTGGTTAATAATAAGCTTGCCACAAATAAAAAAATTTTTTATAACCATGCCACAAATTTAACCCTTTACCACTTAGATACGTATTTTGATGCATTTGTAGTCCCTTAGAAAGTTAAATTTAATTTCAGACCTTTCTTACTAGATTCAAGTTCAATGTCTCATTTGCAAGCCTAAGATACAGATGAACAGCAAACAGCATAAAACCTGAACAGACTGTGAGTTACTTGAAGGCTGTTCTGGTTTTATGCTGTTTGCACATAGCCATTTTCACTTTGCTTCTGAGTGGGACAGGGTTAAAGTAAGAATTAAGTGGTCCAAAAAATGTAAGAGTTTATGCTTCTGCGATCCCAATGGCCAAGTTCACGGAAGAATTACTCAGGATTGTGCAAGAGATGTTTGCACTTCATGGTAATGTCCCATTTTTACTTTTAACCTCATTGCTTGAGAATTCTGAAAGTAGTTCATTATGAAAGACCAAAAAACTACTTTTTCTTCTCTGGAAACAGACACACTTGACAGGGGTCTATGAGTCTAAGGCATTCGTTGAAATCAAAAAGAAATATTTTGTGGACTGGCCAGCACAGATGGCGGGCTCTTTGGATTGGGGAAGTTCACTTGGTTTCGACAAAAAAATTGAAATTGTTGATGTTGATATTTTTCTCTCAAATATTTTGAAATTGAGAATAAACTTGTCTTAAATACTATCTACTAAGGTTAAATGTATAGAGATGAATATTGAGATGAGCTAAAGATTGCAATTATTTGAACAAAAATGTGTTGTTGTTTTTGTAATACCTTCAAATAAGAATTTAACTCATTTATGCCTAGGGTCCAGAAAAAAGGCCTTGGCAAACAGCGTAGACCCAGATGAGACGCTGCATGATGCGGCGTCTCATCAGGGTCTACGCTGTTTGCTTAAGGAATTTCTGTAAGGAAAATTCTAAATATAGAAATAAATATACTAGATATCCCTCATTTTGAAAATAAATTGATCCAATTTAGTAGGATGGGAGAGTCCACTAGGCATTAATGGGTTCAGAGATTTGGAAATAATGTGAACCTATGGAGACTGGAAATGGGGTCAATTTCAGTCCCAAATTTAGAAAATTTAAAAACATGTGTTTATTGCTTGATTGAATTAGTTAATGAAGTACTGCACCTTTTTTACCATAATGCACTACAAACACAGTAACCGTTATAACGCTAAGTTTTCAGACACTCTAAATTTTCGGACACCCCCTTTTATAGTCAAAATAATTTTTCATGCCTCGTAATTTTAGGATATATAGATGTGTGTCCATAATTAAAGACAGTCGATTGTACAGCGCTATTTTACCAGTTTTCCACCCTGTTTACGCTCAACTGGTAATCCTTTAAGCCTGTAATTTAATCATTAAAGTCATAAAATCTGGCAGATTAATGCATGAAGGCAATAGACCATTATATATCCGAAAACTTAGATTTATAACTGTATGCACTGCATTACTTGAGAACAATTTTTTTCAAGTTAAAGTTGAAATCCACAAAATTAAGTGCCCATAAAATTGGCTTAAAAAAATAATTTGCCAAATGGAATTAATTAATAAATAAGTTCAAAATAAATTAGCATTGCCCTGGGAAAACAGGCTTAAGTGCATGTGTCTAAAGTGTCAGCCCTGATTAGCCTGTGCAATCCACGTCCAGGCTAATCAGGGACGACACTGACTAAAGTGGATTTATGTTTAGATGTGACTTCCTTTAAATGACAACTTCCATATAAATGGAAAGTGTCGTCCATGATTAGCCTGCATGCACTGCACAGGCTAATATGAGATGATACTTTACTCACGTGCATTAAGACCCATTTTCCCAGAGCGTGGCTCATATATACCATAGTTACCTTCTAATGGGGTCGTCCCATACAACGTGTACAGACTCAGATATACCATAGTTACCTTCTAATGGGGTCATTCCATACAACGTGTACAGACTCATATATACCATAGTTACTTTCTAATGGGGTCGTCCCAAACAACGTGTACAGACTCACACATACCATAGTTACCTTCTAATGGGGTCGTCCCATACAACGTGTACAGACTCATATATACCATTGTTACCTTCTAATGGGGTCGTTCCATACAACGTGTACAGACTCATATACAGTCAATCTTGTGGATGCGACCACTTGTATTAAGCGACCTTTGTCTTATGCGACCATTTTGAAATCCCACGGAGCTTTTTCGCTATATAATGATATTGTATTCAGCGACTTTCGTCTTACGCGACCAGCGACCGCTGATTTCTATGTATTTTGATGTCCAAATCTTGAATTAAGCGACCACTAGGAGGTAAAAGTGGTTAATGTATTGATCTTTCAGGGACAAATCCGTGTTAATTGTTTATCTAAGCCGATAAGATGTACTGTTACACCGCTGCTTTGTTTTCACACCAACCATTATGATTATGCTTTGTCTCCTTGACCGGTTCTGACCGGTATTGTTGTAGACTGCGTATCAATTTATTGAGTTCAATAATAGAGGAACGTTTCACGCACAGTCTACAGCTTAAATAGTTTACTATTTGGAACGTTAAGAGACAACGCCGATTTTTCTCGAGTATAGATAACAGGTGCAGAAACAATGCACTGTACGCGACAAACATTTCATGGGAAGTGCGAAAAATAAACTATTAATCGGCAACATCTGTCGAAATCCGTACATTACCAATTTGTAATTATGCTAATTAGGAGATATTTGTTAGCCAATCACATTGTTATTTACTTAATAAATTTTCCAATTTGGTCTGTTTGTTTGTTTTCAAGAGCTGCAACGATTCACCAACAGCTCGATTCGATTTGATTTCGATTTCAGACACTCCGATACTGATTTTTTCGATTCGATTCATCTTCAAACCTAGTTTTATAATATATTCACTCTTATGCCTCAAAAGTAACATTTCTGTTCAAATGTGAGTTCAATAAAACATATAAAAAAGAAAAGCAAATTAGGAATATTAATATAAAAACTTCTGACTAGAAGATTGTTTTGATTACACAATAATATAAAAAATAAATAAATAATCATAAGAACGTATCTTGAATCAGTTGAATGGTAGTTCTATCACTATTATACTTTTACCCAAAACCGCAATAAGCATGTCTACCATTGTGGCATGACAGCATCACCTGTTACCTGTAGGACACACACATTCTCTAATAAACTTAACAAAATTCCAACAGAAATAGAACTACTTTTCTGGCCCGCGACTTCAGTAGTTGCACGTATGCGACCTTGTCTTGCTAAATTAACGTTATGTTTGCGTTTGACATGTTGCATTAGATTAGTGGTTGAGCCGGACTTTGCGTAAGCCACATCCGTGAAGCACAGTTTACACTTTGCTTTATTGGTAGGGCTACCATCCCGAAACCCAAAATACTGCCACACTTTTGATTTTAGCTTCTTAGGCGCATCTGATAATTTCAATTTGTCGGCAACAACTTGTTCAGCCATTTTGACGCTTTTTCCAAAAGGAGACTGTAACGCGCTTTTTGATTGGATGACTAAAGTAATAAGCAACCAATCGCGCGGGTCGTAATTACAGGTAAAGATAAAACCTTCACCTTCCCGTATCAATAGTCAGAATACAGCGTGCTTTACGTATCTATGTATATATGTTAAAGAATCGAATCGAATTTGGTAGGTTTGGTTTCGTAATCGAATCGAAGCATTTCGAATCGATTTTCGATGAATCGGATCGAATCGTTGCAGCTCTATAATGTTTTCAATTGACGTGTTTAAATTTTTTCAGCTCATTATGTATCATAATCGAGTCAGATTTCCTTAAGCGTACATGCAGAAATTAAAATGTCAAAACGAAAAGTGTTAACGTTGAACGAGAAAATTCGGGTTTTGGAATTGTCAAAGAGTAAAAGTGCATGTAAAATTGCAGATGAGTTTGGAGTCGGTAAAACTCAAATTCAGCCGAGGTGCTTGAAGACGTGGAAAATTATGTGTCAGGTGAAAAAAAGCGCGAAAAATATTTCCTTGTCTATGTTGTTTTTGCAAATAAATATGTACACACAATTCATTTATAATATATGATAATTTATAATAAGTGAAAAAATAAAACACATTATAAGAAAAAATAGTGTTCATGTATTGTGTTTATATTCATTTTATTCTAAAAGTTAAAATCATTGTTGACAAAAGAGATTATCCTTTATATAGATTAAAATTGAGGGTAAGCATTCTTCCAGAATGGCCTTATTTGTTTAAAGACCATTTTATTAAGAGACCATTTTTGATTACTCCTTTGAGTGGTCTCTTAATACAAGATTGACTGTATACCATTGTTACCTTTTAATGGGGTCGTCCCATACAACGTGTACAGACTCATATATACCATAGTTACCTTCTAATGGGGTCGTCCCATACAACGTGTACAGACTCAGATATACCATAGTTACCTTCTAATGGGGTCATTCCATACAACGTGTACAGACTCATATATACCAGTTACTTTCTAATGGGGTCGTCCCATACAACGTGTACAGACTCATATATACCATAGTTACCTTCTAATGGGGTCGTCCCATACAATGTGTACAGACTCATATATACCATTGTTACCTTCTAATGGGGTCATCCCATACAACGTGTACAGACTGGGACGGCTGATTCTCTGCAGAGTTTCTTTCAACTACAGCCACCTTCTCTGTAACATGAACAACACATGGGTGACAACAGCACGAAATACATGATTTATGCTAAATAGATTTGATTCTTAGTTAATTACCCAAATAACAATATCAATCTGGATAAAAAAGGAGTTTTATTTATTTTTTGTTTCAAGACGTTTCATTTATTTTTTTGCAAATAAGTGTCTAATCAATATTTTTACTGATGATCATGTATCTTAATTTGCAAAAGAGTGTTTTTCCACCATTTTGGGAATGGAGCCAGTCCCTTTGGATTTGGAAAATTGGAGGAGTTTTGACTAAATAAATGGGAAATTACTGTTTTTGTTGTTTTGCTAAAAAATGCTTCAAAATTGAGAATACAAGACGAAGTGTTTTCAGTATTATATTTACTAAAGTTGAACTTATATGGATGGAAATTTAACAAAATATTGAGATCAAAAATATTAATTTTTATTAAAAACCTTCCATACCATTAGCTCCCATTTGGGAAAAATATATACTTTTTTTCCATTTCGAATGGGGCCGATTAGGGACCAAATTTTGAATGGAAAAAAACTACTTCAAAAATAATAATTTGATGGTTCATTTATAGAAATAATTTTAATTCATTTTTTGTCACATAATCATTCCAATTTAATATATTAAAATTATCTACAATGTTTGCCAAGTTAGTATAGCAAAATTAAATAAATCTTTATAACTATGATATTAAAATCCTACCAGTAATCAAAACATAACAATCACACAATAACATCACAAATCACACATGGGGTTTCTTTCTATATTGAATAAAATAGCATCATTATCCATATGAGTCATTAACACTTTCCCACTCAGAAGCAAAGTGAAAATGGCTATATGCAACCTGCATAACATCAGAACAGCCTGCGTGCAACTCACAGACTGTTCAGGTATTATGCTGTTTGCTACTCATCAGTATCTGAGGTTTCGGAAATGAAATACTTTAATCTAGTATGAAAGGTCTTAAATTTAAGTTCATTTTCGAAGGTACTGAAAATGCGTCAAAATGCTTATATGAGTGGTAAATGGTCAAGTTATTATAATCCACCACCTACCCTCCGTCCGGCGTGATTTTGCCCCGCTACTGGCTGAGGAATCCTCGGGGGTACCCACTTGGCCACTGCCTGAATGGAAAGCATTTCCATGATTCACAAACATCAATACCAATACAGTATTTTATTTTTTAAACATGTTTTTTTTTAATTATTAATTAAATGGTAGATTATATTCAAATTGCAAACTTTGTTATCACAGCATAATTATTAGACTACAAATAATAATCACAATAAATCTGTTAAATATTAAACTGAAAACTGTTTTCATATTGTTGTATGTTAATTACAATTTACATGCATTAGAACTCAGAGTGTAAGATTTTTCTTTTAAGAATTAACACATAGTTAAGCATGTGTAATAGAGACAGTAATTAGAGTTTTGAATTCCCATCTGCGATGACCATTTTTATTCAACTATTTCTTAAATTTTTTAGACAATCAACAAAATTTGTTGCAGAATAACCCATAGCTGACTGACTTCTTTGACTACATAAACCTCACCGGTGTTGTATTTAATTTTTAAAATTAGGAAAACAAAAGTGTGATTTATTTCTAAAGCACATCATTGAAGTATTGCTGAATAAACACTGTATTTTGCGTACTTACAATTCAGTCTCTTACTGCCCCTTCTCCTGCGTTTACCCTTGAAACAGTTCGACAAAACATTCATGACTTTTTTTTATGCTCTCGTATTGATAAATATTTAGGTGCCAGAGTGTGTTTTTTCGTTCGAATTTGGGGCCTGTAGAAGGACCCATTCCCAATTGAATTTTTTTCCCCAAAATGGTACCTAAAATTCCCAATTTAAGGTTTCAATTTATTTTATTTTTTTAAGTAAGTCTCAACATTTAGTTCATAACTGATAATGCCTTACAAGTTGAACCACTTTTATTCTCAATTTAAAAGCATTTATTAGCCAAAAAACACTAACTTCCCAATTTAGTCAAAAGGACACAATGTTCCCCATTTCAAATCACATGGACCCGGCCCCATTCCCATAATGGTGAAAATCAAGAAACCATCGGAAACGGGTGATTCTCCCCAAAGGTTTTTTTTGTCACAATATTGCACTATATAATCAGATAAAAGGGAACGTCTTGAGGGCACAGTAGTTGGGGGGGGGGGGACAAGAATTTTTTTTATAGATAATTTCAAAGGGCCGTAACTCTGTGATAAATCATCCGACCAGAACCCGCTGATAATATGCACATCTCCTCTTGGTAGTGAAGCTTCCCATAAAATTTCATTGAATTCCGGT
Source organism: Dreissena polymorpha (assembly GCF_020536995.1). Lineage (NCBI taxonomy): Eukaryota > Metazoa > Mollusca > Bivalvia > Myida > Dreissenidae > Dreissena > Dreissena polymorpha. Next base: position 50,447,099 of record NC_068369.1, read on the forward strand.
CATTAGTTGCTGAGAAATAGCCCGGACAATAAATGTGCACAGACGGACAGACAGACGCACACACGGACAGACGAAGCGGCAACTATATTCTCCCCCCAAAATAAATTTTGGGGGAGCATAAAAACACTGGGTTCTGACCCTGAATGAACAAAAAAATGCAAGAGTTTTTTTCTCACCTTTTTTGGGAGTGGGGCCTGGGTCGTTTTGGATTGGGAAAAATCTCTTTGTTTTGACTAAAATTGGGACAAATAGGTGTTGTTGTTTACTTGCATACAAATTCTTAATCCTTTCCCACTTAAAAGCAAAGTGATAATTGCTATGTGCAAACAGCATGAAACCAGAACAGTGCTGTTTGTGGCTTATCAGTATCTAAGGGTTCAAAATGAAGCCTTTAAAACTTGAATATAGAAAGAAAGGCCTTTAATAAAATGTAACTTTTAAACGGACTACAAACATGTCAAAATACGTATCTTAGTGGTAAACGGTTAAGAATTGAGATACAAAAAAAATTCAATATTGTATCTACTAAGGTCCAAGTCATGCAACTGAATAGGGAGATGAACTAAAAGTTTTATAATTTATACTTTATTAAATGCTTTCCTCAACATGTCAAGTTAAATAAAAACCTTTTTACAAAATAGTTTTACTGGAGATTTTCTAAATTAAGAATGACATAATAACTTAAGAAACTAAGTCACAAATATAGTTAAGCAATGACAATTATATTTTATTTTCATTCCCATTTTTCAAATTTGAAACAATTATCATTTTAAAATCTAAATTACCTTTTTCCCTATAAAACAAAGAAAAGCATAAAACAAAACCCGATAATTTTAATTGATGAACAAGTAACTATATCCAGTAATATTTTATAAAAGTTAAGAAGTAGTTAGCCTTATTTTGTAAAACAAAATCCTTGTTTTTCTTAATGTTTATATTAATAATAAATGTAAAGGATAGGACTGAAACATGTTAAGTATTTAAACAAAAGTAGCATGATTGTACGGTATATGTACTGTATACTTTATTTAATTGAGCCTTGTGTTCATAATATGAATTACATGGTAACTGAATTCTCAAGATTTGTTGTGGTCTGCACCATAACATCCAACAACTGCTTTCTCAGAACTCAAGATCTTGCATATAGGTCGCCATGGTGTTTTTGATATGGTGTCGGACTAGCGACTGGCAGGTCACAGGTTCGATCCAAATTGTGAGAGCCCAAAAAGACACCAAGTACTAGTTCCACTCAGGAAACGGACTTAACAAGCAAATTCATTGAATTGATATCCCCCACCTTCTGCACACAAAAGTTTTCTGGACGTCTGGACAAAAAGCATTTTTTCAAGATACAAAAGGCCATAACTTCTTTATTATCCAATGTGTACATTGCCAATTGACGTGCATCATCCTCTTATCAATATATATATACTCATACCAAGTTTCAATGAAATTCGCCAAAGCACTTCCAAGATATGGCTCCGGACACAAAAAAGCTTTTTTTCAAGATACAAAGGGCCATAACTCTGTTATTTACTGATGGTGTAAAATGCCATTTGGCCTGCATCATCCTCTTCTCCATATATATACTCATATCAAGTTTCAATGAAATCCGCAAAAGCACATCCAAAATATCACTCCGGAAAAAAAAGTGCCGGACAGACGGACAACGCCAAAACAATATCCCTCCCCCTGTGGCGGGGGATAATAAGCATAAGGCATTCACTGCAATTGAGCTTTCAAATAGATAGGTTAATACTTAGATCTTACGTGTTCTGAGCCATCACATCTTCCAACTGCTTTTGAGCTTGGAAATAGATAGGTTTATACTAAGATCTTACGTGTTCTGAGCCATCACATTCTCCAACTGCTTTTGAGCTTGGAAATACATGTAGATAGGTTTATACTAAGATCTTACGTGTTCTGCGCCATCACATCTTTCAACTGCTTTTGAGCATGGAAATAGATAGGTTTATACTAAGATCTTACGTGTTCTGAGCCATCACATCTTCCAACTGCTTGCTGAGCACTTCTCTCATCTCCAGGGACCCCACCCTCTCTTGAGGCTGAAACCAACAAAAGTTGTCTTTATAGGAAAAATACTCTTGTTTTCTCTTTTCACACAAATTACATGAGCTGTGCTCTATGAAAAAGGGGTTTAATGCATGTGCGTAAAGTGTTAACCCAGATTAGCCTGTGCAGTACGCTTGTTTCAAGGAAGTCTCTTCAGAGCAAAAATCAAGTTTAGGCGGAAAGTGGTGTCCCTGATTAGCCTGTGCGGACTGAACAGGCTAATCTGGGATGACCCTTTATGCACATGAATTAAATCCCTTTTTCACTGAGCACAGCTCATATATTGATAACAAATCTCAACCTGCTACTTTCTCTTGTTCATTTAGTTAATAATGACACAATGACCATGGGATAAAGACAAGGTCAGTAGGTCAACTCAGATTCATTAGTTATGCTCAACATTAACAGACTTTGCAAAACCTGAAAAGGACCTGTCAGATTAGGTTGCAATCGTGTCAGACATTTGGTTAATCTGTCAGACATGCAAGCAAGTTACATATTAACTGATTAAACTTCTTGTCAGGCACTGTGTCTGAAAGTGCCAGAATGTGTGCCAGTGTGTAATTGGGGGTAAGATTTGTCTGTCTGACAGGTTGTTTGGAGTCTGCACTGGGACCTGAAGAACTCACCAAGGCTTGCGGTTCGAGTTTTCTAAAGCTCACCAAATATACTTAAGCTGAGCTCTGGAAAAATGGGACTTAACCCTTTACCACTCAGATAGTATTTTGACACATTTGTAGTCCTTTAGAAAGTTATATTTAATTAAAGACCTTTCTTACCAGAGTCAAGTTTTTAAGGCTTCATTTCCAACCCTTATATACTGATGAGCAGCAAACAGCATAAAACCTGAACAGACTGCGAGTTACTTGCAGGCTGTTCTGGTTTTATGCTGTTTGCACATAGCCATGTTCACTTAGCTTCTGAGTGGGAAAGGGTTAATACATAAAGGATATTTGTTGGTTTCGGTGGATTATCAATTTTAATTCACAAGTGATCATAGAAAATAATATTTTTACGTGTGGCACAGCCACGAGTGAAAATATATATTTTATATGATCACAAGTGAATTAGGATTGATATTTCACCGAATCCAACAAATTTTCTTTTTATTCTAAGCTTTTTTCACAGTTTATATACATTGTTAAAGAGTTTAACTAAAGAATTTTGCTAGGATAATGATGTCATTTTGTCAAAAAAAATGACGTCATTTCACAGTAGTGAAAATTATCTATAATTTTCACTGTTTGAAACAGTAAAATTATCCATTTTAATTCACTGATATTTCTCTATAAACCACCGGAAAGCATAAAATAAATGTGCTAATTGTAATCAGGGGCGACACTTTACATCTAGATTGGATTTTCGTTTAGAAAAGACTTCCTTGGAACATAATTTTTCATAAAGCTCTGTGTCTGAAAAAGCGTTAATGTTTGCCAGACATTGTATTTTTTTGTCAGATTTGTCTGAAAGGTTAATAAAAACTATAAATACCTGTAGCACTCATCAAGGTTTCCGCATTAGGTTCTCGAAATGTTGCTAATTATACTTATAATACCTGGGCTCTAACCACTGACCCTTTCAGTTAAAGACTAACGCTTAAGCCACCTGACCAGCCATACTGATAACGATTTAAATTCATTTTATACTTTGTATACACAATCCAGGTAGTGTCACAAAATATGACGACAACAACATAACTCTCAAAGCGTTTGTAATGCATTATAATTTTCAGGTTTACATTCGCCTAAAGATGCATATAATGGATATTTAAGAGCATGGTAAATGTTCAGTATTACTGTTTCCTTGCAAATATAGTTACTAAAACCAAATTGTGCAAATCTGAAACAATTTTGCAAATGTACTAAAACGTGAAAAGATCCCTTTAATAAAAAATTAACCTTGTATTTTCAATGTATATAAGTGATAACAGGTCGTTGTTTTTTTCCATTTTTCCATTTTTTACTTTAAAATGATTTATTTATTTATAGCTTTGTTTATTTATAATTTTTTAACAGCACATCTCTCACAAAATACCTGCTGCTTATCTTCTTCTGAGGGGCTCTTATCCAGACTGCCAGTCAATTTGCAGACCAGATTCGCAACTGGAGATTTGCCTCCCTTTCTTGCCGGTGTACCGGACCCAGAGTTGCCTCCCTCGGAATTTCTATCGACAGATGGGGAAGTTTTTTCAGCTTCATTTTTTGCGGTAACAGCCGATTTGGGAGGCTCTGTGACACTTTTGATGTTCCGTCGTACACGCGGAGTGCGCATGGGTGTTCCTCTGGTGGTAACCACCGCCTGAAAAAATTTCATTATTTTAGACTTGCTTTGGAAAAACGGGTCTTAATGAATGTGTGTAAAGTGTTGCTCCAGTTCAGCCTGTGCAGTCTGTGCAAATCATTCTAAAGAAGAAAACAAATACATAAAGTGGGCAGAGCGATCATTGTCCAGGCGAGATGTCAATTACTTAATTTAATAAGCCTGTGTTCCTGTTCAAAAATGCAATGTATACTGCACGGTTATGCTTCATGCAATGTGAAATTTTGACACCCATTTCAGACGTATTCAAGCATTGATTCTTATACCTTAAGATATCAGCACAAACTGCAAGTAAAATTATCCTTTAAACACTAAAGACTTTTGCAAATGTATTACATTAACTTGAGATATTTGCAAAAATAAAATTCTTAATGGTGTGTTTACATTCTGTCCAGCCTGTGTGTAAACCCATGAAATCCCAATTGATTCTGCATCCTGAAGCAGGTAAGAGCAAATACATGCCAAATCATTCACGTTGTCAATTATGTTAAAAACTGCGTATGCAGCAGTTGAAAGTAGCAAGTTGACATCCAAAAACATGACGGAAAGTCCGTGACTGAAAAAATCTGTTAAAAGTGGAAAAAGTCATATCCCTGGTAAGACATTGTTGACGTTGACGGGACAGAAAAAAAGAATTAAAATGTGCATATTGCCTAAGGGTGCCATGATTGAGTCAACGATTTCTAGATTGAAGATGTCAGTTAACATCAGTTTTTGTTGTTGTTTTTTTTTAAGTTGATATTATTGACAGTTTTAAGATGCAAGTTAACATCAGTTCCTTAAAGTTTATCAAGACAGTTAACAGTTTTATTAAATAAATACAAGCATGCAGCTTCAACAGAAGTAAAGCAGCAATGATTTTAGGTATAAATTGTTATAACTTATTTCACCCTATGCCAAGACTGAAATCTCCCTGTTTTTCTAAATCAATTGGTGAAAACCCTTTTTCCCCAAAAAATATTCGGGGCAGTACAAGAACCAACAAGAGTGCCAAACTGTCACAAGATAGTCCCGTTTAAAGGTTTTGGACAACTTGATAACTTTACCATGACCCATATTTGAACTTGACCTACATATTATCTAGACACAACTTCTGACCAAATTTGGTGAAGATCAGATGAAAACTACTTCAATTAGAGAGCGGACACCATGCTAAATGCTTGAAATGCACCTCATGACCTAGTTTTTGACCCGGCATGACCCATATTAGAGCTTGACCTAGATATTGTCTAGACACAACTTCTACCAGATTTGGTGAAGATCGGATGAAAACTACTTCAATTAGAGAGCGGACACCATGCTAAATGCTTGAAATGCACTAAATATTCTTGTAACCAAGTTTTTGACCCAGCATGACCGATATTCGAACTTGACCTAGATATTTTCTAGATAGAACTTCTGACCAAGTTTGGTGATTATCGGATGAAAACAATTTCTATTAGAGAGCAGACACCATGGTAAATGCTTGAAGTGCACTTAGTGAACCAGTGACCTAGTTTTTGACCCGGCATGACCCATATTCGAACTTTACCTAGATATTGTCCAGATACAACTTCTGACAAAGTTTGGTGAAGATCGGATGAAAACTACTTCAATTAGAGAGCGGACAACATGCTAAATGTTTGAAATGCACTAGGTGACCATGTGACCTAGTTTTTGACCTGGCATGACCCATATTCGAACTTGACCTGCATATTGTCTAGATAAAACTTCTGACCAAGTTTGGTGAAGATCGGATGAAAACTATTTGAATTAGAGAGCGGAAACTTCTGTGGACACCGCCTGCCCACCCGCCGCCAAGGTGAAACTATAATACGTCCCGTTTTTTTAAAACGGGCGTATAAAAAAAGAATATTTCAGATATTTTTTTTTTCAGAAATCTTCCATTTTCCATGGTTTTACAGACATTTAACAAGTGAATTTTTTTCCCAGATCTGTTCTTACCGTATGTTTTGTATGGAAGTGTTACAGAAAGACAAATGTTTCACTCACCAGGAAAGGGTTTGCATAAAACGTGTGAGGAAAAATTACTCATGAGGGAAGGGTGTGGATTAAAGGTGTGAGGAAAAATTACTCACCAGGGACAGGTTTAGATTAAAGGTGTGAGGAAACATCACTAACAAGAAAAAAGGTTTAGATTAAAGGTGTTGGGAAACATCACTCACCAGGGAAAGGTTGGGATTAAAGGTGTGAGGAAACAGCGATTCATCCACTCTCGCATTCTGTTCTTTACACTGAAAAACAAAAGAAAACATACACGAGTTACTTGACAACTCTTATTTCGTAAACAAATGCATTTAGTATGGTTACTTTAATCAACAAAATGTTGATTACTTATATTCCCCTAACCAACCAATGCTAAAGAAATCAGACTACGGATGTTTCCGATAAAAACGGCTAAGGTCTGTAAACTTTCACTGTCCACACACATCCATTTTCACCAAAAGGATGGCCAGTTTATGGCTAGAAAATAATTATATTTCATTATAATGTTATATTCAAGGAAAGTTAAAAAGAATCAGTTGATATTTTCTGACTGGTACCAAATGGTAGGACATAAGAAACAAACTATGTACTAGTGATTACGTATCAACTAATATCATTTCACTTTGCTCAAATATGGCATATTACAAATAAAACAGAGTGATGTGTAACCAATCAGTCAAGCGCACAATGAAAAGTAACACAATATAAAACACGGCTTTTTGTTGGTCGATTTGATCACATGACGTGAGCTAGTTTTCAGCCTTTACGACAAAGTTAGAGTACATCGATTGTGGGGAACCATGCAACCTTTGCCCTTTTCTTGACATTTAGAACATCTAAAGAGCAAGTTATTTTTCGAAAGGCTGATTAGTTCCTATAAATATTTTGCTGATCTTCAAATAGGTTGACCCAAACACTTCATTCTATCTGATATGGAAAATATCACCACCATTACCCAAATTGCCAACCAGGCATGAAAGGAAAACGTCAGGATTAAGTTTAGCATCTCACAGGCTGAATATAGAGAGAAAGAAGGGCATACCTACACTCTCCATTAGATTATTGAACATTTTGCTCTAGTAATTAAGGATTTGAGATCCAACCCTTACCATGTACAACCAATGGGGACTGACAATTTTCAAGCCCTGTGCCTTTGCTTGTTTGAAATCTTTAGTCGTATCATTCTGCCGACCCTGTAAAAAATATATATACGTATGCAGAAAATGTCCAAAAATATGTTTTGGTAATATAAACAAAAGGGCAATGATGGTAATAAAGTGCTCACCAGAGCTCAAGAATACCATATCCAAAAATGGCATTTACATTGTCAAGATACAAATTCTGACCATGTTTTATCATGATTAATTGTAATGTGGCTTCTACACATGTGTTTTTTAAGTAAGATTAAACCTGTTGACCAAGCGTTTGGATGCTCATGAGCCAGATGCAAATTAAACCTAGATATTGTCAAGACAACCAGTCACAGAACTAGTGACGTACTTGTTGGACATACAAGACCATACATACATCCTAGATAACCAATTTTGATCAAGATTGAGTCATAAACATGGCTTATTGAAAGAGAACAAGGTTTTTCAAAGATTTAACCTGCTTTTCTCAATGTACGTTATCCGGATCAACCTCTGACTTAATATTGTCAAGAAAAACATGCTAGGTAAATTTCATCAAGATTGAGTTAGTATGGGGCTTCTAACATGGTAAAATGTTTATTTGTAAGACTTGACCCGAAAACCTTATAGTTTTTGGACACAAGTCACCTTGATTTAAACATGGCCATGATATTGTTAATTAAAACATTTTAATTAAGTTTCATCATGATTGGGTCATAAATCTGGCCTCTATATGGGAAACTTTTTTTTTAAATACTTAACCTACTGACCTAGTTTTTAGTCATGACACAGATTCAAAATCGGAGTAGATATTGTCAAGACAATTATTCTGACTAATTTTCATCAAGATAAAGTCATAAATGCAACTTCTAGATACAAAGTTCTTAAAAGATTTGACAAGTTAACCTATTTTGGATGCAAGTGACCCAGATTCTACACAGCCTGCATATTGTCAAGATTAACATTCTGACCAAGTTTCATCAACATTCAGGCATAAATGTGGCTTTCAAAGTGGTAACAAGGCTTTACAAAGATGTTTCCTGCAGGTAACCTAATTTTGGATGATCTTCACCCAGATTTGAACTCAGCCTTGATATTGTCAAGATAAACATTCTGTCATACAAAGATACAAGGTATTTAAAAGATTTGACAAGGTGACCTTTGTTTGGATGCAAATGACCCAGATTCTACACAGCCTGCATATTGTCAAGATTAACTCTCAGACCAAGTTTCATCAACATTGAGGCATAAATGTGGCTTTCAATGTGGTAACAAGGCTTTTCAATTTTGACCTTGTAACCTAGATTTGGATGATCTTGACCACGATATGAACTCAGCCTTGATAAAGATAAACATTCTGACCATGTTTCAACAAGAGTCTGGCCTATAGATTGGTAACAACAATTTTTTTCTAAGATTTGATCTGGTTTTTTAGTTTTTGGTTAAACGTATTCCGCATAACAACTCTACTTAATAATTGCCAAGATCAACATACTGACCAAATGAAGACAAGCCTGTACAATACCCACAAACAAAGTTAAAAACTAAAAACGAATAATGAGTTGATGATGGACAAAGGGTGACCACAAACGGTCAGCATAAACTCACAAATATTATAAGTAACACATTTGAATCACATGGAATCGTACCATTTAACAAATAGTATGTTGACCTCCGATTGTAAGGTCAATTGCAAGTACACTTTGATAATCATTAAAGCCCATAATTACTTGAACATACCTCATATGAGGAGAACACCGTACCTCATCACAGAGTACACAGGGTACACCAAAAACACCCCATCCAGTTAAAGACTTCACCAAAAACACCCTCCTCCTTAAAGGGTTCACCAAATCCCTTCATGTTTAAATCAGCATTGAGAACAATTTCAAGAATAATTTTAGCACCGATTGCTTGTCTAACACTATCGAAGGCACCCCTATACCTGAAAGATGAAATGGGTGCAAGTATTATCGATGGTCCAACGATACTCCCCTCCCAGACACGTGACAATCTCATTAAACTCTGCCTGGTCCTTGGCCAGTCGTCTAGCAACAGTGATCACCACGCCTTGCAGCGCAGTTGGGACATCCTGAAAGAAACAAGAGATGTGTTCGTCAGAAACACAATGCCCCCTATTGCGCCACTTTGAAATATTTTTTTAATTCTTTTTTACATTTGACCTTGAACTTCCACCACTCAAAATGTGCAGCTTCATGAGAACGCCGCTTTGATTAAAAAAAAATTTGTTTGGACCTTTGACCTTGAAGGATGACCTTGACCTTCCACCACTCAAAATGTGCAGCTTCATGAGATACACATGCATGCCAAATATCAAGTTTCTATCTTCAATAATGCAAAAGTTATGGCCAACTTTAACGGGTTTTTTTCCGGACAGACGGACAGACTGACATACACACATACTGACATACTGACTGACGGACAGTTCAACTGCTCTATAAAGTTTTCCCAGAACAAGGCTTACTTGTAACAGTATAAACAAGAGCATCGCCTTGCGGGTGCAGACCGCTCATCTATTTTATTTTTAAAGGTGAAGGGACTCTCAATTTCAATCACAAAGGAGGGAGGGATGGAGTGAAGAGAGGTGTATAGTGTAGGGTCATTTATTACATTATCTTCCAAAAATGCGGAAAAAAAAATTCGGGGGTGGGGGGGGGATTCTTGGGTGCGATGGTTGGACGGTATTTCAAAAATAAAATAATAAAAATAAATATTTGTGTTTTTAACCGTTTCAAAAAAAAATTGGGGGTGGGGTGGGGTGGGGGGGTATAGTGTGAGGGTATAGTGTGAGGGTGTGGTGGTCATTTGTGAAATGATTTAAAAAAAATTGGGGGGGGGAATTCGGAGGGGGGGTGGGGGGGAAGGGTGTGGGGGATGGTTTAGGTGGAGTCTATTGTGGTATGTCAGGTAAGAGTTGTTTTGTTAAAGTATCAATCAAATCTAATCATAAATAAAGAAGTTATGGCAATTTTAGCAAAATTTAATAATTTGACCTTGACAGTCAAGGTAATTCAAAGGTCAAGGTAAAATTCAACTTGCCAGGTACAGTAACCTCATGATAGCATGAAAGTATTTTAAGTTTGAAAGCAATAGCCTTGATACTTTAGAAGTAAAGTGGATCGAAACACAAAATTGAACCATATATTCAAAGTTAAGTAAAACAAGGGACAAAATTGTCACAAAACCAGGTTTTCATTGTGAAAAAAAAATATGATAAAGGGAGAAAACTCAAACTGAACTTTTGAAATGACCAAAAAAAATTAACCCCCTTTGTAATTTTTTTTTTTTTTAAATCTATTTTTAGTCGTGGCGACCTTGACATTGGAGATATTGACGTGATTCTTTCATGGGACACACCGTCCCATGATGGTGAACAAATGTGCCAAATGATTTTAAAATCTCACAATGAATGACATAGTTATGGCCAGGACAAGCTCATTTATGGCCATTTTTGACCTTTGAACTCAAAGTGTGACCTTGACCTTGGAGATATCGACGTAATTATTTCGCGCGACACACCGTCCAATGATGGTGAACAAATGTGCCAAATGATTTTAAAATCTGACGATGAACGACATAGTTATGGGTCGGACAAGCTCATTTATGGTCATTTTTGACCTTTGAACTCAAAGTGTGACCTTGACCTTGGAGATATCGACGTAATTATTTCGCGCGACACACCGTCCAATGATGGTGAACAAATGTGCCAAATGATTTTAAAATCTGACAATGAACGACATAGTTATGGCCTGGACAAGCTTATTCCGCCAGCCCGCCAGCCCGCCAGCCAGCCAGCCCGCCAGCCAGCCAGCCAGCCCGCCCGCATTCGCCAATCTAATAACCAGTTTTTTCCTTCGGAAAACCTGGTTAAAAAGGGCCATAATTCCATAAAAATGACAACCAGAGTTATGCAACTTGTCCTTTTACTGTCCCCTTATGATAGTTTGCGAGTGTTCCAAGTATGAACGCAATATCTATGATACATTAGGGGTAAAGTGGACCAAAACACAAAACTTAACCAAATTTTCAATTTTCTAAGTATAAAGGGCCCATAATTCCGTCCAAATGCCAGTCAGAGTTACATAACAATTTTGCCTGCACAGTCCCCTTATGATAGTTAATAAGTGTTGCAAGTATGAAAGCAATAGCTTTGATACTGTAGGAATAAAGTGGACCTAAACACAAAACTTAACCAAATTTTCAATTTTCTAAGTATAAAGGGCCCATAATTCCGTCCAAATGCCAGTCAGAGTTACATAACAACTTTGCCTGCACAGTCCCCTTATGATAGTAAATAAGTGTTGCAAGTATGAAAGCAATAGCTTTGATACTGTAGGAATAAAGTGGACCTAAACACAAAACTTAACCAAATTTTCAATTTTCTAAGTATAAAGGGCCCATAATTCCGTCCAAATGCCAGTCAGAGTTACATAACTTTGCCTGCACAGTCCCCTTATGATAGTTAATAAGTGTTGCAAGTATGAAAGCAATAGCTTTGATACTGTAGGAATAAAGTGGACCTAAACACAAAACTTAACCAAATCTTCAATTTTCTAAGTATAAAAAGGGCACATAATTCTGTCAAAATGCCAGTCAGAGTTACATTACTTTGCCTGCACAGTCCCCTTATGATAGTTAGTAGGTGTTGCAAGTATGAAAGCAATAGCTTTGATACTTAAGGAATAAAATGGACCTAAACACAAAACTTAACCAAAATTTTCAATTTTCTAAGTATAAAAAGGGCACATAATTCTGTCAAAATGCACGCCAGAGTTATCTAACTTTGCCTGCCCAGTCCCCTCATGATAGTAAGTAAGTGTACAAGTTTGAATGCAATAGCATTGATACTTTCTGAGAAAAGTTGACCTAAACGCAAAACTTAACCGGACGCCGAAGCCGACGCCAAGGTGATGACGATAGCTCATAATGTTTTTTCAAAAAATAGATGAGCTAAAAATTTATTCCTTTTACAACATGTTATTGCAGTGCTTTACTTTGCAAATTCATCACTTAAAATATTTCAAGATGGCAGACATTTGCAGCGTTTCCATTGACTTGTAAGATTTTCGGAAAGTAGTGAAGATTTTACGTCAGTCACCCTTAATGTCTGTGCCATCCGCTAACCAATCAGAAATCCAAAAAAAAAATGGGTAAAATTGGTACTGAGATTCAGAGTAAGCTTAAACAATATTGGTTCTCAAATGATCCCAAACTCAAATGATTTGCCCGTATCACCCCCCTCCCCCGAAAAAAAACGCATTTGAATTACATTGCTCTCATATTTGACCCTGGACAGTTAAAATCTGGATTTCCAGAATGATCCGGTCAATGGACAACCTGTAATTTACACATTTGCAAACAATTTATCAGAAATGTTCAACTTTAGTGAGAAGCAGATGTCCTAATGTTTTTTAACTTTAACCCAAATTGAAAGAAGAAGGCCATTTGCGCTCACCTGCAGGGACCCGAAGCAGCTAAAACATTATGTGAGGGTGGATTTCATAAAAGAACAAGCAAATTCGTTGAATTGATATCCCCGCCAATATGCTTCTGGACACAAACGTTTTCTGGACGGATGGGCAACGCCCTTTGACCTCAATGTGTGACCTCGACATAAGCACCTAGGATTATGGGTGTTGAATGTGAAGCACCCCCAGATGATTGTGAACATCTATGGCAAGTTTCATGGCTCTGGCTCATGTGTTAATGGAGATAAAGCTCTAAGCTTATATTGAAAAGCATTTTATCAAGATACAAAGGGCCATAACTCTGTTATTAACAGTCGGTGTACAATGCCATTTTGCGTGCATCATCCTCTTATCCATATATATATATATACTCATACCAAGTTTCAATGAAGTCCGCTTTTCCAAGCTTTTCGAAGACATGGCTCCGGACGGACAGAAAGACCGACGGATGGACGGACAGACAACGCCAAAACAATATCCCTCCGCCTATGGCGGGGGATAATAAAAGTACTTTATGAAACATAAATATTTCATTTCTAGGCACAAAATAACGGCAAACTTTTAATGATTTAAAATATTGTTGTTCTCAGGTGAGCTAAAAAGAAATGGCCAAAGTAAGAACATCGTAATCTCCGTCCACTTCGTCGTTTTGTCGCTGGGATGAGGCGACAGCACTCTCGCGCTCCTGTCTCCTCTGTTCGATGGTCACCTCCATCTTGGCTCTCATCAGCTCGAACAGCTCACTGTCGTTCTAAACGTTTGGAAGAAAGTGACAATTTGATATAAGGTTCATCTTAAACTTAGAGCGAAAAGAGACGGTTTTGGGTTAAGTTTGTTGTTAAATGTCAATCAAGAAAAAAAAAATAAAAAAATTTACAATTAATTTGTTTCAATGGCCTTGAAAAGAAGATATTAAAATGTTACTTTTCCAAAAATATTTTCCCCTAAGGGTTCACAAAAGAACTCAAAATAAACTTTTATCTAAAAACATTCTCACATCGTTTCTGGTCAATGTTTCACTTTTTCTTTATTTTTGTCACTTCTGATTTGAAAATGTTTTCTTTTGGATTGTTGAAAAGAAAACAATAGTTTAATACATCAGAATTAATCTTTTCAAACCCTGTTCTACAAACAAGAAGGTCAAAATGGCCCAATGTTGCTCACCTGATACATTTTGATCAATCTAATGAATCGTTTACAGGTTGTTTTTTTTTCCCACTTTTAGGGAAGATAGCCCATGGCTTTGGAATTGGGAATTTTATCGGCATTTTCATGAAATTGGGAAAATAAATTCATTAGCCTTTTTTCCACATGAAAAGTCCACTGATAAGAGAAATACTAAATTTGATATAACTCTTTATAATCATTAAAATTATAAGAACAAAATCATATAATACTTTGTTAGATGTAATTAAATTGAAATTGAGATAAAATACACATTAGACTTCTTTCAAAAAAAGAAAAAAAAATGTTTTTGTTGGGTTTTTTTTGGAAATTGGGAATTTTTTGCCACATTTTGGGAAAAAAGTATACTTTTTGGGATTGGGAACATAGCCGAATTTCGGCTATAAAATCGGGCCAAAAAAAACCCTGGTTTATTTGTTACTGCCAGTCAAATGCCAAACCAATCCAATCAGTAATCACTAAGATAACGCAATTTCTATAACTTTAAATGTTATACATAGGACACTGATGCTCTCACTAAACGACGCTGGAATCAGGAATAAGTCTTGTGTGATAAATATAATATTCAACCTGAGTGGTGAGCTAACAATAAATAGCTACACTATAGCCAGGATTGTTTTTTGCCCAATCGGAAAAACTATGGGTACCAGCCCATTTGGGAAAATGTGCATTGTGAAGTCTTCACGTGAGGATACTGATGCATTTGATTTTGTTGCTCACAAATACTTTTTAGAGGTCAGTGACCTTGACCTAGTGACCTAAAAATGGGTGTGGCATGTAAAAACTAATCAAGGTGCAGCTACATACCAAGTTTCAAAGTTGTAGGTGGAAGCACTTTGATTTTAGAGCCAATGTTAAGGTTTTAGCATGACGCCTACGGCGGACGGCAGACGACGAGCTGGCTATGACAATACCTCGGGTTTTCTCCGAAAACAGCCGAGCTAAAAATTAATAAGTAAGTGTAGTCAAGTTATCAATATTATATCAACTTAGGTTTAAGCCATAGAGCTGCATAGGGAAACTAACTAAATGTTATATTTTATCCCCCCAAAAAAATAAAAAATTAACATTTAATTGAACATTTTTTGGACAGAATTTTGGAAATGTGTAGTTTTTCTCTATTGGGAAAGTGCTGTTTTCCAGTACTTTATAAAGAATGAAACAAATCGCTGACTATAGCGTACCAGACTGGGCTTTCTTTTGGCCCTTGCAGCTCTCACATCCTCTGGGGTTTGCAGTGATGCGAGAAACTCCTGTAACATATGATCAATTTGAAAAAAACAATTATCTAGCAATTATTTCTATATATTCAAACAATTTGTATACATCATTTGCGATATAAGTTTGAGCTAATTTTTTTCAAATTTGTCCTGTTTAAAATCAATTTACCAAATTATACTTCCATAATAAGTAAATAATTTTAGCGAGGCAAACCTAGCCACCCTAAAACTTTTATAAATAACGTATATAACTTCATACACTGGAAAGCCACAAAGAAATATTACTGTAAAATCATTATAATTATTGGGATGTGAACTTTTAGTTGCTTTCGAGGGTTGACCAATCCACGAATGTTGTGCCAACCAATGTACATGATTTTACAGTATTTTTTTAGAGGTCAGTGACCTTGACCTTTGACCTTGTGACCCCAAAATGGGTGTGGCGTGTAGAACTCATCAAGGTGCATCTACATATGAAGTTTCAAAGTTGTAGGTGGAAGCTCTTTTATTTTAGAGCCAATGCTAAAGTTTTAGCACGACGCGGACAGCGGACGTCAGATGACACGACAAGCTGGCTATGACAATACCTCGGGTTTTGTCCGAAAACGCCGAGCTAAAAATGGGAATGTATCTAACGTTGGGGTTTAGAAACATACCTAAGTCTCACACTTGGGAATGTATCACACGTTGGGGTTAAGAAGAATACCACGGTCTAAAACTTAGGAATTTATCGCACTATGAGGAATATACCTCAAAATTAAACTTCGGAATGTATCAAACGTTGAGGAATGTAACCTGGGTTTTAAACTTGGGAATGTATCACACGTTGAGGAACATACCTTGGTCTTAAACTTGGGAATGTATCACACATCATCATGGTTTAGGAACATACCACGGTCTCAAACTTGGGAATGTATTGAACGTTGGAGGTTTGAAACATACCTCGATCTCAAACTTGGGAATGTATCACGCATTGGGGTTGAGGAACATACCTTGGTCTCCAACTTGGGAATGTATACAATGTTGAGGAACATACCTTGGTCTCAAATTTGGGAATGTATCGAATTTTGATTAACATACCTTGGTCTAAAACTTGGGGATGTATCACACATTGGGGTTGAGGAACATACCTTGGTCTCCAACTTGGGAATGTATCGAATGATGAGGAACATACCTTGGTCTCAAACTTGGGAATGTATCAAATGTTGAGGAACATACCTTGGTCTCCAACTTGGGAATGTATCGAATGTTGAGGAACATACCTCGATCTCAAACTTGGGAATTTATCGAATTTTGAGGAACATACCTTGGTCTCCAACTTGGGAATGTATCGAATGTTGAGGAACATACCTTGGTCTCAAACTTGGGAATGTATCAAATCTTGAGGAACATACCTTGGTCTCAAACTTGGGAATGTATCGAATGTTGAGGAACATACCTTGGTCTCCAACTTTGGAATGTATCGAATGTTGAGGAACATACCTTGGTCTCAAACTTGGGAATGTATCAAATGTTGAGGAACATACCTTGGTCTCCAACTTGGGAATGTATTAAATGTTGAGGAACATACCTTAGTCTCAAACTTGGGAATGTATCTCACATTGGGGTTGTGGTTGAGGAACATACCTTGGTCTCAAACTTGGGAATGTATCACACATTGGGGTTGAGGAACATACCTCGGTCTCAAACTTGGGAATGTATCTCACATTCGGGTTGAGGAACTTGCTGGGCGTGTCTATGTCCACTTTCTTTCCATCTTGCCTCTTCAGTTCCTAAAATTGCAGAAAAGAAGTACTTCTACAGTTGCAGTGATTTTTTTTGTCAGATTGGAAAAAGTACTGGTACCAAGCAAATAAGGCAAAATTGATTGAAAGTTTCAGTGCACATTTTATTTGTTCACATGCAAACAATGTGCTTTTGAAATAAAAGTACAGTTTATTCCGCTTAATTGAAAAGCCTATTTGTCACGTCCGAATATGCAATTATCTGGAGTATTCAATTATACAGAATCAGTTATATTTCCAATGTTTTCAATGTTTATCATATACATGTGTGTATGTTATCGTGTTTTTAACCAATTTCAAAGCTATATTGTTAAATACATTGCTAAATAAACTTGTTTTATTCAATAAACGCATAGAAAAGCGCCAATTGTTGTTTTTATTCATTATACGGTGCATTGAAAATAATCCACTCGTACTATTCACTAACTCAAGCAAGACACGTCAACAGTTCTTTTCTAATCGGCAACAAACTCTTTAATTCTTTCCAATTGGCAACAAACTGTTAAAGTGTGTTACTCGACAGTTTGCATTCGAAAGTTTGTGCCTGACTGCACACTGTGATTGGCGTCAGTTTTAACCGGAGACTCCAGTGTTGGCATTGTACTTGGCCCGCATACTACACCTGTTAGTCACGTGACGCTTGACAGACGCTGCATACATGCATGGTGTGAAATGAAAACAAAGGCAGTCAATGGAACGTGTTTGTCAAAATCGTCGATACGATGCATATCCTTGGAGATTTATGAGATAATACGCTGGATTATAGTGTGCAATCGATAATTGGATATTTAATTAACCGGAATACGCCATATTTCAGATTACGCGATGTTTAACAATGGGAAGATATGCAAATGGTTTGGTGTTTTCAATTTCTATTCAATGAACCGGATTATCCAATATTTAATTAAGTGGAATCTACTGCAAGACATTTTTTTCCTTTTGGGAATTTTTCAGACAGCAATTGTGATTTATGTAATTTTTCTTCAGTAAGGAAAGTGCCCTCAACAAGTACTTGATACGGAAGGGAAAACATTATTGAGTTGAGTTTTACCTTGACACTGCAAACTCTGTGAAAATACCCTTTAAAACAAGACTATTGTCAAGCAATATATGTCCCCTACCGGCTCCATCATTGTCAGAAATTCCACCAATGTCAGAATTGTTTTTCTTTTTTATATATTTGTTGCCATAGCAACCAAAAGTTTTGACGTAAGAAAAAAATGAAATGATGTGCATAATGTCCATATTGGCATCTATCCATATTTCAAGTTTCATGAAAAAATATGAAGAACTTTTAAAGTTATCGCAGGATCCAGAAAAAAAACACTATTTTCAGCAGTATTTCTAGTCTATTTGTTTCCATAGCAACCAGAATTTTTGGCGTAGGAACAAAATGAAATGACGTGCATAACGTCCATATTGGCATCTATCCATGTTTCTAGTTTCATGAAAAAATATGAAGAACTTTTAAAGTTATCGCATGATCCAGAAACAAGAGGGCCATGATGGCCCTGAATCGCTCATCTGATTAACCAAATACAATCCCAACCCAGATTTCATCAAGATAAACATTCTGACCAAATTTCATAAAGATAAGATGAAAACTGTGACCTCTATTGTCTACACAAGGTTTTTCTATTATTTTACCTAGTGACCTAGTTTTTTACCCCAGGTGACCCAAATACAATCCCAACCCAGATTTCATCAAGATAAACATTCTGATCAAATTTTATAAAGATTGGATGAAAACTGTGACCTCTATTGTCTACACAAGGTTTTTCTATTATTTGACCTAGTGACCTAGTTTTTTACCCCAGATGACCCAAATACAATCCCAAACAGATTTCATCAAGATAAACATTCTGACCAAATTTCATAAAGATTGGATGAAAACTGTGGCCTCTATTGTCTATACAAGGTTTTTCTATTATTTGACCTAGTGACCTAGTTTTTGACCTAGTGACCTTGTTTTTGACCCCAGATAACCCAAATACAATCCCAACCCAGATTTCATCAAGATTAACATTCTGACCAAATTTCATAAAGATTGGATGAAAACTGTGACCTCTACTTGTCTACATAAACAAATTGTTGACGGTTATTCTATTATTTGACCTAATGACCTAGTTTTTGACCTCAGATGACCCAAATACAATCCCAACCCAGATTTCATCAAGATAAACATACTGCCCAAATTTCATAAAGATTGGATGAAAACTGCGTCCTCTATTGTTTAAACAAGGTTTTTCTATTTTGTGACCTAGTTTTTGACCTAGTGACCTAGTATTTGACCCCAGATGACCCAAATACAATCCCAACCCAGATTTCATCAAGATAAACATTCTGACCAAATTTCATAAAGATTGGATGAAAACTGTGACCTCTACTGTCTACACAAACAAATTGTTGATGGTTTTTCTATTATTTGACCTTATGACCTAGTTTTTGACCTCAGATGACCCAATAAAAAAATCCCAACCCAGATTTTATCAAGATCAACATTCTGACCAAATTTCATAAAGATTGGATAAAAACTGCGACCTCTATTGTTTAAACAAGGTTTTTTCTATTATTTGACCTAGTTTTTAAACTAGTGACCAAATTTTTGACCCCAGATGACCCAAATACAATCCCAACCCAGATTTAATCAAGATAAACATTCTGACCAAATTTCATAAAGATTGGATAAAAACTGTGACCTCTACTGTCTACACGAGGTTTTTCTACTATTTAACCTAGTTTTTGACCTAGTTACCTAGTTTTTGTCAAGAGATGTCTAATTGGGTACAGACCGGGTTTCGTTAAATGTTCGAATAGCGAACACTTTCATTGAAAGAAAGAGACAAATATAGAAAACCAGTCCGGATTAAAATGGCGGATGTTTTCAACAAAATTTTACTAGATTTTCGCATTTTCGTAATTTAAATTTTTCTTGAGCCAAATTCTCAATATTTTCGCAAATGGCGAACGACAGCATTGCGAACGTGTTATTATTGGAATAAATGCTCACTATTACAGGGCTCGCGCTGTCGTTCGCCATTTGCGAAAATATAGCGAATTTGGCTCAAGAAAAATATAATTTGCGAATATGCTAAAATCTTGTTAAATTTAATTGAAAACATCCGCCATTTTAATCCAGATTGTTTTTTTTTTAAACTATTTTCCTCTTTAATTCCATTAACGTTTTGAAGTGCATATGGTAGCTGGCCAATCAACATTAAGTTCGCTATCGGTTAATATTGGGTCATTCATGTGCAGATAATGGAATACACAGTTGATATTGTCATCTGCCTACAATATAACGGCTAATGGCAAAAGTGGTGGTGGTGGTGTTGGTGGTGGTGGAGGAGGAGGAGGAGGAGTAGGAGGAGGAGGAGGAGGAGGAGGAGGAGGAGGAGGAGGAGGAGGAGGAGGAGAAGGAGGAGGAAGAGGAGGAGGAGGAGTAGTAGCAGTAGCAGCAGCATTACAATACCAATACTTAAGAATGATCAAATGGGAAAAGGTAACCTAGCACTGGCAGTAAATACGGGGCTCATTTACACAGGCTTTTTTTACACTTTTTGGGAAGATAACCCATGGCTTTGGAATTGGGAATTTTATCGGCATTTTCATGAAATTGGGAAAATTAATTCATCAGCCTTTTTTTTCCACACGAAAAGTCCACTAATTAGAGAAATACTAAATTTGATATAGAACTTTATTGTCATTAAAATTAAAAGAACAAAATCATAATAAACTTTGTAAGATGTAATTGAATTAAAATTGAGATAAAATACACATACGACACTTCTTTCTAAAAAAAAAAAAAAAAAAAAATTTTTTTTTTTTTTGGGAAATTGGGAATTTTTTGCCACATTTTGGGAAAAAAGTATACTTTTTGGGATTGGGAACATAGCCGAATTTCGGCTATAAAATCGGGCTAAAAAAAACCCTGATTTACAGGTCAGATTTGGAATCTCTGATGTAAAATGAGATTTTAAATGAATTAAAGGGAGGCAAATGCTGTAATAAAAAGAACATGCATAAACGGTAGTTGTTTCCCTTGTTTGAACCATGCTAAATCCTTAAAATGCATATTTCCAGTAACTGTGACCTTCACCTGTGACCTTTGACCTAGTGACCTCAAAATCAATAGGGGTCATCTGCGAGTCATGATCAATGTACCTATGAAGTTTCATGATCCTAGCCTCAAGCGTTTTTGAGTTATCATCCGGAAACCACCTGGTGGACGGACCGACCGACCGACCGACCGACCGACCGACATGAGCAAAGCAAAGGGGGGCATAAAAATAAAATCCCTACCTAGTTACCCACCCAATTTCACCTGGGTCTTGTTATGCCAAACAAACATATTTTTAAGGATGGCCTAAGTCTTAAATGTGTTATTGGTTTGTTTAGTTTTTTGAGCAAAATTGTGTTATTACCTTGTAAGTATCACATTCATGCATTTTAAATACAGAGTAGTTTATGTGCATGTACTTAAAGGACATATTTAATCACATTTCTTAAATGTTTGTTATGCATTTATTTAAAAATGGTTCCTATATAATTTCATTTCAATTTTTTCCTTTTTTAAAATGTCATCTTGTCAATTTTTTTTATTGGATTTTGAAACATTTTGTTAATCTCACAAATACAAATTACACAACCACAGATTTATTTGAAACATATTGCTAGTGGTGGGGCTAGATGGTGAGAAGGTTTAGTGAGGATTGAAAACCCCAAGAACTACTTGAGCCCTTGCTAGTGGTGGGGCTAGATGGTGAGAGGGTTTAGTGAGGATTGAAAACCCCAAGAACTACTTGAGCCCTTGCTAGTGGTGGGGCTAGATGGTGAGAGGGTTTAGTGAGGATTGAAAACCCCAAGAACTACTTGAGCCCTTGCTAGTGGTGGGGCTAGATGGTGAGAGGGTTTAGTGAGGATTGAAAGCCCCAAGAACTACTTGAGCCCCAATCTGGGAAAACTGGGCTTAATGCATGTGCAGAAAAGTGTCAGCCCAGATTTACTTGTGCAGTCTGCACATCCTAGTCTAGGACAATGATTTCCGCCTAAGACTGGATTTTTGTTCAGAAGAGACCGCCTTTAAATGAGAGAAACAAGAGCTGTCTCCATAGAATGACATATGCCCCCCAAAAAGGCTTTGATTGAAGTTATGAGCATTTTTCAAAACCTAAACGCAGATTTCGAAACCTAAACGCTGACCCTAAATTCAAGGTCAAGGTCACAGGGGTCAAAATTTGTGTGCGTATGGAAAGGCCTTGTCCATATACACATGCAGACCAAATATAAAGGTTACATCTGAAGCGACATAGAAGTAATGAGCATTTTTTGAAACCTAAACGCAAAAGTGTGACGGAAAGACAGACAGACAGTGCGATCACTATATGCCCTCTTTCGGGGGCATAAAAAACGGAAAAGTGTTGTCCCTGATTAGCCTATGCAAACTGCGCACACTACTTTGTGCGTAAACTTTATGCTTTAAGCCCATTATTCCCAGAACGCGCTAACTTTTTCTTACCTTCACCCTAGATTGCACCGGCGTTGAGGTGGCCAGCCCCAGGTTCTCTTTCTGACTACTGCCGTTCTTTGCCGTCCAGTCATTCTTTGCCACCCAGTCGTCATATCTCCAGTTGTGCTTCCTGGCCGGCATCTCCTTCAGCTTGTCTTTAGCAGCTGCAATAAAATAAAATTAAGAGATTGTGGTGTTTTATCTCAATTTTGGGCAAGTGTTTCAAAATTGTTTCCAGTATTTGATTTACTTTGGTTCATATTATATATAGATCTGGATACTGAACTGAATTTAATTTTATATTAAAACAAGAGCTGTCTTCATCGGAAGACATATGCCCCCAAAAAACGCTTTTCGAAACCTAAACGCAGATTTTGAAACCTAAACGTGGACCCTAAGTTCAAGGTCAAGGGGGTCAAAATTTGTGTGCGTATGGAAAGGCCTTGTCCATATACACATGCATACCAAATATGAAGGTTACATCTGAAGCGACAAAGAAGTTATGAGCATTTTACGAAACCTAAGCGCAAAAGTGCGCCAGACAGACGGATGGACAGACAGACAGATAGTGCGATCATTATATGCCCTACTTCAGGGGCATAAAATTATTATGGGAACCATTATTTGGGAATTTTCAGCTGTCATTTGGGGGATGGGGAAGAATTTTGGCTCCAAATTCGACAGTTAAAAAAAGCTGGTTCAGCATACTCACACTGCTTAGTTAGGACAGGGGTACCAGTGAGAGGGGGGTTCTTGTCCCATCTCCTTTTCACTGTCAACGAAACAATAACATGTTCCCATATTAAATGCTAACAACACCAGTAGTCAAAATAATCTTATAATTACTTATATCCTACACAAATCTCAGATAATATATTGAAAATTATAAATTTTTTGTATTTTTTTTTGGAAAATGTTTATTTTATTGTAATTTTCTAAAATAACACTTTCATATAAATAAATAAGGATTTATGGACCTGACTGTCAACAAGTTTACTGTCAGCAACAAAAGCATGGTCTTTAAGTGAAACTTTGCAACGAAAAATTCAGATCACAATTTCTCCCTTTCCCCAAAGTTCCTTAAATAACAAACAGCAGTAGAATACACCTCCGCCGCACTTTGGAAAACAGAGCTTAATGTATATCCATAAGGTTTTGTCACAGATTAGCTAATCTAACACTGTGTGCCTAGAGTGGATTTTCATTAAGAAAGAGACTCCATATAAATCTTAAATTCCAAACAAGAGCTCTGTTTGTGAAACACAATGCCCCTTACTGTGCTTTAAAGCCGCATGGCAGCTATTTTAGAAACAAGGTAATATTTTGAATGTAAAGGTCAGGGTGACCTTGACCTTTGACCTAGAGACCTCAAACCATGTTTGATTGTAGATCTCAATGAGATGCATGCACATGTGAAGTTTAAAGAACATAGACAAAATAGTTTTTTATTTTATGAGCAAGGTTAAAAGTTTTGGGACAGACACACAAATACCATCACAGACAGACAGACAGACAGACAGACAGGCCAAAAACAATATATCCATTGATCATTCGATCTGGGGGCATAAAAATTTAACATGCATCCAAAAAGCCCTGTTTTCTCAGAGTGCAGCTTACTTACATCTCTCAAAAGGGGGAGTTTCTGCAGGTGCAACATGTTTGGTTGCAGGAAGAAGATTTTTATTCAAAGCTTTACCATCTTTAGTATTCACCACTGGTGCTTCAGCAATGTCAGTATTCCTAGGCACATCATTGACATTAATATCCCTGTTATTTGCGACAGAAGTCGAGGCCGGTTTTACTTCCCGGTCCTTTGCAGTAGTCTTCAATTCTGTTTCAACAACTGGAATGACTGGCTGGTAATTTTCCTGAGATTCAAGTTGCAGTAGCATGGCATCTGAGTCGTTGTTCTCCATGAAATCCCCATCTGTCTGAGAAAATCCGTGATCGCCTACCGCTGAAACCTTCTCATTATTTCCCTGCTTAAGTTTAGCACCAATATTTTTCTCTCCTTTACGCTCCGCAACTTTGTTAGTTCCACCAGAATTTGATTCTGCATCAGTTATTTTCCCGTTACTTTTGTTCACATGGGCTCCATCAGCTTCTTTTGAGTCTACTATGTTTTGTTGGCCAATCTCAGATGGGTTGGCTTCCCTAACAGAAACCCTACCAGATCTATTTTCCAAAACTGAGCCATTTTGGTTTTCCACCGTGGGTACCTGAGACATCAGGTTTTCATTGGAGACAATTTCAATCAAGTACTTGTCCTCTGGAACTTTTTTACCCTGTCGAGCACAGGACAAAATCCAACTGGAAATACATTTTTAAGAAATAATTGTTGATTTAGTAGTACATCAGTTTGTAAACATATTTGTTGCTTTTGAGTTTCCATGCACTATTTAATTACTTTTTGTGGGCATTAAAATGAGTGACTAGTTTTTAAATATGTGCATCAGAAAGATTTAAAAGCCAATAATTTCATTTCTAATTGTAACATGACCAATCAACATGTAAAGAACTCACAGTGCAGCATATTTTGTAACATTAGATTTTGAAATTGATTTAGAAGCTGCTAATTGGTGATTTTAACATTTTAATTAAAAACAAGGGACAAAATTGTCACAAAACCAGGTTTTCATTGTGAAAAAAAAATCTGATAAAGGGATAAAACTCAAACTGAACTTTTGAAATGAACAAACAAAATTAACCCCGTGGCGACCTTGACATTAGAGATATTGACGTGATTCTTTCGTGCGACACACCCTCCCATGATGGTGAACAAATGTGCCAAATGATTTTAAAATCTCACAATGAATGACATAGTTATGGCCAGGACAAGCTCATTTATGGCCATTTTTGACCTTTGAACTCAAAGTGTGACCTTGACCTTGGAGATATCGACGTAATTATTTCGCGCGACACACCGTCCAATGATGGTGAACAAATGTGCCAAATGATTTTAAAATCTGACAATGAACGACATAGTTATGGCCCGGACAAGCTTGTTCCGCCCGCAAGCCAGCCAGCCAGCCAGCCCGCCCGCATTCGCCAATCTAATAACCAGTTTTTTCCTTCGGAAAACCTGGTTAAAAATTGACAATAGAACACTTAAGGGTGGGTCATTAATTTTGAGATACACTTTCAGACAATATGATTATTATTACTGGTAAACCAATTCTAGAAATTATGACATTAATTAACAATAAAAATCTGCACAATTTTCCACGAACACATACATTATATGCTTTTATCAGGGGCAACACTTTCTACCCTAAATGGATTTTTGTTAAGAACAGACTTTCTTAAAATGAAAAATTCCATAAAGTTGGAAGTGTCATCCCTGATTTGCCTGCGCAGACTGCACAGGCTAATCTTGGATGACATTTAATGTACGAGCATTAAGCCCAGTTTTCATATCTCTCTCTACTCACAGTTTGGAAAGGGCTGGTATTCCCCATTTCTTCGCAGCCTCATATTTTGAGCCTTCAGCTGCATTTACCACAAGGTGGGTACTGGGTAAAAGGTTGTTCTTTGCAGTGCGCACAAAATAATCCTGGCATCTGAAATAGAAATAGTCATTGCCAGGAATGTTGGGAAAATTAATCAAATGTTTTAAAAAAAGATTCTATAAAATAAGCTACATACGTTACCTGCATAACAACTCCTCATAAAAGATCATTTATGTGATAATTCTAAGTAATGTTTTTATATTTGCAGTCAATAAAACTGCTCTCTGTATGGCAATGGCAAAGCGTTCAAAACGGCGGACAGTGTTATTGATTCAATGACAGATGATTTCCAATAGTCAGAGAGCCCAAAAGTACCTAAAAATAAACAAATCCCATTCAATAAAGAGACATATGAAAAAGAATTTCACAAACAAACTTTTAAAACTTCATATAAACAATTTCGGGTGAATAATAAAGGGTAACAGTGGCTGAAAGTTTTCAATTTGAGGTACAAAACAAGTTGAAAACCATGGAATATATTAATCATTTGAGGCATGCAAAAGCAGTCATATGCAGGTAGTTATTTTTATTCACGAAATTATCAAAATGTGATATTTGAAGAGTTTGCCCTATTGGTGCAAAAATGTACCACGTGACATTGAAATTAGAAGGCATATGATACCTTTTGGCAGCAATCAGGCGATTTAATGTATTAGTTCTGATCATCAGGGTAATAAAACATTCCTGAATTATTTTATGTAAACTGCTTTTTTTTTATTCATACACATGTAATTATTCTTCAAATAAATCGTGCAACACATTTAATTAAATACAAGAGCAAAGCATAACGGGTGCCACGCTCGGCTGCAGTTGCAGTTTTGAATAGATGAAAGCTTGTCAGTTTTGGTTAGTTTTTTTTTAGAGGTCACAGTGACCTTGACCTTTGATCTATTGACCCAAAAATGGGTGTGGCATGTACATGTAGAACTCATCAAGGTGCATCTACATATGAAGTTTCAAAGTTCTGGGTTGAAGCACTTTGATTTTAGAGCCAATGTTCTAAACCGTGAAAAAATGTAAAAGTTTTAGCACGACGCGGACACGACGACGATCACGATGAGCTGGCTATGACAATACCTCGGATTTTCTCCGAAAACAATAAAGCTAAATTGGAGCTAATAAATAAGCTTTAATATGTGGACCAACCTTTTTTCTCTGAGGGCAAGCAGATTATTAAAGTTAATTGCCTGCTGGGCAAGCGGAAGTGAAATCCTCAAAAATCGGGTGTTGTAATCGGCCCTATTCACAATGGAAAAAAGTATATATATTTTCCAAATGGGACCTAAAAATTCCCAATTAAAGGTTTCCCAAAAAATATATTTATTTTTTTATTTCAACATTTTGTTCACCTCCCATCCAGCCATATAAGTTCAACCTTAGTAAAAATAATACTGAAAACACTTGTATTCTCAATTTTGAAGCATTTTTTTAGCAAAACAGCAACAACACTAATTTCCCAATTTAAGTTAAAATGCTGGGAAAAGGGACCCGGCCCCATTCCCAAAATGGTGGAATAAAACCACTGGCATACCCCTGACCCTGCAGTACTTACGTAGCTCCCAGAACCTCTGCTATGCTGATAAGAATGTCCCTCTCTGTGCCACTGTAACCACTACAAAGTAAGTAGTTCAGTTAAAAATATACCTGCATTTCGTTAACGTGTAATGTAATATGTTTGGAAATTGATAAAATATCAGATAGATACAGATAGATTTACACAATTATTTTCAACTGTATCACATCAAACAATTAATTGCATAGTCTTAAAATTATCAAACAAAAGCTGTTTGCAAAAAAAGTATCCCCCTAGGTTAACAACAATTTGAATTTGCATCAAATATTGCTTACACTGAATATCATTGCAAATCCCGTAACCTCAGTTCAAGAGACTTCCTTTGAACTAAAAATACCATAAAAGCAGAAAGTGTTGTCCCTGATAAGCCTGTGCTGACGGCACAGGCTTATCTGGGACTACACTTTAGGCACTTGCATTAAGCACCATTTCCCCATAGCGAGACTCGTGTATACCTGATTGAGAGTACACAGTCCTTCAGTGGAGCTCCCTCCATGTTGATCTCTATTGGTGTAAAAAGAGGGTTGCTGTCCACATCCAGCAAGGCATTCTGCTCCATGCACATTTGCTGTGAACAATCAAACAAATATTTGCTGTGAACAATCAAACATATATTTGATGTAAACAATCAAACACATATTTGCTGTGAACAATCAAACAAAATTTTTATGTGAACAATCAAACAAACATTTGCTGTGAACAATCAAACAAATATTTGATGTAAACAATCTAACAAATATTTGATGTAAACAATCAAACAAAGTTAGCTGCATAACCATTTTCCACTCAAATACACAGTTTGACACAGTTGTTGTCCCTTAGAAAAGAGTATCATATTTAAAGCCTTTAACAGAAGATTAAAGTTTAATAGCCTTTATTTCCAACCCTTAAATATACTGACAAGCAGCAAACAGCATAAAACCTGAGAAGACTGTTAATTACTTGGAAAATTATCTTCAAAAGTTAATATTCACACCCCTTTTGTCACAGCAAATTAACTCAAAACCGCAAAAGAGACTTCACTAAATATATCATCAATGGTTCAATGATTTACCCTTAAAAAATGCATTTCCATTTTTGTTCAACAACTCCATATTTTCAATGAACATCCTTAAACATTTCAACAATCTATAAGGCCTTCTGCAAATTCTCTGCAAAGCTTCGATTGTTTACTAAAATTGTTTCCAATATTTAAACTCTGTTTAATTAGTCAGCTTTTTTCACAACTGTAACTGTACCAGTCATTGAAACGCTCTCGAGTCTGCTTCCTGGAAATAGAACCAGTACTTGGTGTCTATAAGGGAGATCAAAATATATCGCTCCCTCGGTGGGGATGGAACCCATGACCTCCTGGTCACTAGGCAGACACAAAGTGTAAGCAAAATTAATCTCAAAATTGTGCCATTCACAGAATCACTTTGATCACACAAAAGACAATAAAAGGGCCATGATGGCCCAATACTGCTCACCTAATTCATCTGTATCAACAAGATCAATATACTAGATTTGTTGGTTCCTGAATGCTTCCCCTGGCTCAAAAATGTATTTAACTAAAGTCGCCTTGCTATGGCAAAATTCTTTTACTTTTTGCTATTTTATTAGTTTTAATGAAAAAACAGTTGTGGCCAAAAATAATTTTCTTTAGCCAAATAGGTCAATTTGTAGCGATTGGCCAATATGGCGAATGGCAGAGTAAGCCCTGCCTGTAATGTGCCAATCAATTCAATCAGTAGCTACTTACATATTTCCATTTCATTATCCTGACATGTTGTCCATTTGACACAGATCTCTCTCTTAATGTCAAAACTGGATTAAAACTGGTCTCTTTATGTCAACACTGGACCGACACTATGCTGTGTCGTCAAAGCAAATAACACACGCTACGCCATCACTATATGAGTACAGTATGCAAAGGGAGAGATCAAAATTGACCACCATGTGAGTTTGGGTTCCAGTTTTATCCTATTAATTTGTAAGCAAGCACGGCATAAACAAAGGTCATTGTGACCTTCCAGTAAACTGTCAACATCAACACAGGAGTTAAATAAACAAATACAGTAGATTTCGCTTAATTGAATAGCCCATTTGTCACGTCCGAATATTCAATTATCCGGAGTATTCAATTATACAGAATCGGTTATATTTTCAAATGTTATCACTAACCCGGTGTAGTCCTCCTGGAAATTGTGCTTTTCATGCATAATCAAAACATCGTTTCGACACATAAAGCATTTAAAAAAGTTAATATTGGAATTAAATATTGAATCCATTATAAATATAATATAAATGTTTTGTTGAATTCCCAAATGAGAATACAATTTTTGTAATCCAAAACACACTTTCTAGCTTTAAATAAAACGTCCACATGTATTTCCTTTGCCCCCAACAAAAAGCTAGCGAAAACTATGCAGCAATGTACAATGTCACGCCATACGGTGCGTGTAATGATTTTTCCCATTTTCATTTTATTGCTTACCCAACGCTTACGTTAGCAACATCTATTGCTCATGTATTGTCCTAGTTAAAGCGCGCGAAAATTAGCGTGGGTGTATATACGCTGTCGAAGGCAAACTTTGTAGCGAGGAGAATGCTGTATCTTTGACTTTACGCTCTTCAAGGAAGTTTAGTATTGAAACATATAATGTACTGTGTACTGATTTACCGGAAAATCTGGTCAATACTGGATTTAATTTTGGTTATTGTGAAAACATGATCAGCATTGTTAAGACTGTGATGTTTTGACAAATGTGCGTGTTTGCAATTGTTCGACATCATGTTTAGATATGATTTACTGTGACGCAGTTGTGTAGGTTTATAAACACGAACTGAGAATATAGTGTAACATTCCATCACCTATTGCAAACTGTCGAGCAAGACACGTCAACAGTTTGTTTCTTATCAGCATCACAATCTTTAATTTTTTCTAAGCAACAACAAACTGTTAAAGTGTGTTACTCGATTTGATTTTCAGTAAGGAGGGACTTCATTGAAACTAAAAATACTATAACAGCGGAAAGTGTCGTGCCTGATTAGCCTGTGTGGACTGCACAGGCTAATCTGCGATGACACTTTACGCACATGCTTTAAGCCCAATTTTCTCAGAACAAGACACAAATGAACCGGAACAGTTTATCAAAAAATAGCCGTTGGTAAACTCAATTACATTTGCAGATTTCTGCATACAAAGATATGTTTAAACTTGAACAATGTTTTATTTGTCTATGGTAAATTCCCTTATTGTACAAGAAAATAATTTCACATATGAATAAACAAAGACTGGAAAACATCCCATTACACAACAGATAAACGAGTGCATTATACCCGTGTACCATCTTTTACTTCACACATCTCTATGCCTAACGTGAATTAAATCGGAAAGCAAATATTGCAGATTATTTATGAATTGTGCGATATTTGTATGGCTTGTTGCACATTCTAAAATGGCAAAAGTATATAAACGGATTATAAACAATGCACATTGAACGAAATAAGGAAAATGTGATAAATTGACAATTCAAATATGTCGTTATACAGTACATTATCATGTGAAATAAATCGCGTTTATAATAAATCGTCAAAAAGACTCGCACTTTTCTCAACTGCAATATGCAATCTTGGACTGCAGACAGAGTGATTTTCTGAAGTAATTTTAAGTTAATGAAATACTCAGCTTTGTGCTTTGAATTTGTAAAAATCGTTATTTGGCGAAAGATATTATTTTATAACGCAGTCATGAAAACGGGCTATAAGCCAAATTCGAAGAATAGGCTAGCATGTTACGACGACAATGTATATGTTACATTACTTAAAACAACTAGAAAAATAGACGTCTTTCCAAGCACTCTCTTGCAGTTTGGAAGCACCAGAGATTCCGCTAAATGATGCAAATCACGACATTATTATTAATTTGTGCCTGGTCATTTTGATGAACTCATACTTAAAATGTACACTTTATTTTATTGTGAATTCATTTGTAAATGAATTTGATAAAAAAAAAACTACCGGGTACATGTCGCTGTTTATTTTGTTTGTTAACGAAATCGAAGCGTGACACTTCACGCGAAATTTACGTCATTAGAAAATGCATTGTGGGAATGTTTTGGTTAAAGTTACCGGTGGTTAAATTCCACTATGCGCGGTTAGGTTACTTTGCGGTATATCATGTTTATACAATCGAGTTACCTTGAAGGTTACTAAACCTGAATAACCTCAAACTTACCAAGGTTTGAAAGTTACCGAGCGGTATTTTTAACAAGCGTTTACACAATTGGGTGCAGAAAACAAAAGTAACTACCAGTACGTTACCAGTCATGTGACAGATTGCGTAACATTCAACCAAACTGGCCCACAGCCGTATAACAAATGGTTTGACGAAAAGAAAAAGTATCTCGACTCAATGAACGTGTTCAATCAATAAAGAAACTTGAGGGTAACTTTATGACATGGGTAGAAAGAAAAGAATTATTCATCTGTAAACTTAATTAATTTGTTAATAGGCCAATATTGGGATTTGATTTTTTTTTATTTTGGCAATGAAACAGGTTTGAACAGCATTATAAAACAGTAAATACAGAAACCTCAAAATGCGTAATTTCAATAGCAGTCATCTACTGTCCAAGGCCAATGCACATGGGAAGTATCAAGCCAATCGGTAAATTCTTTGACATTTATTGATCGGAAACGATTTTTACACTCAGTGTGATAGTTACAGTACAGCCAACGCGGAACAAACATAATCTGCGGTCACGCCACGGCCAGAACGTTAGTACTCGGCAGCCCCGTTGTGGTTTCACGCGGCGTATCGGGAGGCACGCAGCATCAATCCGCGCAACGACGCGGAGTCTGTATAAACCTTATCGTACTTTCGCTGCATGTGTAGTGACAAAACCTAGAGTTACACTACTTTCATAGTTATTATTTTAACGTTTTAAAAAGCGGATATGATTTTTATATGATGCTTTATAGACTATTTATATAATATCACGTTCTCAAATATATTTGACAGGTAATGGGCCTAAACAAATTATCGTTAAATTAATTACGCACAACTGTAAATGTTTTGTTCGATTCTCAAATGAGCATTATTCAATTTGTAATCCGAAACACGCTTCCAAATTTTAATGCTAACGCGACAATTAAACAATAAAATTCTAGCGTCAAATAAACAGTGCTTTATCCTTTGTCTCAATAAAAAGCGCAGAAAAATCATACAGACATGTAGAACGTCACATGGAAAGTGTGGGAGTATTTTGTGTTGTATAAAAACATGAACATCACATCACGTCAGGCGATTTATGCGTGTTCAGTGGGAAAAAAACGCCCCAATTGGACGTTATTTCATCATAACTTTAATAAATAGAAACAAATGCCAAAATTTATTTGACACTTTAGAAAAATGGCCAATGTTTGTATTTCTTGAAATTCATGATTATTTTTATCTTAAATATTAACCAGAATTTGCTTTAAAACTGGAATATACAGGATTATCGGGTAATGAGTAGCGACGGGAAAAATAGTAAGTATGCAGTAATAGATACATTTAATAAATTATGATTTTAATATTATGATAATTGATCTTTTAAAATTTATTGAATAACTAATCATTTTTCAAAGATTTTTATTTTATGATGCCCATCGATTCGCATGTCGCAGATAGCGGCTTGCCTCGACGGACAGATGCGAAGCATCGTGGCAAAATGCGACATGCCGCCGCATACTGACACGGCTTCAACGGCCGACTCGGCATCGCCTCGTTGCGCCTTAACTCCGCTGATTGCAAAATATGTTTGTTCCGCATTGGCTGTACTGTACCTTGACCATTGACCTTGCGATCCCAATTTCAATAGGGGTCATCTACTGTCCTAGGCAAATGCACATGTGAAGTATCAAGCCAATCGGTAAATTCGTTGACGAGTTATTGATCGGAAACGATTTTCCCACCAAGTGTGATAGTGACCTTGACCTTTGACGTAGTGACCCCAATTTCAATAGGGGTCATCTAGTGTCCAAGGCCAATGCACATGTGAAGTATCAAGCCAATCATTGAATTTGTTGACGAGTTATAGATTGGAAACGATTTTCACACTTAGTGCCATAGTGACCTTGACCTTTGACCTAGTGGCCCAAATTTCAATAGAGGTCATCTACTGTCCAAGGCCAATGCACATGTGAAGTATCAAGCTAATCAGTCAATTTGTTGACGAGTTATTGATCGGAAACGATTTTCACACTTAGTGTGATAGCGACCTTGACCTTTGACCTAGTGACCCCAATTTCAAAAGGGTTCATCTACTGTCAACAGCCAATGCGCATGTAAAGTATCAAGCCAATCGGTCAATTCGTTGACGATTTATCGGTCGGAAATGAACTGGTCTACCAACAGACAGACCGACCAACAGACAGCAAAACAATATACCCCTTCTTCTTCAAAGAGGGGCATAATAATAAAATAAACAAACACAATCTTTCACTCATATTTTTTTTCAAATCAGGATGAGGATTACACACTTGTCTTCTGCTTAATGAATTACTTCCATATTGACCAATCAAGGAATTGTACACAAACACATCGGAAAATGACCATGACAAATTCCTTTTTTCCCCCAAAAAAATTAGAAGTCCACAAATGTAAGTGTCCACGAAAAGATTATTCCCTGTTTGCAATACTTCTGACCTTCATGTTGTGATCTGGACCTTTAGTTTCACTGATTTGTCTACTTCTGAATTTGTTTCCATGACATTAATTTTTCATAAACATCCTTTCATGGTTATAGGAGAGAACGACTGAGCCCACACCTTTGACCTTGTGCACATCTCGCATTGACTTCATTGACCTTAAATCGTCTTAACTTAATGTATATGCTTCAAATGGTATAGGAGAGCTGAATCAGACACAACAATAGAGAGGCTATTATCATTAAAGTATGACTAGCTGAATCAGACACAACAATAGAGAGGCTATTATCATTAAAGTATGACTAGCTGAATCAGACACAACAATAGAGAGGCTATTATCATTAAAGTATGACTAGCTGAATCAGACACAACAATAGAGAGGCTATTATCATTAAAGTATGACTAGCTGAATCAGACACAACAATAGAGAGGCTATTATCATTAAAGTATGACTTTGACCTTAACCTGGCTTGACTGACTAATTCCCCATGGACTTCTGTTCATGACCTTAACATTTGATGTGAGTTTCTGGAAATTCATGATAGGGTAAAACAGTGTTACGAATACAACAAAAATTCAAATAAAGGAAATTACTTTAAATCCCTGTCCCACTTTGCAGCCCAATATTATAGATACTATCAAAATTACTATTTAAAGTCTGGAATGAATTTTCAATGAGTTATCTTTGGAATTATTATTTCACATAAACCTGAATACCCTATCCCCCTCTGGGACATAATTGGTTATTCATTACTCTGTATCATCTAGACGCTACATACAAAATTATCATAAGCATAGCAAGCGCCAAGTGATTGAAAACAATCATATAAATTATAAAATGATACAAATTAATTAAAAAATTGATTTAATGTGAAAACTATCCATTAATAATAGAATAGCAGATATTATTATTAATTAATTTCCAAATAACAAGAGATTGCCAAGCAATATTGTCCCCTACCGGTGAAACTCCACCATTGTCAGTAAAAAAAATATTTATTTTTTTAATATTTGTTGCCATAGCAACATGAATTCTCCATATTGCCATCTATCCATGTTTCAAGTTTCATGAAAAAATATGAAGAACTTTTAAAGTTATCGCAGGATCCAGAAAAGTGTGACGGACTGAAGACTGACTGACACACGGAGCGCAAACCATAAGTCCCCTTCGGTTTCACCGGAAGGGGACAATAAATTCTATCCAAGCCACTAAAATAGCAAACAGAAATAAATAGATTTATTGTTATACATGTAATAAATCACATTCTAAAAAGTGTCATTCAAGTAAAAAAAAAACAATGTCTCTTATATTGATTTTTAAAATGCATAGTGTTCAAAGAACAAAGTTAAACATTATTTGTTAAACACTTAAGACAGACTTCTAAGACTAACCAAGTTAGCAACAAACAACATTTAATAAAAAAAGAACAAGAGCACCGCATAACGGGTGCCACGCTCGGCTGCGGGTGCAGTTTTGAATAAGAGCTGTCAGAAGACAGCACGCTCGACTTTTCGAGTGCTTGACAGTATAACATAAGCCATCGTGGTGAAATTGTTCATATTCAATAAAGTCAAGGTAATATAGTCATATTCTAACTGAAAGAGGACCATAATTGAAACATATTGATCACTTATGTTTTAAAGAAGTGGTACATTATAGACGATTCTGAGTTCAGGTATAATTTCCACAATCTATTGAACATTTGTAAAGACATAAAACTAACTAATAAGATTATATTTCAAGTTTGACAGCAATAGCTTGGGTGTGATGGTTGGACGGTCTTTCAAAAATAATATAATAAAAATAAATATTTGTGTTTTTTTTACCATGTTTACAAAAAAAATGTGTGTGGGGGGGGGGGGGGGGGGGGGGGGGAGTGAAGAGGGGGAATAATGTGGGGGGTGGTCATTTGTTTTTTTGACCTTTGACCTTGAAGGATGACCTTGACCTTTCACCACTCAAAATGTGCAGCTCCATGAGATACACATGCATGCCAAATATCAAGATGATATCTGAAGCGACGTATGAGCATTTTTCGAAACCTATACGAAAATGGTGACAGACAGATGGACGGACAGTCCGATCACTGTATGACCTCCTTCGGGGGCATAAAAATATGTGTATCAATATTTCAAAAATCATTCTTGCAATTTAACATACACTATAACATAAACAGCTATTGTTACTTTCATCACCTTATACTGCACATATACAAGTTGTACTATATTAAAAAATATTGTTGCATTGTAATAAAACAATTATTTACAGCTATTGTAATTTATATCACTTATTATAGTACAAATAAGATACAGGTATAATAAGCTATT
This sequence comes from Dreissena polymorpha, assembly GCF_020536995.1. NCBI lineage: Eukaryota > Metazoa > Mollusca > Bivalvia > Myida > Dreissenidae > Dreissena > Dreissena polymorpha. Next base: position 50,483,879 of record NC_068369.1, read on the forward strand.
TCACTTTGTACACTAGGATCTTTTTGTGCTCAAACTGTCCCACAATAATGGAGTTAGTAATTCTGTTGTAGCAGACTGAATGTGGACACTCAACTCCATCCCTCCGAGTAGCAAGAGTGGCCAGCTTCATACTACCCTTACTATCCACCTGTATGATATTTTTTGAATCTCCTCCACACACAAGCACCTGGCCTGCAGGTGTCACGTGTAAACCAGTCAGAAATTTTACTGCAGGGTCCATGAAGGTGGCAAGGATTGATCCATCCTTGGCCAGAGTGAGCAGCTTTTGCTGGTTGGGGTTAGTGATATACAACTTGTCACCCGTAGGGCTCACTGCACAACGTGATACTGCAAAACAGAATACATCATTACAATCTTTTGACATAATTATGGGTGTAAATTACAAAACCATACAGTATAAATGTATGTCTGCAAAATTATGCCTGCAGTTATGTTTGTCACTTTTACTTTAGTTCAAAAACAACCAATAATGAAACTTTCATGTCTCGTTCTTTTTCACCAGTTACCAAAGAAGGATGCAAAAATTATAACCACATACAAATATTTTTTTCATTTCCTAATTGTGTGTATTGTCGGCAACAAATTATTGTATGCAAAATATTGAAACAATTTCATTCATATAGCATATTACACTTGAATGTTTATTTGATAACAAAATATAACAAGAGTGCCAAACTGTCACAAGATATACGCCCGTTCGAAGGTTTTGGACACCATGCTCAATGCTTGAAATGCACTTACTGACTATTGGGGTTATTTACCCTCGGGACTTCGGTTAAAAACCATTGCCCGAGCACACTGCTTAACATAGAACTCTGCATAAAAAGCCGAAAACGGCCATAAAATGGACAGCCCGATTTTACTGGGCTGTACCATTGGTATAAATATAAAACTTTGCAGTGTTGGTGCGGTGCCTTAATAAAAATCTATTGGTTTAAAAATATATAACCTTTATATGAAGCGTTAAAAAGACGCAGTGCTATACAGTGAATAGGCCTATCGCGGTTAAAAAGCGGCGTTTTAATTGGTTGATGCGTTTATATAACGATGGCGCTGATTGGCCGAAATTTCTTATTAAGGATTGCCAGTAGGTCAATCCGTTTTAAAATAGATTTTCCCACGGCTGACTTTGTACTTTTAAGAAAAAGTAAACAATGATGGTTGATATGCAAAAATATAAATGAAAGAACAAGAATGAGTTAATACAAAAAAGATTACTATGTTTTTGTTACATTACTGTACTTATTATTAATTTATATCATTCATATGATGTTGTTATTGTATGTTATTCTTTGTATTGTTTTTTAAGGAGGAGAGAGAGAAAGAATAGCCCAATTTTTATAAGTAAAGATGGTGAAAACACACATACTGTTGTATGTGGCAGCATCATTACCAGACCCACTGTTCAGTATATACTGCAATGGGTTTGTTGGAGTCTTTAGACTTTGTGATCTGTGGTTTAAAAATTTGAATCCAAATAGGACTATTTAATATATTAATTATAGAAAAAGGAATACACAGATGTGTATTATGTTTGTGTAACAATATAATAATATTTGAGGGTTTTCCAGATCACAAAGTGGTTGAACATTGCCACAATATGTTTACATGCATAGTCAAGTACCATTTTTATGTGTATGTTTAAAGTTTAAACTAAACGCCAAACAACAAGATCTAATCATAAGAAAGATATGTTTATATCTAAGAACATTTATTAATAGGGATGCCAGAGCCTGATTTAACAGCTCTCAATTGTAGAGTGAAGTTGCATGTGCAAATGCAATTATATGAGAAGGAAAGGAAAAAAAAAAAAAAAAGACAATATATGATATCACATAGAGTGTGTAACTCTCAATTATATATTAATATTGCAATTGAGTATTGAGTTGTTAAAAAATTAATGAGTACAAGTTTATGTATGTGGCTCAATGTTGAACACTTGCAGACAGGGAATATAGCCGTAATGCTCCAACATAAGACCCTGTCTGTATGGAACTTAAGGAGGATTGGGCTATGGAAAAGAGAGATCCCCCCAGAGTGGCATTAAAACAATATTTAAAAGTGGGTTTAGTAATAAACCCTTATATGTTAAGGGCAATAACTTACGTGTCTCCAAACGGTCACCTTCATAGGGCCACATAAAAATTAAGGGTAAGACAATGTACTTTACAGTTAAAAATAAGACAAAGACAGCTAAGTTTGTACAAGATGTACATTATTTACAATATGTACAGGACTATATGCATATATATATTTAAAATATATGTTGCCACCCTGGAGGGTTGAAAGAAGGAGAGATTTTATGGAAGTGTAGGCCGATGTGGGTGGGGGAAAAGAAGAGCCAGCAGGGGTGGTGTCACTCAGTTGTACTAAGGGAGATAATTGTGATGATGAAGTCTACAATGGTTGTTTCCCCTGAACCAGAGGGAGTGCACGGTAAATGAAAAATAGTTTGTATACTATTGAAGGAAAATTGATAATGGTGAAATGTAAAATGGTAAAAAGACCAAATATTACCTAGATACGTTAAGATAAACCCAAAAAGCTCTAATCTATCCAATATTATTAGTATACTGATGATAACATTGTAGGAAATAATACTAAAGTACCTTATATGGTATCCAAATGACAATTAGACAGTAAAACCGAGGCAATTTGCTATATAAAATAGCAATTTAATATAAAAAATTAGGATATTTGCTATAAAAGTAGCAATTTTAGCATGAGTTAATGCAATAATAATAAAATTAAGGCAATTTGCTATATAAAATAGCAGTTTTCACAAAAATAAGGAAATTGCTACACAAGATAGCAGTTATAATAATCCTTAATGTGCTCCAAGGTACAAGATTAGTACTTTCAGCAAGGTCGACAATACTTTGTCCTAGATAGGGCTAAATAGGTGTTTATAATGGTATAAGGCCCTGCACCGTGCACTCCAGTCCGACATGGTTCTTCGAGTTTGAAGGGGAAAGGGTGGGGTGTCAAAGAGGAAGGGAGGGGGTGCAATGCAGCCAACAATCCCAGGTTACTGGACAGCCTCGTCCTTTCTTGTAATAAGAAATGCCATAAAATATGATTATATTAAAAAACTGAAAAATGTAAATGGTGGACTAACGTCATACTCTCATAAAACATGTATTAAAATAAAGAAGACCAGGTCAATGCCATTGGCCTGATTTAGAAAGGGCGGGGTAGAACAATAAACCCATTAAAAACTAAAATAAAGGTTGTGTAAAAGCGGCACAAAGCCAACACAATTATTTGATTACATCAGGTTTGTGCAGAGATTACACATTTTTAAAAGAAAACAGTCACAAGACTGTATAATTAGGTGGGTGTTGGCTGCTCTCCCTCCCCCAATGACCTAGATTTTGTCAGTTATTTGACAATCTAGTAAGTATTTGGTGAGGGCAGAGAAGACCGGGCCCCTAGCTGCTCCCTTGGGGTCTAGCACGTTGGTAAGGTTAAAAACTAGTCCATGGGAGTGCAATGCAGCTTCAAGGTGGTCCCTATGCGCCTTATGGTTAGGACAGTGTAGCAGCATGTGGGGCGCAGTGAGAGGTTCCTGGCACCTAGGACATGCACTTAACGACCTCGAGACCTAGTTATTGACCCGGCATGACCCATATTTGAACTTGACCTAGATATCATTTAGATGTAACATCTGACTAAATTTGGAGAAGATCAGATGAAAACTACTTTAATTAGAGAGCGGACACCATGCTTAATGCTTGAAATGCACTATGTGACCTCGTTTTTGACCCAACATGACCCACATTCGAACTTGACCTACATATCATCTAGACACAACTTCTGACCAAATTTTGTGAAGATCAGGTAAAAACTACTTCAATTAGAGAGCGGACACCATGCAAACTGCTTGAAATGCACTCAGTAACCTCGTGACCTAGTTTTTGACCCGGCATGACCCATATTTAAACTTAACCTACATATCATCTAGACACAACTTCTGACCAAATTTGGTGAAGATCGGGTGAAAACTACTTCGATTAGAGAGCGGACACCATGCATAATCCTTGAAATGCACTAAGTGACCCCGTGACCTAGTTTTTGACCCGGCATGACCCATATCCGAACTTGACCAAGATATTGTCTAGACACAACTTCTGACCTAGTTTGGTGAAGATCGGATGAAAACTATTTGAATTAGAGAGTGGACACTGCTGTGGACGCCGCCCACTGCCCGCCCGCCAAGGGTGAAACTATAATACGTCCCGTTTTTAAAAACTGGCGTATACAAAACAGGTCAGAAGAAGTAATTTTCACAGTAATGCACTTTCTTTTCATAAACCCTGTTGTGTAGTGACACTCAATATACATTTTTATGCATAAACAGTTTTAAGAGTAAAACTGAAAATGTTTGAGTCTCCGGAGATCGGGATAAAGGTGCGCAGTGCGTTTTTTTCCCATTAAACGAAAAACTGTGCATCATTTCCGTAATTCGATGCGCACCATTACGCAATGCGATGCCCGTTGCATTAATCTTATCCATGTATAAGAAAAAGTACTCATACACAAATTATTTGTTGCTTACTCGACTTATGAGATCGGTTATGAAAAATAATCCAGGTAGAAAGATTTCCGCGTCGTCCTGGTAATGTTTGCTAAAGTTGTTGTTGTCACTAAAACTCTTTGATTTACAACACAAAACGCCTTATTTGAACTGACGCAAATTAATTTGATAATATTTTTCAACTTCGCTTTTGCTTTATTTTGATAATTTAATCCAAAGTTTAATATTAGCAAGTGTTTTTTTTACTGGAATTGTAAACATAAAGTCAGTTAAAGTCTTTCAAAAATTTGCACTCTGTGTGAATTGGCAGCTTGACATCATCAAAGTAGGCAGCTTACTGTCTGAAGCAATAAAGCGACAAATTTCTCACAGACAAAATTGGCTTCCTTTGTCTAGCAATCAACATGCGGAACCAATCGTGTGTTTGTTCCTCAATGGCAATCGTCCAATTAAATAATAGCACGTGCATAGCTCCGCCTTCGAACCTTTTGCAGTGAACGAGGTGGAGTTGAACGAATAATTGAGCAAGTGTTTTAGGCAAGTTGAGTTCAGATTTGCAGAAATTACTCAGCCCTAAGAATTGAAATGACAAATACATTTATCAATGATTTTACGAGATTTACCGATTAGTTCCGTTTTACAAACTTTCTGTACAGTTCCTAACTATGCCTATGGTGTACGCCCGTGTTTACAAAATTCCTCAACACATATATCGTAAATAATGGCAGTATTTTATTGGATTATTTTTACTAATTATCAAATTCCAAGGTAATACTATTTTTATCTACTATAATATCGGATTTGTTTAATATAATTTACATGTTAAACAATATAGTTGCGTGACAAACTTAGAAATAAATTTGATGGGGTCACAATTTTACTGACACTCAGATTTTCCTATTGTCTGTAATTTTTACTCGAAATAAATCTTGAAAAGTGCCCATTCATTATTGCAAAGTGCCCATTCAACTTTGTAAGCGCCCATTGTTGTTTTCATATATGGGGCAGTAATCCCATCAGAGAAAAAAATATCCCGATCTCTGAGTCTCTTACTCCTGTAAAAATAACTTCTACATATGCTTAATGACTCTTTATAATACATTTCTTGTGTATAAAGACAAATCCTACATAATACCTACCTGTCCATTCATCTGATGTATCTTCGTGCAGTTTGCTGACAAGTGTACATGTATCACTCAGTTTGTACTTGAACAGAGCATTGCCAGAGGTTACAAACAGGTCTCCCTTTTGGTAGACAATACTTTTACAGAGATGCTGAAAATTAAGTATTCTGTCTTTCACCAGCTGGCTATTGTTGACTTTGATAAAAAGAATCTTTGAAGCAAAACCATTATTATAGGGTGGCTTTGGACTAACAGCAATACCAAACTCACTGGGAGTGATCTGACAAATGCCCAGTGGCCAATTGAACTGAGAATCAGATACACTACAGTGACTCACTACCTGGTACGTTTGGCTCAACAGCTTGACCTTATTATTGTCCTGGTCTGTAACTAGGACCTGTCCACTAGAAAGAACACATATGTCTCTGATAGTGCATTTGAGTTCACCTTCTGTGCGTACATCATACTCAGACTTCCCGTCCATCCTAATTACTTTGTCTGGATTATGCATCACTGTCAATGTCATCCCAAGACCTGACAACTTGGAAAGATACTCCACAATTTTATTATTAGGCTGAAAAGATATTGAAGATTTTATTTCAACAAAGTTCTCTTTCTGATATTTTTCAAATCGCTTTTTTTTTTCCTTGCATTTAATGCTGGCTATAAGAGATAGTTCCTGCTTGTTTTTATCACCAATGTTGTGAATAGCTTCTCCAAGTTGTTTTAATTCATCTTGAAGAGTGGAACATTTGTCGATATCCCGATCAAGAGGGGCTTGCAGTTTGGTCAGTGTTTCTTTCAATTCCTGCATTGCCTTTCGTTCAAGCTTGTTTAAGGCTGCAATTATTTTTTTACGATTTTCCTGTATTTTGTATACCTGCTCATAAAATGAACTTAGCAGAGAATGAATGCTATCCTCCTGGTTTTCTTGAAGCTCCTTCAGTTTTGCCAAAGTAGTTTGGATGGTAACTGATACTTGTTTGAGGTCTGTGGAGGTACCGGTATTTTTTACCAAGTCTGATAAAAGAATCACCGTTTTGCATGTCCTGTAAAAAACAATCATATTGTTTTGATAAAAACAAATTTTTTCATAAATTAAGCAAAGTATTTAATTTTTACAACTTGATCATTTGCAAATCTGGAAATTTTAAGTAACAAAAATCTTCATTAATTATCTTTATTAATTGTTTAATTAATGCAGGAAAATGATAACTTATATAATTTACCTCAAACTAGACTCAAGCGTCGTAGTTTCATGTGTCTACATGTAGTCTTAAACCAAAGTTAGGTTTTAAGTGCATCAGACTATTAAAATTACCCACTTAAAAAGAAGTTCATCAATGAAATATTAGGCTATTGATAGCGCAAGAAAAGGCGGTTTCTTCAAATAACATATTTATTATTCCTATTCTTTACACTATTTTTTTGGATAAGTATTAAAGTTCATTTCAAAGCAGTTTAAAACCATACACTTTCTGTCTTTAATGTTTTTAGGACAAATGAGATAAAAAAAAATACCTGTGATTCAGATATGCACATTTATTGCAGCACAGCTGGCTATGGTCTTTGCAAAACATTTCATTGTTTTCTTCTTTATGAACATCACATTTAAGAAGAAAATCTTCCATCTTCTTGGCAACTGGCCATTTCTTCATATCTCCTCTTCCATGAGGGGAATGTTGCGTAAACAACTGGCTGTGCAAGTCAATACATTTGCTGCAGAAAAACTTCACGCAGGATTCGCAATAATAATCAGCTGATTCCTCTAGTTTCTTTTCTTCGCAGGTCGAACACAAGAAGTCTTGGACCATGTCAGATCCACTTTCAATGGTGGGTTGCGAAAAGGTTGCCATTTTGTTGACCACTGAAGCTTTTTATCTCTAAGTCTTTAATTTAACTCAAATAATATGGTACCTTGTTTTATTGATTATCAAACAAAACAAAACACACTAATTTAGCTATTGTCCAATGTTTATCAACAAGTGATGTCCAGCTTAACAAAGTCAAACACAAATCAACTTTAAGTTTGTTTGCAAGGTTTTAACTCGGCAACACGTGGAGTCTAGAATGGATCCTTTTATTTTGCTATATAGGATACCACTAAAGTTGGCCGTAAAAAGGCGGCCTCACCGCAAAGTAGTCGTATTTCCAAGATGTCTGTCAAGTCTGTCAAAGAATGCTGAAGGGAACGAATTTTTCTCGACGGTCCAGAATGGGCTAAAGATTAAATAAAATTATAAGAGTGAAGCGAATTGTCGTCAATTGAATTGGAACTAAAAACTGTTGCGAAAATTCAGGTAGGCTAAAAATAAAAAGTCGTTTAAAAGCTGATGAATCTTTCTATTATAAATGTTTTCATGTCATTTTGAATACATAATATTGATGAATCAAAGCAACACAAATTGGTTATAAAATGTAATAAATTAAAGATTAAGGCACAGGGATGCCTTGTGGTCAAAGTTCTTTGCTGAAGGCCTGTATGTTAAAAGGTAAAGCTATGTTTTGCACGGTCACACGCGTACCCCCATTTTGGCATTTGTGAATATATTAAACAGAGTGACTGAGTCTGCAGTTAATTACTTATAGCCACACAACTTATTTGACATAGTAAATTTAATTATAAATAAGATACATATTTTATCTATGCAAATTATAATATATATGGTGGTTACAAGGTAGAAATCCATTTTGTTTGTGGTTAAAAACTTCAAAATAATCGCATTTGTCAAAATGGACGTATACAATTTACATATAGAGCAGTTCATTGTTATTGTTTTGATTTTTGCACATGCGCAATGCACTGGTAGGCAAAAGGGGTTATGGAGGTTTCGGTAAATGACAAGTTCGGTAAATTGATTTATATAGTAAATGCCGTGGAGGTTTCGGTAAATAGGGATTATCGCACCTTTTGTCGATAAGCGTGTACATTAATTGAGTTGTTTGGCACTAATTAAATTATCTGTTTAAATGTACGGAGTTGATTTTATCAATTTAGAGATGTTTGCAAAGTGTTAATATTAATTATCCAGGCTTGCAACCTATTAATATTCTAATCAAGGGAGGTAAATTATATATTAAAAGTTTATCTTTAGGTCATGATCGTTTTGTATTTTATATATGTTTTTAAACAATTAGTTGATAAAAACCTTAATTAAAGCGTATCAGATAAAAAAATATAATAATCATTATTTATTATTACTATTATGTTATTTAAATAAAAGCACCAATTATAAAAACCAACAGTATTGCGTTATTTAAATCGTAAATTTACCTACAATTTCCTAACAGAATTCGTTTTCAGAGGTTGCTCATTCATTTCCCTTAATTCTTTACCGTAGGCATAGCATTAATAACTCAACTTAAAATTAATCCACAGTTTGCAAATAAATGCCCCTAATGTTATTGTAAGCCAATAATAGGTGTCATTAACACCTTGTTGTAGGTATACCACCTCTATAAAAACCAATTTACCGAACCCTCCACGGCATTTACTATATAAATCAATTTACCGAACTTGTCATTTACCGAAACCTCCAGCACCCGGCAAAAGCATGGGTTATAGTAGCGCAAAACATATGGATAACGACACTTGTTTAGTAAATGAATCGGAAAGAAGGTCCGAAAAAACAACACCTAAATAATATTTCAAAAATATAATATTTAGTGAAAAAAGAATTTATTAATACATTTATTTGCATCTTTAAACAATGCGTCATAAGTATCAAAGTAAAGATTGTCTGAAGACTGAAAGACCGGCAATTTGACACAACAAAGAGCTCTATATTGTATAAGCGGTATTATTTTTTGCATAAAAGCTTCAATAAATTGCAATAATAATACATCTAATTATAAAATAATATTTATCAATGGCATGAGTACGCTAGTGTGATAAAAATGAGTGATAGAAAGTGTAAGGGGTGCTTTGAAAATGTACTTCAAAGCCCTATTATAAGCAAAGTGCATGACGGTATTTACATGTTATTTTAGTTTTGGTGGGTTTTGTACAGAGAATGACACTATTGAGGAAAATTAACATACAGCTGAAAAACACAACTTTACATGATGCGAATTGAACTGTGTATTCATGTATATTGAAAACTTGTTACTAGTAGTATGCGTGACACATATTTAACATTTTAACACACATATATCTATATACATATTGTTTTATTATTATTTTTTGAAAACATTATTTACCCCCGTTGGTGTTAAGCGTAATTTCTTGTTTTTATGATGTCGTTCGTGCATTGCTGTAACATTAAATCATCATACAGAATCATTCAGAATGACATGGTTTTAATTAACTGATACCCGCTAAATACGTTAAATGTTTTCTACGTAAATTATATACTTCTTGAATACTTTATTTTTTATAAATGAAACGGGCTAATATCTTTACTGCTTACAATTTCTGATAATCCATATTGGACATGACTTTTAATTTGTACAATATGTAACATATCTAATTTAAGCAACTGTTAAGTATTTCAGCGGTAAATAATTTAACCAAATGACTGCTTAATACTACATGTACCAGAAAGAGAAGACAGTAATACAAAGGCTTACATGATTTTAAGATTGATGCAAACAATGAAATGAAAAATATTGCATTTAATTTAATTAAATGTTTATTTAATGTGTCAACGTGTTAGTTTTCCAAGACAAATACCATTTTAGTTAATTTTTATAGGTTGTTTATTTGGAATTGATCTATTTATTGCTTGTTTTCAATCTGTGTTTCAGTAAAGTAGAACAACTTGTTGGCATGTTAAAAAATAAAATCGTGTAAATATGAACGATCACGCTCTATTTCTTCCAATTGATTGTGTCTTTCTTTTGCCTACCAATGTAGTCCGGATGTAAACACGCAGGTGCGGGTGACGTCACACGTGAACTGGTCTATAGAAATCCTACTTTCTGTTTTAAAAGCAGTATCGTTTGAAAATTAATAAATTACTTGCTAACTAGGCTATAGATTTAATGACAATTTTGCACACTTTAAAATTGCATCTATATGTATTGATTAACATGTATTTCATTTCAAGGTGTGCTTTAAAGCCACACATCTTGAAATGAAATACATGGCATAGTAAATTTAAGTATAAATAAGAAACATATTTTATCTATGCCAATTAGAATATATCTGGTGGTAACAAGGTAGAAATCCGTCTCTTTTGCGCTTTGAAACTTAACAATAATCGCGTTTGTCGAAAATGGACGTATACGTCTAGAAATCCTACTTTCGGTTTTAAAAGCGGTACCGGTTGAAAAATAATAAATTACTTGTTAACTAGGCTATAGATTTAATTTTATCTATCTCAATAAGAATATATCTATTGGTTACAAAGTAGAAATCCGTCTTTTTTGCGCTTTAAAACTAAAAAATAATCGTGTTTGACGAAATGGACGTACACGTAAAGAAATTCTACTTTCGGTTTTAAAATTAAACAGAATAAAAATTTACTTGCTAACTAGGCTATAGATTGAAGGACAATTTTGCACACTTTTAAATTGCATCTATATGTATTGATCAACATGTGCTAAATTTCAAGGTGTGTGGCTTTAAATGAAATCATACTTCAGTAGGGTGATAAGAAAAAAAACAGTATCTTGGTGACCGCTTTCAGTCAATATTCCAGTGACGTTGTGAAAGATGTGTTGTTAACACCAAAAATTTGGAAATTTAGAGTTAAAAAAATAGATTAATATGAACTGTTATCAGATAAGGTATCATAGTTAATTCGGCCCAAAATGTATACATTGGCAGTAGGTCTACTAGCCTTAAATCTACAAGTATTTTCCCTGTATTGAATTGATCTATTCAGTTAATAATAATGTTACTGCAGATTCATGAACTCTGATAAAAACAAATACTAAATTAAAACCACCTGTGGAACTAAGAGTGGAACTCAGATGTACTGAAATTTAATAAATTAATAAAATATATGAATTGTTGCGATAGGCAGCATGTGCATATCATTTATTATAACTTTTGGTAATCTAACATTAATTTATGAATTTGAAAATAAGAAAAAAAAAGACAAGAGACTGCAAAGATAAGTTAATTGCAATTAATGACTTGTACATTATTCTTGATAAATAGATTGATCATCATCTGGAGTAGTTTAAGAAATACTGTTAATGATCCATTATGAGATATTGTTAATGGTAATTTTCTGTGGTGGTGTGTTAACATCTTTAACTGAAATAACTGATATCATTTTCTTTTGAAACACTGAGAGATCCATGATAAAACTTTCATGGAATGTTCCGTGCTCAGGTGTTGAACTGTTCTTTTTTCATAGCGAAAGCATTGCATATCATTCATTAGTTATGTTAGCAAGTCAACCAGAGTGATAACAGCAAAAAATCGTCTCTGAAACAAAGTGACTTATAGCTTATATATTTAGCTTAAAACATCATCTTGTTATCCACTGTGGTGTCTGTAAATGTTATTTTAATCATATACATATATTATCTGACCTGAAACAACGTTGGTGCTCAGAAATCTTAATTAGCAGCCAATTGTTTTGATTTTAACCAAAATAAACAAACAGTGACAATTGAAAACATTTTCAATGAAACCACAAGGCCAAGAGATGTAGATTAATAAGCAGTATCATGTTTAATTAAAATATCCTTCAAAATTGCTCCACACTTTCATGTATGTTGAACAGGTTTGAACAGATTTGACCTTTCCATTGTATTTTATTCATGTGACACCATGTATGTTGAAGAGCCCCTTTGTTTGTTTGTTTTTTAAAGTGATGCAACTTAGTAATGGATTTTCTAATTTTAATTTGCAGATTGTTGAGCAAGGCGTTCATGCCAGAAGGTTTACATCCAATATTGCCCAGGGGGACAGTAATTAGAACAATTTCTTTAAGTTTGTGTGGACACAGAGGCTTGAATGTAGAAATCAAAGAGTGGACATGCGTATAAAATATTGCAACAGACCATGGACGGATAAAGAGAAAAATCTACTATTGTGATTGAAAGTTGAAAATAAACAGCAAATAAACTTCAAATAGAAATTTAAACATACAAGAAGTAGGACCTTGACCATGCCTCAACAACATCAGGAACAAGAAGTCAAACATGCAATATTAATTCACATGCTTGTAGCTAATAGCACATGAGCATTCTCAAGTGAAGGAGAGAAACAATAACTAATGACCATAAAATTCTATATTGATACTTATCAAAATTGGATCCATTCTGAACAACTTCAAGAGTCTAGCCAGCTCTATTGATACTTAAAAATTGGATCCATTCTGGAAATTGTAAGAGTCTAGCCAGCTCTATTGATACTAACCAAAATTGGATCCATTCTGGAGAATTTCAAGTGTGTAGCCAGCTCTATTGATATTGACCAAAACTCGATCCATTCTGGACATTTGCAAGAGTGTATCCAGTCCTGTTGAAATTGACCGAGTTTTGATCCATTCTGGACATTTTGAAGAGTGAAGCCAGCTCTATTGTTACTTACTAAAATTGGATCAATTGTGGACACTTTCAAGACTCTAGCTAGCTCTATTGATACTTACCAAAATTTGATCCATTCGGGACAATTTTAAGAGTCAAGCCAGCTGTATTGGTACTCACCAAAATTGGATCCATTCTTGACAACTTCAAGACTCTAACTAGCTCTCTTGATACTTACCAAAATTTGATCTATTCTATACAAATTCAAGAGTCTAGCCAGCTCTATTGATACTTACCAAAATTGGATCCATTCTGGACAATTTCAAGAGTCTAGCAAGCTCTATTGATACTTACCTAAAATGGATCCAATCTAGACAATTTCAAGAGTCAAGCCAGCTCTCTTGATACTTACCAAAATTGGATCCATTCTGGAAAATTTCAAGAGTCTAGCCAGCTCTATTGATAATTACCAAAATTGGATCCATTCTTAACAATTTCAAGAGTCTAGCCAGCTCTATTGATACTTACCAAAATTGGATCCATTTTGGACAATTTCAAGAGTATAGCCTGCTCTATTGATACTGACTAAAATTTGATCCATTCTGGACAATTTCAAGAGTATAGCCAGATCTATTGATACTTACAAAAATTGGATCCATTCTGGACAATTTCAAGAGTCTAGCCAGCTCTATTGATACTTTCCAAAATTGGATCCATTCTGGACAATTTCAAGAGTCTAGCCAGCTCTATTGATACTGACCGAAACTGGATCCATTCTGGAAATTTGCAAGTGTATCCAGTCCTGTTGAAATTGACCGATTTTGGATCCATTCTGGACATTTTCAAGAGTGTACCCAGCACTATTGTTACTTGCCAAAATTGGATCCATTCTATAAAATTTCAAGAGTCTAGCCTGCACTATTGATACTTAACAAAATTGGATCCAATCTGGACATTTTCAAGCGTTTAGCCAGCCTTGTTGATACTGACCGAATTTGGATTCATTCTGTACATTGTCAAAATATTTTTGATTGATCATATAATGTTCCAGGGATGAAAATAAGCCACACCTTTTTGCTTTTTATTAAAGGGGCCTTTTCAAGTTTTTGTAAATTGTCAAAATTGTTTCAGATTTTTATGTCGCCCACCACTATAGTGGTTTATAAAATTATAAATCGTTGCAATGCAAAACGATTGAATAATATGGAAAGTTCTGTTGTCGTTGTTATATTTTGTGAAACTACGAGAATTGCTTATATAAAGTATAAAATACCTTCCACATTGTATGACCACAAGTGTCCGAGTGGTCAAAGCAGTAGACTTTTACTCCAGTACTCCAGTTGTCAGTGGTTCTATCCCTGTTGAGGGTTCAACCAAGAGTTGATTTTCAATTTGTGTCTAGTTATACACTGGGGCCATGGCGTTTTCCTTATATGCATGTTATAAAAACTATTATTATCCTATGACCTAAACAACAAAGATAAGGAGCCTGCAATTGAGGTTGCATCTGAATATTGTATGGTATTTGTTTGAACGACACAGGCCCTCTGGGACCTATTTAAAAAAACATTATTGATCCATTTTTTATCCAACTTTTATAATTTTTCTCAGTACATACTCCGGTTTGACTTGAAACATACAAACTAGTGAAAATAATAAGTACTGCCATAATTACCATGGCAATGTGTTGTTGTTTTTTGGTTAAAGGCCAATGTGCAGACTCACTACTAAATGATCAAACAATGATGTTATGTTACTGTTTTAAATTTGAGAAAGTATGTGTTTTGATATTCTTAGCATTTTTATTTATTTTTCATGTAAAATATACACTTTTGAAAAATGGTGTTTTATAACTGTTAAGTTAAGTACACTGGTATTTCAGTTTGGTTATGTAGCGTGGTTTGTGTATTGACACAAGGGGTTATAGTTGCCAACTTTTATTAAGCCCCCCTTTGAAGAAGAGGGGGTATATTGTTTTGCACATGTCGGTCCGTCGGTTCGTCCACCAGATGGTTTCCGGATGAGAATGCTTAGGCCTAGGATCATGTAACTTCATAGGAACATTGATCATGACTGGCAGATGACCCATATTGATTTTCAGGTCACTAGGTCAAAGGTCATGGGCACAGTGACTCGAAATAGTAAAATGGTTTCCGGATGATAACTCAAGAATGCTTACGCCTAGGATCATGAAACTTCATATGTACATTGATCATGACTGGCAAATGACCCTTTCGATTTTCAGGTCACTAGGTCAAAGGTCAAGGTCACAGTGACTCGAAACAGTAAAATGGTTTCCGGATGATAACTCAAGAATGCTTACGCCTAGTTTTAATTATATAATTGATAATGGTATGAAATATAATAACATAAAGTATTATAAGTATAATCATAAATTATAAATCAGATAATTGATAAATACAATATCATTCAAATAATATAATGATTACAATTTTAACAAGTATACAAGTAAATACACTTAAAATAATAAAATGACTCACCAGTAACCATATGAAGAAAGAAACTAAAGAGAGTAGGTTTAAGCAAATGAAAAATGCTTGTACCTCTTGCAAGGTTTAGTAACGAAATGAATCAAATGTTTCAGATATATAAAACCATAAATATGTATCTGAAATCAGCTCACCTAAAAAGCATTCTCCATTAATAATATACGGTAGCTCACTCATTCATCACACTGAATCTCTCTTGATTGGATAAGTAGTTATAATTATTTATAAAACTGGTGTTTTGTTTTGTTTTCATTGTGTTGCCTTTTTGCTTTTTGCTTTCTCTGAGAAATTTGCATCTTGATATTTTTCATTTGCTTTATTAGGTTTGCATTCTGATGCTTTTTTGCTTTTGCTTTCTATGAGCTTAACAGTATGTATATATAATACTAGTGACACTACAGCAGTTTGCTGTTGTTGTCTTATTTCGTTCATTTCATTTGATATCTTGTTGAAGAACTTGTAGTACTGTATGTATGTAGCATTGATCAATGCTTCTTTGCTCATCATTTGCCTTTGAAGCTCTGAAATAGTGCTAGTTACACATGCGGGATAATCATTTCAGCATTAGTATTGTATTATTTTGCTTTTATAATAATGTTTTATTTTTTATTCATCAGTGTTGTATTGTGTTGCTTATATTGTGTGAAATTTGCTGATCATTTTCCTTCAAATCTGGTTTGAGGTGATAATTTCCTTTAAGCCCTTTTTAGCTCATCTATTTTTTGAAAAAAAATTATGAGCTATTGTCATCACCTTGGCGTCGGCGTTGGCGTCCGGTTAAGTTTTGCGTTTAGGTCCTCTTTTCTCAGAAAGTATCAAAGCTATTGCATTCAAACTTGGTACGCTTACTAACTATCATGAGGGTACTGGGCAGGCAAAGTTAGATAACTCTGGCGTGCATTTTGACAGAATTATGTGCCCTTTTTATACTTAGAAAATTAAAAATTTTGGTTAAGTTTTGTGTTTAGGTCCATTTTATTCCTTAAGTATCAAAGCTATTGCTTTCATACTTGCAACACTTACTAACTATCATAAAGGAACTGTGCAGGCAAAGTAATGTAACTCTGACTGGCATTTTGACAGAATTATGTGCCCTTTTTATACTTAGAAAATTGAAAATTTGGTTAAGTTTTGTGTTTAGGTCCACTTTATTCCTACAGTATCAAAGCTATTGCTTTCATACTTGCAACACTTATTAACTATCATAAGTGGACTGTGCAGGCAAAGTTATGTAACTCTGACTGGCATTTGGACGGAATTATGGGCCCTTTATACTTAGAAAATTGAAAATTTAGTTAAGTTTTGTGTTTTGGTCCACTTCACCTAAAGTATCATAAATATTGCTTTCATACTTGGAACACTCGCAAACTATCATAAGGGTACTGTAAAAGAACAAGTTGCATAACTCTGGTTGTCATTTTTACGGAATTATGGCCCTTTTTTGACTTAGTAACTTTGAATATATGGGTAAATTTTGTGTTTCGATCCACTTTACTACTAAAGTATTAAGGCTATTGCTTTCAAACTTCAAATACTTTCATGCTATCATCAGGTTACTGTACCTGGCAAGTTGAATTTTACCTTGACCTTTGAATGACATTGACTCTCAAGGTCAAATTATTAAATTTTGCTAAAATTGCCATAACTTCTTTATTTATGATTAGATTTGTTTGATACTTTGACAAAACTACTCTTACCTGACATATCACAATAGACTCCACCCAAACCATCCCCCGTGCCCTCCTCCCCCCGAATCCCCCCCCCTATTTTTATTTTTATTTTTTTATTTAAGATCATCTCACAAATTACCACCACACTCTCACACTATACCCACCCCCACCCCACCCCCAATTTTTTTTTTTAAACGGTTAAAAAACACAAATATTTATTTTTATTATTTTATGTTTGAAATACCGTCCAACCATCGCACCCAAGAATCCCCCACCCCACCCCCCCCTCCCCCCCGAATCCCCCCATATTTATTTTTTATTATTTTTTTTAAGATCATCTCACAAATGACCACCACAATCTCACACTATACCCCCCCCCCCCCACCTCACCCCCCCCCCCCCTAATTTTTTTTTTTGAAACTTAAAAAACACAAATATTTATTTATATTATTTTATGTTTGAAATACCGTCCAACCATCGCACCCAAGAATCCCCCCCCCACCCCACCCTCTGAAAAAAAAAAATTTTTCTTTGCATTTTTGTTTCGCATTTTTGGAAGATAATGTAATAAATGTCCACACCCCCACACTATACACCAAATGACCACCACACACCCTTCCCCCAATTTTTTTTTTGAAACGGTTAAAAAACACAAATATTTATTTTTATTATTTTATGTTTGAAATACCGTCCAACCATCGCACCTAAGAATCCCCCACCCCACCCCCCCTCCCTACCCCCCCCCCCTGAATCCCCCCCGATATATATTTTTTTTTTTAAGATCATCTCACAAATGACCACCACACCCTCACACTATACCCCCCCACCCCACCCCCCCCACCCCCAATTTTTTTGAAACGGTTAAAAAACACAAATATTTATTTTTAATATTTTATGTTTGAAATACCGTCCAACCATCGCACCCAAGAATCCCCCCCACCCACCCCCCCCCCCCCCCTGATTTTTTTTTTCATTTTTTTTCCGCATTTTTGGAAGATAATGTAATAAATGTCCACACCCCCACACTATACACCCCTCTTCACTCCACCCCTCCCTCCTTTGTGATTGAAAATGAGAGTCCCTTCACCTTTAAAAAGAAAATAGATGAGCGGTCTGCACCCGCAAGGCGGTGCTCTTGTTATTTTGTGGCACTATTGTGTTCTATTTTCTCTGTAAGCATTTTTACACCATTTCTTTTTATGGTACCTTAGGCCCTTTCCTTGTGTCAACATCAACAATCTTTTAAACAGCTCTTAAATTTGAATGTATAGTACTGATTTTATATTTCTGCTAAAATTTGAATAATGTCCTATTGGAATACTGCTTTAATTGTGTTTTTAGTGTGCTTTATTAGAATAACTATTTCTTATGTATGCCATGTATTATTGATGTGTTGCAATTTGCTACTGCTTGTTAGTTTGGTAAACAGCTATACATAGGGTATGTTATATACATGTTATTTCATACTGACAATAAATTCGTTTTGATGTGATTTGATTAAGGATGAGTGTTTGTGAATACCCTGTTACATACTCCCTCTGTAGAGAAAAATTGCTCCTGAGATTTAATTTCTTTTGAATACCCTAAACACAACAATTTAAATAAATTAATATATTCTTACTAGAATACTTCATTTTTACCTATACCAGCAATTTAAAATTACTGCGTACACTTTCAACCATAGTAGATAATGTTTACAAGGACTGGAGTGTTAAAGTGAGTGGAAAAATTAGTAAGATCATGACCTACAGCTGTATATATGCCTGAAAACAGCTGTTCAATCTGCTGAGGGTTGACCTATAAGTAAGATGTAAACAGATCTTAGAATCATGTACAGGGAAATTTAGCACAGTTATTCAACTTAGAAGTTTAAAATTAACTACACACCATAATTGCAATACAAATTTATATATTTAAATAATAAAATAACAAAAAAAAACAGCCTTTATTTAATAATTAAGATAAATATCACTATATACGGTTCTGATTATTTGAAAGTTATTTACAAACCTCTCTGTATCAGATAGTATTAATATTTAATACTAGTGATTAACAGGGTAAAAATTATACACAAGAGGAACATACACAAAATAATATTCATCAGGTTTACATGAAACTCATTGTCAATATGGAAAATATAAACCTATATTGGAGCAAATCTTGGCAGATGGAGTTTAATGTTAAAAAATGCGCCATCATGAATATCTCCAACTCCACTAAGAAAAGACTACAATACTATGAATAACGAAACCCTCGAAAATCTTTAACATCACACTTACTTAGGAGTCGATCTTTGTGATAATCTGAAATTAAACACTCGTATCGATAACGCTACCAAGAAAGCTTCACAAACTCTGGGATTCATCAAACGCAACTTGAATAAATGCCCACAACCAGTAAAAGAAATGGCATTTGAATACATTTTAATTAATATAAAACGGATACCCAACAAAATCTAACAATTGACACATGCTACAGATAACACAGTCGACAATACATAGAGATAAAACTCATGTTGCTCCAGTATGATTGCTTGCCCATTTATATTGGATAATATTTATTTTGAAATTTCATACCGGCTGGTAATAAGTTTCAGTTTGGATAAAGTGGCTCGGAAATCGCCCATTATCAACAGTATTAGTTTAATTAATCGCAGTCACGACCATGGAACAAATAGTGGTTGAAACGCTATTACTGTTGACAGTATCAACAGTGTTAATCAAAAATAGAAATAATGGATCGAACATCATTTCGTAAAATCAGGATTTGAATGTCATCCTAGCAATCAGTAGGGCTTTTCCGCCAAAACGGCTCATAAGCTAAACCCAGTTCATGCTTAATTGTATTCAAATTAATTATGATTATGTTAAGCAATTAGGTTGTTTATTTACTTTAAACATTATCATCACATTTCAGCCAAATTAAACAAAAAAGGAAAATAGCCATTTAATTTCCACTCAAATAACTATTCAAAAACACATATTTTTGTTGAAAGATGTTACATCCTATAAACACTATAAAGCTGCATAGTAACTATAACTATATATATATTATATAACTCATACATGTGATAATAAACACATTGATACTACAATGTTCCTGTAATGGTTTTTATATATACATGTACTCGTTAATTAGAGAAAACTGTGAAGGGCTTATCAGCGCAGTGTATTGCTGAAATCGTCTAGAATGGATCCAAATTCGGTAAGTATCGATAGAGCTGGCTATACTCTTGAAATCGTCTAGAATGGATCCCATTTTGGTAAGTATCAATGGAGCTGGCTAACTCTTGAAAACGTCTAGAATTGATTCAATTTTAGTAAGTATCAATAGAGCAAGCTAGACTCTTGAAATCGTCTAGAATGGATCAAATTTTGGTAAGTATCAATAGAGCTGGCTAGACTCTTGAAATTGTCTAGAATGGATCCCATTTTGGTAAGTATCAATGGAGCTGGCTAACTCTTGAAAACGTCTAGAATGGATTCAATTTAAGTAAGTATCAATAGAGCTAGCTAGACTCTTGAAATCGTCTAGAATGGATCAAATTTTGGTAAGTATCAATAGAGCTGGCTAGACTCTTGAAATTGTCTAGAATGGATCCAATTTCGGTAAGTATAAATAGAGCTGGCTCGACTCTTGAAATCATCTAGAATGGATCCCAAATTCGGTAAGTATCAAGAGAGCTGGCTATACTCTTGAAATAGTCTAGAATGGATCCCATTTTGGTAAGTATCAATGGAGCTGGCTAACTCTTGAAAGCGTCTAGAATGGATCCCAATTTTGGTAAGTATCAATAGAGCTGGCTAGACTCTTGAAATCGTCTAGAATGGATCCCAAATTCGGTAAGTATCAATAGACTTGGCTATACTCTTGAAATCGTCTTGAATGGATCCCATTTTGGTAAGTATCAATGGAGCTGGCTAACTCTTGAAAACGTCTAGAATGGATCCCAATTTTAGTAAGTATAAATAGAGCTGGCTAGACTCTTGAAATCGTCTAGAATGGATCCAATTTCGGTAAGTATCAATAGAACTAGACTCTTGAAATTGTCGTATGGATTCCATTTTGGCAAGTATCAATAGAGCTGGCTAAATCTTGAAATCGTCTAGAATGGATACAATTTCGGTTAAGTATCAATATAGCTGGTTAACTATTGAAATCATCTAGAATTGATCCAATTTTGGTAAGCATCAAGTGAGCTGACTAGACTCTTGAAATCGTCTAGAACGGATCCAATTTCGGTATCAATAGAGATGGCTAGACTCTATCAAAAGAGCTGGCTAGACTCTTGATTTTTTTTTGTCTAGAATGGATCCAAATTTGGTAAGTATCAATACAGCTGGCTAGATTCTTGAAATCGTCTAGAATGGATACAATTTTGTTTTGATGAGCGGTACTTCGGTTGAAAAGACAGATTTTACTGGTAGCCATTGTGCATATCAACAGTTTTATTGATACTTTGACACCCTTTAATCCAAATTTGGTCTTTATCAACAGCGATTTTCTTTTCAAATAATTTATTAAACAAAAAAAACATTGTCGTAAACGATGCTGCAAATATATAGATTTGGTATCCATTGTAGCAATTTATTTAGGATCCAATATAGAAATACCGAATTTCCCGTAATTGCCGAAATCCCCAGAAATCCCCAGAAATCCACAATGATATTTATTATTTATCAAAATACTGCGGATATTAAGATAGAATATTGCAAAATACAATCAATTCACTGATGAAAAATTGTTTTTATCCATGTTTGGTAGTGAAAAACTAAAATATATACATAATTATTGGGATTCCGAGTATGAATCCATAGTGCATGTTTTCACAAGCACGATGAGGTACAGAAATCCCCGCTGTAAAGCTCTTCAAGTGTCAAAAAAATCATCTGTGTGGCTTTTTGATATTAGAAAGAAGAGGTACAGACAAAAACTTAACAACAATATCCCACTTCTTTTGAAAAATATTGACTTGTAGCGGAGAATTCGGTTATTCTACATTCGCCCACAGAGTACCGAAATCCCCCATATTTACATCTGGAAGTGTCAAAAATATCATTTGTATTCTTGGTTTTTGGTTTTGCTTGAATGTTTACGTGCAAAAAATAATATTAATGTTAATTTTTAAGCACACTTGACAGCATAAGTTGCCTCTTAGGGGGGATTACGGTAATTCTACATTCGCCCGCCGAGTACCGAAATCCCCCATATTCACGCCTTACAGGGTCAATATGTCATCGGTATGATTGTTTCTTGGCATCGCATAACTGTTGATGTACAAATAATGATATTCATATTAATTTTTAAGCACTCTTGACACCATACGCTGCCTCTTAGCGGGGATTTCGGTAATTCTACACAAGAGCATAGACGCGCGCCGGTACCGAAATCCCCACTCTACAAACCTTCAAGAGTAAAAAAAAATCATCATAGTGCTTACTTGTTGTAGAAATCGGTCAGACAGACAAAAAACTATCAACAATATCCCCTGGTGACTTCTGTTGAAAAAGTATCACTTAGGCCAGGGATTTCGGTAATTCTTCATTCGCCCGCCGAGTACCAAAATCCCCCATATTTGCGCCTTATAGGGTCAATATGTCATCGGTATGATTGTTTCTTGGCATCGCATAACTGTTAATGTACAATTTAACAAATAATGATATTAGTATTATTTTTAAGCACTCTTGACACCATACGCTGCCTCTTAGTGGGGATTTCGGTAATTCTACACAAGAGCATAGACGAGCGCCGGTACCGAAATCCCCTATGCAAGAGTAAAAAAAAATCATTATTGTGCTTACTTATTGTAAAAATCAGTCAGACAGACAAAAAACTATCAACAATATCCCCTGGTGACTTCTGTTGAAAAATTATCACTATATAATCCACCCCTTTTTTGTTTTTGTCGGCGATTATATGAGCCTTTTCATATATATAATTATATTCATGAGCGATTATATGATGCATGTGCGTAAAGTGTCGTCCCAGATAAAACTGTGCAGTCCGCACAGGCTAATCAGGGACGACACTTTCCGCGTAAACTTATTGTTAAGGAGGGACTTCCTTGAAACTAAAAATACCATAAAAGCGGAAAGTGTCGTCCCTTGCGGACTGCTGTCTGACCGATTTCTACAATAAGTAAGCACTATAATGATTTTTTTAACTCTTGCAGGTTTGTACAGTGGGGATTTCGGTACCGGCGCGCGTCTATGCTCTTGTGTAGAATTACCGAAATCCCCGCTAAGAGGCAGCGTATGGTGTCAGGAGTGCTTAAAAATAATACTAATATCATTATTTGTTAAATTGTACATTAACAGTTTTGCGATGCCAAGAAACAATCATACCGATGACATATTGACCCTATAAGGCGCAAATATGGGGGATTTCGGTACTCGGCGGGCGAATGTAGAATTACCGAAAATCCTGGCATAAGTGATAATTTTTCAACAAAAGTCACCAAAGGGGATATTGTTGATAGTTTTTTGTCTGTCTGACTGATTTCTACAATAAGTAAGCACTATAATGATTTTTTGGACTCTTGCAGGTTGGTACAGTTTGGATTTCGGTACCGGCGCGCGTCTATGCTCTTGTGTAGAATTACCGAAATCCCCGCTAAGAGGCAGCGTATGGTGTCAAGAGTGCTTAAAAATAATAATTAATATCATTATTTGTTAAATTGTACATTAACAGTTGTGCGATGCCAGGAAACAATCATACCGATGGCATATTGACCCTGTAAGGCGTGAATATGGGGGATTTCGGTACTCGGCGGGCGAATGTAGAATTACCGAAATCCCTGGCCTAAGTGATACTTTTTCAACTGAATTCACCAAAGGGGATATTGTTGATAGTTTTTTGTCTGTCTGACTGATTTCTACAATAACTAAGCAATATAATTATTCTTTTGACTCTTGCAGGTTTGTACAGCGGGGATTTCGGTACCGGCGCGTGTCTATGCTCTTGTGTAGAATTACCGAAATCCCCGCTAAGAGGCAGCGTATGGTGTCAAGAGTGCTTAAAAATAATACTAATATCATTATTTGTTAAATTGTACATTAACAGTTATGCGATGCCAAGAAACAATCATACCGATGACATATTGACCCTGTAAGGCGTGAATATGGGGGATTTCGGTAATCGGCGGGCGAATGTAGAATTACCGAAATCCCTGGCCTAAGTGATAATTTTTCAACAGAAGTCACCAGGGGATATTGTTGATAGTTTTTTGTCTGTCTGACTGATTTCTACAATAAGTAAGCACTAAAATGATTTTTTTTTATTCTTGAAGGTTTGTACAGTGGGGATTTCGGTACCGGCGCGCGTCTATGCTCTTGTGTAGAATTACCGAAATCCCCGCTAAGAGGCAGCGTATGGTGTCAAGAGTGCTTAAAAATTAATATTAATATCATTATTTGTACATCAACTGTTATGCGATGCCAAGAAACAATCATACCGATGACATATTGACCCTGTAAGGCGTAAATATGGGGTATTTCGGTACTCGGCGGGCGAATGTAGAATTACCGAAATCCCCCCTAAGAGGCAACTTATGCTGTCAAGTGTGCTTAATAATTAACATTAATATTATTTTTTGCACGTAAACATTCAAGCAAAGCCAAAAACCAAGAATACAAATGATATTTTTGACTCTTTCAGATGTAAATATGGGGGATTTCGGTACTCTGTGGGCGAATGTAGAATAACCGAAATCCTCGCTACAAGTCAATATTTTTCAAAAGAAGTGGGATATTGTTGTTAAGTTTTTGTCTGTACCTCTTCTTTCTAATATAAAAAAGCCACCCAGATGATTTTTTGACACTTGAAGAGCTTTACAGCGGGGATTTCTGTACCTCATCGTGCTTGTGAAAACATGCACTATGGATTCATACTCGGAATCCCAATAATTATGTATATATTTTAGTTTTTCACTACCAAACATGGATAAAAACAATTTTTCATCAGTGAATTGATTATATTTTGCAATATTCTATCTTAATATCCGCAGTATTTTGATAAATAATAAATATTATTGGGGATTTTTGGGGATTTCGGTAATTACGGGGAATTCGGTATTTCTACACAGCCGTTTTAACTCCAGTAAACAAAGTACTTGTGTCACCGGCATTCTATACATAGATGGTGACGTCACTACGTTATTGTCACCTCTATAGGTCACAATATACTAAATAGTTTCCCTATATAGTTCAATGTAAAAGCGACAACTTTGAGCGAAAATAAATGCAACATTTTGCACATAGAGACCCCCATAACCATACCTTTTCTTAAAGGCCATTCTAAGCGGAATCGATTTATGCAATAAAAAAGATATGTCATGTTCAAACCAAAAAAGAACTTGACGCTAATCAAAATCGACTGATTTTGCATCTTTTCTTCGGCCGTTTCTTAGTGGAATGTAACCTTTTTCAGTGCAAGGCTTTACTAAAGTCTCCAAGTTTATCATATTTCAGGGTTTCGGTCGTGAACACCTATTTATGCCCTACCATTATCTCCGAAAGATAAAACCCGAACAATAGTTTTAGATGTAAAACATGCCTTCGAGTCAACTATGATATTTTTTAGAGAGTACAGCCCTTCATGAAACGAGTATTTAGTATATTGTAACCTATACTTAGACGCATCACGCACCTCCATTTGGAGGCATTTATGACTACGACACAAAGAAGTCCGCGGATGAATGAAGAATTTGCTTTATAAGTAAACATTCATGTTATGATTTAAAAGTTATGTATTATTTTGTTCAGTCTTACGGTCTTATGTTAGTATCAATTATAATTTTCGTTAGTTTTCAACAATTTCGCTCTTTATTCATTTTTTTAAAAACAGAACTTTCACTTTCGGTTGTATAACAACATGTATCCTTTATTGACGAAAGTTTGCAATGAAATAGCGTTTTCAAAACCGCTTAAAAAGTTTCAGAAGGTGTGTCTGATGCATGTTATGAATAGACACAATGTCATAGCTATATTGCCGACTAATATGGGAACAATTTGATATTTCAAGTGGCTCCATTTGCATTCCAAGAGAAGTTCAAATTGACTTGTTCAGTTTGTTAAATTTTGACACCCTTATTATATATTTTTTATAAGTGCCTCATAGATTTATTTCTTTAAATAATTGAAATCATTGAAAAATTTAGTAAAAGCACAGCATTGATGTTCTATGATGGTCATTTTTAGTGGAATTGTATGTTACAAATTACAATAAAACAATTATAACTATTGTATTAATGAATTTAGATAAGGTGTCATTTTTAAATGGGGTAGTAATTCATTATATGAGATTAGCACATTATATAGTTGAAAAATAAAAAACACTTTAATGACTTACCATAGTGAAATAAAGTAGCATAGAATATGTTGCAGGTCACAAAATGTAAAACTGAAGTTCAAACTCAGAAGAAGCTTTACAAATATTTTACACTGACAACACTGTTGATTTTCAAAAAAAAATCCTTCCTATCTTCCTGCCCTAGTTTTTTGGGGAAAATTTTAATATTATTAATATCATTGAGTTAAATTATTAAAATATCAATACGTTTTGATTACATTAGCTAATTATAGTATTATATTATTAATAATGAAATACTTTGCGAGGAAAGTCCAATTCTGTTTTAATTAGTCTTAATTAGCTACTAGTAAAATTGAAAATATCAGTGACATCCAATAATTGGATTATATGCGTGTGAATGCATGTTTTTTGACAGTTACATTGTACCCTTATATAATTGTATAACAACAAATAACTATAGTTCCACAACCCAGCCCAAGTTTACACCAACTGAATTAATTCATCAATTGATCCTATTTAATTATATTAAAAACAACATGTGTAAGATTTTGAGAATATCCCATGTATTCCTCTAGTATTCATTTAGTACACCCAGGGTTGGCACCAATCGACCGCCCCCGGTTTTAACTGGCGGTTTTTACCGGTTAAAACCGCCCCGGTCAATACTCCCAAATTTGTCATTACTGGTCAATACTGGTCGATTGAACTTTACCCCCAATTTTGATTAATATTCCATGCTTAATTAACAATATTGATAATATAAATTAAACAGACATGTTGCCAATAATGTCTTAAGCTATTAATACCCACTATTTTATACCTGTTCATGCAAATAAGTCAAAGTTGGTCAACTGGATTTTTCTGGTTGATTGATTTTTTTTTCAATTCTAATGAATCATGAATGCTCAGAAAATTTTGTGCTTGATTCAACACGAACCTGTCAATTACTGTGTATTAGTTTTTCCTAATGCCCCACTGTCCCCAGTCTTCTCACAGTCTTCTCACCTATACAGGTAAGGGCATCCAAAACTGATAATAGGGCCTTAAATGGCACCTTCTTGACACAACCCTTACTTGTCATGTATTCTTGCCTGGATTTCTTTAAGTACTTTTTAAACAAAATAGTGAAAAAATATTTCATTCTCCATTGATATAAAAATTAAAAAAACCAAAAACATAATTAGAAATAATTATTAAAAGAAAGTAGAGTAGACCCACAATTGGTAAACATTATTTGTTGGCAAAATCAAGAACTTTGATTGCTTATTCATTTGAAGACCAATTGAACTTTAAAATATGAAAACCCTCTTTATACAGAAAGGAGACAAGTTAGAAGTAACTATTAAATTAATAGCAAGTTATCTCCTTTTGTGTGAGTGAAATGAAATAGCCTAAGGGCAGATTTGCTTCATTGTCACTTTCAGAGACATAACACTGCATGCATATTATTACCAATTAAGGCTTAGGGGGCAGATTTATGACCCTAGAAACCACACTAGTTCTGTTTGTCATTCTGCCTATCAAATAGATATATCAATAGATCAGTGAAATGATTTATTATGGTTGTTTTTAGGGAAGCCTCAAACAAATTTTACCAATTAAATAGATCTAATTAGAATTGTTTTTATAAGTACCTGAATTTTTTCTTTCATTTATTGAGATCCTTGAAAAATTGAGTAAAAACACAACTTTGATGTTCTTTGATGGTCATTTAAAGTGGAATAGTTGTGATTTTTAATGAAGAATAATAACTATATCCAAGTTTTAACTGAAACACAAATTATTTTGACTAAATAAATATCATATTGGGATATTTATTTTGAGACAAGTAAATAAAATTGTTATGTAACATTTAAATTATTATGTCCCAATACAGCTAGTATGAACATTTTACATTGATTTGTAGTACTCAGGTGTTACCTCTCAAAAATATTCTTTAAAAATTAAAGGAAACTCAACGATGAAAATATTTTCAAAACCAGGCAAATAATAGAAAAGTTATGTTTTCACTAATATTAAGTAACAACACACACCTACCATTGAACAATATATCAGGCACTTATGGTGCAATAAACAAGCGTTAATTGGATTAGCAAGTGTATATAACAAGATAACAGCTATTGTATAAAGGGGTACTTATGGTGCAATATACAGGCCCATTAATCAGCATTGATGAGATTAGGTGACATCTTTGAAGGTGGATAGTCATTCATAAGATGAGATTAGCACATTATCATACAAAAACATTTTTATGTAGTTTATCACTGTTTTAATTATTATTAATAAATTGCTTTAAATTTCCTTTTTTTAATTCATAAAGTTATTAATTTTTCCTTAAATTCCACAAATTCATTTAATAAAAACGGGTAATTGTGTTTTGTGTTTCTTATATCAATGAGTTTTTATTACATTTGCTAATAAATTATATTATTTATAATGAAATAATGTGCAAGGAAAGTTCAATTCTGTTTTAATAAGTCTAAATGAGTTATTAGTAAAAAATAAAATATCAGTGACGTCCAATAATTTGATAATAAACAAATGAATGCATGAAAAACATGTTGACAGTTACAAAGTAAATATTTATTTATCATATTTAACTGTTACAAGGAAAACAGTTTCGAAATTAATTTAAATTTGATTTTACCATTTTTCAATTCACCAATTTAATTGGATAAAAAACAACAAACACTACATTTGCACAACCCTGCCCAGGTTCACTCAAACTGAAATAAGGTGTTAATTGTGTATTCAAAACGGGTCTTGATTACACATTATTCTTGGTTGCATTTGTGTTGAGCAACATGTATAAGATACTCAGTAAGATTTTGAGGATATTCCATGTATTCCACTAGTACACCAAC
Source organism: Dreissena polymorpha (assembly GCF_020536995.1). NCBI lineage: Eukaryota > Metazoa > Mollusca > Bivalvia > Myida > Dreissenidae > Dreissena > Dreissena polymorpha. The sequence continues at coordinate 50,513,342 of NC_068369.1, forward strand.
ATGCACTTACTAATGATTTACATGCAATCATTACACAGTTAAACCCTCCAAAAAACAATTCTAAAACCAAAAAACCATACAAGCTGCTTCATAGATATTAAAAGTTAATTAAAGACTTCATAAACAAAATAATAATTTTGATAATAAACAAAGATTGTACTTCAACCGAACAATTATAAATTTATTGGGGGGGGGGGGAAACATCTGCACTAAAACTAAAATGGGGGGGGGGGAAACGTCTGGGGAGGAAACATCTTTGGGGGAAACGTCTTGGGGAGGAAACGTCTTGGGGGGGAAATGACCTGAAACCATTCCCAAAATGGTGAAAAAAAACACTGGCATATAAATTAAATGGAAAACATACAATATTATGTCAAGAAAAATAAAGCTGTAAAAATCTCACCTGCTTGTCTTTGATGTTGCAATTAGCACATTCAGCATTTTCAGTATCTACTAAATAAATATATGAAAGTGCCAAATGTCCAAGATACCATGACGTCTTCCTCAAAATGTTAGATCCTTCGAACTCCATTTTATTTTATCCCTGACTAATCCTCTCACACATTAGGCCTACATGTAAGATTCCTTGTAATGTTCACAGCGTTTATTTTAAATCGTTTACGTTCTCAAATTTCAGCAGGTATTTAATTATAAATATTTATTTATGATTTAGATTTATTTACTTTTTCGAAGATACAGTCTAGTCCAAATAATTAGACGTAAGCTACCCCGCTTACCGATGTAAATCGACCTCATATTTATAGGAGTAAGATACAGTCTTGCAGCATGTTTAGTTAGTCTAAGTTACGTGTTTAGTGATTCTTACAAACAATAGACTGACATGAAAAGTGGCTCCTTTTGAAGCACAAACTGCATCCAACTATATATTACAGCTGGCCCGGTTTGATGGGGCCTGTTTTTGATAATAATTAATTACCATTTTTCACTTCCGTGTTTATTATGTTTACCAACGCCATGATGGAAAAAAGTCCGTTTCCCACAAGGTAACAATATACCAAAAGATTTCCTTAACAAATTCAATGTAAAATCAACAACTTCAACAAAAAATAAAGTCAAACTTTTGCGCGTAGACACCCCCATACCCATACCTTTTCTTAAAGAGCATGCCAAGCCGAATGGATTTAAACAATAAAAAAGATAGGTCATGCAGTATGTAAGAAAGAACTCGACGCGAATCAACGGTCACTGTTTTAAGGCCACCTTTTTACCGGCTGATCTCCAGTGGATGAGGGTTTCCCGCCATCTGTCAAAATCTCATGTAGTCTTCAACCTATAAGCAAAACACTGAATTTGTAGTATACAACAATGTTTTCCCTACCACATGCACACAGAAATATTCAAAAATAAAGTCATGGCAAGTGCACATACAGAGAATTGTGTCTTCAAATAAATGACGTTCCATTTTTTAGAGGGTATATGATTTAGTATATTGTAACCACAATGCTTAGCGCGCATTCACACAGGTCAGTAAAGGTCACAATATACTAAATAGTTTCCCTATATAATTCAATGTAAAAGCGACAACTTTGAGCGAAAATAAATGCAACATTTTGCACATAGAGACCCCCATAACCATACCTTTTCTTAAAGGCCATTCTAAGCGCAATCGATTTATGCAATAAAAAAGATATGTCATGTTCAAACCAAAAAAGAACTTGACGCTAATCAAAATCGACTGTTTTTGCAACTTTTTTTTCGGCCGTTTCTTAGTGGAATGTAACCTTTTTCAGTGCAATGCTTTACTAAAGTCTCCAAGTTTATCATATTTCAGGGATTCGGTCGTGAACACCTATTTATGCCCTACCATTATCTCCGAAAGATAAAACCCGAACAATAGTTTAAGATGTAAAACATGCCTTCGGGTCAACTATGATATTTTTTTAGAGAGTACAGCGCCTACATGAAACGAGTATTTAGCATATTGTAACCTAAAGACCGGTGTGACACAATGGTGTCACCGGTCATGTGACATAAAAGGTTTTTGGACGTTTCGTGCCACTACTAGTTCGTGCCACTGATATTTGTGTTGAAAAGGGGTAGACGTTTCGTCCCACTGATAATAATAGGCGGATAGGTGTGAATAATGCCGTATAGGTGTGAATGATATTGGGATTTTAATAAATGTAGAAACTTACAACAATTTTGACAATTATAATGATAAATAACAAACAAATAAAATGATGTATCGTTAGTATACTATTATTTGTAAATAGTGTGATATATGCGATAAACATAAAGCATAAAGTGTTTAATTTTTTATAAATCATGTGTTCGTGCGTGTAATAATAACATTTTGCATAGTTCATTATGTTTAATAAATATAAAATATGAAATGCTGTTATTTTCTATGCTTCAATTGTATGTATTAAATACATAAATAATAATATATAACATGAATGAACAATAATACAATTTAAAATAAAGTTGGTCTTTTTCTTTTAAGAAAAGCTTATGCTTTACTATCGACTCACAAACTTTCAATTAGCTGTATGTGTCTTTACGTAATTAGCAAACAATTAATAACCGAATCGGGCCTTTAATTTACCGACACGGGCCTTTAATGGCCAATTAGTAACCTATTAGTAAACAACTCACCGCTTTAAATATGATACAAACTGTGTAATTCACTGAAAGAGTAAATAAAGTAAGTTGAAACCACAGTATATAATACCGCCAGACGGTACGAACGAACAACGACGTTGAAGGTATTTTTTTGGCAAATATAGAATAATAAAGCAATATATTATTTTCGATTGATAGTTATAATTTAAATATTATCTTATAAAAACTAATATATCATATTGTCGTTGGATAGTTATAATTTAAATATTATTATATACAAACTAATATACATCATAGTTCACAACATATTTCTATTTTCCAGGATGGCATCGCAGAATCAACGGTCGAGCAGGGCGTCCCGACCTAGAGTTTTACGTACTCGTCCCCCTGTTGCGCCGTGAGGCAGAAACAGTGGATCTGACAATCCGCCTTGTGTCGGAGCACGCCCTGACTCGGGTACACCGGAAAATCTTCAAAGAAGTGCACGGGCGGCTCTTTGAGATCTGGGAGAAGTACGAAGACGATGACATGACAACTTCTCAACTGCTGAGAGCGTGCAGCCATATCATCGGGCTTGGAGCGAGCACAACCCAGGATGACATCCATGATGAGGACTTCTGAAATGCAATACATTGTATACTAGTATATGATTTGTGCATGTGTATGATAGGATAGTATGCTGTTGTATTTGTGTTTCTATATTTGTGCCATTTTTTATATATGTATGAAAACAATGTTTGAATATATTTATGTAATAAATCTAGATATTGTTAAAATGTATGCATGCATTCACTTCTGATGTTGTTAATGTCAATTTATTGCAAATATTTGTATATATTTATGTAATCTCTGCTATTTTTTTTTATATGTATGTATGCATTCACTTTTGATGTTTTAATATATTTATGTAATGTATTGTTAATGTATTATATGAAGCATTTAAATTGACTCTTAAACAATCTTGAAATTAAACAATGTTGTTTTCCCATTGAACAGATGTTACAATGAAAGGTGCGAAAGTTTGATTTCACACCTATACGGTATTATTCACACCTATCCGCCTATATATTATCAGTGGAACGAAACGTCCAATGCCGTAGCGGATCCATGGTCTAGTGGTTAACACACTGGCTTCACAATCCAGAGATCGCTGGTTCGATCCCACGATGCACCTAACCTACTAACTCGTCTTTCGCATGAGACGTTAAACCGAGGTGCAGTGTACTAGGTGCTATACACCGGGCCCTAAAAGACCCAGGGTCACCTCTGGAACGGGGTGTCTCCTGTATCTTGCACTATCCCCCGTAACCAACTTACACGTCTTTCTGGGGGCGATGGCCATATGGGAGACAATCCCGGTGCACTCGATAAAAAAATAATGAAGAAGAACGTCCAATGCTCTCCTACACAAATATCAGTGGCACGAACTGGTAGTGGCACGAAACGTCCAGCACCCACATAAAACAATCCATGGTTTCCGGATGATAACTCAAGAACGCTTAGGCCTTGGATCATGAAACTTCATAGGTACATTGATCATGACTGGCAGATAACCCCTATTGATTTTAAGGTCACTAGGTCAAAGGTGAAGGTCACAGTGACTCGAAATAGTAAAATGGTTTCCGGATTATAAATCAAGAATGCTTACGCCTAGCACGGACTCTAGATTACACGGATAAGAAACGGGACCGTTACGCCAAATATCTTGTTGTGTCTAAGTCACGTGACCGTGTCGTAACTATCGATCTTTTATCAAGGCGCCGAGGTTATACATTTGATGTACCCACTCACGTATTTTGTTAAATTATAGTTTCATTTCTGTGCCGATTTTGACAAATTATATATCAATTGAAAGCTTACGTAACGTAGTTTTCAGATATATAAATATATATTAAGTTTTTCTTCTGATTTTGGCCGCCCGGCGAGTTATAACTTTAACTTTTGCAAATATCATACCGTTTTGGAGTTTTAGAGTCTAGATTTACGGTTGACATGTTCGTACTTTATACCGATTTGTAGCGTTTATATTTGGAGTTCAGTTTTAAAAATAACATCTTGCTTAGGAGAATAGAGTTCTGTATATGATAGGAAACAAGAAATATCTTTAAAAAAGATAAACGGCGTTGACTGTGGTCGATGTTTATGAACGATCAAAAGTTATCTCTATGAGATAAAAAGTAGCGGATGCCTTTTTTCTGCGCAGTTCTTAGCTACATCACAAGCAAATCAATTACGGGGTGTCGTGGCTTATTTTGCTTTATGTGATATTATTGCTCAGATATCTATATTTACAGAATAGAAAAACACAAGAAACATGAAAATAAACGAGTGCATATAGGTCAGCCGGCAATACTCGAATCTTATTTAATTGCACAATTATAGCATAGTGAATTATTGTGCTCATGCTTAATAAACTGGTCTAAATGGATAAATATTTCTAATTAATTTTATCAAAATTGGTCCTTGTCATGCAAATGTTGAAAAAAATCAATGATTGACATACCACAATAATATCGCCGAATATCTTTATTTAGTATCTTTCTGATCAAAACAGACTTCAAGTGCACAAAGTTTACGAGACGGCGTTTATATAAAGATTTCTGCAACTGACCGCAAACTGACCTTGATACCTTGCGGATTGGAATGCAATGCATTAAAGTTAGGTAACAATTCTGCTGCTGAAACGACGGCTTGTTTACGCCAACTGTACACGACCAAGGCAACAGCTGTGCCTAAAATATTGATATATCGACAAAGCGACTAAACGAACTATTTACTCCATCAGACAAAAATAGCATAGATTCCAATTTTTTCCTTCAATGAAAAGATCGCAACCCCTTCTACGAACTCCGGTGATGAACTGTATATAAACTCTGACTTTCACACACTGGCCGCGAATTGACCCGAAACCTCGCGGGTTGAAATGCAATGCAAGTAAGTACTAAATATGAAAATATAGCCTTTAGTATAAACGCTTTTGCGCTGGTAATTCTCTGAAAATAAAAGGTGAACGCACAAACTGTATTTATGTCGAAAATTGATTGTAAAACTGTTCTATCTATTGAGCCTTTTCATTAGAGATAAAATTGTTTCATGCAGTAAAACAGTGTTACAAAGACGCGGATATGTTTCCAATGTTCTGGTGTTATACTCAAATCAGCCAATGGAATAAATGAAGTGTATTCATTCGTACCTAGCCGCGGGAAATTTTATTTCAATATTATTGGACACTTACAAAGGTCAAGTCAGGGTGAAAAGCTGGCTTAATACAGCTTACGCCGAAAAAAATGGTTTAAAAATGTAAGGAATGAAGGCGGAAGTAAGTAGCGCGCGGTCCTAGCGAACCGAACTGATGCTAAGGTCTTGGCGATTATGCTTTTGTTTAGATACCGGCCATTGAATTTCCTTTGCCATGATTATTATATTTTTTATGGAATATTGAAATATTTTGTTCTAGAGACATATCAATAAAGCTAAGTATTAATGAAGCTTAATAAATTAACGATTTCAGCTCTTGATTATAACACAGAAAGGGTGTTAATCTTATGATGAAACAGCGTATATAGCGGACCATCTTGATATTTTTAGGCTTTGCATACTTCAAATATAATGGGTGTCAAAACATTCATCGTTTGTTGTTTATTATCAAAAAGGTAATGATGTAAAATTATATGAAATGTTATTAACCATAAATTATCAATTAATTAAAATTATTTAAAGATTCTTGAAAATCACGGTCAACTGTCTATGCATGTATATTGAAATATCTTTATAAATTATCAGAGTTATAAATATATAGAATTCTAAATTATAACTCTGTATTATTTGTATTTTTCGGAAAGATTATTTAACCCCGTTGTGGTCAAATGAGAATGCTGTTTTTAGTCATGTTGTTCCGTACACTACTATACACTCTTTATAGGACTACGAAATGACGGAGTTTTTTTACCGGTACCCGCTTAATACGTTAAATGTTAAGTATTAGATTTTTTAAATGTTTAAAATGTTCATGTATAGGTATTAAGCACTTATAATTATTATGATTAAGCTGGCTGACATCTATACAGTATTTAGTTTATGGCAATCTGTATGGGAAGATGACTATAAATGTTTTCAATACCCTACATATCTTATAAACGCAAAATTGAGTATTTGGCGTTACATTACTCCAAGAAATGACCACTAATACCACGAAAAGACATGGAGGTATCATAAAAAGTGTAAACTGACCAGACATTGCCACCTGTGGTTAGGGACCAATGTACAAGTATAGGTCCCTGCTGTGGCGTATGACACCATAGTGTTATTTAGTATTGGTCGGCACAGTATCTGATTATAACGAGATAATTGTTTTGTGCTGAACACAGGGGCAATAAAACCACAGATCTATCAATAAACAAGATTATTGAGATATCTTTTATTGAACACCGCGATAAAAATGCTCAAACCACGGACTCTAGATTACACGGATAAGAAACATGGCAACATTCTCAGAATCATCACTGCTATATGTTTAATCACCTAACAATTAGTCTAAAAATAAAAATATATTTGAGTTGAAGACGATGTACTGTTGTATAAGTCTGAATAAACTATCTGTCTGCCTGTCTAAATCTAAGCCGTCATCGTCCCAGTGAACAAAATCTGATTTTGAATAGTTGGACATGATGCCCTGATGTCAAAATACGAAATGACCCGCGTAACACCGACCGCGATTTTCAAGAATCTTTAATAAATTTATAATTTAAGGTAAATAACATTTCATATAATAATACATAATTACCTTGTTGATAATAAACAGCAAACGATGAATGTTTTTGACACCCATTTATTTCAAGTATGCATGCAAAGCCGAATAATATCGAGAGGGTCCGCTATATACTTAGTACGCTGTTTCATCATAAATTTAACACCCTTTCTGTGTTATAAACAAGAGCTGAAATCGTTAATTTATTAAGATTCATTTATAATAAGCTTTATTGATATGTTTCGTGAACAAAATACTACAATATATTCCATAAAATATAATAATATGGCAAAGGAAATTCAATGGCCGGTTTCTAAACAAAAGCATAATCGCCAAGACCGTAGCATCAGTTCAGTGCGTTAGGAACGCGCGCTACTTTCTTCCGCCTTCATTCCTTACTTGCTTTCATTTTTAAACCATTTTTTTTCTATCGTATACAGAATTCTATTCTCCTAAGCAAGATGTAATTTTTAAAACTGAACTCCAAATATAAACGCTACAAATTGGTATTAAATACGAACATATGTCAACCGTAAATCTAGATTCTAAAACTCCAAATCGGTATGATATTTGCAAAAGTTAAAGTTATAACTCGCCGGGCTGTCGAAATCAGAAGAAAAACTTAATATATATTTATATATCTGTTAACTACATTAACGTAAGCTTTCCAATGATATATAATTTGTCAAAATGGGCCGAGAAATGAAACTATAATTCAACAAAAGACGTGAGTGGGTACATCAAAATGTATAACCTCGGCGCTTCGCTGTACGAAAAAAATCGATAGCCACAACACGGTAAAACGCGCGGTGGTAAAGCATAAAATGTGTATTTCTTGTGTTTAACTCGCTATAAATCCATTAATAACAACGGGAATTTACTAAAAGTTATATTTTTTGAAAGAGGAATTAATAAGCAACACGATAACGTATAAACCAATAAAATCGGATGCATAGTTTTTGGGTATTATATAACGATACAGCGTGTTCACATGATATTTTATTAAGAGAAATGTCAATGCCAATAATTCGCGAGATTCCCCGGTACTTTAGTTGAAATTCACAACGAAACTTTTAATGGAAATTAAATGATTTCAATGCTGTACCCGCTACGACATTTTTATTTACAAATAAATACACCCACGCCAATTTTCGCGCGCTTTTTATCAGGACAAAGAAATTCATTTCTTAAATGTAGAATTTTGTTACCTAAAATATCTGTACACAACGCGTGCAAACCGTGGCAGGTTATTTACGCATGTTGCAATACAACGGTCCTGATTGGGATAAAACCATATGCCGAAATTCATTTGACATTTTAGAAAATTTCAAACGTTTGTGTTTATGACTCTTATCGTCTATATTACCCACCCATAATTTGGTTTAAAAAATATAAATCGGGCATATATGGGATATTGATTAACAGTCGATTAATCCAATTATTAATTGACAATGCAAACTAATTAGCAGGTGTTAACCGCGTTCACAAAGTTGTCATTAATATTCATTTTCGGTTTCGTTACCGTTTTGAAGAATCCGCTATTGTTTTGATTTATTTTATGTTTGGCGTCCTTGGATATTTAACAACATCAAAAACGCTGTCGCTATTACTCATTGTTGCGGTTAACAAAGAATTCCGAACTGCGAAATGATGTTGCATCATGTGCGCCAACTATGTGTGTATTTCAGAGTTTATTTACAGGTCCTACTGGCCTCTTCACGAGGTTATAGTAGCCCGACCTGCCGAAATCCAAACTGTACCAACCTGCAAGAGTCCAAAAAATCATTATAGTGCTTACTTATTGTAGAAATCAGTCAGACAGACAAAAAACTATCAACAATATCCCCTTTGGTGACTTTTGTTGAAAAATTATCACTTATGCCAGGATTTTCGGTAATTCTACATTCGCCCGCCGAGTACCCAAATCCCCCATATTTGCGCCTTATAGGGTCAATATGTCATCGGTATGATTGTTTCTTGGCATCGCAAAACTGTTAATGTACAATTTAACAAATAATGATATTAGTATTATTTTTAAGCACTCTTGACACCATACGCTGCCTCTTAGTGGGGATTTCGGTAATTCTACACAAGAGCATAGACGAGCGCCGGTACCGAAATCCCCTATGCAAGAGTAAAAAAAAATCATTATTGTGCTTACTTATTGTAAAAATCAGTCAGACAGACAAAAAACTATCAACAATATCCCCTGGTGACTTCTGTTGAAAAATTATCACTATATAATCCACCCCTTTTTTGTTTTTGTCGGCGATTATATGAGCCTTTTCATATATATAATTATATTCATGAGCGATTATATGATGCATGTGCGTAAAGTGTCGTCCCAGATAAAACTGTGCAGTCCGCACAGGCTAATCAGGGACGACACTTTCCGCGTAAACTTATTGTTAAGGAGGGACTTCCTTGAAACTAAAAATACCATAAAAGCGGAAAGTGTCGTCCCTTGCGGACTGCTGTCTGACCGATTTCTACAATAAGTAAGCACTATAATGATTTTTTTAACTCTTGCAGGTTTGTACAGTGGGGATTTCGGTACCGGCGCGCGTCTATGCTCTTGTGTAGAATTACCGAAATCCCCGCTAAGAGGCAGCGTATGGTGTCAGGAGTGCTTAAAAATAATACTAATATCATTATTTGTTAAATTGTACATTAACAGTTTTGCGATGCCAAGAAACAATCATACCGATGACATATTGACCCTATAAGGCGCAAATATGGGGGATTTCGGTACTCGGCGGGCGAATGTAGAATTACCGAAAATCCTGGCATAAGTGATAATTTTTCAACAAAAGTCACCAAAGGGGATATTGTTGATAGTTTTTTGTCTGTCTGACTGATTTCTACAATAAGTAAGCACTATAATGATTTTTTGGACTCTTGCAGGTTGGTACAGTTTGGATTTCGGTACCGGCGCGCGTCTATGCTCTTGTGTAGAATTACCGAAATCCCCGCTAAGAGGCAGCGTATGGTGTCAAGAGTGCTTAAAAATAATAATTAATATCATTATTTGTTAAATTGTACATTAACAGTTGTGCGATGCCAGGAAACAATCATACCGATGGCATATTGACCCTGTAAGGCGTGAATATGGGGGATTTCGGTACTCGGCGGGCGAATGTAGAATTACCGAAATCCCTGGCCTAAGTGATACTTTTTCAACTGAATTCACCAAAGGGGATATTGTTGATAGTTTTTTGTCTGTCTGACTGATTTCTACAATAACTAAGCAATATAATTATTCTTTTGACTCTTGCAGGTTTGTACAGCGGGGATTTCGGTACCGGCGCGTGTCTATGCTCTTGTGTAGAATTACCGAAATCCCCGCTAAGAGGCAGCGTATGGTGTCAAGAGTGCTTAAAAATAATACTAATATCATTATTTGTTAAATTGTACATTAACAGTTATGCGATGCCAAGAAACAATCATACCGATGACATATTGACCCTGTAAGGCGTGAATATGGGGGATTTCGGTAATCGGCGGGCGAATGTAGAATTACCGAAATCCCTGGCCTAAGTGATAATTTTTCAACAGAAGTCACCAGGGGATATTGTTGATAGTTTTTTGTCTGTCTGACTGATTTCTACAATAAGTAAGCACTAAAATGATTTTTTTTTATTCTTGAAGGTTTGTACAGTGGGGATTTCGGTACCGGCGCGCGTCTATGCTCTTGTGTAGAATTACCGAAATCCCCGCTAAGAGGCAGCGTATGGTGTCAAGAGTGCTTAAAAATTAATATTAATATCATTATTTGTACATCAACTGTTATGCGATGCCAAGAAACAATCATACCGATGACATATTGACCCTGTAAGGCGTAAATATGGGGTATTTCGGTACTCGGCGGGCGAATGTAGAATTACCGAAATCCCCCCTAAGAGGCAACTTATGCTGTCAAGTGTGCTTAATAATTAACATTAATATTATTTTTTGCACGTAAACATTCAAGCAAAGCCAAAAACCAAGAATACAAATGATATTTTTGACTCTTTCAGATGTAAATATGGGGGATTTCGGTACTCTGTGGGCGAATGTAGAATAACCGAAATCCTCGCTACAAGTCAATATTTTTCAAAAGAAGTGGGATATTGTTGTTAAGTTTTTGTCTGTACCTCTTCTTTCTAATATAAAAAAGCCACCCAGATGATTTTTTGACACTTGAAGAGCTTTACAGCGGGGATTTCTGTACCTCATCGTGCTTGTGAAAACATGCACTATGGATTCATACTCGGAATCCCAATAATTATGTATATATTTTAGTTTTTCACTACCAAACATGGATAAAAACAATTTTTCATCAGTGAATTGATTATATTTTGCAATATTCTATCTTAATATCCGCAGTATTTTGATAAATAATAAATATTATTGGGGATTTTTGGGGATTTCGGTAATTACGGGGAATTCGGTATTTCTACACAGCCGTTTTAACTCCAGTAAACAAAGTACTTGTGTCACCGGCATTCTATACATAGATGGTGACGTCACTACGTTATTGTCACCTCTATAGGTCACAATATACTAAATAGTTTCCCTATATAGTTCAATGTAAAAGCGACAACTTTGAGCGAAAATAAATGCAACATTTTGCACATAGAGACCCCCATAACCATACCTTTTCTTAAAGGCCATTCTAAGCGGAATCGATTTATGCAATAAAAAAGATATGTCATGTTCAAACCAAAAAAGAACTTGACGCTAATCAAAATCGACTGATTTTGCATCTTTTTCTTCGGCCGTTTCTTAGTGGAATGTAACCTTTTTCAGTGCAAGGCTTTACTAAAGTCTCCAAGTTTATCATATTTCAGGGTTTCGGTCGTGAACACCTATTTATGCCCTACCATTATCTCCGAAAGATAAAACCCGAACAATAGTTTTAGATGTAAAACATGCCTTCGAGTCAACTATGATATTTTTTAGAGAGTACAGCCCTTCATGAAACGAGTATTTAGTATATTGTAACCTATACTTAGACGCATCACGCACCTCCATTTGGAGGCATTTATGACTACGACACAAAGAAGTCCGCGGATGAATGAAGAATTTGCTTTATAAGTAAACATTCATGTTATGATTTAAAAGTTATGTATTATTTTGTTCAGTCTTACGGTCTTATGTTAGTATCAATTATAATTTTCGTTAGTTTTCAACAATTTCGCTCTTTATTCATTTTTTTAAAAACAGAACTTTCACTTTCGGTTGTATAACAACATGTATCCTTTATTGACGAAAGTTTGCAATGAAATAGCGTTTTCAAAACCGCTTAAAAAGTTTCAGAAGGTGTGTCTGATGCATGTTATGAATAGACACAATGTCATAGCTATATTGCCGACTAATATGGGAACAATTTGATATTTCAAGTGGCTCCATTTGCATTCCAAGAGAAGTTCAAATTGACTTGTTCAGTTTGTTAAATTTTGACACCCTTATTATATATTTTTTATAAGTGCCTCATAGATTTATTTCTTTAAATAATTGAAATCATTGAAAAATTTAGTAAAAGCACAGCATTGATGTTCTATGATGGTCATTTTTAGTGGAATTGTATGTTACAAATTACAATAAAACAATTATAACTATTGTATTAATGAATTTAGATAAGGTGTCATTTTTAAATGGGGTAGTAATTCATTATATGAGATTAGCACATTATATAGTTGAAAAATAAATAACACTTTAATGACTTACCATAGTGAAATAAAGTAGCATAGAATATGTTGCAGGTCACAAAATGTAAAACTGAAGTTCAAACTCAGAAGAAGCTTTACAAATATTTTACACTGACAACACTGTTGATTTTCAAAAAAAAATCCTTCCTATCTTCCTGCCCTAGTTTTTTGGGGAAAATTTTAATATTATTAATATCATTGAGTTAAATTATTAAAATATCAATACGTTTTGATTACATTAGCTAATTATAGTATTATATTATTAATAATGAAATACTTTGCGAGGAAAGTCCAATTCTGTTTTAATTAGTCTTAATTAGCTACTAGTAAAATTGAAAATATCAGTGACATCCAATAATTGGATTATATGCGTGTGAATGCATGTTTTTTGACAGTTACATTGTACCCTTATATAATTGTATAACAACAAATAACTATAGTTCCACAACCCAGCCCAAGTTTACACCAACTGAATTAATTCATCAATTGATCCTATTTAATTATATTAAAAACAACATGTGTAAGATTTTGAGAATATCCCATGTATTCCTCTAGTATTCATTTAGTACACCCAGGGTTGGCACCAATCGACCGCCCCCGGTTTTAACTGGCGGTTTTTACCGGTTAAAACCGCCCCGGTCAATACTCCCAAATTTGTCATTACTGGTCAATACTGGTCGATTGAACTTTACCCCCAATTTTGATTAATATTCCATGCTTAATTAACAATATTGATAATATAAATTAAACAGACATGTTGCCAATAATGTCTTAAGCTATTAATACCCACTATTTTATACCTGTTCATGCAAATAAGTCAAAGTTGGTCAACTGGATTTTTCTGGTTGATTGATTTTTTTTTCAATTCTAATGAATCATGAATGCTCAGAAAATTTTGTGCTTGATTCAACACGAACCTGTCAATTACTGTGTATTAGTTTTTCCTAATGCCCCACTGTCCCCAGTCTTCTCACAGTCTTCTCACCTATACAGGTAAGGGCATCCAAAACTGATAATAGGGCCTTAAATGGCACCTTCTTGACACAACCCTTACTTGTCATGTATTCTTGCCTGGATTTCTTTAAGTACTTTTTAAACAAAATAGTGAAAAAATATTTCATTCTCCATTGATATAAAAATTAAAAAAACCAAAAACATAATTAGAAATAATTATTAAAAGAAAGTAGAGTAGACCCACAATTGGTAAACATTATTTGTTGGCAAAATCAAGAACTTTGATTGCTTATTCATTTGAAGACCAATTGAACTTTAAAATATGAAAACCCTCTTTATACAGAAAGGAGACAAGTTAGAAGTAACTATTAAATTAATAGCAAGTTATCTCCTTTTGTGTGAGTGAAATGAAATAGCCTAAGGGCAGATTTGCTTCATTGTCACTTTCAGAGACATAACACTGCATGCATATTATTACCAATTAAGGCTTAGGGGGCAGATTTATGACCCTAGAAACCACACTAGTTCTGTTTGTCATTCTGCCTATCAAATAGATATATCAATAGATCAGTGAAATGATTTATTATGGTTGTTTTTAGGGAAGCCTCAAACAAATTTTACCAATTAAATAGATCTAATTAGAATTGTTTTTATAAGTACCTGAATTTTTTCTTTCATTTATTGAGATCCTTGAAAAATTGAGTAAAAACACAACTTTGATGTTCTTTGATGGTCATTTAAAGTGGAATAGTTGTGATTTTTAATGAAGAATAATAACTATATCCAAGTTTTAACTGAAACACAAATTATTTTGACTAAATAAATATCATATTGGGATATTTATTTTGAGACAAGTAAATAAAATTGTTATGTAACATTTAAATTATTATGTCCCAATACAGCTAGTATGAACATTTTACATTGATTTGTAGTACTCAGGTGTTACCTCTCAAAAATATTCTTTAAAAATTAAAGGAAACTCAACGATGAAAATATTTTCAAAACCAGGCAAATAATAGAAAAGTTATGTTTTCACTAATATTAAGTAACAACACACACCTACCATTGAACAATATATCAGGCACTTATGGTGCAATAAACAAGCGTTAATTGGATTAGCAAGTGTATATAACAAGATAACAGCTATTGTATAAAGGGGTACTTATGGTGCAATATACAGGCCCATTAATCAGCATTGATGAGATTAGGTGACATCTTTGAAGGTGGATAGTCATTCATAAGATGAGATTAGCACATTATCATACAAAAACATTTTTATGTAGTTTATCACTGTTTTAATTATTATTAATAAATTGCTTTAAATTTCCTTTTTTTAATTCATAAAGTTATTAATTTTTCCTTAAATTCCACAAATTCATTTAATAAAAACGGGTAATTGTGTTTTGTGTTTCTTATATCAATGAGTTTTTATTACATTTGCTAATAAATTATATTATTTATAATGAAATAATGTGCAAGGAAAGTTCAATTCTGTTTTAATAAGTCTAAATGAGTTATTAGTAAAAAATAAAATATCAGTGACGTCCAATAATTTGATAATAAACAAATGAATGCATGAAAAACATGTTGACAGTTACAAAGTAAATATTTATTTATCATATTTAACTGTTACAAGGAAAGCAGTTTCGAAATTAATTTAAATTTGATTTTACCATTTTTCAATTCACCAATTTAATTGGATAAAAAACAACAAACACTACATTTGCACAACCCTGCCCAGGTTCACTCAAACTGAAATAAGGTGTTAATTGTGTATTCAAAACGGGTCTTGATTACACATTATTCTTGGTTGCATTTGTGTTGAGCAACATGTATAAGATACTCAGTAAGATTTTGAGGATATTCCATGTATTCCACTAGTACACCAACATGCACTTACTAATGATTTACATGCAATCATTACACAGTTAAACCCTCCAAAAAACAATTCTAAAACCAAAAAACCATACAAGCTGCTTCATAGATATTAAAAGTTAATTAAAGACTTCATAAACAAAATAATAATTTTGATAATAAACAAAGATTGTACTTCAACCGAACAATTATAAATTTATTGGGGGGGGGGAAACATCTGCACTAAAACTAAAATGGGGGGGGGGGGAAACGTCTGGGGAGGAAACATCTTTGGGGGAAACGTCTTGGGGAGGAAACGTCTTGGGGGGGAAATGACCTGAAACCATTCCCAAAATGGTGAAAAAAAACACTGGCATATAAATTAAATGGAAAACATACAATATTATGTCAAGAAAAATAAAGCTGTAAAAATCTCACCTGCTTGTCTTTGATGTTGCAATTAGCACATTCAGCATTTTCAGTATCTACTAAATAAATATATGAAAGTGCCAAATGTCCAAGATACCATGACGTCTTCCTCAAAATGTTAGATCCTTCGAACTCCATTTTATTTTATCCCTGACTAATCCTCTCACACATTAGGCCTACATGTAAGATTCCTTGTAATGTTCACAGCGTTTATTTTAAATCGTTTACGTTCTCAAATTTCAGCAGGTATTTAATTATAAATATTTATTTATGATTTAGATTTATTTACTTTTTCGAAGATACAGTCTAGTCCAAATAATTAGACGTAAGCTACCCCGCTTACCGATGTAAATCGACCTCATATTTATAGGAGTAAGATACAGTCTTGCAGCATGTTTAGTTAGTCTAAGTTACGTGTTTAGTGATTCTTACAAACAATAGACTGACATGAAAAGTGGCTCCTTTTGAAGCACAAACTGCATCCAACTATATATTACAGCTGGCCCGGTTTGATGGGGCCTGTTTTTGATAATAATTAATTACCATTTTTCACTTCCGTGTTTATTATGTTTACCAACGCCATGATGGAAAAAAGTCCGTTTCCCACAAGGTAACAATATACCAAAAGATTTCCTTAACAAATTCAATGTAAAATCAACAACTTCAACAAAAAATAAAGTCAAACTTTTGCGCGTAGACACCCCCATACCCATACCTTTTCTTAAAGAGCATGCCAAGCCGAATGGATTTAAACAATAAAAAAAGATAGGTCATGCAGTATGTAAGAAAGAACTCGACGCGAATCAACGGTCACTGTTTTAAGGCCACCTTTTTACCGGCTGATCTCCAGTGGATGAGGGTTTCCCGCCATCTGTCAAAATCTCATGTAGTCTTCAACCTATAAGCAAAACACTGAATTTGTAGTATACAACAATGTTTTCCCTACCACATGCACACAGAAATATTCAAAAATAAAGTCATGGCAAGTGCACATACAGAGAATTGTGTCTTCAAATAAATGACGTTCCATTTTTTAGAGGGTATATGATTTAGTATATTGTAACCACAATGCTTAGCGCGCATTCACACAGGTCAGTAAAGGTCACAATATACTAAATAGTTTCCCTATATAATTCAATGTAAAAGCGACAACTTTGAGCGAAAATAAATGCAACATTTTGCACATAGAGACCCCCATAACCATACCTTTTCTTAAAGGCCATTCTAAGCGCAATCGATTTATGCAATAAAAAAGATATGTCATGTTCAAACCAAAAAAGAACTTGACGCTAATCAAAATCGACTGTTTTTGCAACTTTTTTTTTCGGCCGTTTCTTAGTGGAATGTAACCTTTTTCAGTGCAATGCTTTACTAAAGTCTCCAAGTTTATCATATTTCAGGGATTCGGTCGTGAACACCTATTTATGCCCTACCATTATCTCCGAAAGATAAAACCCGAACAATAGTTTAAGATGTAAAACATGCCTTCGGGTCAACTATGATATTTTTTTAGAGAGTACAGCGCCTACATGAAACGAGTATTTAGCATATTGTAACCTAAAGACCGGTGTGACACAATGGTGTCACCGGTCATGTGACATAAAAGGTTTTTGGACGTTTCGTGCCACTACTAGTTCGTGCCACTGATATTTGTGTTGAAAAGGGGTAGACGTTTCGTCCCACTGATAATAATAGGCGGATAGGTGTGAATAATGCCGTATAGGTGTGAATGATATTGGGATTTTAATAAATGTAGAAACTTACAACAATTTTGACAATTATAATGATAAATAACAAACAAATAAAATGATGTATCGTTAGTATACTATTATTTGTAAATAGTGTGATATATGCGATAAACATAAAGCATAAAGTGTTTAATTTTTTATAAATCATGTGTTCGTGCGTGTAATAATAACATTTTGCATAGTTCATTATGTTTAATAAATATAAAATATGAAATGCTGTTATTTTCTATGCTTCAATTGTATGTATTAAATACATAAATAATAATATATAACATGAATGAACAATAATACAATTTAAAATAAAGTTGGTCTTTTTCTTTTAAGAAAAGCTTATGCTTTACTATCGACTCACAAACTTTCAATTAGCTGTATGTGTCTTTACGTAATTAGCAAACAATTAATAACCGAATCGGGCCTTTAATTTACCGACACGGGCCTTTAATGGCCAATTAGTAACCTATTAGTAAACAACTCACCGCTTTAAATATGATACAAACTGTGTAATTCACTGAAAGAGTAAATAAAACAGAACAGAACAGAACAGAATATTTTATTTTAGCTTAAGCATACAGCTCATCGCCATAAACATACATATGCAATAACAGCATGCGTGACAATTATATACAAAACATACATCCTTTTGAGGAAAGATCAATTTAAAAAGTAATGACATACAACATGGTTTAGTGAGAATGTCACATGGATGGGGTTAATACAAAGTGATCATGTAATGTTAACACGAAAATTTAATAATTGTTACAAATACAACATTATTCTAAGCTTAATGTCTTTGTGGAAGATATATCATTTATACTACACATATAGCACATCTTCTCGTAGCTTAAAGCATTTTAAACAAAAAATGGCAAGTTTTCTTAACACTATTTTGTTTGAACAATTAAGTAGTTCGATAAACTTGAACATACTAGGTCGTGATCTGTAATACTTTGGAATTAATGTATTCCTAATATCGGCATAATAAGGACATTTAATAACAAAGTGATATTCATCCTCGATATCATTGAGGTTGCATAAAACACATTTGCGTTGATCTCTGACAATGTTCTGGTGTCTACCCGTTTCAATTAATAATTTGTGAGACGACAAACGTAATTTAGCAATAATATTCCTATGTTTTTTATTTTCAACAATATCAAGATACGCAGATCTTTCGAATATTGGTTTCAATTCTTTATATAAAATCATTGAACTAGATGATGTGACACTTGTATTCCAGTTAGTGATATACTGGTCTCGTAATCTGGTTTTAAGTAGCGGTATTAATTGATTAGAGTTCACAGATTCGGGGAATAGCCATACATCGTTAAAACCGGTTTGGTTTAGAATATTCCTTACTTTCGATGACCAATTGTTTGTGTTATTTTTGCGTTCAATTTCTAATCTCTGTGATAATAAAATGTGTTTAAGAATACAATTACCCTCTTTAACAGTATATAATTTCAAAAAGTATTTCACGATCCTGACATATCTGTCTAAATACAAGGGGAATCGACCAACTTCGGCATATAGCGATAATGAGTTTGTTGACATCTTAACATTCAATATTCTTTTACAAAATTTACGATGGACGCGCTCAATGTTTTCCGCTTTCATAAATCCCCATACCTCACAGTTATAGTTTAAAATTGATGATACATATGCGTTAAATAAATTTAACATGATATGTATAGGTACGTTCATGTCTTTTGTGAGAGTGAACAAAGAATGCATCGCTTTTAAAGCTTTGCCATACAATGTATTTGTTGCGGACGCAAAAGATCCACCGTTTGACATGACAATTCCAAGGTAATTAAAATTGTTAACAATTTCTATTTCTTGACCTTTATATGTCCATATTAATGTTTTACTAATTGTGCCACCTTTTCGGAATACCATGACCTTTGTTTTTTCAATGTTTACCGTTAAATTCCACTTATCGCAGTAGGTTTCTAAATTGTTTAATGATTCTTGAAGACCCTCCGGTGTTTCAGAAAATAAAACCGCGTCGTCAGCGAATAATAATAGATATATCGATATTTGATCTAGTGTAATTCCGGCGTTTATTCCATTTTGCAAACCGAATTCGATGTCGTTAATAAAGAGGGAAAACAATATGGGCGAGGTTATCTCCCCCTGAAATAAGCCGACGTTACTATTAAATACGTCTGATAATTTACCCATGTGTTTAACCTGTAATTTCACTTCATCGTACATGGATCGAATAAGTGTTAATAGTTTACCGTCGATGCCCACATTAATCATCTTACTCCATAATTGGCCGCGATTGATGACGTCATATGCTTTCCGGTAGTCAATATAACAACAGTATAGCTTACCTTTATTCTGAAACTGTTTTTCTATAAGTGCATTAAGAATAAATATTGCATCGACCGTGCTACAGTTTGGTTTAAAGCCGAATTGTGCATCCGTTAGAATGTCATTCGTTTCTGCCCATTGTTTAAGCCGTTCATTTAATATGCTTGTAAACAATTTCGCAAAACAACTTATTAAAGTAATTCCCCGATAGTTATTTGGATCTGATATGTCCCCACGTTTATGAATTGGTATTATAATACCAGATGACCAGCTGCGCGGAAAACGCTTTTTATCAAGTATGTAGTTAAACAATATTTCTAACGGCCTGACGATTAAATCGATTGTTTCAGTAAAATATTCATATATAATATTGTCATGCGCATGAGCTTTATTGTTTTTCAACCGTTTGGTTGCCCTTATAATTTCTTCTGTCGATATAGGATTATCGAGTTCGGGGTAGGAGGGTTCTGTGTTTAACCTATTGTCAAATTCATGTAAAAAAGTATCGGAATCAAACGAGTTTATATTTAGGTCACCTTCGTCCGCTAATTTACTGAAATAATCGTGGAATTCGATTAACGGTATCGTATTTGAGTTTTGTGATGTAGTTTTACGTTTAAATAATTTCCAAAACTCACGGGGTGATTTCCTTCTCATAGTGTTCATATGCTTGCTTAGATCAGTGTTGTACTTTAATTTAGTTTTTCTACAAGTATACTTATAATCCTTTTTCGATGCAATCATTTGTTCTCGTGTACGCTCGTTTTTGTTAAGATTAAACTCGTATATAGCTCTGGTACATTGAGATTGTTTGGTTTTACATTCTTCGTTAAACCACTTTTGTTTATTTTTATCATTATCTATAAACCCTTTACTTTCAAGATTTATATTGCGCTTAAAATACTTTTCTCCTTTAGAATTTAAGTAGTTCGAAAATTCTCCCACTAGGATATCCGGATCAGAGTTTGAATCAATTTGTGATAATAACATGTGTTCCAGATTATGTACATCGCACGAAACATCACGAAGAAAGTCGCATTTGTTCTCGGGTTTCCATTTAAAATAAACAATCGGATTAATATTACTAGTTGAAACAGCGTTATTCGTGCGGAGAGCAAATGTCAGCGGCGCATGGTTCGAGAATTCCATGAAATCGTTAACGGTAAAATCTAAAATGTCCGTAAAATTGGTGTGCGCAGTTAATAAATAATCAACTAAGCTTTCACCATTATGTGTATAGCACGTTATTTTACCTATATTTTGATCGTTATGTAAACGTCCGTTCACGATACGAATATTAGTCGCTTTACAAATATCTAACAGGTTGTCTCCAAATCGATTCGTAGTAAGGTCACAAGTTGAGCGTGGGATTAAGGTTTCAATATCTGGGACAGTATCAAAATCGGTATCGCTTATATACCTATCATTTTCGATGTAATCGGCTTTATTTCCCGTTCGCGAGTTTGTGTCTCCAGTTAAAAATACCTTTCCTTTGGTTTGATAAAAATTAATATCTAATTCAATAGTTTCAAAAATATCATAAGTATACAAAGAGTGGACAGGGGAATTTTCAGGTGCAATATATATAACACATAAATATACATCTGATTCAATATTAAAAAACATTTTATCTAATTTAAGCCAAACAATGCAATCAATGTCATTTTTTACTAATGTAACACCTTTACGAATATAGTCTTTAATGTAAATCACAATACCACCACTCGAGCGCTTCGCTCTACGGTGTTGTAATCGTCTGTATGAGTGAATAGGCTTACTATAGCCTTTTAGGTCTAAGGTAGAGTCTTTATTTGTCCAAGTTTCAGTAAGACATATAATATCGTGACAGTTAAGAAAAGATGAAAACTTACTATCAGAGCATTTAAACGCTGTTAGTCCTTCCACATTCCATGTGACAATTTTAATGACACCCTCACTAACGTCCTATTCTTTATACACTTGCTTGTTTATATACAGTTTGTCAATCCTGAGATACGCCTCCTTACCCTCGGATCTTGCCTTTTTCATGATGGGTACTAGCCTTCGTCGGGCCTCCATAACTTCCTGTGGATATTGCTCGGATATTCCGAAAGGGGTACCTTTTAGTTCCCTTGACTCCCTGCGAACCCTCTCCTTGTCCGGGTAGTATGCGAATTTCGCAACAATTGGCCGCACTTTATTTGGCTGGTATCGGCCTATCCGATGTGCCCTGTGCAACTTGATTTCTGTTTGGGCGTTTTGCACGTGAAGCTTTGTTTCGATGAATTCCAAGATTTTTTTGTCGCACTGTTCTTCTTGCTCCTCAGGTATCTTGAAAAACAACAAATTGTCCCGCATACTCCTGCACTTGAGGTCCGTTATTTCAGCCTGTAATTTATGTTCGTGCTGGATCACTGAATTCTCGCGACTTTGCAAGTTACTCGTGGATTTTAGAGTTGAGTCGAATAAAGTAAGTTGAAACCACAGTATATAATACCGCCAGACGGTACGAACGAACAACGACGTTGAAGGTATTTTTTTGGCAAATATAGAATAATAAAGCAATATATTATTTTCGATTGATAGTTATAATTTAAATATTATCTTATAAAAACTAATATATCATATTGTCGTTGGATAGTTATAATTTAAATATTATTATATACAAACTAATATACATCATAGTTCACAACATATTTCTATTTTCCAGGATGGCATCGCAGAATCAACGGTCGAGCAGGGCGTCCCGACCTAAGGTTTTACGTACTCGTCCCCCTGTTGCGCCGTGAGGCAGAAACAGTGGATCTGACAATCCGCCTTGTGTCGGAGCACGCCCTGACTCGGGTACACCGGAAAATCTTCAAAGAAGTGCACGGGCGGCTCTTTGAGATCTGGGAGAAGTACGAAGACGATGACATGACAACTTCTCAACTGCTGAGAGCGTGCAGCCATATCATCGGGCTTGGAGCGAGCACAACCCAGGATGACATCCATGATGAGGACTTCTGAAATGCAATACATTGTATACTAGTATATGATTTGTGCATGTGTATGATAGGATAGTATGCTGTTGTATTTGTGTTTCTATATTTGTGCCATTTTTTATATATGTATGAAAACAATGTTTGAATATATTTATGTAATAAATCTAGATATTGTTAAAATGTATGCATGCATTCACTTCTGATGTTGTTAATGTCAATTTATTGCAAATATTTGTATATATTTATGTAATCTCTGCTATTTTTTTTTATATGTATGTATGCATTCACTTTTGATGTTTTAATATATTTATGTAATGTATTGTTAATGTATTATATGAAGCATTTAAATTGACTCTTAAACAATCTTGAAATTAAACAATGTTGTTTTCCCATTGAACAGATGTTACAATGAAAGGTGCGAAAGTTTGATTTCACACCTATACGGTATTATTCACACCTATCCGCCTATATATTATCAGTGGAACGAAACGTCCAATGCCGTAGCGGATCCATGGTCTAGTGGTTAACACACTGGCTTCACAATCCAGAGATCGCTGGTTCGATCCCCCGATGCACCTAACCTACTAACTCGTCTTTCGCATGAGACGTTAAACCGAGGTGCAGTGTACTAGGTGCTATACACCGGGCCCTAAAAGACCCAGGGTCACCTCTGGAACGGGGTGTCTCCTGTATCTTGCACTATCCCCCGTAACCAACTTACACGTCTTTCTGGGGGCGATGGCCATATGGGAGACAATCCCGGTGCACTCGATAAAAAAATAATGAAGAAGAACGTCCAATGCTCTCCTACACAAATATCAGTGGCACGAACTGGTAGTGGCACGAAACGTCCAGCACCCACATAAAACAATCCATGGTTTCCGGATGATAACTCAAGAACGCTTAGGCCTTGGATCATGAAACTTCATAGGTACATTGATCATGACTGGCAGATAACCCCTATTGATTTTAAGGTCACTAGGTCAAAGGTCAAGGTCACAGTGACTCGAAATAGTAAAATGGTTTCCGGATTATAAATCAAGAATGCTTACGCCTAGCACGGACTCTAGATTACACGGATAAGAAACGGGACCGTTACGCCAAATATCTTGTTGTGTCTAAGTCACGTGACCGTGTCGTAACTATCGATCTTTTATCAAGGCGCCGAGGTTATACATTTGATGTACCCACTCACGTATTTTGTTAAATTATAGTTTCATTTCTGTGCCGATTTTGACAAATTATATATCAATTGAAAGCTTACGTAACGTAGTTTTCAGATATATAAATATATATTAAGTTTTTCTTCTGATTTTGGCCGCCCGGCGAGTTATAACTTTAACTTTTGCAAATATCATACCGTTTTGGAGTTTTAGAGTCTAGATTTACGGTTGACATGTTCGTACTTTATACCGATTTGTAGCGTTTATATTTGGAGTTCAGTTTTAAAAATAACATCTTGCTTAGGAGAATAGAGTTCTGTATATGATAGGAAACAAGAAATATCTTTAAAAAAAGATAAACGGCGTTGACTGTGGTCGATGTTTATGAACGATCAAAAGTTATCTCTATGAGATAAAAAGTAGCGGATGCCTTTTTTCTGCGCAGTTCTTAGCTACATCACAAGCAAATCAATTACGGGGTGTCGTGGCTTATTTTGCTTTATGTGATATTATTGCTCAGATATCTATATTTACAGAATAGAAAAACACAAGAAACATGAAAATAAACGAGTGCATATAGGTCAGCCGGCAATACTCGAATCTTATTTAATTGCACAATTATAGCATAGTGAATTATTGTGCTCATGCTTAATAAACTGGTCTAAATGGATAAATATTTCTAATTAATTTTATCAAAATTGGTCCTTGTCATGCAAATGTTGAAAAAAATCAATGATTGACATACCACAATAATATCGCCGAATATCTTTATTTAGTATCTTTCTGATCAAAACAGACTTCAAGTGCACAAAGTTTACGAGACGGCGTTTATATAAAGATTTCTGCAACTGACCGCAAACTGACCTTGATACCTTGCGGATTGGAATGCAATGCATTAAAGTTAGGTAACAATTCTGCTGCTGAAACGACGGCTTGTTTACGCCAACTGTACACGACCAAGGCAACAGCTGTGCCTAAAATATTGATATATCGACAAAGCGACTAAACGAACTATTTACTCCATCAGACAAAAATAGCATAGATTCCAATTTTTTCCTTCAATGAAAAGATCGCAACCCCTTCTACGAACTCCGGTGATGAACTGTATATAAACTCTGACTTTCACACACTGGCCGCGAATTGACCCGAAACCTCGCGGGTTGAAATGCAATGCAAGTAAGTACTAAATATGAAAATATAGCCTTTAGTATAAACGCTTTTGCGCTGGTAATTCTCTGAAAATAAAAGGTGAACGCACAAACTGTATTTATGTCGAAAATTGATTGTAAAACTGTTCTATCTATTGAGCCTTTTCATTAGAGATAAAATTGTTTCATGCAGTAAAACAGTGTTACAAAGACGCGGATATGTTTCCAATGTTCTGGTGTTATACTCAAATCAGCCAATGGAATAAATGAAGTGTATTCATTCGTACCTAGCCGCGGGAAATTTTATTTCAATATTATTGGACACTTACAAAGGTCAAGTCAGGGTGAAAAGCTGGCTTAATACAGCTTACGCCGAAAAAAATGGTTTAAAAATGTAAGGAATGAAGGCGGAAGTAAGTAGCGCGCGGTCCTAGCGAACCGAACTGATGCTAAGGTCTTGGCGATTATGCTTTTGTTTAGATACCGGCCATTGAATTTCCTTTGCCATGATTATTATATTTTTTATGGAATATTGAAATATTTTGTTCTAGAGACATATCAATAAAGCTAAGTATTAATGAAGCTTAATAAATTAACGATTTCAGCTCTTGATTATAACACAGAAAGGGTGTTAATCTTATGATGAAACAGCGTATATAGCGGACCATCTTGATATTTTTAGGCTTTGCATACTTCAAATATAATGGGTGTCAAAACATTCATCGTTTGTTGTTTATTATCAAAAAGGTAATGATGTAAAATTATATGAAATGTTATTAACCATAAATTATCAATTAATTAAAATTATTTAAAGATTCTTGAAAATCACGGTCAACTGTCTATGCATGTATATTGAAATATCTTTATAAATTATCAGAGTTATAAATATATAGAATTCTAAATTATAACTCTGTATTATTTGTATTTTTCGGAAAGATTATTTAACCCCGTTGTGGTCAAATGAGAATGCTGTTTTTAGTCATGTTGTTCCGTACACTACTATACACTCTTTATAGGACTACGAAATGACGGAGTTTTTTTACCGGTACCCGCTAAATACGTTAAATGTTAAGTATTAGATTTTTTAAATGTTTAAAATGTACATGTATAGGTATTAAGCACTTATAATTATTATGATTAAGCTGGCTGACATCTATACAGTATTTAGTTTATGGCAATCTGTATGGGAAGATGACTATAAATGTTTTCAATACCCTACATATCTTATAAACGCAAAATTGAGTATTTGGCGTTACATTACTCCAAGAAATGACCACTAATACCACGAAAAGACATGGAGGTATCATAAAAAGTGTAAACTGACCAGACATTGCCACCTGTGGTTAGGGACCAATGTACAAGTATAGGTCCCTGCTGTGGCGTATGACACCATAGTGTTATTTAGTATTGGTCGGCACAGTATCTGATTATAACGAGATAATTGTTTTGTGCTGAACACAGGGGCAATAAAACCACAGATCTATCAATAAACAAGATTATTGAGATATCTTTTATTGAACACCGCGATAAAAATGCTCAAACCACGGACTCTAGATTACACGGATAAGAAACATGGCAACATTCTCAGAATCATCACTGCTATATGTTTAATCACCTAACAATTAGTCTAAAAATAAAAATATATTTGAGTTGAAGACGATGTACTGTTGTATAAGTCTGAATAAACTATCTGTCTGCCTGTCTAAATCTAAGCCGTCATCGTCCCAGTGAACAAAATCTGATTTTGAATAGTTGGACATGATGCCCTGATGTCAAAATACGAAATGACCCGCGTAACACCGACCGCGATTTTCAAGAATCTTTAATAAATTGATAATTTAAGGTAAATAACATTTCATATAATAATACATAATTACCTTGTTGATAATAAACAGCAAACGATGAATGTTTTTGACACCCATTTATTTCAAGTATGCATGCAAAGCCGAATAATATCGAGAGGGTCCGCTATATACTTAGTACGCTGTTTCATCATAAATTTAACACCCTTTCTGTGTTATAAACAAGAGCTGAAATCGTTAATTTATTAAGATTCATTTATAATAAGCTTTATTGATATGTTTCGTGAACAAAATACTACAATATATTCCATAAAATATAATAATATGGCAAAGGAAATTCAATGGCCGGTTTCTAAACAAAAGCATAATCGCCAAGACCGTAGCATCAGTTCAGTGCGTTAGGAACGCGCGCTACTTTCTTCCGCCTTCATTCCTTACTTGCTTTCATTTTTAAACCATTTTTTTTCTATCGTATACAGAATTCTATTCTCCTAAGCAAGATGTAATTTTTAAAACTGAACTCCAAATATAAACGCTACAAATTGGTATTAAATACGAACATATGTCAACCGTAAATCTAGATTCTAAAACTCCAAATCGGTATGATATTTGCAAAAGTTAAAGTTATAACTCGCCGGGCTGTCGAAATCAGAAGAAAAACTTAATATATATTTATATATCTGTTAACTACATTAACGTAAGCTTTCCAATGATATATAATTTGTCAAAATGGGCCGAGAAATGAAACTATAATTCAACAAAAGACGTGAGTGGGTACATCAAAATGTATAACCTCGGCGCTTCGCTGTACGAAAAAAATCGATAGCCACAACACGGTAAAACGCGCGGTGGTAAAGCATAAAATGTGTATTTCTTGTGTTTAACTCGCTATAAATCCATTAATAACAACGGGAATTTACTAAAAGTTATATTTTTTGAAAGAGGAATTAATAAGCAACACGATAACGTATAAACCAATAAAATCGGATGAATAGTTTTTGGGTATTATAT
This sequence comes from Dreissena polymorpha, assembly GCF_020536995.1. Lineage (NCBI taxonomy): Eukaryota > Metazoa > Mollusca > Bivalvia > Myida > Dreissenidae > Dreissena > Dreissena polymorpha. Next base: position 50,541,750 of record NC_068369.1, read on the forward strand.
AACGATACAGCGTGTTCACATGATATTTTATTAAGAGAAATGTCAATGCCAATAATTCGCGAGATTCCCCGGTACTTTAGTTGAAATTCACAACGAAACTTTTAATGGAAATTAAATGATTTCAATGCTGTACCCGCTACGACATTTTTATTTACAAATAAATACACCCACGCCAATTTTCGCGCGCTTTTTATCAGGACAAAGAAATTCATTTCTTAAATGTAGAATTTTGTTACCTAAAATATCTGTACACAACGCGTGCAAACCGTGGCAGGTTATTTACGCATGTTGCAATACAACGGTCCTGATTGGGATAAAACCATATGCCGAAATTCATTTGACATTTTAGAAAATTTCAAACGTTTGTGTTTATGACTCTTATCGTCTATATTACCCACCCATAATTTGGTTTAAAAAATATAAATCGGGCATATATGGGATATTGATTAACAGTCGATTAATCCAATTATTAATTGACAATGCAAACTAATTAGCAGGTGTTAACCGCGTTCACAAAGTTGTCATTAATATTCATTTTCGGTTTCGTTACCGTTTTGAAGAATCCGCTATTGTTTTGATTTATTTTATGTTTGGCGTCCTTGGATATTTAACAACATCAAAAACGCTGTCGCTATTACTCATTGTTGCGGTTAACAAAGAATTCCGAACTGCGAAATGATGTTGCATCATGTGCGCCAACTATGTGTGTATTTCAGAGTTTATTTACAGGTCCTACTGGCCTCTTCACGAGGTTATAGTAGCCCGACCTGCCCCTGTGACCTTTCAGGGGACAAAGATTAATTTAGAGCCAAAGTAGGTCAAATTTACCCCGGCTTCCCGGGTATTTGCAAAAGAAATAATTTAGATCCAAATAGACCAGTGCACGGTGGCCAATGAGACCTTAATGTGCACTGGTAGTTAGACAATCTCAAAAGACAAATTCATGTCTGAACGCAGCACCGCTGCAGCACACAGCTCCGCCTTTATGGCCCACTTGTTGTCATCAGCCGTCGTCTTCATCCCCGAGACGGTTTCCCCAGCGCGTTGAGCGCACTAGGTACCGCCGCCCCGGGGTCCCTCTTTAAAGCCACCCCCTCGATGTTCTTGGGTTCCCTCCTCGCAAGCGCAAGACCCAGGTCCGTCCCGTATGTCCCCCACACTGGTGGTCTTGCTGTCCCGCCGTCCCCGGCCCTCTTCAGACGGGACCTCTGGCAGGTCCGGGCCGGCGAACTCTCGACGATAAACAGCGGGTGACAAGTCCGCTGCATCTTGGAGAAGACAGCAATCCCAGCAGTGTAGAAGACGTCCGGCTCGAGGGTGACGGACTCTGCTGGATTAGCAGAGCCACCCGCAGAAGTTCCCCTCTATAAGGAAATATGTACAGGTGAGAAAATCTGCGGGCGACTCTCGCCTCGGTTGCGACGCGCACGCTCCAGCAGCTGACCGAGGTGCGCCAACTATCCAATCGGCTCTCATTATATTATTAGCAGACGACAAATGTTGATTCTGATTGGATGATTAAAATACACTGTTTCTGTTTAAGACATTACCGCAAGTGATCGGTGACTGATTAGATAATTGATTGCACTTTGTTATCGGATTATAAACAATACACAGTGTACAAACACATGGTCAGCGTGTTTATTCTACGTATGTCTGTCAATAAACCGGGTTACCGCTCTTATAGATTTATAGTAGCCCGGCGGGCGTCAGCTGGAAAATTTCAGTAGCCCGATGAAAAATTTCGGTAGCCCCCGGGCTCCGGGCAATGGATTTGTCGGACACTGGTATAGTACCAGAAAGGCCGTTTACCAAAAAGGCCGCACTAAAAAGGCCGCATAAGTGAATCAAAAAGTCCTCATGTTATACCAAAAAGGCCTTACAATATTTTTATTATGATTGAATAGTTATGCTGAATATAATTATCATATCTATTAAATAGTCATAACTTTTTTATTAGTCTACTTCAAAGCCGTTAATGTTATAATCATAGTCGGCAAAATTATCGCATAGATCCACAGTATGAATTGTTCGTTAGTCACAATATTTTTCCTTGAGTAATAGATGTATCAGTTTTTTAATTAAAAGCCGTTAATTTTGAAATCAAAGTCGGCATAAATATCGCCAATAAGCACGTAGGAATTATCCGTTTATGAAAATTATGTTTTTTTTTCTGAACTTTCTGTTTGCATCTAAAAGTGTAACAAATGAGTAAAAATAAAGGTGTTGTAAACTTACGTGGCGGCCAAATTTATGATCCAGAATTATTGAGAAATATATAACCCGTTTATGTGTCAAAGTTGTCTATAGTAGTTGCTTTTTTTATTCATTAATTGGAAAGTATACCGGACTTTATTTGGCGTTTGAAATATAGTGTTTTTAAATTGTGTAAATGATACGTATTTCTTCACGAGTGTTAATTTATTGTGTGATGACATTGTGTGAGTGTTTCGGTTTGGCCTCCTACCGTATAACAAAGTAAATGTCGTCATAAAAGTAACACACAATATAAAGTGTACAACGCTATTATTAATTAATATGTAAAACAATAAATTAAATTAAATATACGCATATGGATTAGTGACTGCTAAAGACAAATATTTAATATATTTAACATATATAATTAAGTAAATAATATATTATGATATATTTGTAATTTCCTCTTAAACTATTTCTTGCAATGTTTAAAATATCAGAAGTTGAAAGAATTTGAATGTACAAAAAAAACTCGCTAATTAGACCGGGTATCCAAGTGTCAAGGGTCATTCACAGTTTGCGGCATCTGTTTTGATAACGGATTAGTAGAAAGCCCTCATAAAGTGTAAAATGACACTAATTAGCACCTATTGATAATTACTTGCGCATTATAAAATATTTTTCTTAACTTTTAACGATATAAAACTAGCTACATTAAATTCGGAAGACTTAAACCGAAAGAAATTAACATGCTGTATTCTATGTGATATTATTAAAAATTGTAACTGATTGTCTATATTATTACGCATTTCAGTAGCATTAAAAATATATTAAGCAAAGTTTATAATGTCTTTTTTATTAACCGACTGCATTAGAATGTCAAATTTATTTAAGTTTAACGTTGGCCACCTTTGAAAATATGGTTTTAAATGTTCCTTTCTAATTTCTCTATATAGAGAACAAACACGTAAAAAGTGACACTCGTTTTCTATGGCGTGTCCGTTGCAAAACTGACATTTTCTATTTTCGCGTAGTATCTGATTATAACGACCGCTTTCGATCTCTAATTAATGTGACAAGTATGAGGCGAAACAATGCACCATCTCCGAGATCCTGGCCAAGGTCGGTCAAGTGTACGGTGTTGTGCTGGAGTAATGCACATGCATATTTTATTATGTAGTTTAAATTCTAATGTAGTTTGTCACGTTGACTGTATATTATTATATGTTATTATGTTGTATGTTGTCAGTGTGACTGTATATCGTCTGTAAATGTTTGCTTGTAACTGTATATTTTGTTGTATAAATTGTTTGACTGTGCTTGTACATTGACTGAATATATCGTAAATGTATATTTAAACATAAACAGCAAATAAAGAAAATACTAAACTTCATACCTGTTTCATGAAATATTCCATATCGATTTATGTGTATTTGTTTGTAAACACAATTTGAAACCTAAAGTAACAATAATTGCTTTAAGGCCTTTTTGGTTCATTTTTTGGTCTTTTTGGTACGCTTTGGGGCCTTTTTGGTATTCGGCCGTTTTGGTATGCAGCCTTTTTGGTTGTCGGCCTTTCTGGACCATAACCAGTTTTTGCATAAGATTGAATTTACTACAGTAAGGGCATTCTATACATAGATGGTGACGTCACTACGTGTCAGTAAGACCGGTGTGACACAATGACAGTAAGGGTCAAATACTCGATTCATCTCCTATCAATATACACTCCGTGCGCCTAGTTTACTATATAGCCTTGCATCATGCATAGATTAGTGTGCAAGTAGTACTGCTTTGTTAGTTGTTGAATATTTTATGTTAAAGAATAAAATAAACATTATATTGGTGGATTTGGTCAGCTGTATGGGGAAGAGGAGGCTGAATATGTCCCGAAATTAGTCAGTGAAAACCAAGATTTGGTCAGCGAAAGGTCAGTGAAAAGCCAGGGAATTTTATTTCATCAGGTTGGTGGCAACCCTGATAAACTATATAGCAACTTCATATTTGGCTTACAGGGGGGGGGGGGGCATAGTGTTTCTCAAATAAATCTTGTTATAATTATGTCTTTGTTTTTATTAAACCACATTGAAACGGTGTAATTTTCTTTCTTAATATTACGAATCCTTGAAATGTTAGCTGGTCATAATGCATGTGCGTAAAGTGTCGTCCCAGATTAGCCTGTGCAGTCCGCACAGGCTAATCAGGGAGGACACTTTCCGCTTAAACTAGATTTTCGGTAAAAAGGGACTTCCTTTAAACGGAAAATACCATTTAAGAGGAAAGTGTCGTCCCTGATTAGCCTGTGCAGTCCGCACAGGCTAATCTGGGACGACACTTTACGCACATGCATTAAGCCCAATTTTCACAGAACAAGACACATTGTATTTCCTCCCACACAATGATGAGGGACACATTGATGAGCTGCTGTAAATAGTTTGCTTTGTAAGGAAGTTAGTTTGTTGGTCTGTCCATCATTTCTGGCAGGTAACTATTGTGAATGATTAGTCTGCGCAATAAAAATGGCAATAATGATCATATGACGATGAAATGTTGCACGCAAAAACCTGCCCTTTTTATAAGGCCTCTGTCATTGTTTATTTGACTATATTCAACTTTAATGTGAACATGTTTTCTTAAATAATATGAGCTTCTGGGAAACTGGTCTTGATGCATGTGCTTAAAGTGTCGACCAAGATAAGCCTAGGCAGTCCTAAAGTGTTGACCAAGATAAGCCTAGGCAGTCCTAAAGTGTTGACCAAGATAAGCCTAGGCAGTCCTAAAGTGTTGACCAAGATAAGCCTAGGCAGTCCTAAAGTGTTGACCAAGATAAGCCTAGGCAGTCCTAAAGTGTCGACCAAGATAAGCCTAGGCAGTCGTAAAGTGTCGACCAAGATAAGCCTAGGCAGTCCTAAAGTGTTGACCAAGATAAGCCTAGGCAGTCGTAAAGTGTTGACCAAGATAAGCCTAGGCAGTCCTAAAGTGTTGACAAAGATAAGCCTAGGCAGTCCTAAAGTGTTGACAAAGATAAGCCCAGGCAGTCCTAAAGTGTTGACCAAGATAAGCCTAGGCAGTCCTAAAGTGTCGACCAAGATAAGCCTAGGCAGTCCACAAAGGCTAATCAAGAAAAAACTGGGAGGACACTATGCGCATGCATCAAATTATGTTGTTCCAAAGTGAAGATCGTTCAGTTTTGAGCCCAAAGCTCATGCCTCGGATTGTGACAGCTCTTTAGAAGACTTATGATTAGTCAGATAATGTTTCTACAATGTTATTGAATATAATTTTGTAAATGTTTTGTCTCCATGGATTTGAAACCATATTTTTCATATATGTTATATTTCTGATCTGTGATCTAGGATTGTAACTTAAAAAAAGTATTGCACAAACTATTTCAACAACTTGGAGGTCACGTGTTTGATCCCTACTCATAGGTTTCTTGAGATCACTCCCATAGACACAAAGTACTGGTTCTACCCGGGACAGGGACTTGGGAGGGCTTAAATAAGCCTTAGGCTTTCGATGCAATAAAGTGGAAATAAATAGTTAACTAATCTGTTTCAGGTTTGCCATGATGGCTTCTCGTGCCATGCGCTGCTCTAACATGTTCAGTGATTCAAACTCTGACGACTTTGACGACTACTTGGGCAGCGACGAGCTTCTTTGTCAGGGGATCAAACCCTGGGACCCTGAGGCTGGCGCTGCAGTGGCGGTGCTTAACGGGTGGTAGTTACTTGCTCCGTGACAGTTTTGTGATCCATTGTGGACTAGGGATGGGAAACATCGGCTCCAACACAGTTTTGTGGATAATTGTGGACTAGAGCTGTGAATCTCTTACACTGACAGTTCAATTGTCAAAAGACTAGGGTGTGGAGTGACAGTTTTGTGATCATTTGTGGACTAAGGCTGGGAATCTTTGACACTGTGACTGTTATAAGGTCAAAAGAAACGGGTTGGGAATATTTCACACTCGCACAAATTTTGTGAAAAACAGGCCGGGGTTTCTGCCACTGTAGCTATTTTGTTGTGATTTACAAACTGCGGCTGGAGATAAGCTGCCTGGTGAATATTTGGTGCTGTAATGTTGTAGAACTATTCAGTATGTAAAAATTAATCCGTTATTTTGTTTGTTTATTGTGCAAGACATAACATTTTGCTGTTCAATAATACTTCTTTACATGCCTGTTGGAATTATGTTTCAAAATAAATTTTTGCATCAAATTTTGTTCATTGAAATACAGTAAGTAATATCAACGTGAAAATTTGCTCAAATCTCGCTAACAGTTAGTGTGTCCGAGAGAATTTAACAGTTTTTGCCAAAATTCTGAGCTTTGTAACGTTAAGGCTCTCAAACCCAAACTATTCACAAAAATAATTCAAATCTCCTCTCAGACTGTGAACATTTGTTCTGTTAACAATATCTATTAGTGAGAGTAATCAAATAAAGGCAACATGTAACAACGTCAATCAAAATTTTGCAGTCACCTGCGGTTTTCAGTGTCAACCAGAGTTAGGGTATGGCATCAACCATGGAAACGAAAGATCAACCAGGGTTTCTGTGTGAACCTGGGGTAATGAGTTGTGTTAACCAGAATAATGATAAGCCATCAACTATGGAAAAGAAATATCAATCAGGGTTATTGGGTGAACCAGGCAAGTGGATCATCTAGGATGAGGGAATGAACCAGGCCTAAAAGGTCAATCAGAGCTAGTGTCAACAAATGGGTCAACCAGGATTATGCCAGGATTATGGTGTTGACCAAACCCAGGGTTTGTAAGGGTTAGTGGTTTAACCACGGCTAGAATTTTGTCTCAGAAAATGGAGTAATTCAGGATTGGGGGTTCAACCGAATTGAGGGGGTCAATCACAGCCAGAAGGGTCAACCATGGCTGGAGTGTCATGTTGAACTAGGGAGTTAAAAAGGTCTAGGGGTTCAACCAACATTTGGGGGTCAACTAGGGCTAGGGGATTAATCTAAGATCAGGGAGTGAACTAAATTGAGGGGGTCAACCACAACTACAAGGTAAACAAGGACCAGCAAGGTCAAGAGGTACTAATGCATCTAGCAAAACTACTTTGGGTCCGAAAGTAGGTACATGTATACTGAGGTTCAAGGCTACCTAGAAGGAGTCCCAGGACTACCAAGCTGTGTCAACTACAGCGTCCCAGGGATCCATTAGCCATAATAAGGGTTCCGAGAGCAACAAAGGGATCAACCCGTTTCACAAGACAAAGCGAGTCACTTTCAGTTCACAAGAAGCACTATCATGTGGGAACTTTTTTGGTTCCCCCTGGGTCCGACCGGATCAAAGTGTAGTATCTTATACAGATGGTACTTGACAACTTGACCCCTAAGACAAGACATCAGTAGGGTATCAAAAACATTTGCCAAACTACATGATATGCTAAGCAAAAAACTTGCTGGTAAATTTCAATAAGCCTGATGTAACTAATGTTCATTTTTATTTTAACTTTCATATATCAACAAAATACGTTTTTGAATTTATAAATATCTGCAATGGGAGAAAAAGGCAAATTCCATAACAAGGGCTGTTTGTAAAACATGCATGCCCCCCATATGGGCTGTGCGTTGTAGTGGAAGCCATTGTGTGAATACGATTTTTGTCACTGTGACCTTGACCTTTGACCTAGTGACCTGAAAATCAATAGGGGTCATCTGCGGGTCACGATCAATGTACCTATGAAGTTTCATGTTCCTAGGCAAAAGCGTTCTTGAGTTATCATCCGAAAATCATTTTAATATTTCGGGTCACCGTGACCTTGACCTTGTGACCTCAAAATCAATAGGGGTCATCTGCAAGTCATGATCAATCTACCTATGAAGTTTCATAATCCTAGGCGTATGCGTTCTTGAGTTATCATCCAAAAACAATTTTACTATTTCGGGTCACCGTGACCTTTGACCTAGTGACCTCAAAATCAATAGGGGTCATCTGCGAGTCATGATCAATCTACCCATGAAGTTTCATGATCCTAGGTGTATGCGTTCTTGAGTTATCATCCGGAAACCATTTTACTATTTCGGGTCACCGTGACCTTGACCTTTGACCTAGTGACCTCAAAATCAATAGGGCTCATCTGCAAGTCATGATCAATCTACCCATGAAGTTTCATGATCCGAGGCGTATGCGTTCTTGAGTTATTATTCAAAAACCATTTTACTATTTCTGGTCACAGTGACCTTGACCTTTGACCTAGTGACCTCAAAATCAATAGGGGTCATCTGCGAGTCATGATCAATGTACCTATGAAGTTTCATGATCCTAGGCCCAAGCGTTCTATAGTTATCGTCTGACAACCACCTGGTGGACGGACCGACAGACAGACCGACATGAGCAAAGCAATATACCCCCTCTTCTTCGAAGGGGGGCATAAAAATGTGTAAATTGTACATTGCACAACACTTAGTAGTTTCAATCATTTACACTATTTAAGAGTTACTGGCATTCAAACATTTCTAATTAACAAGTTTTTGCTGAAACACCATGTTTAGATCATCTACGTTTAGTTCGTTTTTGCGACTCATCACCAGTTGAGCACTTCCGTTTCTTGCTCCCAGAGTCATTGCCTGACATCCTGAAAATTGAAAAAAAAATTAAGTCATGCAGTCAAACCCTTAATGTTAGGTCATAAAATGAAACATTTTAATGAATTTGAGTTTATTTAAAACACAAAACAGGAACAGTCAATGGGGTTATACATGTATATACAGGGTGCAAGTATACAGGGTTAAATGTAAAAGTTCCTACTAATAAGGGTCAAATGATCTAGTCAACTTCCTTCTTTAGCAAAGGCTTTATAAAGGCCCCTTCCCCCAAGAGAAAGGCCTCAAAGAGTTTTTCTTTAAAATGATGGAATTTTTCCAAAATGTCAAGCTTACTTTGGGAATAGTTTTCCCCCTTCTCAGTTTTGTTGATATTTTTCGCAAAATTGAAGACCAGGCCCATTCCCGATATCAAGAAAAAAAGCCCTGGACTTGAAAGGTCAATATAAATAAGTAAAACACCAGCTGCTCCAGCATTATTGCATTTCTATTATACACAAGTGTATTCTTATTATCATTTCTAAGCAAAAACCTAGCCCCTCTACTAAGCTTCAACATAGAAGGAAAAGAACAATGCCATAACTTATAGATTAAGAACACTTACGCAGCCAGCAGGGCCTGAATCTCGGGCGGTGTGAATGCCGCCACGTCACTTTCCGGATTGCACAGGTATCCGCTGATGTATTCTGGTTTCAGACACAGACACCCGCTGGACAAGAGCTTCTCCAGGTCTTCCTGCAGACACAATGGAATATTGAGTCTACATTGCATATTTCTAAATTGGAGGAAGACAAGAGGGTATTACTTAGTTTTGGTAGATAGGCTTTTTTTAACCCTTTCAGTGCGGGAACCGAATTTTAAAGGCCTTTGCAAACAGTTTGGATCCAGATGAGACGCCACAAAACGTGGCGTCTCATCTAGATCCAAACTGTTTGCTATTCTGATAGTATTCTTTGAAAAAAAAATGAAGAAAAAGCTTATTTTACAAATTCAGCAGACGACATTTTAGCAGACGACAAATTACCCAGCATGCAAAGGGTTAAATCACAAGTGATCTTAGATACAAATATTTAAAATAAAATAGTGCCTGAGTTTATAACACTACCTTAAATCCCCTGAGAAATGTGGATGTAATTGGCTCCAAAAACTTATAGCAATTTATGTGGGCCGACAAAGCTACTGTGGTATAAAAAGATAGAGATAGAGTTACAGCTCTTGGGCCGTTCACATTGCCCCATAGAGACCTACCTACGATAATGTTTAGTGATTCATAAACTATTGAATTCATTATTTAACGGAGATGACTTCCAAAAACATTTTAGGTTTGCTGTGGGACAATAGGCTTAATGCATTTGCATAACATGTCATCCCAGATGAGCCAGTGCAGTACACATAGGGTAACAAGGTACGACACTTTCCAGTATTCTGGAATTTTACATCTAAAACCAGTCTATTCTCAGCAAAAATCCTGTAATGGCGGAAAATGTTGTCCCTCGTTGCCGACTGGCACAGGCTAATCTGGGACACTTGACGCACATGCATTAAGCCACTTTTATGAGAGCTAGGCTCGATTACTGCATACCTGTGGGACAGGGATCTTGTGTGGCTCCATCAGGACATGGGTGGCGTCCACTCGCGCAGGGAACGGTGGCCTGTAACAAGCAACCAGGGCTTGTGTACATAATGCTATTAAAAGGAATCTTTACTTTACAAGACTTTTTCACAGATTTTTATTATTTTTAATAATATTTTATTGTTCTACTAACAGAAATAACATAATAAGGAATAATTCTAACAGTAATAATAACAAGGAACACACATACAATAAGTCTAATCTAGGGATCAAATGAGGGAATTCTGGAAGCAAAAGAGAACACGCTACCACTACAACAAACAAGCTGAAGACATTTTTTGTGAACTTTAAAACAGAGCTAGGTAATACACTTTTTTGCTACATTACATTTTGCAATCGCTTTATAATTATTATTTTTATTTCGATTAATGAATACCAATAAAGGAACATATATTTTTAACAATTTTATTAGTCAGGTGTGTAATTTTGCTTGTTTGAATACCATGCATACTTTCTGCTTTGATTCTATGACATTTGTTTTTTAAATTGTCATTTTGCAAAACTGTGACAAAGTCCGTTTAAGCTGCACATAAGTTACAATTTACCTGTAACTATCTGTCAATAAATAACTGAGGTGAGAAATCATTGGTTCGTATTTGAAGTGGTAAACAAAAGCACATGGCCTCATCAACCAATAAATGACCTATAAACCATTGGACATAAACAGTTAAAAAGTGGCTAAAAACTTGTCTACTGTTTAATTTAATAATACACATTAAAGTATATGAGGTAGCATTTGGTGAATAATAAATTGGGATGTTATTTTACATCGAAGCATAATGGATTAATTATGGTAGATTCATTTTTTCTTTAACATGAAGGTGTGTGGATTCATAAAATTTTCATGGTTTTTTTGTAATGTCTGATACTAGACATTGGATTTTAACATTAATTGGACATTTGCTTTCGCACTCATGGAAATTAGTGTTCGACAAATAATATTGGTTTCACAGTAATGCACGTAATAATTCCAAAAAGACCCATATACACATCCAACTGCCAAACTTTTCTTAATGGACCAAATAGAAAAACCATACACAAACAAGAGATGTGTTTGTCAGAAACACAATGCTCCCTAATGCGCCGCTTTTATTTTATTTTTTTACCTTTGACCTTGAAGGATAAAATTGACCTTGACCTTTAACCACTCAAAATGTGCAACTCCATGAGATACACATGCATGCCAAATATCAAGTTGCTATCATCAATATTGCAAAAGTAATGACCAAGGTTAAAGTTTTGAGACACACACAATGAATGAATGACTGACACAGTGACAAACAGACAGGCCAAAAACAATATACCCATGATCTTTCGATCCGGGGGCATAAAAATCTTTTTTCAAGGTGTTCATGTCAAATGTTCCACTGATTGTTTATGTCCCTTTTTTTACCAAAGCAAATTTATCTACTGCTATTTTTTCTAAATCTCCTCTTTTGACCAGATCAGAGTAAATCAAATATCAGCCTTGTGTTTGGAAATCTGGGCTTAATGCATGTGATTTAAATGTTGTCCTAGACAGGGTTCCCAGCTTTTTGTTTGAACAAAATTCCCTGACTTTTCCCTGATGAAAAACTAGAGCTTTGTCACAGACGTGATGTATTGCCCCACATGCTGCATTGACACAGACTATTTTGCATGCTGTCTTCACAAAACAAGAGAAGCTAATTTATGGTGATTTTTAAGAATTATTATGCCATTATCATTTATGGCCATTTTGACCTTCGAACTCTTGAATTCTTTCGCATGACACGCCATCCAATGACTGTGAACAAAATAAATGTACAGAGACATTTTAAAATCTCACAATGAATGACATAGTTATGGCCCGAACAAGATTTTGTATGGCCATTTTTGAATTTGAACTCAAAGCGTGACCTTGACCTTTGAGATATCGACATAATTTTTTCATGTGACACACCGTCCAATGATGGTGAACGAATGATTTTAAAATCTCACAATGAACGACATTGTTATGGCCTGGACAAGCTCATTTATGGTCATTTTTTACCTTTGAACTTAGTGTGACCTTGAAGATATCGCCGTAATTCTTTCGCCCGACACACCGTCCAATGATGGTGAACAAATGTGCCAAATGATTTAAAAATCTCACAATGAACAATATAGTTATGGCCCGGACAAGCTCATTTGTGGCCAATTTTTTACCTTTGAACTTAGTGTGACCTTGACCTTGGAGATATCGACGTAGTTCTTTTGCGCGACACACCGTTCAATGATGGTGAACAAATGTGCCAAATTATTTTAAAATCTCACCATGAACGACATAGTTATTGCCCAGACAAGCTCATGTTTGGCCATTTTTTCACATTTTAACTCAAAGTGTGACCTTGACCTTGGAGATATCAACGTAATTCTTTCGTGCGACACACTGTCCAATGATGGTGAACAAATGTGCCAAATGATTTTAAAATCTCACAATGAAAGACATAGTTACGGCCCCGACAAGCTCATTTATGACCTTTAAACTCAAAGTGTGACCTTTAACTTGGAGATATCGAAGTTATTCTTTCGTGCGACACACCGTCCAATGATGGTGAACAAATGTGCCAAATGATTTTAAAATCTCACAATGAACGACATAGTAATGGCCCGGACAAGCTCATTTATGGCCATTTTTGACCTTTGAACTCAAAGTGTGACCTTGACCTTTGAGATATTGACATAATTCTTTCGTACGACACACCATCCAATGATGGTGAACAAATTTGCCAAGTGATTTTAAAATCTCACAATGAACAACATAGTTATGGCCCAGACAATCTAATTTGCGCGACACACTGTCCAATGATGGTGAACAAATGTGCCAAATGGTTTTAAAAACTCACAATAAACGACAAAGTTATGGCCCGGACAAGCATTGTACCTTTGAACTCAAAGTGTGACCTTGACCTTTGAGATATTGACGTACTTCTTTCACGCGACACACCGTCCCATGATGGTGAACAAATGTACCAAGTCATTTTAAAATTTAACGATAAATGACATAGTTATGGTCCGGACAAACTTTCTGTTTAAAACGCACTAAGTGACCCCGTGACCTAGTTTTTGACAGGACATGACCCATATAAAAACTTGACCTAGACATCATCTAGATACATCTTCTGACCAAGTTTGGTGAAGATCTGATGACATTTTCGGGACAGACAGACCGACAACGTTACTCCTATATAGCCCCCATTACCAGTAATGGGGGTATAATAAAAATTCCAGGATAATAATTTCGACCTATTTCTTGTTTTAGACACCCTCAATAAATAGCAGTTGCAGACAATAACATGTCTTATATTTATGTAATGTTATTGCAATGGCCTCCCATCTCCCAACACAGCCATCCTAGACAAAGAAGTAGGTATTTACTAATAGTACACTAAGCTAAATGTATACTACAAAGCCACCATAGCCATGCAGAGGAATCGATTTGCTGTTATAATTGTATGGACTTTTGGACACAAGTCAGGAAAGTTTGACCGAACAAACGTCCCTGATTTTTCTCTCATCTCAGGAACTTTCCCCAAATTCCCTGACTTTTCCCTGACTGGAAAAAGGAAAAGTCTTTTTCCAGGTTTTCCCTGATTTCCAGGTTGGCTGGGAACCCTGCTAGATAAGCCTGCACAGTCCAAACAGGCTAAAAATTGCCAATAATTTCAGCCTCAACTTTCTGCTATGAAGAGACTTCCTTTGTTTAAAAAAACAAAACAATTAAAGCTGAAAGAATGGTCCCTGATTAGCCTGTGCAGACTGATCAGGCTAGTCTGGGACTACATTTTCAGCACATTCATTAAGCCCAGTTTTCTCACAGTAAGGCTCATATGGTACCTCATGTTCAACACAGTGGCCCCTCCAGCCGTTAGTAGGCGGATGAAGTTGCTGACTTTCCCCTTCTCACAGATCAGAATCACACGCCACGTTGAGAATGCTCCAAACTGGGTCGATGAGACCTGATTAAGCAATAACAAACTGTAAACTCATTAACATTCGTTGTCATGAAATTTTATGTTTTTTTTTTTTTTAAAGATATTTTTCGTGGACATGTAAATTTAGGGATTACCTGTCGCTGCTGGGACAACTTGATTCTCCACTCCCTGGCGGCTGCCGCGAGCAGACGAACGCTGTTGTCCATGTTCTTCACAAGAACCAGGGTACCTTCCCCACCCCACTCAAAGTAATCCTCCTGAAACAGGGAGAGAAAAAAACTTTTACAATTGCTATTTATTTTGTTCATTGAAAGTACATATAAGCAATACAATACAAACAAACATATTATTTTCGAACAATATATTAGGCAGGTAGAATTGCATTATTGCTTAACATAAAGGCTGTAAAATACAATTAGACAGAATTGAGAAGGAAGTTCAAGGCTTATACTATGTCTCTCTTCTGTCAGAAGTGCTGCAATTGCTTGCCCACACTGGCAACAATCTTCAGTACTTTGGTTGTCCCGCCAAAGCTTAACAAGCCCAGAACCAAGTACGTGTCATGTGTATCTAATACTTTCTTTTAACAAAAAGAAACAACACATTATAACACAACAACATTGCTGAAATGACACACTGTGGGTTCATTTTGTCCTATTATGAGCCTGTAATGAATTAATTCCTTAGCTAAAACAAATGAATGGCATTTTATTTTACTTTTTTTCTGATTAAAATTATAATCCACAGTTGCCTATTATATTCAATCCCCATTAATTGCAAAGAATTGTTTTCAAGCTTCAAAAAGCTAGTTTCTCCACCTGACTACAAATTTTCAAAATTGAATTGTCTGTGCCAAAATCAACTCACCCCAGGCAAAGGGGCACCCACTCATTTCTATCTCTGTGAACACATAAACCATACATGAAACAATATCAGGGCTTTCTATTTTACTATAGCTCTAGTCAAGTAAAGGCTACAACCTCTCAGAAAATTTCTTTATATTCATTGAGTTTTCCCCCAAAAATGACATTAACAACTGGCTATTTCAAACCCCAATCGGTTATACCAGTTAAATTTATTTCAAAATTTGGTTTCCAAAGGCCATTTTGTTCCCATATTTGATGGCTAGTGCCCCCCCCCCCACACACAGTTCTTATGTTCCATTACTTCATCTTCTTACTATTTTGGGAACCCAATGTATTTCTAGAACATTTGTCACCGAGCATGGACAGATTATTTCCGATTTTTGACAATACAACTTTGAACCAATCAACAGCAGGTTAACTGACAGACAAATACATTTGAATTTCAAAAAATCTCGTCTTTTACAAAATCGGCAAAGTGCGTATTCTGCCGTATTTCGCCGATGTGCTATAAATACTTTAAATTTCTTGGGAAAACCCGAAATTATCTGTGTCAGACATTTTTGGCCGACGATTTAAGAATTTTGATCGGCCCTTTATTGTTTGTGTCGGACATGTCCGTAGGTCCGACGGAGTTTCGGGAAGTCTGGTTTGATTAAAGTTATGCTCATACTTCGGGTTCCTGTACATCCCCACTCCTACAAATATTCACGAAAACAATTAATAAAGCCTTGAAACATAATCATATTGGATATGAGAGAGTCTATGGTCTAATGGTAGCCCAGTGACAGCACAACTCGACAGCCACAGGTTAGATCCCACACTTAATCCTTGCCAACTAACTCCTCTGTCTCTGAGACAATTTGGTGTTTGTTGTTGGCCGTTAAGACTGTCAGATGAGCCTAGTTCTGGGAAAACTAGGCTTAAAGCACATTGGTAAAATGTCATCCCAGATTAGCCTGTGTAGTCTGCACAGGCTTATCAGGAACGACACTTCCCACTTTAATTGGGTTTCCGTTTAGAAAAGACCTAGTTAAAATGAAAATTCCATAAAAGTGGAAAGTGTCATCCCTAAAAGCATCTACTGTTTGCACAGGCTAATCTGGGACAACACTTAGTGCACATGCATTAAGCCCAGTTTTCCTAGAACGACACTGATATATTTACCTTCACAAACTGCCCCTCCTCTCTGCATGCATTGAAGTATGATTTGTGAAGGATCCATTTCCCAGAGGCCAGACATGCTAAGAACTTCTCATTTCGCGTTATCTTATCTGAAAGAAATTATTTCATTTATTAATGTTGTTTATTAACCATTTAAACATGTACCTTTTCACTTCTAATGCGCACTGTATAGTAATTTAATAAATAATGCTAGTTACTACTATATACTTGTCACAATTAAGAACGGTAAGTAACTCAGGAATAGAGATAACTAGATACACTTTCTGACCAAGTGTGGTGAAGAACGGATGAAAACTACTTAAATTAGAGAGCCGACACCATGCTGAATGTGTAAAACGTACTAAGTGACCCAGTGACCTAGTTTTTGACCCGGCATGACGCATATTCTAACTTGACCTAGACATCATCTAGATACAACTTCTAACCAAGTTTGGTGAAGCTCTGAATGATTGAATTAGATTGAATTAGAGAGCGGACAACATGCTGAATGTTAAAAACGCACTAAGTGACCCTGTGACCTAGTTTTTGACCCGGCAAGGCCTATGTTCAAACTTGGTCTAGACATCATCTAGATACAACTTCTGACCAAATTTGGTGAAGATCGGATGAAAACTACTTGAGTTAGAGAGCGGACAAGGACCAACCGACCGACAGACAAGCTCACTCCTATATACCCCCCTAAACTTCTATAAGTGGGGATATAAAAAGTGTCTTGCACATTGAAATTCTAGTATTGACATACTGAAGTGCAAACAGACATCATATTGCTGATTTAAATTTGATGTTAATGGTGTGGCGATTTTTTCCTACCACATTCTTTTGTTTATTTCAGAAAAGTTTGAGAAAATTGACCTCCTAACTAGAACATACCAATAACAAGGTGCGTGCAGGTGATGTCAAACTGCTGTGAGTCTATCACTCAACCTCCTAACTAGAACATACCAATAACAAGGTGTGTGCATGTGATGTCAAACTGCTGTGAGTCTATTACTCCACCTCCTAACTAGAACATACCAATAACAAGGTGTGAGCAGGCAATATCAAACTGCTGGGAGTCTATCACTGGACCTCCAAACTAGAACATACCAATAACAAGGTGTGTGCAGGCGATATCAAACTGCTGTGAGTCTATCACTTTACCTCCTAACTAGAACATACCAATAACAAGGTGTGTGCAGGCGATGTCAAACTGCTGTGAGTCTATCACTCAACCTCCTAACTAGAACATACCAATAACAAGGTGTGTGCAGGTGATGTCAAACTGCTGTGAGTCTATCCCTCAACCTCCTAACTAGAACATACCAATAACAAGGTGTGTGCAGGCGATGTCAAACTGCTGTGAGTCTATCACTTTACCTCCTAACTAGAACATACCAATAACAAGGTGTGTGCAGGTGATGTCAAACTGCTGTGAGTCTATCACTTGACCTCCTAACTAGAACATACCAATAACAAGGTGTGAGCAGGCGATGTCAAACTGCTGAGAGTCTATCACTTGACCTCCTAACTAGAACATACCAATAACAAGGTGTGTGCAGGCGATGTCAAACTGCTGTGAGTCTATCACTCAACCTCCTAACTAGAACATACCAATAACAAGGTGTGTGCAGGCAATATCAAACTGCTGTGAGTCTATCACTTGACCTCCTAAATAGAACATACCAATAACAAGGTGTGAACGGGCGATGTCAAACTGCTGTGAGTCTATCCCTCAACCTCCTAACTAGAACATACCAATAACAAGGTGTGTGCAGGCGATGTCAAACTGCTGTGAGTCTATCACTTGACCTCCTAACTAGAACATACCAATAACAAGGTGTGTGCAGGCGATGTCAAACTGCTGAGAGTCTATCACTTGACCTCCTAACTAGAACATACCAATAACAAGGTGTGTGCAGGCGATGTCAAACTGCTGTGAGTCTATCACTCAACCTCCTAACTAGAACATACCAATAACAAGGTGTGTGCAGGCGATATCAAACTGCTGTGAGTCTATCACTTGACCTCCTAACTAGAACATACCAATAACAAGGTGTGAACGGGCTATGTCACACTGCTGTGAGTCTATCACTCGACCTCCTAACTAGAACATACCAATAACAAGGTGTGTGCAGGCGATGTCAAACTGCTGTGAGTCTATCACTTTACCTCCTA
Organism: Dreissena polymorpha; assembly: GCF_020536995.1. NCBI lineage: Eukaryota > Metazoa > Mollusca > Bivalvia > Myida > Dreissenidae > Dreissena > Dreissena polymorpha. The sequence goes on from NC_068369.1 coordinate 50,560,279, forward strand.
ACTAGAACATACCAATAACAAGGTGTGTGCAGGCGATGTCAAACTGGTGTGAGTCTCTCACTCAACCTTCTAACTAGAACATACCAATAACAAGGTGTGTGCAGGCGATGTCAAACTGGTGTTAGTCTATCACTTGACCTTCTAACTAGAACATACCAATAACAAGGTGTGTGCAGGCCATGTCAAACTGGTGTGAGTCTATCACTCAACCTTTTAACTAGAACATACCAATAACAAGATGTGTGCAGGCGATGTCAAACTGCTGTGTGTCTATCACTTGACCTCTTAACTAGAACATACCAATAACAAGGTGTGTGCAGGCGATGTCAAACTGCTGTGAGTCTATAACTCAACCTCCTAACTAGAACATACCAATAACAAGGTGTGTGCAGGTGATGTCAAACTGCTGTGAGTCTATCACTTGACCTCCTAACTAGAACATACCAATAACAAGGTGTGTGCAGGCGATGTCAAACTGCTGGGCGTCTATCACTCGACCTCCAAGCTGCTCTACAAGGGCACCGTATGTATCTCTCTCCTAAAAAAAACAACAGAAAGTTATTTGAGACTTGCTCTTGGAAAACAGGGCTTAATGCTAGTGCGTAAAGTATCATCCCTGATCAAGGACAACACTTTTCCACTTTGATGGTGTTTCTCCTTTAAAGGATGTGTCTTTTTCACGAAAATCCAATTAAGATGGAATGTTTTGTCCGTCATAAGCCTTAGCTGACTGCACAGGCTGATTAAGCTCAGCACTTTCTGCTTTCATGCTGTCTTTTGGTTAAAGGAAGTGTCTATATTAATTAATTCAAAAATCCAATCAAGATGGAAATGCCCTGATTAGCCTTAGCTGACTGCACAGGCTAATAAAAGACGACACTTTACACACAAGCATTAAAACCTGTTTCCCCCAGTCAGGCTCATTTGTTTAGCTTGCAAACAACTCTCATGGCTTACAGACTTATCTAATCCACACATATTATACGACTTCTTGTATAGTCTAAACTAGAGCTTTGTCACAGACGTGACGTACAATCCCACGTGCCGCATTGACACAGACTATTTTGCATGCTGTCTTCACAAAACAAGAGAATCTAATTTATGGCGATTTTTTAAGAATTATTATGCCATTATCATTTATGGCCATTTTTGACCTTTGAACTCAAAGTGTGACCTTGACCTTGGAGATATGGACATAATTCTTTTGTGTGACACACTGTCCAATGATGGTGAACAAATGATTTTAAAATGACACAAAAAAGATATGGCCCGGACAAGCTCATTTATGGCCATTTTTTACCTTTGAACTCAGTGTGACCTTGACCTTAGAGATATCGACGTAATTATTTCGGGGGACACACTGTCCAATGATGATGAACAAATGTGCCAAATGATTTGAAAATCTCAAAATGAACGACATAGTTATGGCAAGGACAAGCTCATTTATGGCAATTTTTGACCTTTGAACTCAAAGTGTGACCTTTACCTTGGAGATATCGACGTGATTTTATCGGGCGACACACTGTCCAATGATGATGAACAAATGTGCCAAATGATTTTAAAATCTCACAATGAATGACATAGTTATGGCCTGGACAAGCTCATGTTTTGCCTTTTTTTACCTTTGAACTTAAAGTGTGACCTTGACCTTGGAGATATCGCCATGATTCTTTCGCGCGACACACCATCCAATAATGGTGAACAAAAGTGCCAAATGATTTTAAAACCTCACAATGAATGACATAGTTATGGCCCGGACAAGCTCATGTATGGCCATCTTTGACCTTTGAACTAAAAGTGTGACCTTGACCTTGGAGATATCGACGTAATTCTTTCGCGCGACACACCGTCCAATAATGGTGAACAAAAGTGCCAAATGATTTTAAAATCTCACAATAAATGACAAAGTTATGGCCCGGACAAGCTCATTTATGGCCATTTTTGACCTTTGAACTCAAATTGTGACCTTGACCTTAGAGATATTGTCGTAATTCTTTTGCGCAACACACCGTCCATGATGGTGAACAAATGTGTCAAATGATTTTTAAATCTCACAATGAACAACATGTTATTGCCCGGACAAGATTTCGGGATAGACCGACCGACAGACAGACCGACAAAGTGACTCCTATATAGCCCCCATTACCAATGGTAATGAGGGTATAATGAAGTCAAAATCAAAACAGCCAGTCAAATGCTGCAACATAAACAGCCAAGTTTGCAGTCAATGTTGCTGACATCAAGTCTAATTATGTTACATAAACAGCAAAGATGGCTATCAATGTTGCTGCTAGCAAGTCAAGTGCTGTAACATAAACAGCAAAGATGGCTGTCCATTTTGCTGCTAGAAAGTCAAATGCTGTAACCTAAACAACCAATATGGCAGTTAATTTTGCTGACTGCAAGTCTAATTCTGTTATATAAACAGCAAAGATGGCAGTCAATTTAGCTGCTAGGAAGTCAAGTGCTGTAACATAAACAGCCGTTAATTTTGCTTACAGCAAGTCAAATGCTGTAACATAAACAACCAATATGGCAGTTAATTTTGCTTACAGCAAGTCAAATGCTGTAACATAAACAACCAATATGGCAGTTAATTTTGCTGACAGCAAGTCTAATGCTGTAACATAAACAACCAATATGGCAGTTAATTTTGCTTACAGCAAGTCAAATGCTGTAACATAAACAGCCAAGCTGGCAGATAATTTTGCTGCTAGCAAGTCTAATGCTGTAACATTTGCTGCCAAGATGACAGCCACTATTACTGTATGTCCACTTTAGTGCAGCAATTTATTTCCTCTATATTAAGTATCAGAAAACAGCACTTTCCAAATGGGGGAAAACACTGCAAGTCCAGTCCCAAAACAATCCCACCAAGGTTTAATTTATATTTAATTTTCTTGGGTACATATAATGCAACCTTTATTTAATTTCCCTGTGCATCTCTATGCCTTAAACCTAAGTAAATATAATATTGACAGCTTGAAAACACTTTATTATCAATTTTAACATATTAGTTAGCAAATAATATAATTCACCAATTTCCCAATTGGGGTAATTCATGACGTGAAATTAACCAATTTCGGGTTTTGCCCGCTAATTTTTCCCAATTTGGCTGGAACCGGTACTTTTCCCAATTAGGCATAAATAATCGCCGTTATGCCATCAACGCTCATGGCTACCTTTATCGCAGATAGAAGGCGTGTCCATCCGAGCGATATACAAAACTAAGAAGATTCAATCAAAGTCGTGTAATAAAATATAACCTGAAATGGCTGCATATCACAATTACGTTTTTTTTTTACACTTCAATCTTCCATATGAGAACAGCCATATTACAATAAGCAAAAAGGCTAATATGAATATGTATATTAAGTGGAGTTTATCCGTTTACTTAGAAGTTTTTGGGCAAATGCCAATGTGAAGATGCAATAAAAAGAGGATATTAAATGGAGTCAGTGGAATATCGATTTAAATTTACAAGTGACAACAGATTTTTTCTATGATCAGGAGTGAATTTAAATCAATATTCCAAGGAATCCCACCAATTTTCTTGTTATTTTATGCTTTTTTTTCACCGTGAATCATTTCGTAAGAAAATGACGTCATTTCACAGTAAAACAGTGAAAATTAGCAATTATAATTTTCACTGTTTGAAACAGTGAATTATCAGTTTTAATTCACTTATATTTCTCTATTAACCAGCGGAAAGCATAAAATAGAGTGCAATTATTCTCACAGAAGTAATCAATGTTTGGAAATTCCATCCAACTTACAGCGGCCTCAATTCCCGACATGATAAATACAGGTGGTGGCCTCTTGAAGATTACTTCTTCTTCATCATCATCATTGTCATCATCAAGTACAATAGGCTGTGGTGGGGTCACTTTTGGGGCTTTACCCACCGGAAACGCTAATGTAGAAAAAATAAGGATAAGAAAGAAAACTAGTAAATATAAGCTAGGCAACAGGATTAACCCTTTACCATAAAAGTACACTCTTTAGATGTATTTGTTTTCCCTTAGAAAATCAAAGTAAATTTACATATTTTCTTACTTAATTAAAGTTTTAAAGGCTGCATTTCCAACTGTAAGATACCGATGAGCAGCAAACAGCATGAAACCTGAAAAGACTGCGAGTTATACGTAGGCTGTTCTGGTTTTATGCTGGTTGCATACACCCATTTTAACTATGCTTCTTAGAGGGAAAGGGTAAAGTAGATGCATCCTGAAATCCTGGGAAAACTGCTCACTAAATGTGCAGACTGAGAGTCAGTTAATTGATAAAGTGACTGCAGACTGGGAGTCAGTTAATTGATAAAGTGACTGCAGACTAGGAGTCAGTTAATTGATAAAGAGACTGCAGACTGGGAGTCAGTTAATTGATAAAGAGACTGCAGACTGGGAGTCAGTTAATTGATAATGAGACTGCAGACTGGGAGTCAGTTAATTGATAAAGAGACTGCAGACTGGGAGTCAGTTTATTGATAAAGTGACTGCAGACTGGGAGTCAGTTTATTGATAAAGTGACTGCAGACTGGGAGTCAGTTAATTGATAAAGAGACTCACTCTGGGAAAACCGGGGTTATTGCGCAGTCCACACATGCTTATCAGGCACAAAACACTTAGACCTGATTTCAGTTTATAAGACACTTCATACTAACAAAATATTCCATGAAAACGCAAAGTTTCGTTCCTGATTAACCTGTGCAGACAGCACGGACTAATCTGGAATGCTACCTTACTCACATGCATGATATTATATTTTCAGATATCGGATATTTTCAAAAAGGTCTGCTCATACATTGCTAAAAGACAATTTACCAAACATTTATCACCGAATGCTGAAAACAAGAGCTGACGTGTTTGTGAAACACAATGCCCCTTACTGTGCCGCTTTGAAGCCATATAATTGACCTTTGACCTTGAAAGATGACTTTGACGTTGACCTTTCACCATTCAAAATGTGCAGCTCCATGAGATACACATGCATGCCAAATATCAAGTGCTATCTTCAATATTGCAAAAGTTATGACCAAGGTGAAAGTTTTGGGGCAGACACACACATACAATAAAAGACAGACACATAAAATGACAGACAGACACATACAATGACAGACAGACAGGCAAAAAACAATATAACTCCGATCAAAATAATGTTGTACATAAAGTTCCTTTACTAGAGCTTGTCATAATATTTACAAATAATCAACAACGCTGCATGTTTTAATACCTAGCAAAGTTGTAAAAAGAAACATACATGCAAACATTTCAAGTGTCCACTATAACCTTGACATTGAAGCGAGCGAATCGGTTGTAATAGGCAATACATAATGTTAGTATGATAATAAATTGCTTTAACTTATTTGGAAATGCCATCATTTACGTCAGACCGACTAACGAATATGTAACGGAGAGAAAACGGACAAAATATGCAGATTTTGGTTATCCGGTGATAAAATTTACCTGGTCTGCCGCTCAAGACGCTCGAAATCAGTGTGTGAAGCGTTGGAAACACACAATGACCGCACAAGAACCGATGATGCAATGGAAAAAAACGTACATTTAACGGATATGTACTGGATAATTATCGGTCAGCTTATGGATATTACCGTGCGAGTAACGGACTTCTACCGGATAAAACGGCAGTGTAGCGCATTAGTACCGGACAAAACTTTCTTCTAACGTAAGAGAAATGGAAAAGTACCGAACACCAACGTACAAAAAACTGTCATTTTATGTCATGCTTTATTTATAATATTTTTAAGTATCATAATTGTTTTTTCCTTTTTTTAAATGCATATGCTTGTTTGTTTCTTTATCATGAATGTTTATGAACACTTACGCAAAAAATAAAATAAATAAATCTTGGCCGGTCGAACACTTTTATATTTTCTTTCTGATGAAAGAGTAGGGTACACCCTCAGTATCATGTGGCAAAGCATCAGGTTCTGGCAGGTCAAGGTCTCCGTTCTCAGCTGCTGCCTTCAGGTCTGACTCGTTCCACAACTGTGCATCAGATGCAGCACCACGGCCTCCAATAGCAGCCCAGACGAACTTGTAGTCAGAAGCCACCAGAGCTAGCAGGACAACGGAGAAGTACTTCTTGTAGTTATAATACGTAAACCCGGATCTTGGTGGACATTTGCAGGCAATATGTTTGCCATCAATAGCACCAAGCGTATGGGGGAAATTCCGGCTGTCCCTGAATCCGTCAGCTATTCGCGTCCAATCGGCAGCTGTTGTTGGCAACGGCATCACCTCGTAAGCATACTCATCTACGACTGCTCTACACACCTGACGTGTATACGATAACAGTATGAAAGGCTAGCGTGGATTATAGGTGTATGACACAGTAGATAATCCATGACCTTTAGCGAGTGGATGATTAGGTAAAAATATACTACTTGATAAACGGTGCATATAACTGTGTGCATTTCAAAATATGCGCACAAGACAGTACTAATGGTGTTAAACAATTTAGGAGTAGAATGCGCACTAATCTATTTGCCTTTTATCCTATACCAATAACTAAACACAATGCAATTAATATAAAATGATGATAGAAGTAGACATTAAAGTATATAAATATATTAAAATGACTAACAGAAGCCTTTTAAAATTAATTTTAGCACTATAGTAAATTAAGCGGTACTTACTTCTGGCACAAGAAGAGAAATAGTGTTGTGGGGTACCCTCCAGTCGAAACGCATATCACGGTACTTTGAACCAGACACAAGATGCCGCAGCGAAATTGTTAGCTTCATCCCTGGTTAAATTGGAAGTCTGTAGTTGTTGCGCTGTTTGGTTATCCTTAGGCCCACTCGTGCGAGAATCTCATCGAACATCTCGGGTGGCATTTACATGAAGTTGATGAATGCACGTTGGTCCTCTCGTCGTACCGTAGTTTGACCATAAGTTGGTCATACAGACCGAACTGACGCCTCCGCTCGGAACCCAGCCAAGCCCTGATCCACCATCTGCGCTGCCTCCGTCTCATTGCTCTCTTTTGAGCAAGACGATGCATGGCCAGATTAGCATTCAAAAGGCCAATCTGGGCCTGTAGGAGGGCGGCTTGACACTCTAATTGAATGCGAGCACGACACTCCATTGCACATGTCCTTCTCACAAGGCATACCAAAATGAAATGATACTTCAACCCACAGGTTAATTACGGTTAAATGTTTGTCAACAGTTTTGTTCCGCCACACTTCTCGCAATTTTGTATACGTTAGCTGTCCGTTATTACCTGTTGAACATGCCTTAGGGCCAGGACAACCAGACATTAACGGACATAAACCAGATACATACAGGAGGTGTAACGCACGAGTTCCAAACATACCCTAAACTAACGTATGAAGACCGCACATCAAACGGAGATCTCTGTCCGTTTTATCCGGTGGAAAATTTTGAACATGCTCAAAACTTCCCAACGGATGGAACGGATGTCACCGGACATTGCCGAACAAAGAGCGGATTCGCCGGACATGAAACGGATAAGAACAGACACAAACGGTTAAAATGATTTTATTCCCGTTTCTTGTCCGTTACCTCGGTGTGACCGTGCCTTAACAAACACACAAACAAACACGCATGGGTTACACTATATGCACTTGAGCAATTTTAATGACATAACAAGGGGACTAGGCATAAAAAGGGGACTAACTTTAGGTAATTTTTAATATAGGATTATAATTTTGCATATGCCCTACTTCATATCAAAAGTAACAAAGCCTGCAATTTTAATGCTGCATGTTGACAAGTTTTTGTCATCAGACAGATGGACATCCATCATTATCCTGTTTATCCTTCTAAACTATCCATGATTATCCTGTTTGCCCTTCTAAACTATCAATGGTTATTCCGTTTACAAAAGTCTAAACTGTCCATGATTATCCTGTTTACCCTTCTAACTATCAATGGTTATCCCGTTTACAAAAGTCTAAACAATCCATGGTTATCCTGTTTACCCTTCTAAACTATCAATGGTTATCCCATTTAGCCGTCTAAACTATCAATGGTTATCCCATTTACCCTTCTAAACTATCCATGGTTATACCGTTTACCCTTCTAAACTATCCATGATTATCCTGTTTACCCTTCTCAAACATCCATTATGATCATGTTTACCCTTCTAAACAATCCGTCATTATATTGTTTACCCTTCTAAGCTATCCATGGTTATCCCATTTACCCTTATAAACTATCCATGATTATCCTGTTTAGCATTCTTAACTATCCATGATTATCATGTTTACCCTTCTAAAATATCCATTATTATCCTGTTTACCCTTCTAAACTATCCATCATTATACCGCTTACCCTTCTAAACTATCCATTGTTATCCCATTTACCCTTATAAACTATCCATGATTATCCTGTTTACCCTTTTAAACTATCCATGTTTATCCTGTTTTTACCCTTCTAAGCTATCCATGGTTATCCCGTTTACAAAAGCCTTAACTATCCATTATTATCTGTTTTAAATCTATCGATTGTTATCTGTTTATCCTTCTAAACTATCCCTGGTTATCCATTTACCTTTCTAAACTTTCCCTGGTTATCCTGTTTACCCTTTTCTACTTTATTGTGGGAGGTATCATTCTACATGCCTACCAATTGAGGGCGGATCCGGTGTTGGTGTTTTCCCTGTTGTGGATTTGGGCTGCTTAGGAGTTTGGGCTTCTTCGGCCTGAAAATGACAGCATTAAATGGGATTGAATACATTTATCAAGGATTTACAGTGTTTTCTCTCTCTTCATTTTGGGAATGGGACCTGGGAGCTTGGGATTGATGAAATTGGGTAGTTCTGACTACAATTGGGACCTTGGTATTGTGGTTTTTTTTTGCTAACAGATACTGAACAAGAGCAGGTGCCACGCTCGGCTACAGGTGCAGTTTTGAATATATAAAAGCTTGTCAGATGTTGTTTGTTTTTTTTAGGTCACAGTAACCTAGACCTTTGACCTAGTGACCCAAAAATGGGTGTGGCATGTAGAACTCATCAAGGTGCATCTACATATTAAGTTTAACAGTTTTAGGCGGAAGCAATTTGATTTTAGAGCCAATGTTCAAAACCTTAACAAAATGTTTAGGTTTAGCACAACGCGGACGTCACGACGAGCTGGCTATGACAATACCTCGGATTTTCTCCGAAAAACGCCGAGCTAAAAATTGAGAATATTACAGTGTTTTTAATAATATGTTAACTTAGGTTAAACTGAAAAAGAATAGGTGAACATAGTAAAAATTGCATTTTGTTTTTTAAATATATTTTTCTTTTTGCAACCTTCTTTTGGGAATTTTAGGGAGGTATTTGGGAAGAATATATACTTTTAGCGATTGGGAATGGGATCAAATTCTAACCCAAATATGACAAAAAACAACACTGTCTTAAAAAAATAGACTTTTTCTCATTTATCTAGTTAATAAATGAGTATTTATAACAGATGAACAGATTAATTTCCAGACCTTTCCCTACGAATCAACACCACAACTAACCTGCACATGTGCCTCGAACACAGGCAGTTTGGGTTCCTCATCATCGTCGTCGGTTTCCGAGAACTGCGCTGCCTGTTCGTGGAAATCATCTGGAACATCCTGTGTTGGGCTGTTCGCGCGGGCCAGTTGGTGGGCTAGCTTCTCTTGCTCCGACCTGAAAACCATGTGTAGTGGAATGATAAAAAATTAAATGCTCTCGTGTCCGTTTCCTGGGCCTAAATCCAGGGCCTACAACACTCCCACAGTGAAGATTGAACCTGTAACCTCCCGGTCACTAGGTGGACAAGATATCCATTCCACCACGGCCACCTCTCGAGCGTGATAATTTGAGCCTTGTTCTGGGAAAACTGGGCTTAATGCATGTGCTCACTTCATAATACTGAAAGAAGAGCCCTGCCACAAACTAAACCAAAAACAAGATGTGTTTGTGAAACACTATGTCCCCGTATATGACATTTGACCTTGGAGGATGACCTTGACCTTGACCCTTCACCACTCAAAATGTGCAGCTCCATGAGATACACATGCATGTCAAATATAAAATTGCTAGCTTCAATATTGCAGAAGTGACATTACATGAGCAATTTTGACCCATATATTTGACCTTGAAGGATGACCTTGACCTTTCACCACTCAAAATGTGCAGCTCCATGAGATACACATGCATGCCAAATATCAAATTGCTATCTTTAATATTGCAAAAGTACTCATCAAATGAGCGATTTTGGCCATATATATTTGACCTCTGACCTTGACCTTTCACCACTCAAAATGTGCAGCTTCATGAGATACACATGCATGCCAAATATCAAGATGCTATCTTGAATATTGAAATATAGCAAAAGTGAACATTAAATGAGCGATTTTGACCCATATATTTGACCTTTGACCTTGAAGGATGACCTTGACCTTTCACCACTCAAAATGTGCAGCTCCATGAGTATGCCAAATATCAAGTTGCTATCTTGAATATTGAAATTATGCAAAAGTGTACGTTAAATGAGCGATTTTGACCCATATATTTGACCTTTCACCTTGATGGATGACCTTGACCTTTCACCACTCAAAATGTGCAGCTCCATGAAGCTCCATGGATACATATGCATGCCAAATATTAAGTTGCTATCTTCAATATTGCAAAAGTTATTGCAAATGTTAAAGTTGGCGCAAACTAACAGACCAACCAACCAACAGACCAACAGACAGGGCAAAAACAATATGTCCCCCACTGCTATAGTGGGGGACATAACTAGTATACTTGCCGCAAAATTAAACAAGACTATTGTCAAGCAATATAAGTCCCCTACCTTCTCCACCATTGTCAGAATTATTTATTTTTTTGTTGCCATAGCAACCAGAATTTTCGACGTAGGAACAAAATGAAATGACGTGCATAGTGTCCATCTATCCATGTTCCAAGTTTCATGAAAAAATTTAAGAACTTTTAAAGTTATTGCACGATCCAAAAAACCACCATTTTCAGCAGTATTTCTAGTCTATTTGTTGTCATAGAAACCAGAATTTTAAACGTAGGAACAAAATGAAATAACGTGCATAATGTCCATATTGCCATCTATCCATGTTCCAAGTTTCATGAAAAATATTAAGAACTTTTAAAGTTATCGCAGGATCCAGAAAACCGCCATTCCCAGCAGTATTTCTAGTCTATTTGTTGCCAAAGCAACCAGAATTTTTGATGTAGGAACAAACTGAAATGCCGTACATAATGTCCATATTGCCATCTATCCATTTTCCAAGTTTCATGAAAAAATATTAAGAACTTTTAAAGTTATCGCAGGATCCAGAAAACCACCATTTTCAGCAGTATTTCTAGTCTTTTTGTTGCCATAGCAACCAGAATTTTTGACATATGAAGAAAATGAAATGACGTGCATAATGTCCATATTTTCATCTATCCATGTTTCAAGTTTCCAAATAAAATATTCAGAACTTTCAGAGTTATCGCAGGATCCAGAAAAGTGTGACAGACTGATGGACAGACAGACACCCAGAGCGCAAACCATAAGTCCCCTCCGGTGCAACTGGTAGAGGACTAACAAAAATAATAAAAGCTTGCCACAAATTTAACAAAAAAATAATAACCATGCCACAAATTTAACCCTTTACCCCTTACACACGTATTTTGATGCATTTGTAGTCCCTAAGAAATTTAAATTGAATTTTCGACTTTTTTTTTACTAGATTAAAGTTTTAAAGGCCTCATTTTTAAGCCTTAGATACTGATGAACAGCAAACAGCATAACACCTGAACAGACTGTGAGTTACTTGCTGGTTTTATGCTGTTTGCACATGGCCATTTTCACTTTGCTTCTGAGTAGGGTTAAAGTAAGAATTAAGTGGTTCAAAAAAAGTAAGATTTTATGCTACTCTGATCCCCATGGCCAAGTTCACGGAAAAATTACTCAGGATTGTGCAAGAGACGTTTGCACTTCATGGTGATGCCCCATTTTAAGTTTCAATCTCACTGCTTGAGAATCGTGAAAGTAGTTCACTACCAAAGACCAAAAAACAACCTTTTCTTCTCTAGAAATAGACACACTTGGCAGTGTCGCTATAAGTCCAAGGCATTCGATGAAATCAAAATAAAATATTTTGTGGGCTGGCTAGCACAGACGGCCGGGATTCTCTGGATTGGGAAAGTTCACCTAGTTTCAACAAATTTTTTGAAAATTGTTGATGTAGATTTGTTTCTCACAAATACTTTGAAATTGAGAATAAACTTGTCTTAAATTCTATCTTCTAAGGTTCAATGTATAGAGATGAATATTGAGATGAGCTAATTATTGCAATTATTTGAACAAAAATGTGTTGTTCTTTGTGTAATACCTTCAAATATTTTTTTTAGAGATTTGGATATAATGTGAACCTTTTGAGATTGTGAATGGGGTCGATTTCAGTCCCAAATTTAGAAAATTCAAAAACACTGCACAGTGACAAACAAAATAAAATAATACGCGACACATATTATTAATTGTAATAATGAGTTTTGATAACGGAAGTAAAAGTTGAAAATTAAGTGCCCACAAAATTGGCTTTAAAGAAAACAAACTCTGCCAAATGCAATTAATTAACAAGGGCTGTTTGTAAAACATGCATGCCCCCCATATGGGCTGTCAGTTGTAGTGGCAGCCATTGTGTGAATACGTTTGTTGTCACTGTGACCTTGACCTTTGACCTAATGTAAGTTATCATCCGGAAACCATTGTACTATTTCGAGTCACTGTGACCTTGACCTTTGACCTAGTGACCTGAAAATCAATAGGGGTCATCTGCCAGTCATGATCAAGGGTGGAGTGAGAGGGGGATATAATGTGGGGTGTGGTAATTTATTAGATGTTAAAAAAAATAATTGGGGGGGGGGTAGGGGGGTAGGGGGAGTGAGAGGGGGGGTAAAATGTGGTGTGTGGTAATTTATTAGATGTTCAAAAAAAATTGGGGGTGGGTGGGTGTGGGGGGGTGAGAGGGGGCTATAATGTGGGGTGGGGTTATTTATAATTTGTTTAAAAAAAAATAAAATTGGGGGGGGGGGTGGGTGGGTGGGTGGGGAGGTGAGAGGGGTTGTAATGTGGGGTGTGGTAATTTATAAGATGTTTAAAAAAAATTGGGGAGGTGGGGGTGAGAGGGGGGTAATAATGTAGGGTTGTGGTTATTATTAGATGTTTATTTTTTTTATTTTTTTTGAGGGGGGGGGGGGTTGGGGGTGGGGTATGGGGGGGTGGGGGGTAGCGGGGAGTGAGAGGGGGGGTATAATGTGAGGTGGGGTAATTTATTAGATGCTTAAAAAAATGGGGGGGTGGGGGTGGGGGGGTAGGGGGGTGGGGGGGTAGGGGGGATGGGGGGTGAGAGGGGGATATAATGTGGGGTGTGGTAATTTATAAGATGTTTAAAAAAAATTGGGGGGTGGGGGGTGGGGGGTGGGGGGGTAGGGGTGAGTGAGAGGGGGGTATAATGTGGGTGTGTGGTAATTTATAAAATGTTTAAAAATTTATTCATTTTTTTTTGGAGGGTGGGGGTGGAGGGGTAGGTGGTGGGGGTGAGAGGGGGGTATAATGTGGGGTGTGGTAATTTATAAGATGTTAAAAAAAAATTGGGGGGGGTGGTGGGAGGGGGGGTAATAATGTGGGGTGGGGTAATTTATTAGATGTTAAACAAAAAAATTGGGGGTGGGGGTACGGGGGGGGGTAGGGGGGAGAGAGGGGGGTATAATGTGGGGTGTGGTAATTTATTTGATGTTTAAAAAAAATGGGGGTGGGGGGGGGTGGTAGGGGGGAGTGAGAGGGGGGTATAATGTTGGGTGGGGTTATTTACTAGATGTTTAAAAAAAAATTGGGGGGGTGGGGGTGTGTGGGGGTAGGGGGGGGGTAGGGGGGGTGGGGGGTAGGGGGATAGGGGGGGTGAGAGGGGGGGTTAATGTGGGGTGTGGTTATTTATTTGATGTTTAAAAAAAATAGGGGGGGTGATATCCTCTCTTCATTTAACATGAAAGTTTAACTTATTGCATTTGTTTCCCCTGTATATAAGAAAGATAAAATAAAGTATTACCTCCCCTGTCCTGCTTATATTTATATTATTCAACAAAATTAAACATTAACACAATATTTAATATACAAAATATACAAAAAAAATCATATTCTGATAATATTTTTACTGATCCACTTTATTTTACTCAAAGGATGATGTTTCATTGGACTGATAACTTTAGATTTAGAATTACAGACCAGTTGCTTCAGTTATATTGTTCAGAGTTCGCCCTGTTGGCCGTGTATGCATTCTTGAGTTATCATCCAAAAACCATTTTACTATTTCGGGTCACCGTGACCTTGACCTTTGACCTAGTGAACTCAAAATCAATAGGGGTCATCTGCGAGTCATGATCAATATACCTATGAAGTTTCATGATGCTAGGCCCAAGCGTTCTTGAGTTATCATCTGACAACCACCTGGTGGACGGACCGACCGACAGACTGACAGAGCGACATACTGACGGACCGACATGAGCAAAGCAATATACCCCCTCTTCTTCAAAGGGGGCATAATAAATAAGTTCAAAATAAATTAGCATTGCCCTGGGAAAACAGGCTTAAATGCATGTATCTAAAGTGTCAAACCAGATTAGCCTGTGCAATCCACGTCCAGGCTAATCAGGGACGACACTTTCTGCCTAAAATGGATTTATGTTTAGATGAGACTTCCTTTAAATGAAAACTTCCATATGAATGGAAAGTGTCGTCCATGATTAGCCTGCATGCACTGCACAGGCTAATATGAGATGATACTTTACTCACGTGCATTAAGACCCATTTTCCCAGAGCGTGGCTCATATATACCATTGTTACCTTCTAATGGGGTCGTCCCATACAACATGTACAGACTCATATATACCATTGTTACCTTCTAATGGGGTCGTCCCATACAACGTGTACAGACGCATATATACCATTGTTACCTTTTAATTGGGTCGTCCCATACAATGTGTACAGACTCATATAAACCATTGTTACCTTCTAATGGGGTCGTCCCATACAACATGTACAGACTCATATATACCATTGTTACCTTCTAATGGGGTCGTCCCATACAACGTCTACAGACTCATATATACCATTGTTACCTTCTAATGGGGTCGTCCCATACAACGTGTACAGACTCATATATACCATTGTTACCTTCTAATTGGGTCGTCCCAAACAACATGTACAGACTCATATATACCATTGTTACCTTCTAATGGGGTCGTCCCATACAACGTGTACAGACTCATATATACCATTGTTACCTTCTAATTGGGTCGTCCCAAACAACGTGTACAGACTCATATATACCATTGTTACCTTCTAATGGGGTCGTCCCATACAACGTGTACAGACTCATATATACCATTGTAACCTTCTAATGGGGTCGTCCCATACAACGTGTACAGACTCATATATACCTATCGCGATCGTGTGGGATAATAAAGGTACAAAGCGTTGTGTGTTCAGGTTCTTCCCTTTACTTCAGATTCAAATATAAACATGACGTATATAAACAACAACAAATATGGCGTGACGTCAGGGACGTAATACACATAAGCGCGGCGCGGCTAATAACGTTACGTTACATTCACAACATTCTGGGGGCCGCGAAAAGTGACAATTATTAACAATCAGAGGAGAATATGTATCATTACTTATGAAATCCTGAATCATTCGTGACAATCGTAAGATTGCAGAAACACTAATTTGATCACGAGTATACACGTTCATTTGAAATGAATATCAAATGTTTATCACTCAGTTTCTGAATAACACTTTCTTAACTGTCTCTCGTATTTCAATTACATGTACACTCAGCTGTCTATTTCAGTATTTCAATCACATTTGCGCGTTTAACTTTTAATACTTAAATGTTCTCTATTCAACATCACTGGCTGTTTCTAATGGATAGAGTTTCACTATTGGTCTATTTGTTATTCCACGTTTCGTCTTTATCTTCGCGGCACGGACTGAACCATCATTTCCGGTCATCAGCTCCAGGACTACAGCAAGTTTCCAACGGATACGTGGTCCCTCATCGTATATCTGCACGACATCTCCGACCCGAATGCGTTTCTCGTTAGAGCCCGTTGTTGTGTGGAACTCTCTTAAGGCAGTTAAGTACTCCGACTTCCAACGTCTCCAGAACTGTTCGATGATGTCTGACTGCTGCTTCGCCCGATTGGTTAGTGTCGTCTGGTCACTTTGAATTTGCGTCATTTCATCGTCGGGTAAATGTGTGTGATGCGGAAGTGACGTCATCTTGCGGCCATAAAGAAGATATGACGGCGTTAACGGCTCCAAGTCGTCGATGCTTGATGATACGTGCGTTAGCGGTCTATCGTTGATAACAGCTTCAATCTCTGTCACTATCGTCTGCAACGTTTCCATGCAAACGTATCGTCTTCCGAGGATCTTCTTTAGAGACGTCTTAGTGAGTCCAATGAGACGTTCCCAAAACCACCGTACCATGGTGCACGTTTGGGAATAAATCGCCACTCTGTTCCCTTTCTGCTGAGCTCCTCTTGTACGACTTGGGAGTTGAATAGCTTCTTAAGGTGATTAGCAGCAGCAATATAAGTCGTAGCATTGTCTGATATCATCACCATGGGCAACGACTTCCGGCTGGCAAATCTCCGAAACGCTTGAAGAAACGAGTCGGTTGATAGGTCTTGTACAACTTCCAAATGGACGGCTCTTGTTGATGCGCATGTAAAAAGGCAGATGTAGCATTTCGTTTCACTTCCGGTAGCGTTCTTTACAAATAATGCGCCAGTGAAATCTACACCTGTGACGCTGAAGGGTGGGGCTTCGCTTACTCTGACTTTGGGGAGGGGAGGTGGGTCTGGTGCTGCATAGGGTCTTCCGGTTACTCTGGTATACTGTATACAAGTAACGATCTTACACACTGGCGGATGGATGGTATCCAGTACTTCTGTCTGATCTGTGTAATGGTGCTGTTAACTCCGGAATGAAGTTGGTTCTTGTGGACATCGAACACAATCAATTTAGTCAGGACATGTTTCTTTGGTAAGAGGTAGGGAAATTTGACATCATACTCCAAGGGGGCGTTATGAATTCTACCACCACAACGAAGTAATCCTTGCTGGTCCAGGTACAATCTAAGTTGCTTAACAAGCGGTAAACGGGTACTGTTTGATTGATGAATTTCTACTTCATCTTGAAAGTTGGTTGTTTGACACGATCTCAGCCATTTAACTTCTGCCTCTTTTAGTTCTGTTGCTGACAAGCTGTTGGTTAGTCTTTCATCTCTTGGTCTTCTGCAGTTGCGGATGAATCTGTGTACATAAGCGGTGACGCGAAGTAATTTCAGGTAAGTACTGTACTTCTCTATGTTGATGGCTCTATGAACGCCCGTGATCTCCGTGCAATTTAACGTTACCACATTTGTCGCCTGCTGAGAACTCGTGTCTTCACTTTCGGATGTCTTCTGCAGAATTGACTGGTCGTATTTCCAAGTAGGCCATTCTTCTGACCATGTCGGACCGGCGTTCCATAACTGGTTGTCAAGGTAGGTATCTGCTGATACACCACGTGTCAGTAAATCTGCTGGGTTTTCATGGGTGGGGCAATACCTCCATGGTGATTGATCTGTTAGCTGGTGGATTTCGTCTACTCGGTTTTGGACAAAGCGTTTCAATGATTTGTATGTAGTTAGCCAGTGGAGTACAATCTGGCTGTCTGACCAAAATGTCACTTTCTGTGGGGGTATGGACTTTTGTAGGTGGGATGAAAGTCTTGCTCCAATCAATGCTGCCATCAGTTCAAGTTGGGGTAGGGTTAATGTCTTTAGTGGCGCTACTCTGTTCTTTGCCATTACCAGTCTAGATTGTGATTGGTCGCAAATGTAGGCTGCTGCTCCGTAGGATTTGACGCTTGCATCTACAAATATATGAAGGCTGGTTTCACTGTTCACTGAGGGTAAGAATTGTCGGGAAAAGTTCACACCTGTAGCTCTGTTGAGGGATTTAGCTAGCTGGTTCCAGGTCTCGCATATATGATCGGGTAAAGCGGTATCCCAGTCATATTTGGCTTTCCATAGTTCTTGAAGTAAGATCTTTGCACTGACGGACACGGGGCTAAGTAGACCAAGGGGGTCATAGATCTGGGATGAGTATTTTAGAATGGTTCTCTTCGTAACGACATCTAGGATTGGGATGTTTCTTTCAGCAAATGACATTTCATCCTTGACGGGGTTCCATCTCATTCCAAGTATCTTAACAACTTCGTCCGTATCTAGCACATTCTCTTTTTTTTGCACGGGATCTAAGTGTTTCACTGTTGGAGGTCCATGAACGGAGGTTCATACATGCGCTGGACATCAAACGTCGGGACTCTGTGAAGTAGGTTAGTAGATCTGACTCTTTCTCGAAGCTTGAAAGTATATTGTCCACGTATATATCTTTCTCGATGACCTTGGCTGCGGGCACGTGCTTGTTTATTTCAAGATGTTTCAAAATGGTCACACTAAGCATGAATGGCAAGCAGGTGGCACCAAATAACACGGACTTGAAACGGTAAGTTTGTAATGGGCTGTTGGGGTTTGAAGTATCGCTTGTCCATAGAAATCTGGTAGCGTCTCGGTCTCCTTCATTTAATCCAACATGAAGGAAGGCTTTCTCAATGTCTGTTGTGATGGCTTAACCATGGAAACGGAATTTCACTAGTATGGTGGTAAGGTCATTCAACATGGGTGGGGTCGACTCTAAACAATCATTCAAGCATGGGAACTGGGAAGATGTGCGGCAGCTGCAATCATATACTATCCGAATGGGCGTGGTCGCTGAATCCTTTTTCACTGGGTGGTGGGGAATGTAGTGGAGTTGTCCTGTGGGTGGGGTATCGTTATCAATTCTCTCAATAAAACCACGTCGTTCCTGTTCAGCAATGATTTCGTCATATTTCTGGAGTAGATGGGGCTCTCTACGTAGTCTTCTCAGAGTACTCTCGGTTCTTGCTTTCACTATGTCGTAGTTACTAGGGAGGGGCGAGTGGTCTAGTTTCCAAGGTAATTTGGCAGTGTACCGTCCGTTCTCGTATTCTATGGATGAAGTCTGGTAATCCTTGAAATAGCGTGTCTTGTCTATATTCTCGTCGCTCTGAGTAACTCCCATACTCTCCAGATTCCAAAAACATTCTAATACGTCCGTTGTCATAGGCGACGCCATTACATTGAACACGTGATCTGTAGCTCTGTTGTTTTGTGCTTGGAAAGGTCCCGATAACAGGTAGCCGATCTTTGATCTCACAGCGGTGGGTCCATTTCCACGTACTATGTGATCTTCAACGATATCCCAGTAAAAGTCTGCACCTATCAGCATCGAAATTGTAAATATGGAGTTTCCTGTAACTGGATGGGCGAGTTTAAGACCTTGTAGATACGGTAAATCGGACACTGATTGTTGGTATCTCTGGTTGAGGGGCGTTGAAATGGTAGGTACTATTAATACTCGTATCGGGATCTTCTGGCCTCTATCTGTAACAACGTTCACTATAGCCACATCTGTTTGCTGTGCTTTGTTGCTAGTGCTCCCGAACGACGATAAGTATATAGTTTCTGTGCCTTGTATAGGGAGTTCAAGTTCCTGTGCCAATTGTTCCGTAATGAACGACTTCTGGGCACCCTCATCGAATAAGATGTTTGCTTCAGTCTGTACTTTCACAGACGATACGGTTGCTATGGCAGTTTTTAACAATACATCCTAGTCTGGAAGGCTCGTGCATGAATGAAGTACGGCTGTTTCCGGCAATGCAGTCTCGGCGTTTTTCGTCTGGTTGTCCTTTTCTCCTAATTTGCAAATTGCCGTATGGTGTTTTCGCTGGCAGAATTGGCATCGTCTCCTTGAACCGCATTTAGCTACTTGGTGAGTGCCTAAACAGTTAAAACACAAGTGTTTCTCTTTTACTATTTTCAGACGGGATTCTGCATCTGGGTGGGTTTTACATTCATGGGATTTGTGGTCACTATCACAAAAGGCGCACTTTATCTCGGGTCTGTGTGATGAACTTCCGGTTGAAGGTCTTGGGTAATTGGGGGTGGCGGGATTTGTGGGCGTGGGGGGTTTCCTATATTTCGCTCCTGTATGAAATGACGCTGTTGCGCTGAACTCCTCTACTTCCGGTTCGCTATGGATGTTACCTGTTTCTAGGATTCCAATCTCCCTATTGATTGCACGACGCAGATCTTCTAGTAACCAACTGTTATCTCCCTTTTCACGAGCTAACTGCTTCTTAATTTCAACTGGCATCTTATCTACAACAACTGGGACTAGCAAACAACCGTAAGTGTCTTGACTCTGACCCATAGCTTCTAAACTCCAAATGTAGGTCTCCATTTTATCATGAAAAGTTCTCAAACTGGACACTTTACTGGACGGGGCGGGTAGTTGTAATAGAGCCTGCATGGAAGCGTGTATGATTTTATGTTGCTGGCCATACCTTTCCTTCAGTAGATCTATAGCACGTGCATAATTTGCGTTAGTCATGGCAAAACCTTCAATAACTCGTGCGGCATTTCCTTCAAGTTGGGATTTGAAATACGTGAATTTCTGGACATCGGTCAGATTAGCGTTCATGTGAATGGTAGACTCATATGAATCCCAAAAGGATTGCCATCTCAATATATCTCCACTAAAACTTGGTAATGCAATTTTAGGTAGCCTGTAAAATTGCGTCGAATTGCTACTGACTGAATGATTAGAATTGTAACTTACAGTTCTGTTGGGAAAGAAAGAAGAAGCGTCCGGGTTCAAACCATTGTTGTTGCTCTGCTGATTACATGAATTTCTCTGGTCATCTCGTGGTAGGTCGGTAGTATGCGGGGCTGCTCTCTTTTCCTGTTGATCTCGGAAAGCTCGTAAGCGACACAGCTGGATATCCAGTTCCGCTGAATACGTGTCTGTTTGAAAAATTTCTTCCTCCAATCCATCTATCTCCGTCTGTGATAGTATTTTCTCATTCAGTGTCTCTAGAATCGTGACTTTCGCTTCGATAGCTTTGAGAATAGCGTGAAAATCGGTCAATGAATCGTTCTCCTTAGATTGTTCGATTTTCTCCAAATATTTCTCAATGAAACGGCGGTGACCCTCTCTCTGTATCTGTATTTTCTGTAGATTCATTTTTTGTAACGGCACCAATATCGCGATCGTGTGGGATAATAAAGGTACAAAGCGTTGTGTGTTCAGGTTCTTCCCTTTACTTCAGATTCAAATATAAACATGACGTATATAAACAACAACAAATATGGCGTGACGTCAGGGACGTAATACACATAAGCGCGGCGCGGCTAATAACGTTACGTTACATTCACAACAATACCATTGTTACCTTCTAATGGGGTTGTCCCATACAACGTGTGTACAGACTCATATATACCATTGTTACCTTCATATGGGGTCGTCCCAAACAACGTGTACAGACTCATATACCATTGTTACCTTCTAATGGGGTCGTCCCATACAACGTGTACAGACTCATATATACCATTGTTACCTTCTAATGGGGTCGTCCCATACAACCTGTACAGACTCATATATACCATTGTTACCTTCTAATGGGGTCGTCCCATACGTGTACAGACTCATATAAACCATTGTTACCTTCTAATGGGGTCGTCCCATACAACGTGTACATACTCATATATACCATTGTTACCTTCTAATGGGGTCGTCCCATACAACGTGTACAGACTCATATATACCATTGTTACCTTCTAATGGGGTCGTCCAATACAACATGTACAGACTCATATATACCATTGTTACCTTCTAATGGGGTTGTCCCATACAACGTGTGTACAGACTCATATATACCATTGTTACCTTCATATGGGGTCGTCCCAAACAACGTGTACAGACTCATATACCATTGTTACCTTCTAATGGGGTCGTCCCATACAACGTGTACAGACTCATATATACCATTGTTACCTTCTAATGGGGTTGTCCCATAAAACGTGTACAGACTCATATATACCATTGTTACCTTCTAATGGGGTCGTCCCAAACAACGTGTACAGACTCATATATACCATTGTTACCTTCTAATGGGGTCGTCCCATACAACGTGTACAGACTCATATATACCATTGTTACCTTGTGATGGGGTTGTCCCATACAACGTGTACAGACTCATATATACCATTGTTACCTTCTAATGGGGTCGTCCCATACGTGTACAGACTCATATAAACCATTGTTACCTTCTAATGGGGTCGTCCCTTTCAACGTGTACATACTCATATATACCATTGTTACCTTCTAATGGGGTCGTCCCATACAACGTGTACAGACTCATATATACCATTGTTACCTTCTAATGGGGTCGTCCCATACAACGTGTACAGACTGGGACGGCTGATTCTCTGCAGAGTTCCTCTCAACTACAGCTACCCTCTCTGTAACATGAACAAAACATGTGCGACAACAGCACGCAATACATGATTTATACAATATAGATTTGATTTTTAGTAAATTACCCAAATAGCTATACCAATCTGGATGAAAAAAGGACTTTTATTCAAATTTTGTTTTAAGATGTTTCATTTGCTTCTGCTTATAAGTGTCTTATCAATATTTTTACTGATGATCATGTTACTTAATTTGCAAAAGAGTGTTGTTTTTTCACCGTTTTGGGAATGGGGCCGTGCCCTTTGGATTGATAAAATTTGAGGTGATTTGACTAAATAATTGGGAAATTTGTGTTTTTGTTTTTGCTAAAAAATGCTTCAAAATTGAGAATACAAGTGTTTTCAGAATTATATTAACTAAGGTTGAACTTATATGGATGGGAGTTGAACAAAATATTGAGATCCAAAAAATTAAATTTTATTGGAAACCTTCCATACCAAATTGGGAATTTTTAACTCCCATTTGGGAAAAATATATACTTTTTCCATTGGGAAAGGGGCCGATTTCCAGACCCAATTTTGAATGAAAAAAAAAAACAACACTGCAAAATGAATAAGTCAATGGTTCATTTATAGAAATAATTTTAATGCATTTTTTTGTCACAAAATCATTCCATTTTAATATATTAAAATTATCTACAATGTTTGCCAACTTACCGTAATTACTCAATGTTTTCGGACACTCAAGTTTTCGGACACCCCTTTTTTTAGCAAAAATAATTATTTTTCGTGACTCTTAATTTTCGGACATACGAGTTTTCGTCTGTTATTTATGTCTCTAACTTTTCAGATTGTACATTTTACAGCGCTATTTTACCAAATTTCGGTCCTGTTTTCGATATCTAATGACACTTCAACATGGGGTTTTACAACCAGATTAACATCATAAAACATGGCAGGTGCATGCCTAAGGTCAACGGACCATTACATTTGCGTTATTGGGTAAATAAACAATGGATTCGCCCGATAGCTTAAGCGTTATGACCAGGGGATAGCGGCAACTAAAAGTTCAATTATCTACCGCAATGGTACTACCCCTTCTCAGTAAAATAACTGTGACAAATAACAAACGCTTCAACGTGTGATACACCCTATTGCAAGTTTTACGAACAATGGAAGGTGTTAGACAACAACTATCCGAAATGAACGAACAAAGAATTCATTGCTTTTCTTGTTGCGTTAATTACAGGTTCATACTAGCGAGTATCGGTACATCACATGCTCATCTTTGAACTTGTTGGTCAAAGTACAACCTTTTAGTAACTTTCTGTCAAATTAATTAAGCATTTAAAATTATTTAAAATGCAGTGCAAACATATATAACTGTAATTTATACTATACCGAATGGTATTTTACAAGCATGTGCTATAACCGGTAGTGGTTGATACAATTGACGCTATTTTCGGACACTTAAATTTTCGACTCTAAGTTTTCGGACAC
Source organism: Dreissena polymorpha (assembly GCF_020536995.1). Classification (NCBI taxonomy): domain Eukaryota; kingdom Metazoa; phylum Mollusca; class Bivalvia; order Myida; family Dreissenidae; genus Dreissena; species Dreissena polymorpha. The sequence continues at coordinate 50,584,182 of NC_068369.1, forward strand.
CTGTATTTTGTGAATATTTTTAGTATCTAAGTTTTTGGACACGAATTAAAATAATTATTTTTAAGTGTCCAAAAACAAAGAGTAATTACGGCAAAAAAAAACTAGAGCTTTGTCACAGACTTGACAAAATACCCCCACATGCCACATTCACACATAATATTTTGCATGTCGTCTTCACAAAAAACAGCGAACACAATACTCAATTTTATTTTTAAAACGCACTAAGTGACTCCTTGACCTAGTTTTTGACCCAGAAAGGCCCATGTTCTAACTTGGCCTTAAGATCATCTCCATAAAACTTCTGACCAAGTTTGGTGAAGATCAGATGTAAACTACTTGAATTAGAGAGCGGACACTATGCTGAATTTTAAAAAACGCACTTAGTGACCCCGTGACCTAGTTTTTGACCCGGCAAGGCCCATGTTCAAACATGGCCTAAACATCATGTAGATACAACTTCTGACCAAGTTTGGTGAAGATCGGATGAAAACTACTTGAATTAGAGAGCGGACACTTAATACGGACCGACAGACAGACCGACAGACCGACTGACAAGTTCACTCCTATATACCCCCCTAAACTTTCTTTGTGGGGGTATAATAATTCTTCATAGCTATGATTTTAACATCCTACCAGTAATTAAAACATAACAATCACACAATAAAATCACAAATCACACATGGGGTTTCTTTCTATATTGAATAAAATAGCATCATTATCCATATGAGTCATTAACACTTTCCCGCTAAGAAGCAAAGTGAAAATGGCTATATGCCACCTGCATAACATCAGAACAGCCTTAGAGTAATTCACAGTCTGTTCTGGTATTATGCTGTTTGCTACTCATCAGTATCTGAGGTTTCGGAAATTAAGCCTTTAGAACTTTAATCTAGTACAAAAGGTCTTAAATTAAAGTTAAATTTCTAAGGGACTACAAATGCGTTGAAACTCGCATCTGAGTGGTAAAGGGTCAAGTAATTAAAATCCATCACCTACCCTCTGTCCGACGTGATTTCGCTCCGCTACTGGCTGATGAATCCTCGGGGGTACCTACTTGGCCACTGCCTGAATGGAAGAGTTTCCAAGATTCACAAACCAATAGTTACATAATTTTTTTTTTAATGTTTTAAAAGAATTATTGATTAAATGGTGGATTTTATTCAAATTGCAAACTTTGTTATCAGAGCATATTAGACTACAAATAACAAGACTATTGCCAAGCAATATATGTCCCCTACCGGCTCCACCATTGTCAGATTTTTTATACATTATTTGTTGCCATAGCAACCAGAGTTTTTGACGTAGGAAGAAAATGAACTGACATGTCCATATTGCCATCTATTCATGTTTCAAGAAAACATATGAAGAACTTTTAAAGTTATCCCAGGATCCAGAAAAGTGTGCAGGATCCACTATTTTCTGCAGTATTTCTAGTCTATTTGTTGCCATAGCAACCAGAATTCTTGACGTAGGAACCAAATGAAATGACATGCATAATCTCCATATTGCCATCTGTCCATGTTTCAAGTTTCATGAAAAAATAGGAAGAAGTTATCGCAGGATCCAGAAAAGTGTGATAGACTGACGGACCGACGGACACACAGAGCGAAAACCATAAGTCCCCTCCGGTGAAACCGGTAGGGGACAATATTCACATTAAATCTGTTAATTATTGAACAGAAAACTGTTTTTATATTGTTGTATAATGTAAATTACCATTTACATGCAATAGAACTAAAAGTAAGATTTTTTTTAAAGAATTAACACACAGGTAAGCATTTGTGATAGAGACAGTAATTAGAGTTTTGAATTCCCGTCTGCCATGACCATTTTTATTCAACTTTTTCATCACATTTCTAGACATTAGGCAATCCACAAAATTTGTTGTAGAATAACCCATGGCTTACTGACTTCTTTGACATAGACACCTAACCATGTTGTATTGGATTAGGAACGCTTAAGAGTAATTTATTCCTGAAGCATATGATTGAAGTATTGCTGAATAAACCTTGTATTTTTGTGTACTTACAATTCAGTCTCTTACTGCCCCTTCTCCTGCGTTTACCCCTGAAACAGTTTGACAAAACATTAATTACTTTGTAGTTATGCCCCCATATTGATAAATATTAAGCTTCTGACCCTGAATGAACACAAATTGCAGCAGTTTAATCTGATCTTTTTGGGGAGTGGGGCCTGGGTCCTTTATGATTGGGAAATTTCACAAAAAACAGGAAATATGTGTTGTTGTTTACTTGCTTACAGATTCTTAACAAGAGCACCGCATAACGGGTGCCACGCTCGGCTGCGGGTGCAGTTTTGAATAAATGAAAGCTTGTCAGTTTGTTTGTTTCTGTTTAGTTTTTTTAAGAGGTCAAAGTGACCTTGACCTTTGACCTAGTGACCCAAAAATGGGTGTGGCATGTTTAACTCATCAAGGTGCAGCTACATATGAAGTTTGATAGTTGTAGGTTGAAGCGCTTTGATTTTAGAGCCAATGTTCAAAACCTTAACAAAATGTTAAGGTTTTGCGGACAACACTGACACGCTGGCTATGACAATACCTTGGGTTTTCTCTGAAAACAGCCGAGCTAAAAATTGAGATTACACATTTTTTCAATATTGTATTTACTAAGGTTCAAGTCATACAACTGAATAGGGAGATGAAGTCAAAGTTGTATGATTAATACTTATTAAATTCTTTCCTCAATTAAAAAACAAAATTTGAATATAGTTTGACTGGAGATTTTCTCAATTAAGAATGACATAATAACTTAAGAAACCATACAATTATTTGGGCCGTGCTCTGTGAAAAGGGGGTTTAATGCATGTGCGTAAAGTGTCGTTCCAGATTAGCCTGTGCCGTCACTTTCAACTTTTATGATATTTTTACAGAGAGTCTCTTCTTAGCAAAAATCAAGTTTAGGTGGAAAGTGTTGTCCCTGATTAGCCTGTGCCAACTGCACTTTACGCACATGCATTAAACCCCCTTTTCACAGAGCGTGGCTCATTTATTATTTTCATCCCCATTTTTCATATTTGAAAACAATTAATTATAATTTTGAAATTTAAAGTACTGTTTTTTCCTATAATCCCAAAAAAGGGTTAAAATAAAACCCGATAATTTTAATTGATGAACAAATTTACTATATCCAGTTATATTTTATAAAAGTTCAGAAAGTGTGAGCCTTGTTTGGTAAAACAAAATCCTTGTTTTTCTTAAGGTTTATAATAATAATAAATGTAAAAGATATGACTGAAACATGTTGATTATTTAAGAAGTTAAAATAAACAAAAGTTACGTGATTGAATGGTATATGTACTGTATACTTTATTAAATCCAGCCATGTGTTCATAATATGACATCCATAGTAACTGAATTCGCAAGATTCAGCGCCATAACATCCTCCAACTGCTCGCTCAGATCTTACGTATAGGTCGCCATGATGTTGTGGATATGGTGTCTGACTAGTGACTGAAAGGTCATGGGTTTGATCCAAACTGTGGGAGCGTTATTTAGATCTTACACACTTAGTACTAGTTCCACTCAGGAAACACAGTCAAGAGCATTTCAATGAGCATAAGGCTTTTGATGCAACCCAGATTTGAAATAGATAGGTCTATACTAAGATCTTACGTGTTCTGCGCCATCACATCCTCCAACTGCTATTGAGTTTTGAAATAGATAGGTTTATACTAAGATCTTACGTGTTCTGCGCCATCACATCCTCCAACCACTATTGAGCTTGGAAATAGATAGGTTTATACTAAGATCTTACGTGTTCTGCGCCATCACATCCTCCAACTGCTTTTGAGCTTGGAAATAGATAGGTTCATACTAAGATCTTATGTGTTCTGCGCCATCACATCCTCCAACTGCTATTGAGTTTTGAAATAGATAGGTTTATACTAAGATCTTACGTGTTCTGCGCCATCACATCCTCCAACTGCTTTTGAGCTTGGAAATACATGTAGATAGGTTTATACTAAGATCTTACGTGTTCTGAGCCATCACATCTTCCAACTGCTTTTGAGCTTGGAAATACATGTAGATAGGTTTATACTAAGATCTTACGTGTTCTGAGCCATCACATCTTCCAACTGCTTTTGAGCTTGGAAATACATGTAGATAGGTTTATACTAAGATCTTACGTGTTCTGAGCCATCACATCCTCCAACTGCTTTTGAGCTTGGAAATACATGTAGATAGGTTTATACTAAGATCTTACGTGTTCTGAGCCATCACATCCTCCAACTGCTTTTGAGCTTGGAAATACATGTAGATAGGTTTATACTAAGATCTTATGTGTTCTGAGCCATCACATCTTCCAACTGCTTTTGAGCTTGGAAATACATGTAGATAGGTTTATACTAAGATCTTACGTGTTCTGCGCCATCACATCCTCCAACCGCTATTGAGCTTGGAAATAGATAGGTTTATACTAAGATCTTACGTGTTCTGCGCCATCACATCCTCCAACTGCTTTTGAGCTTGGAAATAGATAGGTTTATACTAAGATCTTACGTGTTCTGAGCCATCACATTCTCCAACTGCTTTTGAGCTTGGAAATACATGTAGATAGGTTTATACTAAGATCTTACGTGTTCTGCGCCATCACATCTTTCAACTGCTTTTGAGCTTGGAAATAGATAGGTTTATACTAAGATCTTACGTGTTCTGAGCCATCACATTCTCCAACTGCTTTTGAGCTTGGAAATACATGTAGATAGGTTTATACTAAGATCTTACGTGTTCTGCGCCATCACATCTTTCAACTGCTTTTGAGCTTGGAAATAGATAGGTTTATACTAAGATCTTACGTGTTCTGAGCCATCACATCTTCCAACTGCTTGCTGAGCACTTCTCTCATCTCCAGAGACCCCACCGTCTCTTGAGGCTGAAACCAACAAAACGTGTCTTTATAGGAAAAATACTCTTGTTTTCTCTTTTCACACAAATTACATGAGCTGTGCTCTATGAAAAAGGGGTTTAATGCATGTGCGTAAAATGTTGTCCCAGATTAGCCTGTGCAGTCCGCTTGTTTCAAGAAAGTCTCTTCAGAGCAAAAATCAAGTTTAGGCGGAAAGTGTCGTCCCTGATTAGCCTGTGCGGACTGAACAGGCTAATCTGGGACGACACTTTACGCACATGCATTAAACCTCTTTTTCACTGAGCACAGCTCATATATTGATAACAAATCTTCACCTGCTACTTTCTCTTGTTCATTTAGTTAATAATGACACAATGACCGTGGGATAAAGACAAGGTCAGTAGGTCAACTCAGATTCATTAGTTATGCTCAACATTAACAGACTTTGCAAAACCTGAGAAGGACCTGTCAGATTATGTTGCAATCGTGTCAGACATTTGGTTAATCTGTCAGACATGCAAGCAAGTTACATATTAACTTATTAAACTTCTTGTCAGGCACTGTGTCTGAAAGTGCCAGAATGTGTGCCAGTGTGTAATTGGGGGTTAGATTTGTCTGACTGACAGGTTGTTTGGAGTCTGCACTAGGACCTGAAGAACTCACCAAGGCTTGCGTTTCGAGTCTTCTAAAGCTCACCAGAGATACTTAAGCTGAGCTCTAGAAAAATGGGACTTAATACATAGAGGATATTTGTTGGTTTCGGTGGATTATCGATTTCAATATATGAGTGATCATAGAAAATTATATTTTTTTTTACGTGTGGCGCAGCAACAAGTGAAAATATATATTTTATATGATCACAAGTGAATTAGAATTGATATTCCACCGAATCCAACAAATTTTCTTTTTATTTTAAGCTTTTTTCACAGTTTATATACATTGTTAAAGAGTTTCACTAAAGAATTTCGCTAGGATAATGACGTCATTTCGTAAAAAAATGACGTCATTTCACAGTAAACAGTGAAAATTATCGCAAATTTTCACTGATAATTTTCACTGATTGAAACAGTAAAATTATCAGTTTTAATTCACTGATATTTCTCTATAAATCACAGGAAAGCATAAAATAAATGTGCTAATTGTAATCAACGGCGACACTTTACGTCTAGATTGGATTTTGGTTTAGAAAAGACTTCCTTTGACCATAATTTTTCATAAAGCTCTGTGTCTGAAAAAGCGTTAATGTTTGCCAGGCATTGTATTTTTTTGTCAGATTTTTCTGAAAGGTTAATAAGGACTATAAATACCTGTGGCACTCATTAAGGTTTCCGCATTAGGTTCTCTAAATGTTGCTAATTATACTTATAATACCTGGGCTCTTACCACTGACCCTTTCAGTTAAAGACTAGAGCTTAAGCCACCTGACCAGCCATACTGATAACGATTTAAATGTATTTTATACTTTGTATACGCAATCCAGGTAGTGTCACAAAATATGACGACAACAACATAACTCTTAAAGCTTTTGTAATGCATTATAATTTTCAGGTTTACATTCACCTAAAGATGCATATAATGGATATTTAAGAGCATGGTAAATGTTCAGTATTACTGTTTCCTTGCAAATATCGTTACTACAACCAAATTGAGCAAATCTAAAACAATTTTGCAAATGTACTAAAACGTGAAAAGGTCCCTTTAATAAACAATTAACCTAGTATTCTCAATGTATATAAGTGATAACAGGTCGTTGTTTTTTTTCCATTTTTCCATTTTTTACTTTAAATTGATTGATTTATTTATAGCTTTGTTTATTTATAAAAAAAAATAACAGCACATCTCTCACAAAATACCTGCTGCTTATCTTCTTCTGAGGGGCTCTTATCCAGACTGCCAGTCAATTTGCAGACCAGATTCGCAACTGGTGATTTGCCTCCCTTTCTTGCCGGTGTACCGGACCCAGAGTTGCCTCCCTCGGAATTTCTATCGACAGATGGGGAAGTTTTTTCAGCTTCATTTTTTGCGGTAACAGCCGATTTGGGAGGCTCTGTGACACTTTTGATGTTCCGTCGTACACGTGGAGTGCGCATGGGTGTTCCTCTGGTGGTAACCACCGCCTGAAAATAATTCATTATTAAGACTTGCTTTGGGAAAACGGGTCTTAATGCATGTGTGTAAAGTGTCGCTCCAGTTCAGCCTGTGCAGTCTGTGCAAATCATTCTAAAGAAGAAAGCATATACATAAAGTGGGCAGAGCGATCATTGTCCAGGCGAGATGTCAATTACTTAATTTAATAAGCCTGTGTTCCTGTTCAAAAATGCCATGTATACTGCACGGTTATGCTTCATGCAATGTGAAATTTTGTCACCCATTTCAGACGTATTCAAGCATTGATTCTTATACCTTAAGATATCAGCACAAACTGCAAGTAAAATTATCCTTTAAACACTAAAGATTTTTGCAAATGTATTACAATAACTTGAGATATTTGCAAAAATAAAATTCTTAATGGTGTGTTTACATTCTGTCCAGCCTGTGTCTAAACCCATGAAATCCCCATTGATTCTGCATCCTGAAGCAGGTAAGAGCAAATACATGCCAAATCATTCACGTTATCAATTATGTTAAAAACTGCGTATGCAGCAGTTGAAAGTAGCGAGTTGACATCCAAAATTATGACGGAAAGTCCGTGACTGAAAAAATCTGTTAAAAGTGGAAAAAGTCATATCCCTGGTAAGACATTGTTGACGTTGACGGGACAGAAAAAAATAATTAAAATGTGCATATTGCCTAAGGGTGCTATGATTGAGTTAACGATTTCTAGATTGAAGATGTCAGTTAGCATCAGTTTTGTTTTGTTTTATTTTTAAGTTTATATTATTGACAGTTTCAAGATGCATGTTGACATCAGTTCCTTAAACTTTATCAAGACAGTTAACAGCTTTATTAAATAAATACAAGCATGCAGCTTCAACAGAAGTAAAGCAGCAACGATTTTTAGGTATAAATTGTTATAACTTATATACTCACCAGGGACAGGTTTAGATTAAAGGTGTGAGGAAACATCACTAACAAGGAAAAGGTTTTGATTAAAGGTGTTGGGAAACATCACTCACCAGGGAAAGGTTGGGATTAAAGGTGTGAGGAAACAGCGATTCATCCACTCTCGCATTCTGTTCTTTACACTGAAAAACAAAACAAAACATACACGAGTTACTTGACAACTCTTATTTCGTAAACAAATGCATTTAGTATGGTTGCTTTAATCAACAAATTTTGATTACTTGTATCCTCCTAACCAACCAATGCTAAAGAAATCAGACTACGGATGTTTCCGATAAAAACGGCTAAGGTCTGTAAACTTTCACTGTCCACACACATCCATTTTCACCAAAAGGATGGCCAGTTTATAGCTAGAAAATAATTATATTTCATTATAATGTTATATTCAAGAAACGTTAAAAAGAATCAGTTGATATTTTCTGACTGGTACCAAATGGTAGGACATAAGAAACAAACTATGTACTAGTGATTACGTATCAACTAATTTCATTTCACTTTGCTCAAATATGGCATATTACAAATAAAACAGAGTGATGTGTAACCAATCAGTCAAGCGCACAATGGAAAGTAACACAATATAAAACACGGCTTTTTGTTGGTCGATATGATCACATGACGTGAACTAGTTTTCAGCCTTTAAGACAAAGTTAGAGTACATCGATTGTGGGGAACCATGCAACCTTTGCCCTTTTCTTGACATTTTGAACATCTAAAGAGTAATTATTTTTCGAAAAGCTGATTAGTTCCTATAAATATTTTGCTGATCTTCAAATAGGTTGACCCAAACACTTCATTCTATCTGATATGGAAAATATCACCACCATTACCCAAATTGCCAACCAGGCATGAAAGGAAAACGTCAGGATTAAGTTTAGCATCTCACAGGCTGAATATAGAGAGAAAGAAGGGCATACCTACACTCTCAATTAGATTATTGAACATTTTGCACTTATAATTAAGGATTTGTGATCCAACCCTTACCATGTACAACCAATGGGGACTGACAATTTTCAAGCCCTGGGCCTTTGCTTGTTTGAAATCTTTAGTCGTATCGTTCTGCCGACCCTGTAAAAAATATATATACGTATGCAGAAAATGTCCAAAAATATGTTTTGGTAATATAAACAAAAGGGCAATGATGGTAATAAAGTGCTCACCAGAGCTCAAGAATACCATATCCAAAAATGGCATTTACATTGTCAAGATACAAATTCTGACAATGTTTTATCATGATTAATTGTAATGTGGCTTCTACACATGTGTTTTTTAAGTAAGATTAAACCTGGCGAACAAGTTTTTGGATGCTCTTGACCCAGATGCAAATTAAACCTAGATATTGTCAAGACAACCAGTCACAGAACTAGTGACGTACTTGTTCGACATACAAGACCAAGATTTGACTTCTCCTAGATAACCAATTATGATCAAGATTGAGTCATAAACGTGGCTTCTTGAAAGAGAACAAGGTTTTTCAAAGATTTAACCTGCTTTTCTCAATGTACGTTATCCCGATCAACCTCTGACTTAATATTGTCAAGAAAAACATTCTAGGTAAATTTCATCAAGATTGAGTTAGTATGGGGCTTTTAACATGGTAAAATGTTTATTTGTAAGACTTGACCCGAAAACCTTATAGTTTTTGGACACAAGTCACCTTGATTTAAACATGGCCATGATATTGTTAATTAAAACATTTTAATTAAGTTTCATCATGATTGGGTCATAAATCTGGCCTCTATATGGGAAACTTTTTTTTTTAAATACTTAACCTACTGACCTAGTTTTTAGACATGACACAGATTCAAAATCGGAGTAGATATTGTCAAGACAATTATTCTGACTAAATTTCATCAAGATTGAGTCATTAATGCAGCTTCTACATACAAGGTATTTACAAGATTTGACAAGCTTACCTTTTTTTGGATGCAAATGACCCAGATTCTACACAGCCTGCATATTGTCAAGATTAACATTCTGACCATTAAGTTTCATCAACATTGAGTCATTAATGCAACTTCTACATACAAGGTATTTACAAGATTTGACAAGTTAACCTTTTTTTGGATGCAAATGACCCAGATTCTACACAGACTGCATATTGTCAAGATTAACATTCCGACCAAGTTTCATCAACATTCAGGCATAAATGTGGCTTTGAAAGTGGTAACAAGGCTTTACAAAGATGTTCCCTGCAGGTAACCTAATTTTGGATGATCTTGACCCAGATTTGAACTCAGCCTTGATATTGTCAAGATAAAAATTCTGACAATGTTTCAACAAGAGTGAGCCAAAAATGTGGCCTATAGATTGACAACAATTTTTTTTCTCTAAGATTTGATTTGTTTTTTTAGTTTTGGGTTGAACTTATTCCACATAACATCTCTACTTAGATATTGCCAAGATCAACATACTGACCAAATTAAGATAAGCCTGAGCAATACCCACAAACAAAGTTGACCACTTTACTTACAACACATGAGTTGATGACGGACAAATGGTGGCCACAAACAATCAGCATAAACTCACAAATATTTTAAGTAACACATTTGAATCACATGGAATTGTACCATTTAACAAATAGTATTTTGACCTCCGATTGTAAGGTTAATTGCAAGAACACCATGACAATCATTAAAGCCCATAATTACTTGAACATACCTCATATGAGGAGAACACCGTACCTCAACACAGAGTACACAGGGAACACCAAAAAAAACCCATCCAGTTAAAGACTTCACCAAAAACACCCTCCTCCTTAAAGGGTTCACCAAATCCCTTCATGTTTAAATCAACATTGACAACAATTTCAAGAATAATTTTAGCACCGATTGCTTGTCTAACACTATCGAAGGCACCCCTATACCTGAAAGATGAAATGGGTGCACGTATTGTCGATGGTCCAACGATACTCCCCTCCCAGACACGTGACAATCTCATTAAACTCTGCCTGGTCCTTGGCCAGTCGTCTAGCAACAGTGATCACCACGCCTTGCAGCGCAGTTGGGACATCCTGAAAGAAACAAGAGATGTGTTCGTCAGAAACACAATGCCCCCTATTGCGCCACTTTGAAATATTTTTTAAATTTTTTTTTACATTTGACCTTGAACTTCCACCACTCAAAATGTGCAGCTTCATGAGATTGCCGCTTTGATTTTTAAAAATTTTGTTTGGACCTTTGACCTTGAAGGATGACCTTGACCTTCCACCACTCAAAACGTGCAGCTTCATGAGATACACATGCATGCCAAATATCAAGTTTCTATCTTCAATAATGCAAAAATTATGGCCAACTTTAACAGTTTTTTTTCCGGACAGACGGACAGACTGACATACACACATACTGACATACTGACTGACGGACAGTTCAACTGCTCTATAAAGTTTTCCCAGAACAAGGCTTACATGTAACAGTATAAACAAGAGCATCGCCTTGCAGGTGCAGACCGCTCATCTATTTTCTTTTTAAAGGTGAAGGGACTCTCAATTTCAATCAAAGGAGGGAGGGATGGAGTGAAGAGAGGTGTATAGTGTGGGGTGTGGTCATTTATTACATTATCTTCCAAAAATGCGGAAAACAAAATTCGGGGGTGGGGGGGAGGGGATTCTTGGATGCGATGGTTGGACGGTATTTCAAAAATAAAATAATAAAAATAAATATTTGTGTTTTTAACCGTTTCAAAAAAAAATTGGGGTTGGGGTGGGGTGGGGGGGTATAGTGTGAGGGTATAGTGTGAGGGTGTGGTGGTCATTTGTGAAATGATTTAAAAAAAATTGGGGGGGGGGATTCGGAGGGGGGTTGGGGGGGGAGGGTGTGGGGGATGGTTTAGGTGGAGTCTATTGTGGTATGTCAGGTAAGAGTTGTTTTGTCAAAGTATCAATCAAATCTAATCATAAATAAAGAAGTTATGGCAATTTTAGCAAAATTTAATAATTTGACCTTGACAGTCAAGGTAATTCAAAGGTCAAGGTAAAATTCAACTTGCCAGGTACAGTAACCTCATGATAGCATGAAAGTATTTTAAGTTTGAAATCAATAGCCTTGATACTTTAGAAGTAAAGTGGATCGAAACACAAAATTGAACCATATATTCAAAGTTAAGTAAAAAAAGGGCCATAATTCCGTAAAAATGACAACCAGAGTTATGCAACTTGTCCTTTTACTGTCCCCTTATGATAGTTTGCGAGTGTTCCAAGTATGAATGCAATATCTATGATACATTAGGGGTAAAATGGACCAAAACACAAAACTTAACCAAATTTTCAATTTTCTTAGTATAAAGGGCCCATAATTCCGTCCAAATGCCAGTCAGAGTTACATAACAACTTTGCCTGCACAGTCCCCTTATGATAGTTAATAAGTGTTGCAAGTATGAAAGCAATAGCTTTGATACTGTAGGAATAAAGTGGACCTAAACACAAAACTTAACCAAATTTTCAATTTTCTAAGTATAAAGGGCCCATAATTCCGTCCAAATGCCAGTCAGAGTTACATAACAACTTTGCCTGCACAGTCCCCTTATGATAGTTAATAAGTGTTGCAAGTATGAAAGCAATAGCTTTGATACTGTAGGAATAAAGTGGACCTAAACACAAAACTTAACCAAATTTTCAATTTTCTAAGTATAAAAAGGGCACATAATTCTGTCAAAATGCCAGTCAGAGTTACATAACTTTGCCTGCACAGTCCCCTTATGATAGTTAGTAGGTGTTGCAAGTATGAAAGCAATAGCTTTGATACTTAAGGAATAAAATGGACCTAAACACAAAACTTAACCAAAATTTTCAATTTTCTAAGTATAAAAAGGGCACATAATTCTGTCAAAATGCACGCCAGAGTTATCTAACTTTGCCTGCCCAGTCCCCTCATGATAGTAAGTAAGTGTACAAGTTTGAATGCAATAGCATTGATACTTTCTGAGAAAAGTGGACCTAAACGCAAAACTTAACCGGACGCCGAAGCCGACGCCAAGGTGATGACGATAGCTCATAATGTTTTTTCAAAAAATAGATGAGCTAAAAATTTATTCCTTTTACAACATGTTATTGCAGTGCTTTACTTTGCAAATTCATCACTTAAAATATTTCAAGATGGCAGACATTTGCAGCGTTTCCATTGACTTGTAAGATTTTCGGAAAGTAGTGAAGATTTTACGTCAGTCACCCTTAATGTCTGTGCCATCCGCTAACCAATCAGAAATCAAAAAAAAAATGGGTAAAATTGGTACTGAGATTCAGAGTAAGCTTAAACAATATTGGTTCTCAAATGATCCCACACTCAAATGATTTGCCCGTATCACCCCCCTCCCCCGAAAAAAAACGCATTTGAATTACATTGCTCTCATATTTGACCCTGGACAGTTAAAATCTGGATTTCCACAATGATCCGGTCAATTGACAACCTGTAATTTACACATTTGCAAACAATTTATCAGAAATGTTCAACTTTAGTGAGAAGCAGATGTCCTAATGTTTTTTAACTTTAACACAAATTGAAAGAAGAAGGCCATTTGCGCTCACCTGCAGGGACCCAAAGCAGCTAAAACATTATAAGAGGGTGGATTTCATAAAAGAACAAGCAAATTCGTTGAATTGATATCCCCGCCAATATGCTTCTGGACACAAACGTTTTCTGGACGGATGGGCAACGCCCTTTGACCTCAATGTGTGACCTCGACATAAGCACCTAGGATTATGGGTGTTGAATGTGAAGCACCCCCAGATGATTGTGAACATCTATAGCAAGTTTCATGGCTCTGGCTCATGTGTTAATGGAGATAAAGCTCTAAGCTTATATTGAAAAGCATTTTATCAAGATACAAAGGGCCATAACTCTGTTATTAACAGTCGGTGTACAATGCCATTTTGCGTGCATCATCCTCTTATCCATATATATATATATACTCATACCAAGTTTCAATGAAGTCCGCTTTTCCAAGCTTTTCGAAGACATGGCTCCGGACGGACAGAAAGACCGACGGATGGACGGACAGACAACGCCAAAACAATATCCCTCCGCCTATGGCGGGGGATAATAAAAGTACTTTATGAAACATAAATATTTCATTTCTAGGCACAAAATAACGGCAAACTTTTAATGATTTAAAATATTGTTGTTCTCAGGTGAGCTAAAAAGAAATGGCCAAAGTAAGAACCTCGTAATCTCCGTCCACTTCGTCGTTTTGTCGCTGGGATGAGGCGACAGCACTCTCGCGCTCCTGTCTCCTCTGTTCGATGGTCACCTCCATCTTGGCTCTCATCAGCTCGAACAGCTCACTGTCGTTCTAAACGTTTGGAAGAAAGTGACAATTTGATATAAGGTTCATCTTTAACTTAGAGCGAAAAGAGACGGTTTTGGGTTAAGTTTGTTGTTAAATGTCAATCAAGAAAAATAAAATAAAAAAATTTACAATTAATTTGTTTCAATGGCCTTGAAAAGAAGATATTAAAATGTTACTTTTCCCAAAATATTTTCCCCTAAGGGTTCACAAAAGAACTCAAAATAAACTTTAATCTAAAAACATTCTCACATCGTTTCTGGTCAATGTTTCACTTTTTCTTTATTTTTGTCACTTCTGATTTGAAAATGTTTTCTTTTGGATTATTGAAAAGAAAACAATAGTTTAATACATCAGAATTAATCTTTTCAAACCCTGTTCTACAAACAAGAAGGTCAAGATGGCTCAATGTTGCTCACCTGATCCATTTTGATCAATCTAATGAATCGTTTACAGGGTTTTTTTTCCCCACTTTTTGGGAAGATAGCCCATGGCTTTGGAATTGGGAATTTTATCGGCATTTTCATGAAATTGGGAAAATAAATTCATTAGCCTTTTTTCCACATGAAAAGTCCACTGATAAGAGAAATACTAAATTTGATATAACTCTTTATAATCATTAAAATTAAAAGAACAAAATCATATAATACTTTGTTAGATGTAATTGAATTGAAATTGAGATAAAATACACATTAGACTTCTTTCAAAAAAAGAAAAAAAAAGTTTTTGTTGTTTTTTTTTTGGAAATTGGGAATTTTTTGCCACATTTTGGGAAAAAAGTATACTTTTTGGGATTGGGAACATAGCCGAATTTCGGCTATAAAATCGGGCCAAAAAAAAACCTGGTTTATTTGTTACTGCCAGTCAAATGCCAAACCAATCCAATCAGTAATCACTAAGATAACGCAATTTCTATAACTTTAAATGTTATACATAGGACACTGATGCTCTCACTAAACGACGCTGGAATCAGGAATAAGTCTTGTGTGATAAATATAATATTCAACCTGAGTGGTGAGCTAACAATAAATAGCTACACTATAGCCAGGATTGTTTTTTGCCCAATCGGAAAAACTATGGGTACCAGCCCATTTGGGAAAATGTGCATTGTGAAGTCTTCACGTGAGGATACTGATGCATTTGATTTTGTTGCTCACAAATACTTTTTAGAGGTCAGTGACCTTGACCTAGTGACCTAAAAATGGGTGTGGCATGTAGAACTAATCAAGGTGCAGCTACATACCAAGTTTCAAAGTTGTAGGTGGAAGCACTTTGATTTTAGAGCCAATGTTAAGGTTTTAGCATGACGCCTACGGCGGACGGCAGACGACGAGCTGGCTATGACAATACCTCGGGTTTTCTCCGAAAACAGCCGAGCTAAAAATTAATAAGTAAGTGTAGTCAAGTTATCAATATTATATCAACTTAGGTTCAAGCCATAGAGCTGCATAGGGAAACTAACTAAATGTTATATTTTATCCCCCCCAAAAAATAAAAAATTAACATTTAATTGAACATTTTTTGGACAGAATTTTGGAAATGTGTAGTTTTTCTCTATTGGGAAAGTGCTGTTTTCCAGTACTTTATAAAGAATGAAACAAATCACTGACTATAGCGTACCAGACTGGGCTTTCTTTTGGCCCTTGCAGCTCTCACATCCTCTGGGGTTTGCAGTGATGCGAGAAACTCCTGTAATAAATGATCAATTTGAAAAAAACAATTATCTAGCAATTATTTCTATATATTCAAACAATTTGTATACATCATTTGCGATATAAGTTTGAGCTAATTTTTTTCAAATTTGTCCTGTTTAAAATCAATTTACCAAATTATACTTCCATAATGAGTAAATAATTTTAGCGAGGCAAACCTAGCCACCCTAAAACTTTTATAAATAACGTATATAACTTCATACACTGGAAAGCCACAAAGAAATATTACTGTAAAATCATTATAATTCTTGGGATGTGAACTTTTAGTTGCTTTCGAGGGTTGACCAATCCACGAATGTTGTGCCAACCAATGTAAATGATTTTACAGTATTTTTTTAGAGGTCAGTGACCTTGACCTTTGATCTTGTGACCCCAAAATGGGTGTGGCGTGTAGAACTCATCAAGGTGCATCTACATATGAAGTTTCAAAGTTGTAGGTGGAAGCTCTTTTATTTTAGAGCCAATGCTAAAGTTTAAGCACGACGCGGACAGCGGACGTCAGATGACACGACAAGCTCACCGGGGATGAACAACTTTTGTCACGTGACCACAAAAGTCAACGCAGGTTGTTGAATTACATCAGGAATCCCGCTCCGTCAGGTAATTTTCATCTTTTTATAGAGAATATGTTAAAATTTCTGGACAATACAAAGCTTATGACATGCTTCATACCTTTTCGCATATTAAGACGCATTGCACTTGTTTCGAAGCTTTGCAGTTTTTAAGAACACTTCGACACAAACTTTAGATTTTCGATGCAAACGCAGTTTGATTTTATATTTTTTTACTTTCCATTCACGAATAAATCATATTTCTAGAAAAATGAGAGCACACGATGCTTAATTTTTGATGATTTATTGTATTTGCGATATAAGTTGTTGTTGTTATATTTAATTTGGGCAGTTCTTGCTATTTCAAAAATTTACAAACGCGGGTTGGTTGAGCAAACGCAGTTTGCTGAAGCTGGATTATGGCAAACGCAGGTTGGTTAAGATTACGGAATCCGGATAGAAAATGCATTGTAATGAAGAGGATTATATGTGTCTAATGCAGATGTTTCCTAAAATGTGAAATTCGTTATATAAACTTATCAATACGTAATATTCAACAGGATTAATTTGCATCTGTCGTCAAAAAGGTTAATTGCCAAGTTGAAGAAGATCAATTTCATGTATTCACTAAGAGTCTAGGACACGGGTTCGAACCGTCGACGAGTACAGGGGTCATAATTGCCTGAAAATGATACTCAGTACTGTTAATAATTCATGATTCGACATAAAATGTGATTACATTTTATTGTCTTTGCTTCGGATGATGTCAAGCTGAAAAACTCGCTCTCAGTAAATAAGATGGTAAATGTTGTAAAATAAATAGTTTTCGATAACAAATATCATGTTTCAGGGACCACGAATTTGACATTCCAAAACGGAAGGAACCTAAACGAAAATTTGACACCGTGTCAACAAGCAGAAACGCTCTCCAGAAGGGAACGTTGGGTGTCCGATGGGAGAGGGCAAGACGAAATGACAGCAAAATGCTTCTAACATCAAAAATGGGAATTGACATTGACCCGTAAAAGGAAATCATAATATCATACGACAGTTTGTAGTTCTTTAAAAGACAGCTGTCATTTTTGATATTCGTTAACCAACGTTACCTATATTGATTCCGTGTAATGCTACTGAATTTGATTTTGTGTTGCTCTTTCTATGTTTATGCATTGAGGAGCTACCAATATTGGGGCCGTATAATATGCTGCCTATATTGACGCTGTGGGATGCTTCATTTAACGAGGCCTACCGGTATATTCAACCTTTTTGGGGGATTTGAAACAACAACAGACATATTGGATCTAACTTTATTTTGTTTGCTGTTATTTGTTTCAAGTTTTAAAATTACAGTTTCTAAAAAATGCCATGTATCTTGTATCTTGTTAATTAAAAAAAAGGTATCTTTCTTTTAGTTGCATAATGATAAATAATGTGGACCTATAAGGAGAGAGGTATCATGAAGCAAATAAAACAATCGATTCCTCTTATTCTGCAAGACTTAGTTTTCATTTTAGGTGTATACCATTATCTTTTGATCCGAAACTTTAAATATAATAATAACTATTGACCTTTACATGGGCGCCTTGCAAATCACTAGTGTCTTCATATTGGTCATACAATATAATGTCTTTATGTGTAACGTGAGAATCCTGACAATCTTACAATATGATTGTTGGAGATAATACTTAAAATAAAGCTGAAGGCATACTACATCCATGACAAAGTACACTTCACCGAGATAAGTCTAACTATACTGTGAAAAACATTGAAAAACCCAGCGGTTGAACGCAAACAAGATCAGTGTCTTTAACAACAAAACGAACCAAACATATGCAGATTAATTGTTTTATTGCTGCAAAGAATATCCCGTATCGCAATAATAGCTTATACGCAAAACATTAAACTGGCCTATGTGCAACTTGAGAAGGAATTACAGATTTACATGTAATTGTTGACAATTCGCACAATGATTCCAATGAGACAAAAAGCTAACTCACCAAAAATATATTTTAATCATATTGATTCGAAATAGATAAACAAAAATCGCAGATTACAAATGAGTCTCGCTCTGTGAAAAGGGGGTTTAATGCATGTGCGTAAGGTGTCGTCACATATTAGCCTGTGCATTCCGTACAGGCTAATTAGGGACAAACCTTTCCGATAAACTCGATTTTTGCTCAGAAGAGACTTTCTTTTAACAAAACATATCATAAAAGCGGAAAGTGCCGTCCCTGATTAGCCTATGTGGACTGCACTTTACGCACATGCATTAAACCCCCTTTTCACAGAGCGCGGCTCAAATGTATATTCCAGCGGATATGGTGAGATCAACAATAATCACAGATAATCAACATAAATTACAATGATTTTGAAAAGATCAACAATAATCACAGATAATCAACATAAATTACAATGATTTTGAAAAGATCAACAATAATCACTGGTTATATAAATCACAATTAATCGGTTGAGATCAACAATAATCACAGATAATCAACATAAATCACAATGATTTTGATAAGATCAACAATAATCACAGATAATATAAATCACTATTAATAGGTTAAGATAAAAAATTCACAGATAATCAACATAAATTACAATTATTTTGATAAGATCAACAATAATCACAGATAATCAATATAAATCACAATTCATGGGCTGAGATCAACAGTAATCACAGATGAGCAATAATGAACACAATAATTTGTATGAGATCAACCATTATCATAATCATTTTAAATTAGAATGATAAATATTACAACAATAATCTTATTAAAAACAGGAATATCAAACAAAACAACACAAGATAAACGATATGAAACACAATGTTTAAGACGCAAAAACACGCGTAATACTATATATTATTGTATGACAGTCTGTATTTTCAATAATTAAGAAAATAACCACGGCACATTGGTAAGAATTAAAAATAATTCTTGGTCTTATCATCGTCATGCAACAGATGACTAGGCCCGGTGCTTTGCAGATCTGTGCTTTGATAGACTACTGCGGTGCCTGTACCTCTTTTCACACATATCACAAGCAAAGTTTTTCTCTCCATTGTGGGTGGCAAGGTGGGCCTGAAGGTCAATTTTCTCCCGGAGCGTTGCATTGCAAATTGAGCAGGTAAATTGCTTTGCAGCAACCTCCCTCCGGACGTGACGATTCAGGTCATCTTTGGTTGAAAACTTTTTGCCGCATTGTTCACAGGGGAACGGCTTTTCAACACCATGAATGCTGCATCTATATAACAAAAACAAATGGAACTGTTGAATTATTATTCAATACAGAAAAATACACACAGAATATTATCCATAACAATGTGGAACTTAACAAAATGATGGTCGTCAGAAGCGCTCCAGATAAGGCGCGTTAACGCGTATTTACGCATTTCAAAATCCAAAATACGCATTAAATAATATGTTTAAGGGTCCAATTACATACGTGAAGTATCGGAACGCGTACATTCTGGATTTATACGGTGTAAATTCCAATTGTTCAGTGACAATTTGCATTGAAATTTATCTGGACAATTATGGTCGTTAAAAACTAAATACTATAATGAGCACACCAATATGCACCACACTAGTAATAATGTGTTAAGTGTTTTAAAGCCGGCTTTTTTCGAAAACACCATTCAAAACATTTTAAATAGTGCTTTGCAACTAGGTTATAAAAACATACTTTCGCTCAGAATGCAATGACCTATGTTGAATTGTATCTTGATTTTTAAACCGACAGAACCTAGCATTGTACTAAAAACAAAAAAAATACAAACCTGTGTCTGTTGAACGCCTGTTTTGTGTAAAATGTTTTTCCACAACAGGCGAATCGTCCAGTCCCTCTGTGGCGCTTATCATGAAGCTTTAACCCCCACTTCGATTTAAATGTCTTTCCACAGATTTCACACACGAGAGTCATGTTTCTGTAATGAAAGAATTACTTTTTGTTAAAATATATTTCTAAAATGTTTTTATAAAGTTTTAAAGACTACACCAAAAGAGATATGAAACGCAAGTGATTGGATGTGACACACTATCTGCTATTCTTTTCGTCACAGTTCAATAAACATGCGTGTTTACTAATGCACGGGATTTTCGTGAGTTTTGGCGCGTTTAGCGTCATTCGAGGTCCGCTTAAAGGAGGCAACGCACGTTGTGGTTCAATATACTTGTAACAGTACTTAATGTGTTGATAAGCATATTTCCGCTCTGTTTAAATGTCCTCAATTGAAGTTCCGTAGTCATATATTGTGTTGAATAGTTAATATTTTCGTATTTGTAACCATATCATATTTTAGAAGACTTTCAAAAATGTGTACAGTGTGCGTTTCATTATCCTTTGAATATTCTCGCAACCTGCGTTTGCCATTTCCTATTGCTCAAGAAATACCAACCTGCGTTTGCAAAACAAAACAAAACAAAAAAATAAGATATTTTTCAATTTGCACCGCTATTTTTGTCATGAATCTTATTAAATATATTAAAATGAAGTGTAAAATCATACTAATTCAGTCGTTAAACCAATATTGTTGAAAGAAAATCATCAACACCACATAAACAAACAGCGTTTGCAATGCATTTCAGAATTTTGTGTCGAAGTGTTCTCGGAAAGTGGAAACAGTAAAGGCAATGGAATCATTTCAAATAAAAGTTTATTTAGTATACTGTGTCATAGGCTATCACTTGTTAAAAACTGAAATTTTGATTATATGAAAAAACAACAAAACTTACCTTAATGTACAAGATTACAATCTGTTTCTGCAACCGGCGTTGACTTTTGCGGTCACGTGACAAAAGTTGTTCATCCCCGGTGAAGCTGGCTATGACAATACCTCGGGTTTTGTCCGAAAAACGCCGAGCTAAAAATGGGAATGTATCTAACGTTGGGGTTTAGAAACATACCTAAGTCTCACACTTGGGAATGTATCACACGTTGGGGTTAAGAAGAATACCACGGTCTCAAACTTAGGAATTTATCGCACTATGAGGAATATACCTCAAAATTAAACTTCGGAATGTATCAAACATTGAGGAATGTAACCTGGGTTTTAAACTTGGGAATGTATCACACGTTGAGGAACATACCTTGGTCTTAAACTTGGGAATGTATCACACATCATGGTTAAGCAACATACCACGGTCTCAAACTTGGGAATGTATTGAACGTTGGAGGTTTGAAACATACCTCGATCTCAAACTAAGGAATGTATCACGCATTGGGGTTGAGGAACATACCTTGGTCTCAAACTTGGGAATGCATCCAATGTTGAGGAACATACCTTGGTCTCAAACTTGGGAATGTATACAATGTTGAGGAAAAAACCTTGGTCTCAAATTTGGGAATGTATCGAATTTTGATTAACATACCTTGGTCTAAAACTTGGGAATGTATCACACATTGGGGTTGAGGAACATACCTTGGTCTCAAACTTGGGAATGTATCGAATGATGAGGAACATACCTTGGTCTCAAATTTGGGAATGTATCAAATGTTTAGGAACATACCTTGGTCTCCAACTTGGGAATGTATCGAATGTTGAGGAACATACCTCGATCTCAAACTTGGGAATTTATCGAATTTTGAGGAACATACCTTGGTCTCCAACTTGGGAATGTATCGAATGTTGAGGAACA
Organism: Dreissena polymorpha; assembly: GCF_020536995.1. NCBI lineage: Eukaryota > Metazoa > Mollusca > Bivalvia > Myida > Dreissenidae > Dreissena > Dreissena polymorpha. Next base: position 50,606,291 of record NC_068369.1, read on the forward strand.
TACCTTGGTCTCAAACTTGGGAATGTATCAAATCTTGAGGAACATACCTTGGTCTCAAACTTGGGAATGTATCGAATGTTGAGGAACATACCTTGGTCTCCAACTTGGGAATGTATCGAATGTTGAGGAACATACCTTGGTCTCAAACTTGGGAATGTATCAAATGTTGAGGAACATACCTTGGTCTCCAACTTGGAAATGTATCGAATGTTGAGGAACATACCTTAGTCTCAAACTTGGGAATGTATCTCACATTGGGGTTGTGGTTGAGGAACATACCTTGGTCTCCAACTTGGGAATGTATCGAATGTTGAGGAACATACCTTGGTCTCAAACTTGGGAATGTATCAAATGTTGAGGAACATACCTTGGTCTCCAACTTGGAAATGTATCGAATGTTGAGGAACATACCTTAGTCTCAAACTTGGGAATGTATCTCACATTGGGGTTGTGGTTGAGGAACATACCTTGGTCTCAAACTTTGGAATGTATCACACATTGGGGTTGAGGAACATACCTCGGTCTCAAACTTGGGAATGTATCTCACATTCGGGTTGAGGAACTTGCTGGGCGTGTCTATGTCCACTTTCTTTCCATCTTGCCTCTTCAGTTCCTAAAATTGCAGAAAAGAAGTACTTCTACAGTTGCAGTGATTTTTTTGTCAGATTGGAAAAAGTACTGGTACCAAGCAAATAAGGCAAAATTGATTGAAAGTTTCAGTGCACATTTTATTTGTTCACATGCAAACAATGTGCTTTTGAAACAAAAGTACAGTTTATTCCGCTTAATTGAAAAGCCTATTTGTCACGTCCGAATATGCAATTATCTGGAGTATTCAATTATACAGAATCAGTTATATTTCCAATGTTTTCAATGTTTATCATATACATGTGTGTATGTTATCGTGTTTTTAACCAATTTCAAAGCTATATTGTTAAATACATTGCTAAATAAACTTGTTTTATTCAATAAACGCATAGAAAAGCGCCGATAGTTGTTTTTATTCATTATACGGTGCATTGAAAATAATCCACTCGTACTATTCACTAACTCAAGCAAGACACGTCAACAGTTCTTTTCTAATCGGCAACAAACTCTTTAATTCTTTCCAATTGGCAACAAACTGTTAAAGTGTGTTACTCGACAGTTTGCATTCCAAAGTTTGTGCCTGACTGCACACTGTGATTGGCGTCAGTTTTAACCGGAGACTCCAGTGTTGGCATTGTACTTGGCCCGCATACTACACCTGTTAGTCACGTGACGCTTGACAGACGCTGCATAGATGCATGGTGTGAAATGAAAACAAAGGCAGTCAATGGAGCGTGTTTGTCAAAATCGTCGATACGATGCATATCCTTGGAGATTTATAATACGAGATAATACGCTGGATTATAGTGTGCAATCGATAATTGGATATTTAATTAACCGGAATACGCCATATTCCAGATTAGGCGATGTTTAACAATGGGAAGATATGCAAATGGTTTGGTGTTTTCAATTTCTATTCAATGAACCGGATTATCCAATATTCAATTAAGTGGAATCTACTGCAAGACATTTTTTTCCTTTTGGGAATTTTTCAGACAGCAATTGTGATTTATGTAATTTTTCTTCAGTAAGGAAAGTGCCCTCAACAAGTACTTGATACGGAAGGGAAAAAATTATTGAGTTGAGTTTTACCTTGACACTGCAAACTCTGTGAAAATACCCTTTAAAACAAGACTATTGTCAAGCAATATATGTCCCCTACCGGCTCCATCATTGTCAGAAATTCCACCAATGTCAGAATTGTTTTTCTTTTTTATATATTTGTTGCCATAGCAACCAAAATTTTTGACGTAAGAAAAAAATGAAATGATGTGCATAATGTCCATATTGGCATCTATCCATATTTCAAGTTTCATGAAAAAATATGAAGAACTTTTAAAGTTATCGCAGGATCCAGAAAAAAAAACACTATTTTCAGCAGTATTTCTAGTCTATTTGTTTCCATAGCAACCAGAATTTTTGGCGTAGGAACGAAATGAAATGACGTGCATAACGTCCATATTGGCATCTATCCATGTTTCTAGTTTCATGAAAAAATATGAAGAACTTTTAAAGTTATCGCATGATCCAGAAACAAGAGGGCCATGATGGCCCTGAATCGCTCATCTGATTAACCAAATACAATCCCAACCCAGATTTCATCAAGATAAACATTCTGACCAAATTTCATAAAGATAAGATGAAAACTGTGACCTCTATTGTCTACACAAGGTTTTTCTATTATTTGACCTAGTGACCTAGTTTTTTACCCCAGGTGACCCAAATACAATCCCAACCCAGATTTCATCAAGATAAACATTCTGATCAAATTTTATAAAGATTGGATGAAAACTGTGACCTCTATTGTCTACACAAGGTTTTTCTATAATTTGACCTAGTGACCTAGTTTTTTACCCCAGATTACCCAAATACAATCCCAAACAGATTTCATCAAGATAAACATTCTGACCAAATTTCATAAAGATTGGATGAAAACTGCGTCCTCTATTGTTTAAACAAGGTTTTTCTATTTTGTGACCTAGTTTTTGACCTAGTGACCTAGAATTTGACCCCAGATGACCCAAATACAATCCCAACCCAGATTTCATCAAGATAAACATTCTGACCAAATTTCATAAAGATTGGATGAAAACTGTGACCTCTACTGTCTACACAAACAAATTGTTGACGGTTTTTTATTATTTGACCTTATGACCTAGTTTTTGACCTCAGATGACCCAAATAAAATCCCAACCCAGATTTTATCAAGATCAACATTCTGACCAAATTTCATAAAGATTGGATAAAAACTGCGACCTCTATTGTTTAAACAAGGTTTTTTCTATTATTTGACCTAGTTTTTCAACTAGTGACCAAGTTTTTGACCCCAGATGACCCAAATACAATCCCAACCCAGATTTAATCAAGATAAACATTCTGACCAAATTTCATAAAGATTGGATAAAAACTGTGACCTCTACTGTCTACACGAGGTTTTTCTACTATTTGACCTAGTTTTTGACCTAGTTACCTATTTTTGGCAAGAGATGTCTAATTGGGTACAGACCGGGTTTCGTTAAATGTTCGAATTGCGAACACTTTCATTGAAAGAAAGAGACAAATATAGAAAACCAGTCCGGATTAAAATGGCGGATGTTTTCAACAAAATTTTACTAGATTTTCGCATTTTCGTAATTTAAATTTTTCTTGAGCCAAATTCTCAATATTTTCGCAAATGGCGAACGACAGCATTGCGAACGTGTTATTATTGGAATAAATGCTCACTATTACAGGGCTCGCGCTGTCGTTCGCCATTTGCGAATTTGGCTCAAGAAAAATATAATTTGCGAATATGCTAAAATCTTGTTAAATTTAATTGAAAACATCCGCCATTTTAATCCAGATTGTTTTTTTTTAAAACTATTTTCCTCTTTAATTCCATTAACGTTTTGAAGTGCATATGGTAGCTGGCCAATCAACATTAAGTTCGCTATCGGTTAATATTGGGTCATTCATGTGCAGATAATGGAATACACAGTTGATATTGTCATCTGCCTACAATATAACGGCTGATGGCAAAAGTGGTGGTGGTGGTGGTGGTGGTGGTGGTGGAGGAGGAGGAGGAGGAGGAGGAGGAGGAGGAGGAGGAGGAGGAGGAGGAGGAGGAGGAAGAGGAGGAGTAGTAGCAGTAGCAGCAGCATTACAATACCAATACTTAAGAATGATCAAATGGGAAAAGGTAACCTAGCACTGGCAGTAAAAATGGGGCTCATTTACACAGGCTTTTTTTACACTTTTTGGGAAGATAACCCATGGCTTTGGAATTGGGAATTTTATCGGCATTTTCATGAAATTGGGAAAATTAATTCATCAGCCTTTTTTTTCCACACGAAAAGTCAACTAATTAGAGAAATACTAAATTTGATATAGAACTTTATTGTCATTAAAATTAAAAGAACAAAATCATAATAAACTTTGTAAGATGTAATTGAATTAAAATTGAGATAAAATACACATACGACACTTCTTTCTAAAAAAAAAAAAAAAAAAAAAAATTTTTTTTTTTTTGGAAATTGGGAATTTTTTGCCACATTTTGGGAAAAAAGTATACTTTTTGGGATTGGGAACATAGCCGAATTTCGGCTATAAAATCGGGCCAAAAAAAACCCTGATTTACAGGTCAGATTTGGAATCTCTGCTGTAAAATGAGATTTTAAATGAATTAAAGGGAGGCAAATGCTGTAATAAAAAGAACATGCATAAACGGTAGTTGTTTCCCTTGTTTGAACCATGCTAAATCCTTAAAATGCATATTTCCAGTAACTGTGACCTTCACCTGTGACCTTTGACCTAGTGACCTCAAAATCAATAGGGGTCATCTGCGAGTCATGATCAATGTACCTATGAAGTTTCATGATCCTAGCCTCAAGCGTTTTTGAGTTATCATCCGGAAACCACCTGCACCCGATTGTATAAACAATTAAACCGGCGGTTAACTACATACCTGCGGTTTAAAGTCGGTAACATGTTGGTTACTGGTCGGTAAGCGTTTGTATAAAATTTGGTTAGTTATACCGATCGGTTAAAACCCAGTTAAAACATACCCTGCTTCCCTAGGTGGGTAAGTACAAGTAACCGAGAGGTAACTTACACAAAATGGCCGCGGCGCGCAACATTATAAAAGCTAACCATCGACGACCTTCACAATTTCGACAAGTAAACAACAAATTGCAGCGACTGACACTTTATTTGACTTAATTAACAGGGCAATACGATTTCCAACTTCGGACGACGAATTTAAGGACGCACAAACGTGTTTCTTACATTATGTTATGGGTATGCCGTGTGTGATCCGATGCATCAAAGGCGCCCATGTTTAAATCATTTCTCCGAGAACAGGAAACAACAAAAGTACAAACAAAAAACAAAACACGTTCAAACTAGTATCTTACCTTTAACAATCCTTTAAATTCCATAAATAATCCATTTAATTCAATAATTGGCGAGTTTGCAGCTAGGGTCTTTGATAATTATTTTAGCATAGTTAAATAAAGACCCTTATGCCATCATATCATTATATTCAAATGAGAACTCAATAAACTTTCTTCTTCGTCACACGCTACGTAATGTACTCTATGTACATTACTGCTGTTAAAATGAACCGGAGCAGTTTATCAAATGTGTTGTGTTTTGAGCAAAATGGGCATAATGCATGTGCTTAAAGTGTCGTCCCTATATTAGCCTGTGCAGTTCGCAGGCTAATCAGGGACGACACTTTCTGCTGTTATGATTTTTTTTGTTAAAATGAAGTCCCTTCTTAGCAAAAATCAATTTTGGGCGGAAAGTGTCGTCCCTGATTAGCCTGTGCGAACTTAACAAGCTAATCTGGGACGACACTTTACGCACATGCATTATGCCCAGTTTTCTCAGAACACGACACAAATAATAGCCGTTGGTGAACTCGGTTGCATTTGCAGATTTCTGCATACAAAGATATATTTAAACTTGAACAATGTTTCATTTGTCTATGGTAAATTCCCTTATTGTACAAGAAAGTAAGTAAGTTTATTGTAAACATAAGCCAAATTAGAAGAATAGTCTATATAATTTTTATGTTACATCTAGAACAACTTGACGAATAGACGTCTTTGTAAGCACTCTCTTGCAGTTTGGAAGCACCAGGGATTCCGCTAAATGATGCAAATCCCGACATCATTATCAATTTGTCCCTGGTCATTTTGATGAACGCATAGTTAAAATTTACACTTTATTTTATTGTGAATTCATTTGTAAATGAATTTGATAAAAAAATACATGTCGCTGTTTATGAGCGTGACACTTCGCGCGAAAATTACGTCATAAGAAAATGCATTGTGGGAATGTTTTGGTTAAAGTTACCGGTGGTTAAATTCCTTATGCGCGGTTAGGTTACTTTGCGGTATATCGTGTTTATACAATCGAGTTACCTTGAAGGTTACTATACCTGAATAACCGCCAACTTACCAAGGTTTGAATGTTACCGAGCGGTAACTTTAACCAGCGTTTATACAATCGGGTGCTGGTGGACGGACCGACCGACCGACCGACCGACATGAGCAAAGCAATATACCCCCTCTTCTTCGAAGGGGGGCATAAAAATAAAATCCCTACCTAGTTACCCACCCAATTTCACCTGGGTCTTGTTATGCCAAACAAACATATTTTTAAGGATGGCCTAAGTCTTAAATGTGTTATTGGTTTGTTTAGTTTTTTGAGCAAAATTGTGTTATTACCTTGTAAGTATCACATTCATGCATTTTAAATACAGAGTAGTTTATGTGCATGTACTTAAAGGACATATTTAATCACATTTCTTAAATGTTAGTTATGCATTTATTTGAAAATTGTTCCTATATAATTTCATTTCAATTTTTTCCTTTTTTAAAATGTCATCTTGTCAATTTTTTTTATTGGATTTTGAAACATTTTGTTAATCTCACAAATACAAATTACACAACCACAGATTTATTTGAAACATATTGCTAGTGGTGGGGCTAGATGGTGAGAAGGTTTAGTGAGGATTGAAAACCCCAAGAACTACTTGAGCCCTTGCTAGTGGTGGGGCTAGATGGTGAGAGGGTTTAGTGAGGATTGAAAACCCCAAGAACTACTTGAGCCCTTGCTAGTGGTGGGGCTAGATGGTGAGAGGGTTTAGTGAGGATTGAAAGCCCCAAGAACTACTTGAGCCCTTGCTAGTGGTGGGGCTAGATGGTGAGAGGGTTTAGTGAGGATTGAAAGCCCCAAGAACTACTTGAGCCCTTGCTAGTGGTGGGGCTAGATGGTGAGAGGGTTTAGTGAGGATTGAAAGCCCCAAGAACTACTTGAGCCCCAATCTGGGAAAACTGGGCTTAATGCATGTGCAGAAAAGTGTCAGCCCAGATTTACTTGTGCAGTCTGCACATCCTAGTCTAGGACAATGATTTCCGCCTAAGACTGGATTTTTGTTCAGAAGAGACCGCCTTTAAATGAGAGAAACAAGAGCTGTCTCCATAGAATGACATATGCCCCCCAAAAAGGCTTTGATTGAAGTTATGAGCATTTTTCAAAACCTAAACGCAGATTTCGAAACCTAAACGCTGACCCTAAATTCAAGGTCAAGGTCACAGGGGTCAAAATTTGTGTGCGTATGGAAAGGCCTTGTCCATATACACATGCAGACCAAATATGAAGGTTACATCTGAAGCGACATAGAAGTAATGAGCATTTTTTGAAACCTAAACGCAAAAGTGTGACGGAAAGACAGACAGACAGTGCGATCACTATATGCCCTCTTTCGGGGGCATAAAAAACGGAAAAGTGTTGTCCCTGATTAGCCTATGCAAACTGCGCACACTACTTTGTGCGTAAACTTTATGCTTTAAGCCCATTATTCCCAGAACGCGCTAACTTTTTCTTACCTTCACCCTAGATTGCACCGGCGTTGAGGTGGCCAGCCCCAGGTTCTCTTTCTGACTACTGCCGTTCTTTGCCGTCCAGTCATTCTTTGCCACCCAGTCGTCATATCTCCAGTTGTGCTTCCTGGCCGGCATCTCCTTCAGCTTGTCTTTAGCAGCTGCAATAAAATAAAATTAAGAGATTGTGGTGTTTTATCTCAATTTTGGGCAAGTGTTTCAAAATTGTTTCCAGTATTTGATTTACTTTGGTTCATATTATATGTAGATCTGGATACTGAACTGAATTTAATTTTATATTAAAACAAGAGCTGTCTTCATCGGAAGACATATGCCCCCAAAAAACGCTTTTTCGAAACCTAAACGCAGATTTTGAAACCTAAACGTGGACCCTAAGTTCAAGGTCAAGGGGGTCAAAATTTGTGTGCGTATGGAAAGGCCTTGTCCATATACACATGCATACCAAATATGAAGGTTACATCTGAAGCGACAAAGAAGTTATGAGCATTTTACGAAACCTAAGCGCAAAAGTGCGCCAGACAGACGGATGGACAGACAGACAGATAGTGCGATCATTATATGCCCTACTTCAGGGGCATAAAATTATTATGGGAACCATTATTTGGGAATTTTCAGCTGTCATTTGGGGGATGGGGAAGAATTTTGGCTCCAAATTCGACAGTTAAAAAAAGCTGGTTCAGCATACTCACACTGCTTAGTTAGGACAGGGGTACCGGTAAGAGGGGGGTTCTTGTCCCATCTCCTTTTCACTGTCAACGAAACAATAACATGTTCCCATATTAAATGCTAACAACACCAGTAGTCAAAATAATCTTATAATTACTTATATCCTACACAAATCTCAGATAATATATTGAAAATTATGAAAAAAATTGTATTTTTTTTTGGAAAATGTTTATTTTATTGTAATTTTCTAAAATAACACTTTCATATAAATAAATAAGGATTTATGGACCTGACTGTCAACAAGTTTACTGTCAGCAACAAAAGCATGGTCTTTAAGTGAAACTTTGCAACGAAAAATTCAGATCACAATTTCTCCCTTTCCCCAAAGTTCCTTAAATAACAAACAGCAGTAGAATACACCTCCGCCGCACTTTGGAAAACAGAGCTTAATGTATATCCATAAGGTTTTGTCACAGATTAGCTAATCTAACACTGTGTGCCTAGAGTGGATTTTCATTAAGAAAGAGACTCCATATAAATCTTAAATTCCAAACAAGAGCTCTGTTTGTGAAACACAATGCCCCATACTGTGCTTTAAAGCCGCATGGCAGCTATTTTAGAAACAAGGTAATATTTTTAATGTAAAGGTCACGGTGACCTTGACCTTTGACCTAGAGACCTCAAACCATGTTTGATTGTAGATCTCAATGAGATGCATGCACATGTGAAGTTTAAAGAACATAGACAAAATAGTTTTTTATTTTATGAGCAAGGTTAAAAGTTTTGGGACGGACACACAAATACCATCACAGACAGACAGACAGACAGACAGGCCAAAAACAATATATCCATTGATCATTCGATCTGGGGGCATAAAAATTTAACATGCATCCAAAAAGCCCTGTTTTCTCAGAGTGCAGCTTACTTACATCTCTCAAAAGGGGGAGTTTCTGCAGGTGCAACATGTTTGGTTGCAGGAAGAAGATTTTTATTCAAAGCTTTACCATCTTTAGTAATCACCACTGGTGCTTCAGCAATGTCAGTATTCCTAGGCACATCATTGACATTAATATCCCTGTTATTTGCGACAGAAGTCGAGGCCGGTTTTACTTCCCGGTCCTTTGCAGTAGTCTTCAATTCTGTTTCAACAACTGGAATGACTGGCTGGTAATTTTCCTGAGATTCAAGTTGCAGTAGCATGGCATCTGAGTCGTTGTTCTCCATGAAATCCCCATCTGTCTGAGAAAATCCGTGATCGCCTACCGCTGAAACCTTCTCATTATTTCCCTGCTTAAGTTTAGCACCAATATTTTTCTCTCCTTTACGCTCCGCAACTTTGTTAGTTCCACCAGAATTTGATTCTGCATCAGTTATTTTCCCGTTACTTTTGTTCACATGGGCTCCATCAGCTTCTTTTGAGTCTACTATGTTTTGTTGGCCAATCTCAGATTGGTTGGCTTCCCTAACAGAAACCCTACCAGATCTATTTTCCAAAACTGAGCCATTTTGGTTTTCCACCGTGGGTACCTGAGACATCAGGTTGTCATTGGAGACAATTTCAATCAAGTACTTGTCCTCTGGAACTTTTTTACCCTGTCGAGCACAGGACAAAATCCAACTGGAAATACATTTTTAAGAAATAATTGTTGATTTAGTAGTACATCAGTTTATAAACATATTTGTTGCTTTTGAGTTTCCATGCACTATTTAATTACTTTTTGTGGGCATTAAAATGAGTGACTAGTTTTTAAATATGTGCATCAGAAAGATTTAAAAGCCAATAATTTCATTTCTAATTGTAACATGACCAATCAACATGTAAAGAACTCACAGTGCAGCATATTTTGTAACATTAGATTTTGAAATTGATTTAGAAGCTGCTAATTGGTGATTTTAACATTTTAATTAAAAACAAGGGACAAAATTGTCACAAAACCAGGTTTTCATTGTGAAAAAAAAATCTGATAAAGGGAGAAAACTCAAACTGAACTTTTGAAATGAACAAACAAAATTAACCCCCTTTGTAAGTTTTTTTTTTTTTTAAATCTATTTTTAGTTGTGGTGACCTTGACATTGGAGATATTGACGTGATTCTTTCGTGCGACACACCGTCCCATGATGGTGAACAAATGTGCCAAATGATTTTAAAATCTCACAATGAATGACATAGTTATGGCCAGGACAAGCTCATTTATGGCCATTTTTGACCTTTGAACTCAGTGTGACCTTGACCTTGGAGATATCGACGTAATTATTTCGCGCGACACACCGTCCAATGATGGTGAACAAATGTGCCAAATGATTTTAAAATCTCACAATGAACGACATAGTTATGGCCCGGACAAGCTTGTTCCGCCCGCCCGCCAGCCCGCCAGCCAGCCAGCCAGCCCGCCCGCATTCGCCAATCTAATAACCAGTTTTTTCCTTCGGAAAACCTGGTTAAAAACCTGGTTAAAAATTGACAATAGAACACTTAAGGGTGGGTCATTAATTTTGAGATACACTTTCAGACAATATGATTATTATTACTGGTAAACCAATTCTAGAAATTATGACATTAATTAACAATACAATTCTGCACAATTTTCCACAAACACATACATTATATGCTTTTATCAGGGGCGACACTTTCTACCCTAAATGGATTTTTGTTAAGAACAGACTTTCTTAAAATGAAAAATTCCATAAAGTTGGAAGTGTCATCCCTGATTTGCCTGCACAGACTGCACAGGCTAATCTTGGATGACATTTAATGTACGAGCATTAAGCCCAGTTTTCATATCTCTCTCTACTCACAGTTTGGAAAGGGCTGGTATTCCCCATTTCTTCGCAGCCTCATATTTTGAGCCTTCAGCCGCATTTACCACAAGGTGGGTACTGGGTAACAGGTTGTTCTTTGCAGTGCGCACAAAATAACCCTGGCATCTGAAATAGAAATAGTCATTGCCAGGAATATTGGGAAAATAAATAAAATGTTTTGAAAAAAGATTCTATAAAATAAGCTACATACGTTACCTGCATTACAACTCCTCATAAAAGATCATTTATGTGATAATTCTAAGTAATGTTTTTATATTTGCAGTCAATAAAACTGCTCTCTGTATGGCAATGGCAAAGCGTTCAAAACGGCGGACAGTGTTATTGATTCAAGGACAGATGATTTCCAATAGTCAGAGAGCCCAAAAGTACCAGTAAATAAACAAAACCCATTCAATAAAGAGACATAAGAAAAAGAATTCCACAAGCAAACTTTGAAAACTTCATATAAACAATACTGGGTGAATAATAAAGGGTAACAGTGGCTAAGAGTTTTTAAAAGCTCCAATTTGAGGTAAAAAACAAGTTGAAAACCATGGAATATGATAATCATTTGAGGCATGCAAAAGCAGTTAGAAGCAGGTAGTTATTTTTATTCACGAAATTATCAAAATGTGATATTTGAAGAGTTTGCCCAATTGGTGCAAAAAAGTACCATGTGACATTGAAACAAGAGTACCACATAACAGGTGCCACGCTCGGCTGCAGGTGCAGTTTTGAATAAATAAAAGCCTGACATATTTATTTTTTTTAAGAAGTAACAGTGACCTTGACCTTTGACCTAGTGACCCAAAATTGGATGTGGCATGTAGAACTCATCAAGGTGCAGCTACATATGAAGTTTCAAAGTTGTAGGTTGAAGCACTTTGATTTTAGAGCCAATGTTCAAAACCTTGACAAAATGTTAAAGTTTTAGCACGACGCGGACACAACGCGGACACGACGACGGACACGAAGAGCTGGCTATGACAATACCTCGATTTTCTCCAAAAACAGTCGAGCTAATAAATAAGCATTAATATGTGGACCAACCTTTTTTCTCTGAGGGTAAGCAGATTATGAAAGTTAATTGCCTGCTGGGCAAGCGGAAGTGAAATCCTCAAAAATCGGGTCCGGTAATCGGCCCTATTCGCACTGGAAAGAAGTGTATATTTTTCCCAAATGGGATCTAAAAATTCCCAATTAAAGGTTTCCCAAAAATATATTTATTTTTTTATTTCTACATTTTGTTCACCTCCCATCCAGCCATATAAGTTCAACCTTAGTGAAAATAATACTGAAAAAACTTGTATTCTCAATTTTGAAGCATTTTTTAGCAAAACAGCAACAACACTAATTTCCCAATTTAAGTTAAAATGCTGGGAAAAGGGACCCGGCCCTATTCCCAAAATGTTGGAAAAAACACACTGGCATATCCCTGACCCTGCAGTACTTACGTAGCTCCCAGCACCTCTGCTATGCTTATAAGAATGTCCCTCTCTGTGCCACTGTAACCACTACAAAGTAAGTAGTACAGTTAAAAATATACCTGCATTTCGTTAACGTGTAATGTAATATGTTTGGAAATTGATAAAATATCAGATAGATACAGATAGATTTACACAATTATTTTCAACTGTATCACATCAAACAATTAATTGCATTGTCTTAAAATTATCAAACAAAAGCTGTTTGCAAAAAAAGTATCCCCCTAGGTTAACAACAATTTGAATTTGCATCAAATATTGCTTACACTGAATATCATTGCAAATCCCGTAACCTCAGTTCAAGAGACTTCCTTTGAATATAAAATACCATAAAAGCAGAAAGTGTTGTCCCTGATAAGCCTGTGCTGACGGCACAGGCTTATCTGGGACTACACTTTAGGCACTTGCATTAAGCACCATTTCCCCATAGCGAGACTCGTGTATACCTGATTGAGAGTACACAGTCCTTCAGTGGAGCTCCCTCCATGTTGATCTCTATTGGTGTAAAAAGAGGGTTGCTGTCCACATCCAGCAAGGCATTCTGCTCCATGCACATTTGCTGTGAACAATCAAACAAATATTTGCTGTGAACAATCAAACATATATTTGATGTAAACAATCAAACATATATTTGATGTAAACAATCAAACAAATTTTTTATGTGAACAATCAAACAAACATTTGCTGTGAACAATCAAACAAATATTTGATGTAAACAATCTAACAAATATTTGATGTAAACAATCTAACAAATATTTGATGTAAACAATCAAACAAAGTTAGCTGCATAACCATTTTCCACTCAAATACACAGTTTGACACAGTTGTTGTCCCTTAGAAAAGAGTATCATATTTAAAGCCTTTAACAGAAGATTAAAGTTTAATAGCCTTTATTTCCAACCCTTAAATATACTGACAATCAGCAAACAGCATAAAACCTGAGAAGACTGTTAATTACTTGGAAAATTATCTTCAAAAGTTAATATTCACACCCCTTCTGTCACAGCAAATTAACTCAACACCGCAAAAGGGACTTCACTAAATGTATCATCAATGGTTCAATGATTTACCCTTAAAAAATGCATTTCCATTTTTGTTCAACAACTCCTTATTTTCAATGAACATCCTTAAACATTTCAACAATCTATAAGGCCTTCTGCAAATTCTCTGCAAAGCTTCGATTGTTTACTAAAATTGTTTCCAATATTTAAACTCTGTTTTATTAGTCAGCTTTTTTCACAACTGTAACTGTACCAGTCATTGAAACGCTCTCGAGTCTGCTTCCTGGAACTAGAACCAGTACTTGGTGTCTATAAGGGAGATCAAAATATATCGCTCCCTCGATGGGGATGGAACCTATGACCTCCTGGTCACTAGGCAGACACAAAGTGTAAGCAAAATTAATCTCAAAATTGTGCCATTCACTGAATCACTTTGATCACACAAAAGACAATAAAAGGGCCATGATGGCCCAATACTGCTCACCTGATTCATCTGTATCAACTAGATCAATATACTAGATTTGTTGGTTCCTGAATGCTCCCCCTGACTCAAAATTGTATTTAACTAAAGTCGCCTTGCTATGGCAAAATTCTTCTACTTTTTGCTATTTTATAAGTTTTAATGAAAAAACAGTTGTGGCCAAATATAATTTTCTTTAGCCAAATAGGTCAATTTGTAGCCATTGGCCAAATTGGTGAACGGCAGAGTTATCCCTGCCTGTTATGTGCCAATCAATCCAATCAGTAGCTACTCACACATTTCCATTTCATTATCCTGACATGGTGTCCATTTGACACAGATCTCTCTCTTAATGTCAAAACTGGATTAAAACTGGTCTCTTTATGTCAACACTGGACCGACACTATGCTGTGTCGTCAAAGCGAATAACACACGCTACGCCATCACTATATGAGCACAGTATGCAAAGGGAGAGATCAAAATTGACCACCACGTGAGTTTTGGTTCCAGTTTTATCCTATTAATTTGTAAGCAAGCACGGCATAAACAAAGGTCATTGTGACCTTCCAATGAACTGTCAACATCAACAAAGGAGTTAAATAAACAAACACAGAAACAAATACATTAGATTTCGCTTAATTGAATAGCCCATTTGTCACGTCAGAATATTCAAATATCCGGAGTATTCAATTATACGGAATCAGTTATATTTTCAAATGTTATCACTAACCAGGTGTAATCCTCCTGGAAATTGTGCTTTTCATGCATAATCAAAACATCGTTTCGACACATGAAGCATTTAAAAAAGTTAATATTGGAATTAAATATTGAATCCATTATAAATATAATATAAATGTTTTGTTGAATTCTCAAATGAGAATACAATTTTTGTAATCCAAAACACACTTTCTAGCTTTAAATAAAACGTCCACATGTATTTCCTTTGCCCCCAACAAAGCTAGCGAAAACTATGCAGCAATGTACAATGTCACGCCATACGGTGCGTGTAATGATTTTTCCCATTTTCATTTTATTGCTTACCCAAAGCCTACGCTAGCAACATCTATTGCTCATGAATTGTACTGGTAAAAGCGCACGAAAATTAGCGTGGGTGTATATACACTGTCGAAGGAAAACTTTGTAGCGAGGAGAATGCTGTATCTTTGACGTTACGCTCTTTCAGGTAGTTAAGTATTGAAACAGATAATGTACTGTGTACTGATTTACCGGAAAATCTGGTCAATACTGGATTTAATTTTGGTAATTGTAAAAACATGATCAGCAGTGTTAAGACTGCGATGTTTTGACAAATGTGCGCGTTTGCGATTGTTCAACATCATGTTTAGATATGATTTACTGTGACGCAGTTGTGTAGGTTTATAAACATGAACTGAGAATATAGTGTAACATTCCATCACCTATTGCAAACTGTCGAGTAAGACAAGTCAACAGTTTGTTTCTTATCAGCAACACACTCTTAAGTTGTTTCTAAGCGACAACAAACTGTTGAAGTGTGTTACTCGATTTGATTTTTGGTAAGGAGGGACTTCATTGAAACTAAAAATACCATAACAGCGGTAAAGTGTCGTCCCTGATTAGCCTGTGTGGACTGCACAGGCTAATCTGGGACGACACTTTACGCACATGCATTTAGCCCAATTTTCTCAGAACAAGACACAAATGAACCGGAACAGTTTATCAAAAAAATAGCCGTTGGTAAACTCTATTTCATTTGCAGATTTCTGCATACAAAGATATGTTTAAACTTGAACAATGTTTTATTTGTCTATGGTAAATTCCCTTATTGTACAAGAAAATAATTTCATTTATGAATACCGTAATTACTCTATGTTTCGGACACTCTAAGTTTTCGGACACCCCCATTTTTAGCAAAAATAATTATTTTTCGTGACTTAATTTTCGGACACACGAGTTTTCGTCCATAATTAATGTCTCTAAGTTTTCGGACAGTATATTTTACAGCGCTATTTAAACAAATTTCGGTCGTGTTTTCGATATCTAATGACACTTTGATCATGGGGTTTTACAACCAGATTAACATCATAAAACCAGGCAGGTGCATGCCTGAGGGCAACGGACCATTACATTTGCGTTATTTTGTAAATAACCTTGTAAACTGCTTTTAAAGAATGGTTTCGCCCGATAGCATTTGAATTGATGCCGTATTAAGGAAGCAGTATGTTTAATGTTACCGTGTATATATCTTTTTCCATATTATTTCAATAGACAACAACTATCGGAAATGAACACACAGAATTCATAGCTTTTTTTATTGCGTTAGTTACAGGTTCATGCTAGCGAGTATCGGTACATCACATGCTCATCTTTGAACTCGTTGGTCAAAGTACAACCTTATAGTAACTTTCTGTAAAATAAATTAAGCACGTGCTTAAAATTATTTAAATTGCAGTGCAAACATATATAAATGTAATTTATACTATACGGCATGGTATTTTACAAGCACGTTCTATTACCGGTAGTCGTTGATATAATTGACGATATTTTCAAACACTTCAATTTTCGACTGTAAGTTTTCGGACACCTGTATTTTGTGAATATTTTTTGTATCTAAGTTTTCGGTCACAATTTTTTATTATTATTTTTAAGTGTCCGAAAACATAGAGTAATTACGGTAAACAAAGAATGGAAAACATCCCATTACACAACAGATAAACGAGTGCATTATACCCGTGTACCATCTTTTACTTCACACATCTCTATGCCTAACGTGAATTAAATAGGAAAGCAAATATTGCAGATTATTTATGAATTGTGCGATATTTGTATGGCTTGTTGCACATTCTAAAATGGCAAAAGTATATAAACGGATTATAAACAATGCACATTGAACGCAATAAGGAAAATGTGATAAATTGACAATTCAAATATGTCGTTATAAAGTATATTAACATGTGAAATAAATCACGTTTATAATAAATCGTCAAAAAGACTCGCACTTTTCTCAACTGCAATATGCAATCTTGGACTACAGACAGAGTAATTTTCTGAAGTAATTTTAAGTTAATGCATACATGCCATACGTCCCGATCTCGGCGGGACAGTCCCGCTTTTGTGCCCTTTGTCCCGCCGTCCCGCCATGAGACGATTTGCCCCGACATTCGTAAAAAACGATGTAAGGTCTATAGGTTACCAATAAAATTCGCTATTCAAGCTCTGTTAGGCTAACACTTACCACCGCTAGTCCCTTTATTGCCCCCAATTAACAATCCGATTCTACTTATCGTGTGTACCAGTGTTATTTATGACACCTTATCAGCGATTTATCGGCTAATTATTGATTTAATCAGGCATTCACTCCATGGTGGTCTTCAAGATAGTGGTCGCTTATTGCTATCGATAGTTGAATTATAATGAAATAAATGTTCAAAATGTGTTTATTTTTGTAATTGTTTGAAACGGTTTACAAAACTATTGTTTTGTAAAATTAACTCTACGTCATTAATGAGTCTTTTACATTCAATGTTTAGTTCCAATATAGCGGGATAATCCGAAATATATATGTGCAATATACCAAAATCGCAACAATCAGTCCAATAAGTGATACCCATCCTGTTTAGTGTAATTGGGTGTAATTGTAATAAAAACAACGAGGTGCTATGCATGACAGTTTGACCCTACTCCAATTAAGCTAAAAACAACGAGGTGCTATGCATGACAGTTTGACCCTACTACAATTAAGCCGCGACAATTGTCAAGTAACAAACTGCGCATGGAGACATGCTTAAAAAACATCGCAACAAACAGTAAAAGTAGTAGATAGTGTACTGTAACCCGTACATTCAGTCAACTGGATAGCCTCCCCTGCGTTAATGTTTGCCATTGAAATTAATATAATGAGTATTGTTGTCGGAATGTTCTAGATTTTGTACTCTTAAAAAGCTGAATATTATCTTCGTTGTTTGCTATTGTCTTATTTAATAAAACTGTTATTGTTATGTTTTAGATTTCATGCTTCATATCAGATGTTTTATGTCTTGAATAAAAGTATCAAGAGTTTTTGTTAGTACTATACTGACTATAGTAAAGGTGGAATGATAGATCGTTTTAGGTGTCCTGCTTTTTGGTCAAATGTCCCGACAATTTTTTATGGAATGTCCCGCTTTGGACCTAAAAAAATATGGCATGTATGGTTAATGAAATACTCAGCTATGTGCTTTGAATATGTAAAAATCGTTATTTGGCGAAAGATATTATTTTATAACGCAGTCATGAAAACGGGCTATAAGCCAAATTAGAAGAATAGGCTAGCATGTTACGACGACAATGTATACGTTACATCACTTAAAACAACTAGAAAAATAGACGTCTTTGCAAGCACTCTCTTGCAGTTTGGAAGCACCAGAGATTCCGCTAAATGATGCAAATCCCGACATCATTATCAATTTGTGCCTGGTCATTTTGATGAACTCATACTTAAAATGTACACTTTATTTTATTGTGAAATCATTTGTAAATGAATTTGTTAAAAAAAAAACTACCGGGTACATGTCGCTGTTTATTTTGTTTGTTAACGAAATCGAAGCGTGACACTTAGCGCGAAATTTACGTCATTAGAAAATGCATTGTGGGAATGTATTGGTTAAAGTTTCTGGTGGTTAAATTCCACTGTGCGCGGTTAGGTTACTTTGCGGTATATCGTGTTTATACAATCGAGTTACCTTAAAGGTTACTAAACCTGAATAACCGCAAACTTACCAAGGTTTGAAAGTTACCGAGCGGTAACTTTAACAAGCGTTTACACAATTGGGTGCATAAAACAAAAGTAACTACCGGTATGTTACCAGTCATGTGACAGATTGCGTAACATTCAACCACACTGGCCCACAGCCGTATAACAAATGGTCTGACGAAAAGAAAAAGTATCACGACTCAATGAATGTGTTCAATCAATAAAGCAACTTGAGGGTAACTTTATAATATGGGTAGAAAGAAAAGAATTATTCATCTGTAAACTTGATTAATTTGTTAATAGGCCAATATTGGGATTTGATTTTTATTTTATTTTGGCAATGCAGCAGGTTTGAACAGCATTATAAAACTGTAAATACAGAAACCTCAAAATGCGTAATTTCAATAGGGGTCATCTACTGTCCAAGGCCAATGCACATGGGAAGTATCAAGCCAATCGGTAAATTCTTTGACATTTATTGATCGGAAACGATTTTTACACTCAGTGTGATAGTTACAGTACAGCCAACGCGGAACAAACATAATCTGCGGTCACGCCACGGCCAGAACGTTAGTATTCGGCAGCCCTGTCGTGGTTTCACGCGGCGTATCGCGAGGCATGCGGCATCAATCCGCGCAATGACGCGGAGTCTGTATTAACCTTCTCGTACTTTCGCGGCATGTGTAGTGACGAAACCTAGATTTACACTTCTTTCATAGTTATTATTTTAACGTTTTAAAAAGCGGATATGATTTTTATATGATGCTTTTTATACTATTTATATAATATCACATCCTCAAATATATTCGACACGTAATGGGCCTAAACAAATTATCGTTTAATTAATTACGCACAACTGTAAATGTTTTGTTCGATTCTCAAATGAGCATTATTCAATTTGTAATCCGAAACACGCTGCCGAATTTAATGCTAACGCGACAATTAAACAATTAAATTCTAGCGTCAAATAAACAGTGCTTTATCCTTTGTCTCAATAAAAAACAAATGCCAAAATTTATTTGACACTTTAAAAAAATGGCCAATGTTTGCATTTCTTGAAATTCATGAGAATTTTTATCTTAAATATAAACCAGAATTTGCTTTAAAACTGGAATATACAGGATTATCGGGTAATGAGTAGCAACAGGAAAAATAGTAAGTATGCAGTAATAGATACATTTAATTAATTATGATTTTAATATTATGATAATTGATCTTTTAAAATTTATTGACTAACTAATCATTTTTCAAAGATTTTTATTTGATGATGCCCATTGATTAGGCGTCATGTCGCAGATAGCGGCTTGCCTCGACGGACAGATGCGAAGCATCGTGGCGAAATTCGACATGCCGCCGCATACTGACACGGCTTCAACGGCCGACTCGGCATCGCCTTGTTGCACCTTAACTCCGTGGATTGCGAAATATGTTTGTTCCGCATTGGCTGTACTGTACCTTGACCATTGACCTAGTGATCCCAATTTGAATAGGGGTCATCTACTGTCCTAGGCCAATGCACATGTGAAGTATCAAGCCAATCGGTAAATTCGTTGACGAGTTATTGATCGGAAACGATTTTCACAATAAGTGTGATAGTGACCTTGACCTTTGACCTAGTGATCCCAATTTCAATATGGGTCATCTACTGCCCAAGGCCAATGCACATGTGAAGTATCAAGCCAATCAGTCAATTTGTTGACAAGTTATTGATCGGAAACGATTTTCACACTTAGTGTGATAGTGACCTTGACCTTTGACCTAGTGACCCCAATTTTAATAGGGTTCATCTACTGTCAACAGCCAATGCGCATGTAAAGTATCAAGCCAATCGGTCAATTTGTTGACGATTTATGGGTCGGAAACGAACTGGTCTACCAACAGACAGACCGACCGACAGACAGCAAAACAATATACTCCTTCTTCTTCAGAGAGGGGCATAATAATAAAATAAACAAACACAATCTTTCACTCATATTTTTTTCAAATCAGGATTAGGATTACACACTCGTCTTCTGCTTAATGAATTACTTTCATATTCATATTGACCAATCAAGGAATTGTACACAAACACATCGGAAAATTACCAATACTAAATTCCTTTTTTCCCCCAAAAAATTAGAAGTCCACAAATGTAAGTGTCCACGAAAAGATTATTCCCCCTCTGCAATACTTCTGACCTTCATGTTGTGATCTGGACCTTTAGTTTCAATGATTTGTCTACTTCTGAATTTGTTTCCATGACATTAATTTTTCATATACATCCTTTCATGGTTATAGGAGAGAACGACTGGGCCCACACCTTTGACCTTGTGCACATCTCTCATTGACTTCATTGACCTTAAATCGTCTTAACTTAATGTAAATGCTTCAAATGGTATAGGAGAGCTGAATCAGACACAACAATAGAGAGGCTATTATCATTAAAGTATGACTAGCTGAATCAGACACAACAATAGAGAGGCTATTATCATTAAAGTATGACTAGCTGAATCAGACACAACAATAGAGAGGCTATTATCATTAAAGTATGACTAGCTGAATCAGACACAACAATAGAGAGGCTATTATCATTAAAGTATGACTTGCTGAATCAGACACAACAATAGAGAGGCTATTATCATTAAAGTATGACTTTGACCTTAACCTGGCTTGACTGACTCATTTCTCATGCACTTCTTTTCATGACCTTAACATTTGATGTGAGTTTCTGGAAATTCATGATAGGGTAAAACAGTGTTACGAATACAACAAAAATTCAAATAAAGGAAATTACTTTAAATCCCTGTCCCACTTTGCAACCCAATATTATAGATACTTTCAAAATTACTATTTAAAGTCTGGAATGACTTTTCAATGAGTTATCTTTGGAATTATTATTTCACATAAACCTGAATACCCTATCCCCCTCTGGGACATAATTGGTTATTCATTACTCTGTATCATCTAGACGCTACATACAAAATTATCATAAGCATAGCAAGGGCCAAGTGATTGAAAACAATCATATAAATTATAAAATGATACAAATTAATTAAAAAATTCATTTAATGTGAAAACTATCCATTAATAATAGAATAGCAGATATTATTATTAATTAATAAGTTTTCCAAATAACAAGAGATTGCCAAGCAATATTGTCCCCTACCGGTGAAACTCCACCAATGTCAGTAAAAAAAATTATTTATTTTTTAAATATGTGTTGCCATAGCAACCAGAATTCTCCATATTGCCATCTAACCATGTTTTAAGTTTCATGAAAAAATATGAAGAACTTTTTAAAGTTATCGCAAGATCCAGAAAAGTGTGACGGACTGACAGACTGACTGACACACGGAGCGCAAACCATAAGTCCCCTTCGGTTTCACCGGAAGGGGACAATAAATTCTATCCGAGCCACTAAAATAGCAAACAGAAATAAATAGATTTATTGTTATACATGTAATAAATCACATTCTAAAAAGTGTCATTCAAGTAAAAAAAAACAATGTCTCTTATATTGATTTTTAAAATGCATAGTGTTCAAAGAACAAAGTTAAACATTATTTGTTATACACTTAAGACAGACTTCTAAGACTTACCAAGTTAGCAACAAACAACATTAAATAAAAAAAGAACAAGAGCACCGCATAACACGTGCCACGCTCGGCTGCGGGTGCAGTTTTGAACAAGAGCTGTCAGAAGACAGCACGCTGGACTTTTCGAGTGCTTGACAGTATAACGTAAGCCATCGTGGGGAAATTGTTCATATTCAATAAAGTCAAGGTAATATAGTTATATTCTAACTGAAAGAGGACCATAATTGAAACATATTGATCACTTATTTTTTAAAGAAGTGGTACATTATAGACGATTCTGAGTTCAGGTATAATTTCCACAATCTATTGAACATTTGTAAAGACATAAAACTAACTAATAAGATTATATTTCAAGTTTGATAGCAATAGCTTGGGTGGTATGGTTGGACGGTCTTTCAAAAGTAAAATAATAAAAATAAATATTTGTGGGTTTTTTACCATGTTTACAAAAAAATGTGGGGGGGGGAGGGGGTGAAGAGGGAGAATAATGTGGTGGTGTGGTCATTTATTAGATGATATTTCGAAAACAAGAAAAAAAGGAAAACAAAATTGGGGGGGGGGAAATCTGGGGGGGGCATGGGGGATGGTTTGGGTGGAGTCCATTGTGGTATGTCAGGTAAGTGTTGTTTTGTTAAAGTATGAATCAAATCTAATCCTAAATAAAGAAGTTATGGCAATTTAAGCATAATTCATTAATTGACCTTGAGATTCAATGTCATTCAAAGGTCAAGGTCAAATTCAACTTGCTAGGTACAGTACCCTCATGATAGTAAGACATTTTTTGAAGTTTGAAAGCAATAGCCTTGATACTTTAGAAGTAAAGTGCATCTAAACACAACATTTAACAAAATATTTAAAGTTACTAAGTCAAAAAAGGGCCATAATTCCGTCAAAATGCCAACCAGAGTTATGCAACTTGTCCTGTACAGTCCTCTTATGATAGTTAGCAAGTGTTCCAAGTCTGAAAGCAATAGCTATGATACTTTAGGAGTAAAATGGACCAATACACAAAACTTAACCAAATTTTCAATTTTCTAAGTATAACAGGGGCCATTATTCTGTCAAAATGCCAGTCAGAGTTACATAACTTTGCCTGCACAGTCCTCTTATGATAGTTAGTAAGTGTTGCAAGTATGAAAGCAATAGCTTTGATACTTTAGAAATAAAGTGGACATAAAAATTAACACAAAACTTAACAAAAAAAATAATTTTCGAAGTATTTCCGGGGCGAGTAGTATAGCTCTCATTTTTCTTCGAACAGTCGAGCGAATAAATCAAAGCTTGTCACAGTTTTTTTTTTGTTTTTTTTTTAAAGGTCACAGTGACCTTGACCTAGTGACCCAAAAATGGGTGCGGCATGTAGAACTCATCTAGGTGCAGCTACATGTGAAGTTTCAAAGTTGTAGGTTGAAGCACTTTGATTTTAGAGCCAATGTTCAAAACCTAAAAAAAATGTTAATTAAGGTTTTAGCACAACGCGGACAGCGGATGGCAGACGTCGGACGACGAGCTGGCTATGACAATACATCGGGTTTTCTCCGAAAACAGCCGAGCTAAAAACAACTTTAATTTTAGAACAAGAGATGTGTTTGTCAATAACACAATGCCTCCTACTGCGCCGCTTTGATTGATTGATTTTTTTTTTATTATTTGGCAGGTACAGATAATATCTCCCTTTAAAGCTTATTACTTCCCTATGATTTGTTCTTTTTTACCTTTGAACTTGACGGATGACCTTGACCTTTCACCACTCAAAATGTGCAGCTCCATGAGATGCACATGCATGCCAAATATCAAGTTGCTATTTGAAGCGACATAGAAGTTATGAGCATTTTTCGAAACCTAAACGAAAATTGTGACAGACAGACGGACGGACGGACAGTCCGATCACTATATGAACTCCTTCGGGGGCATAAAAATATGTGTATCCATATTTCAAAATTATTCTTGCAATTTAACATACACTATTACATAAACAGATATTGTTACTTTCATCACCTTATACTGCACATATACAAGTTGTACTAAAAAATATTGTTGCATTGTAATAAAACAATTATTTACAGCTATTGTAATTTATATCACTTATTATAGTACAAATAAGATACAGGTATAATAAGCTATTTCACTTTGTACACCAGGATCTTTTTGTGCCTAAACTGTCCCACAATAATGGAGTCAGTAATTCTGTTGTAGCAGACTGAATATGGACCCTTAAGTCCATCCCTCTGAGTAGCAAGAGTGGCCAGCTTCATACTACCCTTACTATCCACCTGTATGATATTTTTTGAATCCCATCCACACACTATCACCTGGCCTGCAGATGTCACGTGTAAACCAGTCAGAAATTTTACTGCAGGGTCCATGAAGGTGGCAAGGATTGAACCATCCTTGGCCAGAGTGAGCAGCTTGTGCTCGTAGGGGCTAGTGATATACAACTTGTCACCTGTAGGGCTCACTGCACAACGTGATACTGCGAAACAGAATACATCATTACAATCTTTTGACATAATTATGGGTGTAAATTACAAAACCATACAGTATAAATGTATGTCTGCAAAATTATGCCTGCAGTTATGTTTGTCACTTTTACTTTAGTTCAAAAACAACCAATAATGAAACTTTCATGTCTCGTTCTTTTTCACCAGTTACCAAAGAAGGATGTAAAAATTAAAACCACATACAAATATTTTTTTCATTTCCTATTTGTTGTGTTGTTATCAACAAAGTATTGTATGAAAAATATTGAAACAATTTCATTCATATAGCATATTACACTTGAATGTTTATTTGATAACAAAATATAACAAGAGTGCCAAACTGTCACAAGATACGCCCGTTCGAAGGTTTTGGACACCATGCTCAATGCTTGAAATGCACTTAATGACCTCGAGACCTAGTTATTGACCCGGCATGACCAATACTTGAGCTTGACCTAGATATCATTTAGATGTAACATCTGACTAAATTTGGTGAAGATCAGATGAAAACTACTTCAATTAGAGAGCTGACACTATGCTAAATGCTTGAAATGCACTATGTGACCTCATGACCTCGTTTTTGACCCGGCATGACCCACACTCGAACTTGACCTACATATCATCTAGACACAACTTCTGACCAAATTATGTGAAGATTAGGTGAAAACTACTTCAATTAGAGAGAGGACACCATGCTAAATGCTTGAAATGCACTAAGTAACCTTGTGACCTAGTTTTTGACCCGGCATGACCCATGTTTGAACTTAACCTACATATCATCTAGACACAACTTCTGACCAAATTTGGTGAAGATCGGGTGAAAACTACTTCAATAAGAGAGTGGACACCATGCATAATCCTTGAAATGCACTAAGTGACCCCGTGACCTAGTTTTTGACCCGGCATGACCCATATTTGAACTTGACCAAGATATTGTCTAGACACAACTTTTGACCAAGGTTGGTGAAGATCGGATGAAAAATATTTCAATTAGAGAGCGGATACTGCTGTGGACGCCGCCCGCCCGCCAAGGGTGACACTATTATACGTCCCGTTTTTAAAAACAAGCGTATAAAAAACAGGTCAGAAGAAGTGATTTTCACAGTAATGCACTTTCTTTTCATAAACCCTGTTGTGTAGTGACACTCAATATGCATTTTTATGCATCAGCATAAACAGTTTTAAGAGTAAAACTGAAAATGTTTGAGTCTCCAGGGATCGGGATAAAGGTGCGCAGTGCGTTCTTTTCCCATTAAACGAAAAACTGCGCATTATTTCCGTAATTCGATGCGCACCATTACGCAATGCAATGCCGGTTGCATAAATCTTTTCCATGTATAAGAAAAACTACTCTTACACAAATTATTTGTTGCTTACTCGACTTATGAGATCGTTCATGAAAAATAATCCAGGTAGAAAGATCCCCGCGTCGTCCCGGTAATGTATGCTAAAGTTGTTGTTGTCATGATTTACAACGCAAAACGCCTTATTTGAACTGACGCGAATTAATTTAATAATATTTTTCAACTTCGCTTTTGCTTTATTTTGATAATAAATCCAAAGTTTAAGGTTAGCAAGTGTTTTTTACTGGAATTGTAAACATAGTCAGTTAAAGTCTTTCAAAAATTTGCACTCAGTGTGAATTGGCAGTTTGACGTCATCAAAGGAAAGCAGCTTACTGTCTGAAGCAATAAAGCGACAAATTTCTCACCGACAAAATTGGCTTCCTTTGTCTAGCAATCAACATACGGAACCAATCGTGTGTTTGTTCCTCAATCGCAATAGTCCAATTTAATAATAGCACGTGCATAGCTCCACCTTTGAACCTTTTGCATTGAACGAGGTGGAGTTGAACGGATAATTGAGCAAGTGTTTTACGCAAGTTGAGTTCAGATTTGCAGAAATTACTCAGCCCTAAGAATTGAAATGACAAATACATTTATCAATGATTTTCCGAGATTTACCGATTAGTTCCGATTTACAAACTTTCTGAACAGTTCCTAACTATGCCTATGGCGTACGCCCGTGTTTACAAAATTCTTAAACACATATATCGTAAATAATGGCAGTGTTTTATTTGATTATTTTTAGTAATTATCAAATTCCAAGGTAATACTATTTTTCTCTACTATAATATCGGATTTGTTTAATATAATTAACATGTTAAACAATATAGTTGCGTGACAAACTTGGAAATAAATTTGATGGGGTCGCAATTTACCTGACACTCAGATTTTCCTATTGTCTGTAATTTTTACCCGAAATAAATCTTGAGAAGTGCCGATTCATTAATGCAAAGTGCCCACTCAACTTTGTAAGTGCCCATTGTTGTTTTCATACATGGGGCAGTAATCCCATCAAAGAAAAAAATATCCTGATCTCTGAGTCTCTTACTCCTGTAAAAATAACTTCTACATATGCTTAATGACTCTTTATAATACATTTCTTGTGTATAAAGACAAATCCTACATAATACCTACCTGTGTATTTATCTGATTTATCTTCGTGCAGTTTGCTGACAAGTGTACATGTATCACTCAGTTTGTACTTGAACAGAGCAGTGCCAGAGGTTACAAACAGGTCTCCCTTTTGGTAGACAATACTATTACAGTAATGTTGAAATTTAAGTATTCTGTCTTTCACCAGCTGGCTATTGTTGACTTTGATAAAAAGGATCTTTGAAGGAGGAAAACCATCACCGTGTGCGCCCATTGGACTAACAGCAATACCAAACTCACTGGGAGTGATCTGACAAATGCCCAGTGGCCAATTGAGCTGAGGATCAGATACACTACAGTGACTCACTACCTGGTACGTTTGGCTCAACAGCTTGACCTTATTATTAAACTGGTCTGTAACTAGGACCTGTCCACTAGAAAGAACACATATGTCTCCGATACTGCATTTGAATTCACCTTCTGTGCGTACATCATACTCAGACTTCCCGTCCATCCTAATTACTTTGTTTGGATTTTGTATCACTGTCAATGTCATCCCAAGACCTGACAACTTGGAAAGGTATTCCACAATTTTATTATTAGGCTGAAAAGATATTACAGATTTTATTTCAACAAAGTTCTCCTTCTGATATTTTTCAAACTGCTGAATTTTCTCCTTGCATTTAATGCTGGCTATAAGAGATAGTTCCTGCTTGTTTTTATCACCAATGTCGTGAATAGCTTCTCCAAGTTGTTTTAATTCATCTTGAAGAGTGGAACATTTGTCGATATCCCGATTAAGAGGGGCTTGCAGTTTGGTCAGTGTATCTTTCAATTCCTGCATTGCCTTTTGTTCAAGCTTGTTTAAGGCTGCAATTATTTTTTTACGATTTTCCTGTATTTTGTGTAACTGCTCATCATATGAACTTAGCAGAGTCTGAATGCTATCCTCCTGGTTTTCTTGAAGCTCCTTCAGTTTTGCCAAAGTAGTTTGGATAGTAACTGATACTTGTTTCAGGTCTGTGCGGGTATTTTTTACCAAGTCTGATAAAACAATCACCGTTTTGCATGTCCTGTAAAAAAAATCATATTGTTTTGATAAAAACAAATTTTTCATAAATTAAGCAAATTTTTAATTTTTACAACTTGATCATTTGCAAATCTGGAAATTTTAAGTAACACAAATCTTCATTGATTATCTTTATTAATTGTTTAATAAATGCAGGAAAATGATAACTTATATCATTTACCTCAAACTAGACTCAAGCGTGGTATAGTTTCATGTGTGTAGTCTTAAACCAAAGTTAGGTTTTAAGTGCATCAGACTATTAAAATTACCCACTTAAAAAGAAGTTCATCAATGAAATATTTGGTTATTGATAGCGCAAGAAATGGCGGTTTCTTCAAATAACATATTTATTATTCCTATTCTTTACACAAATTTTTTGGATAAGTATTAAAGTTCATTTCAAAGCAGTTTAAAACCATACACTTTCTGTCTTTAATGTTTTTATGACAAATGAGATAAAAAAAAATACCTGTGATTCAGAATAGCACATTTATTGCAGCACAGCTGGCTATGGTCTTCGCAAAACATTTCATTGTTTTCTTCTTTATGAACATCACATTTAAGAAGAAAATCTTCCATCTTCTTGGCAACTGGCCATTTCTTCATATCTCCTCTTCCATGAGGGGAATGTTGCGTATACAACTGGCTGTGCAAGTCAATACATTTCCTGCAGAAAAACTTCACGCAGGATTCGCAATAATAATCAGCTGATTCCTCTAGTTTCTTTTCTTCGCAGGTCGAACACAAGAAGTCTTGGACCATGTCAGATCCACTTTCAATGGTGGGTTGCGAAAAGGTTGCCATTTTGTTGACCACTGAAGCTTTTTATCTCTAAATCTTTGATTTTACTCAAATAATAAGGTATCTTGTCTTATTGATTGTCAACAAAACAAAACACACTAATTTAGCTATTGTCCAATGTTTATCAACAAGTGATGTCCAGCTTAACAAAGTCAAACACAAATCAACTTTAAGTTTGTTTGCAAGGTTTTAACTCGGCAACACCCAGAAACGGTGTGTAGAAATACCGAATTTCCCGTAATTACCGAAATCCCCCGAAATCCCCCGAAATCCCCAGAAATCCACAATAATATTTATTATTTATCAAAATACTGCGGATATTAAGATAGAATATTGCAAAATACAATCAATTCACTGATGAAAAATTGTTTTTATCCATGTTTGGTAGTGAAAAACTAAAATATATACATAATTATTGGGATTCCGAGTATGAATCCATAGTGCATGTTTTCACAAGCACGATGAGGTACAGAAATCCCCGCTGTAAAGCTCTTCAAGTGTCAAAAAATCATCTGTGTGGCTTTTTGATATTAGAAAGAAGAGGTACAGACAAAAACTTAACAACAATATCCCACTTCTTTTGAAAAATATTGACTTGTAGCGGAGATTTCGGTTATTCTACATTCGCCCACAGAGTACCGAAATCCCCCATATTTACATCTGGAAGTGTCAAAAATATCATTTGTATTCTTGGTTTTTGGTTTTGCTTGAATGTTTACGTGCAAAAAATAATATTAATGTTAATTATTAAGCACACTTGACAGCATAAGTTGCCTCTTAGGGGGGATTACGGTAATTCTACATTCGCCCGCCGAGTACCGAAATCCCCCATATTCACGCCTTACAGGGTCAATATGTCATCGGTATGATTGTTTCTTGGCATCGCATAACTGTTGATGTACAAATAATGATATTCATATTAATTTTTAAGCACTCTTGACACCATACGCTGCCTCTTAGCGGGGATTTTGGTAATTCTACACAAGAGCATAGACGCGAGCCGGTACCGAAATCCCCACTGTACAAACCTTCAAGAGTAAAAAAAAAATCATCATAGTGCTTACTTGTTGTAGAAATCGGTCAGACAGACAAAAAACTATCAACAATATCCCCTGGTGACTTCTGTTGAAAAAGTATCACTTAGGCCAGGGATTTCGGTAATTCTTCATTCGCCCGCCGAGTACCAAAATCCCCCATATTTGCGCCTTATAGGGTCAATATGTCATCGGTATGATTGTTTCTTGGCATCGCATAACTGTTAATGTACAATTTAACAAATAATGATATTAGTATTATTTTTAAGCACTCTTGACACCATACGCTGCCTCTTAGTGGGGATTTCGGTAATTCTACACAAGAGCATAGACGAGCGCCGGTACCGAAATCCCCACTGCAAGAGTAAAAAAAAATCATTATTGTGTTTACTTATTGTAAAAATCAGTCAGACAGACAAAAAACTATCAACAATATCCCCTGGTGACTTCTGTTGAAAAATTATCACTATATAATCCACCCCTTTTTTGTTTTTGTCGGCGATTATATGAGCCTTGTCATATATATAATTATATTCATGAGCGATTATATGATGCATGTGCGTAAAGTGTCGTCCCAGATAAAACTGTGCAGTCCGCACAGGCTAATCAGGGACGACACTTTCCGCGTAAACTTATTGTTAAGGAGGGACTTCCTTGAAACTAAAAATACCATAAAAGCGGAAAGTGTCGTCCCTTGCGGACTGCTGTCTGACCGATTTCTACAATAAGTAAGCACTATAATGATTTTTTTAACTCTTGCAGGTTTGTACAGTGGGGATTTCGGTACCGGCGCGCGTCTATGCTCTTGTGTAGAATTACCGAAATCCCCGCTAAGAGGCAGCGTATGGTGTCAGGAGTGCTTAAAAATAATACTAATATCATTATTTGTTAAATTGTACATAAACAGTTTTGCGATGCCAAGAAACAATCATACTGATGACATATTGACCCTATAAGGCGCAAATATGGGGGATTTCGGTACTCGGCGGGCGAATGTAGAATTACCGAAAATCCTGGCATAAGTGATAATTTTTCAACAGAAGTCACCAAAGGGGATATTGTTGATAGTTTTTTGTCTGTCTGACTGATTTCTACAATAAGTAAGCACTATAATGATTTTTTTTGGACTCTTGCAGGTTGGTACAGTTGGGATTTCGGTACCGGCGCGCGTCTATGCTCTTGTGTAGAATTACCGAAATCCCCGCTAAGAGGCAGCGTATGGTGTCAAGAGTGCTTAAAAAAAATAATTAATATCATTATTTGTTAAATTGTACATTAACAGTTGTGCGATGCCAGGAAACAATCATACCGATGGCATATTGACCCTGTAAGGCGTGAATATGGGGGATTTCGGTACTCGGCGGGCGAATGTAGAATTACCGAAATCCCTGGCCTAAGTGATACTTTTTCAACTGAATTCACCAAAGGGGATATTGTTGATAGTTTTTTGTCTGTCTGACTGATTTCTACAATAACTAAGCAATATAATTATTCTTTTGACTCTTGCAGGTTTGTACAGCGGGGATTTTGGTACCGGCGCGTGTCTATGCTCTTGTGTAGAATTACCGAAATCCCCGCTAAGAGGCAGCGTATGGTGTCAAGAGTGCTTAAAAATAATACTAATATCATTATTTGTTAAATTGTACATTAACAGTTATGCGATGCCAAGAAACAATCATACCGATGACATATTGACCCTGTAAGGCGTAAATTTGGGGGATTTCGGTACTCGGCGGGCGAATGTAGAATTACCGAAATCCCTGGCCTAAGTGATAATTTTTCAACAGAAGTCACCAGGGGATATTGTTGATACTTTTTTGTCTGTCTGACTGATTTCTACAATAAGTAAGCACAATAATGATTTTTTTTTACTCTTGCAGTGGGGATTTCGGTACCGGCGCTCGTCTATGCTCTTGTGTAGAATTACCGAAATCCCCACTAAGAGGCAGCGTATGGTGTCAAGAGTGCTTAAAAATAATACTAATATCATTATTTGTTAAATTGTACATTAACAGTTATGCGATGCCAAGAAACAATCATACCGATAAAATGATTTTTTTTATTCTTGAAGGTTTGTACAGTGGGGATTTCGGTACCGGCGCGCGTCTATGCTCTTGTGTAGAATTACCGAAATCCCCGCTAAGAGGCAGCGTATGGTGTCAAGAGTGCTTAAAAATTAATATTAATATCATTATTTGTACATCAACTGTTATGCGATGCCAAGAAACAATCATACCGATGACATATTGACCCTGTAAGGCGTAAATTTGGGGGATTTCGGTACTCGGCGGGCGAATGTAGAATTACCGAAATCCCTGGCCTAAGTGATAATTTTTCAACAGAAGTCACCAGGGGATATTGTTGATAGTTTTTTGTCTGTCTGACTGTCTGACTAGAATTACCGAAATCCCCCCTAAGAGGCAACTTATGCTGTCAAGTGTGCTTAATAATTAACATTAATATTATTTTTTTGCACGTAAACATTCAAGCAAAGCTAAAAACCAAGAATACAAATGATATTTTTGACTCTTTCAGATGTAAATATGGGGGATTTCGGTACTCTGTGGGCGAATGTAGAATAACCGAAATCCTCGCTACAAGTCAATATTTTTCAAAAGAAGTGGGATATTGTTGTTAAGTTTTTGTCTGTACCTCTTCTTTCTAATATCAAAAAGCCACCCAGATGATTTTTTGACACTTGAAGAGCTTTACAGCAGGGATTTCTGTACCTCATCGTGCTTGTGAAAACATGCACTATGGATTCATACTCGGAATCCCAATAATTATGTATATATTTTAGTTTTTCACTACCAAACATGGATAAAAACAATTTTTCACCAGTGAATTGATTATATTTTGCAATATTCTATCTTAATATCCGCAGTATTTTGATAAATAATAAATATTATTGGGGATTTTTGGGGATTTCGGTAAATACGGGGAATTTGGTATTTCTACACACCCGTTTTAACTCCAGTAAACAAAGTACTTGTGTCACCGGCATTCTATACATAGATGGTGACGTCACTACGTTATTGTCACCTCTATAGGTCACAATATACTAATTAGTTTCCCTATATAGTTCAATGTAAAAGCGACAACTTTGAGCGAAAATAAATGCAACATTTTGCACATAGAGACCCCCATAACCATACCTTTTCTTAAAGGCCATTCTAAGCGGAATCGATTTATGCAATAAAAAAGATATGTCATGTTCAAACCAAAAAAGAACTTGACGCTAATCAAAATCGACTGTTTTTGCATCTTTTTTTTCGGCCGTTTCTTAGTGGAATGTAACCTTTTTCAGTGCAAGGCTTTACTAAAGTCTCCAAGTTTATCATATTTCAGGGTTTCGGTCGTGAACACCTATTTATGCCCTACCATTATCTCCGAAAGATAAAACCCGAACAATAGTTTAAGATGTAAAACATGCCTTCGAGTCAACTATGATATTTTTTAGAGAGTACAGCCCTTCATGAAACGAGTATTTAGTATATTGTAACCTATACTTAGACGCATCACGCACCTCCATTTGGAGGCATTTATGACTACGACACAAAGAAGTCCGCGGATGAATGAAGAATTTGCTTTATAAGTAAACATTCATGTTATGATTTAAAAGTTATGTATTATTTTGTTCAGTCTTACGGTCTTATGTTAGTATCAATTATAATTTTCGTTAGTTTTAAACAATTTCGCTCTTTATTCATTTTTTTAAAAACAGAACTTTCACTTTCGGTTGTATAACAACATGTATCCTTTATTGACGAAAGTTTGCAATGAAATAGCGTTTTCAAAACCGCTTAAAAAGTTTCAGAAGGTGTGTCTGATGCATGTTTTGAATAGACACAATGTCATAGCTATATTGCCGACTAGTATAAGAACAATTTGATATTTCAAGTGGCTCCATTTGCATTCCAAGAGAAGTTCAAATTGACTTGTTCAGTTTGTTAAATTTTGACACCCTTATTATATATTTTTTATAAGTGCCTCATAGATTTATTTCTTTAAATAATTGAAATCATTGAAAAATTTAGTAAAAGCACAGCATTGATGTTCTATGATGGTCATTTTTAGTGGAATTGTATGTTACAAATTACAATAAAACAATTATAACTATTGTATTAATGAATTTAGATAAGGTGTCATTTTTAAATGGGGTAGTAATTCATTATATGAGATCAGCACATTATATAGTTGAAAAATAAATAACACTTTAATGACTTACCATAGTGAAATAAAGTATAATAGAATATGTTGCAGGTCACAAAATGTAAAACTGAAGTTCAAACTCAGAAGAAGCTTTACAAATATTTTACACTGACAACACTGTTGATTTTCAAAAAAAAATCCTTCCTATCTTCCTGTCCTAGTTTTTTGGGGAAAATTTTAATATTATTAATATCATTGAGTTAAATTATTAAAATATCAATATGTTTTGATTACATTAGCTAATTATAGTATTATATTATTAATAATGAAATACTTTGCGAGGAAAGTCCAATTCTGTTTTAATTAGTCTTAATTAGCTACTAGTAAAATTGAAAATATCAGTGACATCCAATAATTGGATTATATGCGTGTGAATGCATATGTTTTTTGACAGTTACATTGTACCCTTATATAATTGTATAACAACAAATAACTATAGTTCCACAACCCAGCCCAAGTTTACACCAACTGAATTAATTCATCAATTGATCCTATTTAATTATATTAAAAACAACATGTGTAAGATTTTGAGAATATCCCATGTATTCCTCTAGTATTCCTTTAGTACACCCAGGGTTGGCACCAATCGACCGCCCCCGGTTTTAACCGGCGGTTTTAACCGGTTAAAACCGCCCCGGTCAATACTCCCAAATTTGTCATTACTGGTCAATACTGGTCGATTGAACTTTACCCCCAATTTTGATTAATATTCCATGCTTAATTAACAATATTGATAATATAAATTAAACAGACATGTTGCCAATAATGTCTTAAGCTATTAATACCCACTATT
Organism: Dreissena polymorpha; assembly: GCF_020536995.1. Taxonomy (NCBI): domain Eukaryota; kingdom Metazoa; phylum Mollusca; class Bivalvia; order Myida; family Dreissenidae; genus Dreissena; species Dreissena polymorpha. Next base: position 50,641,292 of record NC_068369.1, read on the forward strand.
TTATACCTGTTCATGCAAATAAGTCAAAGTTGGTCAACTGGATTTTTCTGGTTGATTGATTTTTTTTCAATTCTAATGAATCATGAATGCTCAGAAAATTATGTGCTTGATTCAACACGAACCTGTCAATTACTGTGTATTAGTTTTTCCTCATGCCCCACTGTCCCCAGTCTTCTCACAGTCTTCTCACCTATACAGGTTAGGGCATCCAAAACTGATAATAGGGCCTTAAATGGCACCTTCTTGACACAACCCTTACTTGTCATGTATTCTTGCCTGGATTTCTTTAAGTACTTTTTAAACAAAATAGTGAAAAAATATTTCATTCTCCATTGATATAAAAATTAAAAAAACCAAAAACATAATTAGAAATAATTATTAAAAGAAAGTAGAGTAGACCCACAATTGGTAAACATTATTTGTTGGCAAAATCAAGAACTTTGATTGCTTATTCATTTGAAGACCAATTAAACTTTAAAATATGAAAACCCTCTTTATACAGAAAGGAGACAAGTTAGAAGTAACTATTAAATTAATAGCAAGTTATCTCCTTTTGTGTGAGTGAAATGAAATAGCCTAAGGGCAGATTTGCTTCATTGTCACTTTCAGAGACATAACACTGCATGCATATTATTACCAATTAAGGCTTAGGGGGCAGATTTATGACCCTAGAAACCACACTGCTTCGGCAGTACATATACTAAAATTGGAACGATACAGAGAAGATTAGCATGGCCCCTGCGCAAGGATGACACGCAAATTCGTGAAGCGTTCCATATTTTTTTGTTACACATGGTTTGGGTTTAACCGTAATAATATACATATAAGAGCTAAATCTGGATCGGGTGGAATTGGTTTTTTCATAAGAAACTCTGTTTTAAACATGTTTGATATTTCCATTGAAGATAATACTGTTGAAGGGATTTTCTGGTTAAGGATGTGTAACAAGCAAGATAAAACGTTAATATTTCCCTGTGTATGTTACCTTCCTCCGCAAAATTCGTCCAGATATTATGATGTTAACAATTTTTATGATACATTATTGTCTAATGTGTATTTATTACAATCAGTTGGAAAAATTTTCATATGCGGAGACTTTAATAGTCGAATAGGCGATTTAGATGATCATATAGCTGGTATCGATTGTCTTCCTGCTAGAGATGTCAAAGATTTTAATACAAATGCTTATGGTGAGCGTTTAATAGATTTTTTAATAAATACAAATATGTGTGTCTTAAACGGACGAAATATGGTAAACAATGATTTCACATCTGTTTCAACAAAAGGTGTATCAGTTGTTGATTATTGTATTATACCACATGATGCCATTGAAAATTTTGTAGATTTTTCGGTTACATTGACATCAAATGTTATAAATAAATGTGGTAATATTGCTGAACTTGCACCAACATGTATACCTGATCACTCACTTTTGTCCTGGAAAATGCAATGTTATAGCTCTATACCTATATATGAACATGTTGACAATAATGTCTCAAGTTCTTATGTCAAGTTTGATAGAACTTATTTTGATGGCTCATTTTTGAGCAATACTGATATTTTATATGATGTTAATAGAACTATAGATAATTTAGAACAAGGTTTTAGAACCCAATATGATATTGATAAAGCATATGACAGTTGGTGTGATATTTTAAAAATGTCTATGTACTCTAATATACCGTATAAAACTATACAGATTAAGTCTAATTCTTGTTCAAGAAAATACAAGCCAGGTAAACCTTGGTGGAATGACCAGTTAACAACTATGTGGGATAACTTGTCACAAGCTGAAAAGCGCTGGCTACGCTGTAACAGTAAAAGTGATAAAGTTTATTTTAAAGCAGAATTTGTTAAACTTCGCAAAATATTTGATACAGAGGTACAGAAGTCTAAGAGGCGTCATTGGTATAATATCCAGAATGATTTACTTAACGAGTGCAATGTGGATCAATCCAGGTTTTGGAAGTCAATTTGCAGGATCGGTATTGGACAGTCTAATACAAAGAAGATTCCTAACGAGGTTATACTAGATGACGGCTCTTTGTCTTCTGATGTAGATGTAGTCATGTCCAAATGGAAATTAGAGTTTAGCTCTTTGTTCAATAACCCTAAGTCTGATTGTAATACAGATCATAGTTTTGTTAATGTAGATGAGTCCAATCTTAGTTACAATAATGATATATCTGTTTTAGAAGTTAAGAAGGCTATTGATTGTGCTAAGAAGGGTAAAGCAAATGGTATAGATGAAATTCCTACAGAAGCGTTGCAAAATGATACATCGGTTATGTTTTTACACTCTCTGTTTAATATTTGCTTTAGTAATAGCACTGTGCCGTCTGTATGGGGAAAATGCATAATTAACCCTATTAAAAAGTCATCTTCTTTAGACCCTAGAGACCCTTTATCATATAGAGGTATATCCTTGTCCTGTTCTGCTTATAAACTGTATTGTTCTATTTTAAATGAAAGATTAAGAAAGTGGGCCGAAGATAACAATATTATTATTGATGAGCAAAATGGGTTTCGAAGAAAAAGAAGTACTATTGACCATGTTTCTACATTAACAAGTATAATTGATACTAGAAAGAAGAAAAGGCAATCTACTTTTTGTAGTTTTATTGATTTTAAAAAAGCTTATGATTATATAAATCGTGATATGCTCTGGAAGAAAATGTTTAATATTGGTGTAAAAGGAAAAATATTAACTGCTGTACAGTCCTTATATACATCCATATCTTCATCTGTTAGAGTTAATATGTTAAATACTGAATGGTTTCCTGTTAAATCTGGTTTAAGGCAGAGATGTATATTATCTCCTCTGTTATTTAACATGTATATCAATGATCTTGCTTTATATTTGAAAGCTTTAGATATGGGTGTAGAGTATGGGAATGAAAAACTTCGCATTCTATTGTACGCGGATGATATTGTGTTGATAGCAGAGAATGAACATGATTTACAGCTCTCGTTAAATGCATTGAATGACTGGTGTAATATTAATGATATGTACCTAAATTGTAACAAAAGTAAAATTGTGCATTTTCGACCTAAATCTGTTTGTAAAACTATAATACAGTTTACATGTGGCAATGATATACTTATGACTGTTGATCGATATCTGTATCTAGGTTTAGTTCTTCATGAACATTTGGATTATATTATTATGGCAAAGGTTGTAGCTCAGAGTGCAAGCCGTGCACTTGGTCTGTTGATTGCAAAATGCAAATCAGTTGGTGGACTTCCATTTAATGTTTTTACACACCTATACGATAGTTGCGTTTGGCCTATTATTAGTTATGGAGCTGCCATTTGGGGCTACCATTCTTATTCGTGTATCAATGCTGTTCAATATCGAGCGATGAGGTTCTTTTTGGGCGTCGGAAGATATACTCCCAACATTGCAGTCTCGGGTGATATGGGGTGGGTGCCTCCGGAAATTAGGCAATGGAAGTCCATTTCTTTGTATTGGGCACGTCTATCAACAATGCATGATGTTAGAATGAATAAGCGTGTTGCACTCTGGGCTAAGTCTTCAGCCGGAAGGTCTTGTAGAAATTGGTATTATATTGTCACTGATATGTTTAATACAAATGGATTACAACAATACATAAATATCGAGTCAGCTTTACCGAAACATGCCTTATTGAATGGAATAATGAATGTTTTATTTGATAAATTTAAGATAGACTGGTATCAATCTCTAAATAGTGTCACGGGTCCTTCCGGTCGAGGCAGAAATAAGTTGCGTACATATCGCCTATTTAAGGACGGTTTTAATACGGAATCTTATTGTCAGCTTATAATGTCTCCGTATCATCGGGCTGCATTTAGTAAATTCCGTTGTGGTGTAGCACCTCTGCGAATAGAAACCGGGCGATACGAGCGGCTGGACATACTAGACCGGAAGTGCCCCTTTTGCGATAATGTGGAGGATGAGAGCCATGTTATTCTTGATTGTTACTTGTATCATGACTTAAGACATATGTTATTTGACAAAGCTGTAAGTGTAAATCCTAACTTTCTATCTATGTCTAAAAACGATCAGTTAGTTTTTCTCTTCACAACCCCATTAATGATAAGAAGTTGTGCCAAAACCTGTTATGATATTTTAAAACGTCGTCTTTTATATGCTTGTAAATAATGTCTTTTCGCTGTTTTTAAGTAACAATAATGTATTTTAGAGGCTTCTAAGAAGTTGTTACTAATCAGGTCATCTACGATCTGATCGGGGTGATACATGTTCTCGATTTTCTAACAATTTCTTTATTGCGCAGCAGTGCTCGTATTTGAACTCATTTTTATTTTTTTTTTAAATTATTTTTACGATGTTTAGGATTAGTAACAGCCTCTTAGGTTTATCATGTAATATAGAACTGTTTTGTACAGAGTTGGAACGCTGGTGATTTTATACATGTATATATATGGTTTTATATGATTAGAATGCAAAAGTCTCTGATATTTCTTATTTAGAAAGGTTACATACAATTGTCTATTGTATATATATAAGTGAATGTTTGTATTGTTGTATTGTATGTAATTGAGACTATAATAAAGAAAGAATAATTCTAGTTCTGTTTGTCATTCTGCCTATCAAATAGATATATCAATAGATCAGTGAAATGATTTATTATGGTTGTTTTTAGGGAAGCCTCAAACAAATTTTACCAATTAAATAGATCTAGTTAGAATTGTTTTTATAAGTACCTGAATTTTTTCTTTCATTTATTGAGATCCTTGAAAAATTGAGTAAAAACACAGCTTTGATGTTCTTTGATGGTCATTTAAAGTGGAATAGATGTGATTTTTAATGAAGAATAATAACTATATCCAAGTTTTAACTGAAACACAAATTATTTTGACTAAATAAATATCATATTGGGATATTTATTTTGAGACAAGTAAATAAAATTGTTATGTAACATTTAAATTATTATATCCCAATACAGCTAGTATGAACATTTTACATTGATTTGTAGTACTCAGGTGTTACCTCTCAAAAATATTCTTTAAAAATTAAAGGAAACTCAACGATGAAAATATTTTCAAAACCAGGCAAATAATAGAAAAGTTATGTTTTCACTAATATTAAGTAACAACACACACCTACCATTGAACAATATATCAGGCACTTATGGTGCAATATACAAGCGTTAATTGGATTAGCAAGTGTATATAACAAGATAACAGCTATTGTATAAAGGGGTACTTATGGTGCAATATACAGGCCCATTAATCAGCATTGATGAGATTAGGTGACATCTTTGAAGGTGGATAGTCATTCATAAGATGAGATTAGCACATTATCATACAAAAACATTTTTATATAGTTTATCACTGTTTTAATTATTATTAATAAATTGCTTTAAATTTCCTTTTTTTAATTCATAAAGTTATTAATTTTTCCTTAAATTCCACAAATTCATTTAATAAAAAAGGGTAATTGTGTTTTGTGTTTCTTATATCAATGAGTTTTTATTACATTTGCTAATAAATTATATTATTAATAATGAAATAATGTGCAAGGAAAGTTCAATTCTGTTTTAATAAGTCTAAATGAGTTATTAGTAAAAAATAAAATATCAGTGACGTCCAATAATTTGATAATAAACAAATGAATGCATGAAAAAAATGTTGACAGTTACAAAGTAAATATTTATTTATCATATTTAACTGTTACAAGGAAAACAGTTTCGAAATTAATTTAAATTTGATTTTACCATTTTTCAATTCACCAATTTAATTGGATAAAAAACAACAAACACTACATTTGCACAACCCTGCCCAGGTTCACTCAAACTGAAATAAGGTGTTAATTGTGTATTCAAAACGGGTCTTGATTACACATTATTCTTGGTTGCATTTGTGTTGAGCAACATGTATAAGATACTCAGTAAGATTTTGAGGATATTCCATGTATTCCACTAGTACACCAACATGCACTTACTAATGATTTACATGCAATCATTACACAGTTAAACCCTCCAAAAAACAATTCTAAAACCAAAAAACCATACAAGCTGCTTCATAGATATTAAAAGTTAATTAAAGACTGCATAAACAAAATAATAATTTTGATAATAAACAAAGATTGTACTTCAACCGAACAATTATAAATTTATTGGGGGGGGGGGGGAAACATCTGCACTAAAACTAAAATGGGGGGAAACGTCTGGGGAGGAAACATCTTTGGGGGAAACGTCTTGGGGAGGAAACGTCTTGGGGGGGAAATGACCTGAAACCATTCCCAAAATGGTGAAAAAAACACTGGCATATAAATTAAATGGAAAACATACAATATTATGTCAAGAAAAATAAAGCTGTAAAAATCTCACCTGCTTGTCTTTGATGTTGCAATTAGCACATTCAGCATTTTCAGTATCTACTAAATAAATATATGAAAGTGCCAAATGTCCAAGATACCATGACGTCTTCCTCAAAATGTTAGATCCTTCGAACTCCATTTTATTTTATCCCTGACTAATCCTCTCACACATTAGGCCTACATGTAAGATTCCTTGTAATGTTCACAGCGTTTATTTTAAATCGTTTACGTTCTCAAATTTCAGCAGGTATTTAATTATAAATATTTATTTATGATTTAGATTTATTTACTTTTTCGAAGATACAGTCTAGTCCAAATAATTAGACGTAAGCTCCCCGCTTACCGATGTAAATCGACCTCATATTTATAGGAGTAAAATACAGTCTTGCAACATGTTTAGTTAGTCTAAGTTACGTGTTTAGTGATTCTTACAAACAATAGACTGACATGAAAAGTGGCTCCTTTTGAAGCACAAACTGCATCCAACTATATATTACAGCTGGCCCGGTTTGATGGGGCCTGTTTTTGATAATAATTAATTACCATTGTTCACTTCCGTGTTTATTATGTTTACCAACGCCATGATGGAAAAAAGTCCGTTTCCCACAAGGTTACAATATACCAAAAGATTTCCTTAACAAATTCAATGTAAAATCAACAACTTCAACGAAAAATAAAGTCAAACTTTTGCGCGTAGACACCCCCATACCCATACCTTTTCTTAAAGAGCATGCCAAGCCGAATGGATTTAAACAATAAAAAAAAGATAGGTCATGCAGTATGTAAGAAAGAACTCGACGCGAATCAACGGTCACTGTTTTAAGGCCACCTTTTTACCATTCTATACATAGATGGTGACGTCACTACGTTATTATCACCTCTATACTTAGACGCATCACGCACCTCCATTTGGAGGCATTTATGACTACGACACAAAGAAGTCCGCGGATGAATGAAGAATTTGCTTTATAAGTAAACTTTCATGTTATGATTTAAAAGTTAAGTATAATTTTGTTCAGTCTTACGGTCTTATGTTAGTATCAATTAAAATTTTCGTAAGTTTTCAACAATTTCGCTCTTTATTATTTTTTTTTAAACTATACTTTCACTTTCGGTTGTATAACAACATGTATCCTTTATTGACGAAAGTTTGCAATGAAATAGCGTTTTCAAAACCGCTTAAAAAGTTTCAGAAGGTGTATCTGATGCATGTTATGAATAGACACAATGTCATAGCTATATTGCCGACTAGTATGGGAACAATTTGGTATTTCATGTGGCTCCATTTGCATTGCAAGAGAAGTTCAAATTGACTTGTTCAGTTTGTTAAATTTTGACACCCTAATTATATATTTTTTTATAAGTGCCTGATAGATTTTTTTCTTTAAATAATTGAGATCAATGAAAATTTTAGTAAACGCACAGCATTGATGTTCTATGATGGTCATTTTTTAGTGGAATAGTTTGTTACAATAAAACAATTATAACTATTGTATTAATGAATTTAGATTAGGTGTCATCTTTAAATGGGGTAGTAATTCATTATATGAGATTAGCACATTATATAGTTGAAAAATAAATAACACTTTAATGACTTACCATAGTAAAATAAAGTAGCATAGAATATGTTGCAGGTCATAAAATGTAGAACTGAAATTGAAGAAGCTTTACAAATATTTTACACTGACAACACTGCTGGTTTTCCAAAAAAAATCCTATCTACCTGCCCTAGTTTTTTGGGGCAAATTTAAATATTATTAATATCATTGAGTTAAATGATTAAAATATCAATATGTTTTGATTACATTAGCTTATTATATTATTAATAATAAATATTTTGCAAGGAAAGTCCAATTCTGTTTTAATTAGTCTTAATTAGGTACTAGTCAAATTGAAAATATCAGTGACATCCAAAACTTGGCTTATATGCGTATTAATGCATATTTTTTTGACAGTTACATAGTGCCCTATTTAATTGGATTAAAAACAACAAATAACTATAGTTCTACAACCCAGCCCAAGTTGACTCAAACTGAATTAATTCATCAATTGATCCTATTTAATTATATTAAAAACAACATGTGTAAGATTTTGAGAATATCCCATGTATTCCTACAGTATTCCTCTAGTACACCAACATGCACGTCTTACTAATGATTTACATGCACTCCTTAAACAGTTTAACAAAAATAATGAATGATTAATCCAAAGAAAACAACAAACAAGCTGCTATAAAAAGTTTATTACATAAGCTTACATAAGCAAAATAATCATTTTGATAATAAATCAAGATTATACTTCAACCAAACCATTATAAATTTATTGTGGGTTGGGGGGGGGGTAATGTTAGCACTAAAACTAAAATGGGGGAAATGTCTGGGGAGGGAACATCTTAGGGGGGGGGGGCGTCCGGAATTCCTGCTAAGGGCGACAGTGTTGTTAATGTGTCTTTAGAAGAAATAACTGAAGGAAAGTACTAATTGGAGTATGCCCATCCAGAAGCATTTCTGAGCATATCAATTGGAACAGCAATATTGAGTGCATTTGAAAGAGATATAACTGTTTCATGCATTGCTTTTGATGAAGCCCACAAGTCATGGTCCTTTAATGGTAGCTTTCCTATTAGGGAATTTTATACTTATTTTTTACTCTACAATCTAGCTCTTTTGTCATAAAATGAGAAGTTTTATTATCCAACAGGTTTTGTGTTTGAACCTCACAAATTTTATAATACCAAAGTCCCATCATATAATCATCATCACAATCAGCAGCAGCATTATCATATTCATCATCATCATCGTTAGCAGCAGCATCATTGTGTTGTATTATCAGAATTCAATACAAATACAAACACAACCATTACAACTCTTACTACTACTACTACTACTACTAATTAATTAATTATCTACTACTACAACAAGAACAACAAATATGACTACTGCTACTAGTCTACTACTACTACTACTACTACTACTACTACTACTACTACTACTACTACTACTACTACTACTACTACTACTACCACCACCACAACCACCACCACTACTACTACTACTACTACTTGGTACACCAGAACTTGTTGTCCATGGAGACGATAATGAGAACTCCCAGAGTATTGATCGAACCCTCGCCCAGCGGACATCATTCTCTACACCATAGCGACCATGAATTAATATTTGACGCCATGTACAACATAATTCACCTTATTACATAAAACATGGAATACACAAAATGAATGAAAATGCTTAAAAATAAATGCAAATTTGAAATTTGAAACAAAACAACCTAAGCAATACATAATAAGAAACACTACATTATTGAAACACTGATACCATGAACATTTTAGGGTGTAACACCTTATGTACATGTACCAGACCTTTTATGTACTACCGGTACTTTGAAACTTTACGTACCACCTACATAAAATATAGGTGTTATTGTCCATTCATTCATAGCAGTCCTAATGAATTAAGGTCATTCTCTAAACATGATTAAAGTCTAAAGAAGGAAATAATTTGATTTTTTTACAGTTTGAACATTAAGGTCATTCTCTCTTCTCTTCAAAGTATCACATTTCAATTATACAATATAATACAAACATTTTAGACTTTATAATCCTTAGTCAGGATAAGATAAGAGACAAATGAATTTTTATAATTTACTTCAATTTCAGGTAAGACTAATAAATCATTTATTAAGTACTACATGTACTTGGGCTCATAAATTAAACTAAGACACTCAGTGACACTTAGACAATCTGACAAAATATAAAATCTATGGCCAATATAGATCTATAAGTCTAAATTCATAAATACTATCACACAAAATACATTTCATCAATAACACACATTCATATTAAATTAGTTATCTCTTTATATTATAACTATGGTACATAAAGTGTCAGATAGTGGTACATAAAGTGTCGGTACATAAACGGACTGGTACGTAATGTGTGACATTCAACATTTTAAAAATCAGTTAACAATATATGGACTTCATTGTTTTGCATATACGCAATCAAAGCATATTTATTAAAAATTAAAACACACTGTTCATTGCTGTATCTTTTTATTTGTACATGCATCAACTATTCTGGTTATTAATACATTTTTAAAATTATATATAAACAAGAGCACCACATTATGGGTGCCAAGCTAGGCTGCGGTGCAGTTTTGAATAAATGAAATTTATTAAAGAATTTTTAGAGGTTAGTGACCTTGACCTTTGACCGAGTGACCCCAAAATGGGTGTGGTGTGTAGAAATCATCAAGGTGCATATACATGTGAGGTTTCAATGTTATAGGTGGAAGCACTTTGATTTTTGAGCCTATGTAAAGGTTTTAGCACGACGCGGACCTCTGACGACGAGCTGTCTATGACAATACCTAGGGTTTTCCCCGAAAACAGCCAAGCTAAAATTGAGCGCCATTAGTCCAATTTTTTGACGCTCTTAAATATTAAGCTACTTTTTATATGGGTAATATTTGGAGCAAAGAATTAAGCCCATATAAAAAGTATCTCTAAATTCTTTGCGGGTCTTATAAATAAGACTAGAGCGCCATATAAATTAAATGGAAAACATACAACATTATGTCAAGAAAAATAAAGCTGTACAAATCTCACCTGCTCGTCTTTGATGTTGCAATTAGCACATTCAGCATTTTCAGTATCTACTAAATAAATATATGAAAGTGCCAAATGTCCAAGATACCATGACGTCCTCCTCAAAATGTTAGATCCTTTGATAGTTTGAACTCCATTTATTTTATCCCTGATTAATCCTCTCACACATGAGGCCTACATGTAAGATTCCTTGTAATGTTCACAGCGTGTATTTTAAATCGTTTACGTTCTCAAATTTCAGCAGGTATTTAATTATAAATATTTATTTATGATTTTGATTTATTTACTATTTCGAAGATACAGTCTTGCAACGTGTTTAGTTAGTCTAAGTTACGTGTTTAGTGATTCTTACAAACAATAGACTGACATGAAAAGTGGCTCCTTTTGAAGCACAAACTGCATCCATGTATATATTACAGCTGGCCCGGTTTGATGGGCCTGTTTTTGATAATAACTAAATACCATTTTTCACTTCCGTGTTTATTATGTTTACCAACGCCATGATGGAAAAAAGTCCGTTTCCCACAATGCTTAGCGCGCATTCACACAGGTCAGTAAGACCGGTGTGACACAATGCCTTTTTACCGGCTGATCTCCAGTGGATGAGGGTTTCCCGCCATCTGTCAAAATCTCATGTAGTCTCCAACCTATAAGCAAAACACTGAATTTGTAGTATACAACAATGTTTTCCCTACCACATGCACACAGAAATATTCAAAAATAAAGTCATGGCAAGTGCACATACAGAGAATTGTGTCTTCAAATAAATGACGTTCCATTTTTTAGAGGGTATAGCATTGAACACTAAAATGATTTAGTATATTGTAACCACATTGCTTAGCGCGCATTCACACAGGTCAGTAAAGGTCACAATATACTAAATAGTTTCCCTATATAATTCAATGTAAAAGCGACAACTTTGAGCGAAAATAAATGCAACATTTTGCACATAGAGACCCCCATAACCATACCTTTTCTTAAAGGCCATTCTAAGCGCAATCGATTTATGCAATAAAAAAGATATGTCATGTTCAAACCAAAAAAGAACTTGACGCTAATCAAAATCGACTGTTTTTGCAACTTTTTTTTCGGCCGTTTCTTAGTGGAATGTAACCTTTTTCAGTGCAATGCTTTACTAAAGTCTCCAAGTTTATCATATTTCAGGGATTCGGTCGTGAACACCTATTTATGCCCTACCATTATCTCCGAAAGATAAAACCCGAACAATAGTTTAAGATGTAAAACATGCCTTCGGGTCAACTATGATATTTTTTTAGAGAGTACAGCCCTACATGAAACGAGTATTTAGTATATTGTAACCTAAAGACCGGTGTGACACAATGGTGTCACCGGTCATGTGACATAAAAGGTTTATGGACGCTTCGTGCCACTACTAGTTCGTGCCACTGATATTTGTGTTGAAAAGGGATAGACGTTTCGTCCCACTGATAATAATAGGCGGATAGGTGTGAATAATGCCGTATAGGTGTGAATGATATTGGGATTTTAATAAATGTAGAAACTTACAACAATTTTGACAATTATAATGATAAATAACAAACAAATAAAATGATGTATCGTTAGTATACTATTATTTGTAAATATTGTGATATATGCGATAAACATAAAGCATAAAGTGTTTAATTTTTTATAAATCATGTGTTCGTGCGTGTAATAATAACATTTTGCATAGTTCATTATGTTTTAATAAATATAAAATATGAAATGCTGTTATTTTCTATGCTTCAATTGTATGTATTAAATACATAAATAATAATATACAACATGAATGAACAATAATACAATTTAAAATAAAGTTGGTCTTTTTCTTTTAAGAAAAGCTTATGCTTTACTATCGACTCACAAACTTTCAATTAGCTGTATGTGTCTTTACGTAATTAGCAAACAATTAATAACCGAATCGGGCCTTTAATTTACCGACACGGGCCTTTAATGGCCAATTAGTAACCTATTAGTAAACAACTCACCGCTTTAAATATGATACAAACTGTGTAATTCACTGAAAGAGTAAATAAAGTAAGTTGAAACCACAGTATATAATACCGCCAGACGGTACGAACGAACAACGACGTTGAAGGTATTTTTTTTGCATATATAGAATAATAAAGCAATATATTATTTTCGATTGATAGTTATAATTTAAATATTATCTTATAAAAACTAATATATCATATTGTCGTTGGATAGTTATAATTTAAATATTATTATATACAAACTAATATACATCATAGTTCACAACATATTTCTATTTTCCAGGATGGCATCGCAGAATCAACGGTCGAGCAGGGCGTCCCGACCTAGAGTTTTACGTGCTCGTCCCCCTGTTGCGCCGTGAGGCAGAAACAGTGGATCTGACAATCCGCCTTGTGTCGGAGCACGCCCTGACTCGGGTACACCGGAAAATCTTCAAAGAAGTGCACGGGCGGCTCTTTGAGATCTGGGAGAAGTACGAAGACGATGACATGACAACTTCTCAACTGCTGAGAGCGTGCAGCCATATCATCGGGCTTGGAGCGAGCACAACCCAGGATGACATCCATGATGAGGACTTCTGAAATGCAATACATTGTATACTAGTATATGATTTGTGCATGTGTATGATAGGATAGTATGCTGTTGTATTTGTGTTTCTATATTTGTGCCATTTTTTATATATGTATGAAAACAATGTTTGAATATATTTATGTAATAAATCTAGATATTGTTAAAATGTATGCATGCATTCACTTCTGATGTTGTTAATGTCAATTTATTGCAAATATTTGTATATATTTATGTAATCTCTGCTATTTTTTTTTAAATGTATGTATGCATTCACTTTTGATGTTTTAATATATTTATGTAATGTATTGTTAATGTATTATATGAAGCATTTAAATTGACTCTTAAACAATCTTGAAATTAAACAATGTTGTTTTCCCATTGAACAGATGTTACAATGAAAGGTGAAAAAGTTTGATTTCACACCTATACGGTATTATTCACACCTATCCGCCTATATATTATCAGTGGAACGAAACGTCCAATGCCGTAGCGGATCCATGGTCTAGTGGTAACACACTGGCTTCACAATCCAGAGATCGCTGGTTCGATCCCCCGCTGCACCTAACCTACTAACTCGTCTTTCGCATGAGACGTTAAACCGAGGTGCAGTGTACTAGGTGCTATACACCGGGCCCTAAAAGACCCAGGGTCACCTCTGGAACGGGGTGTCTCCTGTATCTTGCACTATCCCCCGTAACCAACTTACACGTCTTTCTGGGGGCGATGGCCATATGGGAGACAATCCCGGTGCACTCGATAAAAAAATAATGAAGAAGAACGTCCAATGCTCTCCTACACAAATATCAGTGGCACGAACTGGTAGTGGCACGAAACGTCCAGCACCCACATAAAACAATCCATGGTTTCCGGATGATAACTCAAGAACGCTTAGGCCTTGAATCATGAAACTTCATAGGTACATTGATCATGACTGGCAGATAACCCCTATTGATTTTAAGGTCACTAGGTCAAAGGTCAAGGTCACAGTGACTCGAAATAGTAAAATGGTTTCCGGATTATAAATCAAGAATGCTTACGCCTAGCACGGACTCTAGATTACACGGATAAGAAACGTGACCGTTACGCCAAATATCTTGTTGTGTCTAAGTCACGTGACCGTGTCGTAACTATCGATCTTTTATCAAGGCGCCGAGGTTATACATTTGATGTACCCACTCACGTATTTTGTTAAATTATAGTTTCATTTCTATGCCGATTTTGACAAATTATATATCATTAGAAAGCTTACGTAACGTAGTTTTCAGATATATAAATATATATTAAGTTTTTCTTCTGATTTTGGCCGCCCGGTGAGTTATAACTTTAACTTTTGCAAATATCATACCGTTTTGGAGTTTTAGAATCTAGATTTACGGTTGACATGTTCGTACTTTATACCGATTTGTAGCGTTTATATTTGGAGTTCAGTTTTAAAAATAACATCTTGCTTAGGAGAATAGAGTTCTGTATATGATAGGAAACAAGAAATATCTTTAAAAAAAGATAAACGGCGTTGACTGTGGTCGATGTTTATGAACGATCAAAAGTTATCTCTATGAGATAAAAAGTAGCGGATGCCTTTTTTCTGCGCAGTTCTTAGCAACATCACAAGCAAATCAATTACGGGGTGTTGCGCCAGATTTCGTGGCTTATTTTGCTTTATGTGATATTATTGCTCAGATATCTATATTTACAGAGTAGAAAAACACAAGAAACATGAAAATAAACGAGTGCATATAGGTCAGCCGGCAATACTCGAATCTTATTTAATTGCATAATTATAGTATAGTGAATTATTGTGCTCATGCTTAATAAACTGGTCTAAATGGATAAATATTTCTAATTAATTTTATCAAAATTGGTCCTTATCATGCAATTGTTGAAAAAATCGATGATTGACATACCACAATAATATCGCCAAATATAGTTATTTAGTATCTTTCTGATCAAAACAGACTTCAAGTGCACAAAGTTTACGAGACGGCGTTTATATAAAGATTTCTGCAACTGACCGCAAACTGACCTTGATACCTTGCGGATTGGAATGCAATGCATTAAAGTTAGGTAACAATTCTGCTGCTGAAACGACGGCTTGTTTACGCCAACTGTACACGACCAAGGCAACAGCTGTGCCTAAAATATTGATATATCGACAAAGCGACTAAACGAACTAATTTACTCCATCAGACAAAAATAGCATAGATTCCAATTTTTTCCTTCAATGAAAAGATCGCAACCCCTTCTACGAACTCCGGTGATGAACTGTATATAAACTCTGACTTTCACACACTGGCCGCGAATTGACCCGAAACCTCGCGGGTTGAAATGCAATGCAAGTAAGTACTAAATATGAAAATATAGCCTTTAGTATAAACGCTTTTGCGCTGGTAATTCTCTGAAAATAAAAGGTGAACGCACAAACTGTATTTATGTCGAAAATTGATTGTAAAACTGTTCTATCTATTGAGCCTTTTCATTAGAGATAAAATTGTTTCATGCAGTAAAACAGTGTTACAAAGACGCGGATATGTTTCCAATGTTCTGGTGTTATACTCAAATCAGCCAATGGAATAAATGAAGTGTATTCATTCGTACCTAGCCGCGGGAAATTTTATTTGAATATTATTGGACACTTACAAAGGTCAAGTCAGGGTGAAAAGCTGGCTTAATACAGCTTACGCCGAAAAAATGGTTTAAAATGTAAGGTATGAAGGCGGAAGAAAGTAGCACGCGGTCCTAGCGAACCGAACTGATGCTAAGGTCTTGGCGATTATGCTTTTGTTTAGATACCGGCCATTGAATTTCCTTTGCCATGATTATTATATTTTTTATGGAATATTGAAATATTTTGTTCTAGAGACATATCAATAAAGCTAAGTATTAATGAAGCTTAATAAATTAACGATTTCAGCTCTTGATTATAACACAGAAAGGGTGTTAATCTTATGATGAAACAGCGTATATAGCGGACCATCTTGATATTTTTAGGCTTGCATACTTCAAATATAATGGGTGTCAAAACATTCATCGTTTGTTGTTTATTATCAAAAAGGTAATAATGTAAAATTATATGAAATGTTATTAACCATACATTATCAATTAATTAAAATTATTTAAAGATTCTTAAAAATCACGGTCAACTGTCTATGCATGTATATTGAAATATCTTTATAAATTATCAGAGTTATAAATATATAGAATTCTAAATTATAACTCTGTATTATTTGTATTTTTCGGAAAGATTATTTAACCCCGTTGTGGTCAAATGAGAATGCTGTTTTTAGTCATGTTGTTCCGTACACTACCATACACTCTTTATAGGACTACGAAATGGCGGAGTTTTTTTACCGGTACCCGCTAAATACGTTAAATGTTAAGTATTAGATTTTTTAAATGTTTAAAATGTACATGTATAGGTATTAAGCACTTATAATTATTATGATTAAGCTGGCTGACATCTATACAGTATTTAGTTTATGGCAATATGTATGGGAAGATGACTATAAATGTTTTCAATACCCTACATATCTTATAAACGCAAAATTGAGTATTTGGCGTTACATTACTCCAAGAAATGACCACTAATACCCCGAAAAGACATGGAGGTATCATAAAAAGTGTAAACTGACCAGACATTGCCACCTGTGGTTAGGGACCAATATACAAGTATAGGTCCCTGCTGTGGCGTATGACACTATAGTGTTATTTAGTATTGGTCGGCACAGTATCTGATTATAACGAGATAATTGTTTTGTGCTGAACACAGGGGCAATAAAACCACAGATCTATCAATAAACAAGATTATTGAGATATCTTTTATTGAACACCGCTATAAAAATGCTCAAACCACGGACTCTAGATTACACGGATAAGAAACATGGCAACATTCTCAGAATCATCACTGCTATATGTTTAATCACCTAACAATTAGTCTAAAAATAAAAATATATTTGAGTTGAAGACGATGTACTGTTGTATAAGTCTGAATAAACTATCTGTCTGCCTGTCTAAATCTAAGCCGTCATCGTCCCAGTGAACAAAATCTGATTTTGAATAGTTGGACATGATGCCCTGATGTCAAAATACGAAATGACCCGCGTAACACCGACCGCGATTTTCAAGAATCTTTAATAAATTGATAATTTAAGGTAAATAACATTTCATAAAATAATACATAATTACCTCGTTGATAATAAACAGCAAACGATAAATGTTTTTGACACCCATTTATTTCAAGTATGCATGCAAAGCCGAATAATATCGAGAGGGTCCGCTATATACTTAGTACGCTGTTTCATCATAAATTTAACACCCTTTCTGTGTTATAAACAAGAGCTGAAATCGTTAATTTATTAAGATTCATTTATAATAAGCTTTATTGATATGTTTCGTGAACAAAATACTACAATATATTCCATAAAATATAATAATATGGCAAAGGAAATTCAATGGCCGGTTTCTAAACAAAAGCATAATCGCCAAGACCGTAGCATCAGTTCAGTGCGTTAGGAACGCGCGCTACTTTCTTCCGCCTTCATTCCTTACTTGCTTTCATTTTTAAACCATTTTTTTTCTATCGTATACAGAATTGTATTCTCCTAAGCAAGATGTAATTTTTAAAACTGAACTCCAAATATAAACGCTACAAATTGGTATTAAATACGAACATATGTCAACCGTAAATCTAGATTCTAAAACTCCAAATCGGTATGATATTTGCAAAAGTTAAAGTTATAACTCGCCGGGCTGTCGAAATCAGAAGAAAAACTTAATATATACTTATATATCTGTTAACTACATTAACGTAAGCTTTCTAATGATATATAATTTGTCAAAATGGGCCGAGAAATGAAACTATAATTCAACAAAAGACGTGAGTGGGTACATCAAAATGTATAACCTCGGCGCTTCGCTGTACGTAAAAGATCGATAGCCACAACACGGTAAAACGCGCGGTGGTAAAGCATAAAATGTGTATTTCTTGTGTTTAACTCGCTATAAATCCATTAATAACAACGGGAATTTACTAAAAGTTATATTTTTTGAAAGAGGAATTAATAAGCAACACGATAACGTATAAACCAATAAAATCGGATGAATAGTTTTTGGGTACTATAGTACCAGAAAGGCCGTTTACCAAAAAGGCCGCACCTAAAAGGCCGCATAAGTGAAACAAAAAGTCCTCATGTTATACCAAAAAGGCCTTACAATATTTTTATTATGATTGAATAGTTATGCTGAATATAATTATCATATCTATTAAATAGTCATAACTTTTTTATTAGTCTACTTCAAAGCCGTTAATGTTATAATCATAGTCGGCAAAATTATCGCATAGATCCACAGTATGAATTGTTCGTTAGTCACAATATTTTTCCTTGAGTAATAGATGTATCAGTTTCTTAATTAAAAGCCGTTAATTTTGAAATCAAAGTCGGCATAAATATCGCCAATAAGCACGTAGGAATTATCCGTTTATGAAAATTATATTTTTTTTTGAACTTTCTGTTTGCATCTAAAAGTGTAACAAATGAGTAATAATAAAGGTGTTGTAAACTTACGTGGCGGCCAAATTTATGATCCAGAATTATTGAGAAATATATAACCCGTTTATGTGTCAAAGTTGTCTATAGTAGTTGCTTTTTTTTATTCATTAATTGGAAAGTATACCGGACTTTATTTGGCGTTTGAAATATAGTGTTTTTAAATTGTGTAAATGATACGTATTTCTTCACGAGTGTTAATTTATTGTGTGATGACATTGTGTGAGTGTTTCGGTATGGCCTCCTACCGTATAACAAAGTAAATGTCGTCATAAAAGTAACACACAATATAAAGTGTACAACGCTATTATTAATTAATATGTAAAACAATAAATTAAATTAAATATACGCATATGGATTAGTGACTGCTAAAGACAAATATTTAATATATTTAACGTATATAATTAAGTAAATAATATATTATGATATATTTGTAATTTCCTCTTAAACTATTTCTTGCAATGTTTAAAATATCAGAAGTTGAAAGAATTTGAATGTACAAAAAAAACTCGCTAATTAGACCGGGTATCCAAGTGTCAAGGGTCATTCACAGTTTGCGGCATCTGTTTTGATAACGGATTAGTAGAAAGCCCTCATAAAGTGTAAAATGACACTAATTAGCACCTATTGATAATTACTTGCGCATTATAAAATATTTTTCTTAACTTTTAACGATATAAAACTAGCTACATTAAATTCGGAAGACTTAAACCGAAAGAAATTAACATGCTGTATTCTATGTGATACTATTAAAAATTGTAACTGATTGTCTATATTATTACGCATTTCATTAGCATTAAAAATATATTAAGCAAAGTTTATAATGTCTTTTTTATTAACCGACTGCATGAGAATGTCAAATTTATTTAAGTTTAACGTTGGCCACCTTTGAAAATATGGTTTTTAATGTTCCTTTCTAATTTCTCTATATAGAGAACAAACACGTAAAAAGTGATACTCGTTTTCTATGGCGTGTCCGTTGCAAAACTGACATTTTCTATTTTCGCGTAGTATCTGATTATAACGACCGCTTTCGATCTCTAATTAATGTGACAAGTATGAGGCGAAACAATGCACCACCTCCGAGATCCTGGCCAAGGTCGGTCAAGTGTACGGTGTTGTGCTGGAGTAATGCACATGCATATTTTATTATGTAGTTTAAATTCTGATGTATTTTGTCACGTTGACTGTATATTATTATATGTTATTATGTTGTATTTTGTCAGTGTGACTGTATATCGTCTGTAAATGTTTGCTTGTAACTGTATATTTTGTTGTATAAATTGTTTGACTGTGCTTGTACATTGACTGAATATATCGTAAATGTATATGTAAACATAAACAACAAATAAAGAAAATACTAAACTTCATACCTGTTTCATGAAATATTCCATATCGATTTATGTGTATTTGTTTGTAAACACAATTTGAAACCTAAAGTAACAATAATTGCTTTAAGGCCTTTTTGGTTCATTTTTTGGTCTTTTTGGTACGCTTTGGGGCCTTTTTGGTAAGGCCTTTTTGGTATTCGGCCGTTTTGGTATGCAGCCTTTTTGGCATTCTATACATAAATGGTGACGTCACTACGTTATTGTCACCTCTATACTTAGACGCATCACGCACCTCCATTTGGAGGCATTTATGACTGCGACACAAAGAAGTCCGCGGATGAATGAAGAATTTGCTTTATAAGTAAACTTTCATGTTATGATTTAAAATTTAAGTATAATTTTGTTCAGTCTTACGGTCTTATGTTAGAAGCAATTAAAATTTTCGTAAGTTTTCAACAATTTCGCTCTTTATTCATTTTTATAAAATGTACTTTCACTTTCGGTTGTATAACAACATGTGTCCTTTATTGACGAAAGTTTGCAATAAAATAGCGTTTTCAAAACCGCTTAAAAAGTTTCAGAAGGTGTGTCTGAAGCATGTTTTGAAAAGACACAATGTCAAAGCTATATTGGCGACTAGTATGGGAACAATTTGGTATTTCAAGTGGCTCCATTTGCATTGCAAGAGAAGTTCAAATTGACTTGTTCAGTTTGTTAAATCGAGGGCTTAACGGAAAACTGCAGTATCTCCTTCTTTATTTAATATGAGTTACAACAGTCTTCCGTTCACCCCTCGAAATTTTGACACCCTAATTATATATTTTTTTAAAAGTGCCTGAGATATTTTTTTCTTTAAATAAACGAGATCAATGAAAATTTTAGTAAAAGCACAGCATTGATGTTCTATGATGGTCATTTTTTAGTGGAATAGTATGTTACAATAAAACAATTATAACTATTGTATTAATGAATTTAGATTAGGTGTCATCTTTAAATGGGGTAGTAATTCATTATATGAGATTTGCACATTATATAGTTGAAAAATAAATAACATTTTAATGACTTACCATAGTAAAATAAAGCAGCATAGAATGTGTTGCAGGTCATAAAATGTAAAACTGAAATTGAAGAAGCTTTACAAATATTTTACACTGACAACACTGTTGGTTTTCAAAAAAAAATCCTTCCTATCTACCTGCCCTAGTTTTTTGGGGCAAATTTAAATATTATTAATATCATTGAGTTAAATTATTAAAATATCAATATGTTTTGATTACATTAGCTTATTTTATTATTAATAATAAATACTTTGCAAGGAAAGTCCAATTCTGTTTTAATTAGTCTTAATTAGGTACTAGTAAAATTGAAAATATCAGTGACATCCAAAACTTGTCTTATATGCGTATGAATGCATATTTTCTTTGACAGTTACATAGTACCCTATTTAATTGGATTAAAAACAACAAATAACTATAGTTCCACAACCCAGCCCAAGTTGACTCAAACTGAATTAATTCATCAATTGATCCTATTTAATTACATTAAAGGGATCTTTTCACGCTTTGGTAAATTGACAAAATTGAAAAAAGTTGTTTCAGATTCGCAAATTTTCGTTTTAGTTATGATATTTGTAAAGAAACAGTAATACTGAACATTTACCATGGTCTAATATAGCCATTATATGCATCTTTTGACGATTTTAAAACCTAAAAATTATAAAGCGTTGCAACGCGAAACGATTGAATAATTTGGAGAGTTCTGTTTTTGTCGTTAAATTTTGTGAAACTACGAAGATTGCTTATATAAGGTATAAAATACTTCACATGTATGTACTCGGCGGAATAGCTCAGTAAGCTAGAGCGTTTTTACTTCAGTACTCTGGCAGGACTCCAGGGGTCACTGGTTCGAAACCTGGTCCGGGCAATGTTCTTTTCCTTTTTTTAATTTTTTACTGGAGCTTTTACGATCCAATGTTTACATTTATCGATATAAAGCATTTAATGAATAAGTTAAAAAATACCAAAATCTGTGAAAAAAACCCTTTAAAAACAACATGTGTAAGATTTTGAGAATATCCCATGTATTCCTCTAGTATTCCTCTAGTACACCAACATGCACGTCTTACTGATTTACATGCACTCCTTAAACAGTTTAACAAAAATAATGAATGATTAATCCAAAGAAAACAACAAACAAGCTGCTTCATATAAAAAGTTAATTACATAAGATTACATAAGCAAAAAAATCATTTTGATAATAAATCAAGATTTTACTTCAACCAAACCATTATAAATTTATTGTGAGGGGGGGGGGGGGTAATGTAAGCACTAAAACTAAAATGGGGGAAATGTCTGGTGAGGGAACATCTTAGGGGGGGCGTCCGGAATTCCTGCTAAGGGCGACAGTGTTGTTAATGTGTCTTTAGAGGAAATAACTGAAGGAAAGTACTCATTGGTGTATGCCCATCCAGAAGCATTTCTGAGCATATCAATTGGAACAGCAATATTGAGTGCATTTGAAAGAGATATAACTGTTTCATGCATTGCTTTTGATGAAGCCCACAAGTCATGGTCCTTTAATGGTAGCTTTCCTATTAGCGAATTTTATACTTATTTTCTACTCTACAATCTAGCTCTTTTGTCATAAAATGAGAAGTTTTATTATCCAACAGGTTTTGTGTTTGAACCTCACACATTTTATAATACCAAAGTCCCATCATACAATCATCATCACAATCAGCAGCAGCATTATCATATTCATCATCATCATTGTTAGCAGCAGCATCATTGTGTTGTATTATCAGAATTCAATACAAATACAAACACAACCATTACAACTCTTACTACTTCTACTACTAATTAATTAATTATCTACTACTACAACAAGAACAACAACTACGACTTCTACTACTGATCTTACTTCTACTACTACTAGTCTACTACTATTACTACTACTACTACTACTTCTACTACTACTACTACTACTACTACTACCACCACCACCACCACCACCACTACTACTACTACTACTACTACTACTTGGTACACCAGAACTTGTTGTCCATGGAGACGATAAGGAGAACTCCCAGAGTATTGATCGAACCCACGCCCAGCGGACATCATTCTCTACACCATAGCGACCATGAATTAATATTTGACGCCATGTACAACATAATTCACCTTATTACAAAAAACATGGAAATCACAAAGTGACTGAAAATGCTTTAAAATAAATGCAAATTTGAAATTTGAAACAAAACAACCTAAGCAATACATAATAAGAAACACTACATTATTGAAACACTGATACCATGAACAATTTAGGGTGTAACACCTTATGTACATGTACCAGACCTTTAATGTACTACCTGTACTTTGAAACTTTATGTACCACCTACATAAAATATAGGTGTTATTGTCCATTCATTCATAGCAGTCCTGATGAATTAAGGTCATTCTCTAAACATGATTAAAGTCTAAAGAAGGAAATAATTTTTATTTTTTTTACAGTTTGAACATTAAGGTCATTCTCTCTTCTCTTCAAAGTATCACATTTCAATTATACAATATAATACAAACATTTTAGACTTTATAATCCTTAGTCAGGATAAGATAAGAGACAAATGAATTTTTATAATTTACTTCAATTTCAGGTAAGACTAATAAATCATTTATTAAGTACTACATGTACTTGGGCTAATAAATTAAACTAAGACACTCAGTGACACTTAGACAATCTGACAAAATATAAAATCTATGGCCAATATATAAGTCTAAAATCATAAATACTATCACACAAAATACATTTCATCAATAACACACATTCATATTAAATTAGTTATCTCTTTATATTATAAATATGGTACATAAAGTGTCAGATAGTGGTACATAAAGTGTCAGTATATAAACGGACTGGTACGTAATGTGTGACATTCAACATTTTAAAAATCAGTTAACAATATATGGACTTCATTGTTTTGCATATACGCAATCAAAGCATATTTATTAAAAATTAAAACACACTGTTCATGGCTGTATCTTTTTATTTATACATGTATAAACTATTCTGGTTATTAATACATTTTTAAAATTATATATAAACAAGAGCACCACATTATGGGTGCCAAGCTAGGCTGCGGTGCAGTTTTGAATAAATGAAATTTATTAAAAGAATTTTTTAGAGGTTGGTGACCTTGACCTTTGACCGAGTGACCCCAAAATGGGTGTGGTGTGTAGAAATCATCATGGTGCATATACATGTGAGGTTTCAATGTTAAAGGTGGAAGCACTTTGATTTTAGAGCCGATGTAAAGGTTTTAGCACGACGCGGACATCTGACGACGAGCTATGACAATACCTAGGGTTTTCCCCGAAAACAGCCGAGCTAAAATTGAGCGCCATTAGTCCAAATTTTTGACGCTCTTAAATATTAAGCTATTTTTTATATGGGTAATATTTGGAGCAAAGAATTTAGCCCATATAAAAAGTATCTCTAAATTCTTTGCGCGTCTTATAAATAAGACTAGAGCGCCATATAAATTAAATGGAAAACATACAACTTTATGTCAAGAAAAATAAAGCTGTAAAAATCTCACCTGCTCGTCTTTGATGTTGCAATTAGCACATTCAGCATTTTCAGTATCTACTAAATAAATATATGAAAGTGCCAAATGTCCAAGATACCATGACGTCCTCCTAAAAATGTTAGATCCTTTGAACTCCATTTATTTTTTCCCTGATTAATCCTCTCACACATTAGGCCTACATGTACCGGTAAGATTCCTTGTAATGTTCACAGCGTTTATTTTAAATCGTTTACGTTCTCAAATTTCAGCAGGTATTTAATTATAAATATTTATTTATGATTTTGATTTATTTACTCTTTCGAAGATACAGTCTTGCAACGTGTTTCGTTAGTCTAAGTTACGTGTTAGGTGATTCTTACAAACAATAGACTGACATGAAAAGTGGCTCCTTTTGAAGCACAAACTGCATCCATGTATATATTACAGCTGGCCCGGTTTGATGGGGCCTGTTTTTGATAATAATTAATTACCATTTTTCACTTCCGTGTTTATTTTGTTAACCAACGCCATGATGGAAAAAAGTCCGTTTCCCACAATGCTTAGCGCGCATTCACACAGGTCAGTAAGACCGGTGTGACACAATGGCCTTTTTGGTTGTCGGCCTTTCTGGACCATAACCAGTTTTTGCATAAGATTGAATTTACTACAGTAAGGGCATTCTATACATAGATGGTGACGTCACTACGTGTCAGTAAGACCGGTGTGACACAATGACAGTAAGGGTCAAATACTCGATTCATCTCCTATCAATATAGAATCTACACTCCGTGCGCCTAGTTTACTATATAGCCTTGCATCATGCATAGATTAGTGTGCAAGTAGTACTGCTTTGTTAGTTGTTGAATATTTTATGTTAAAGAATAAAATAAACATTATATTGGTGGATTTGGTCAGCTGTATGGGGAAGAGGAGGCTGAATATGTCCCGAAATTAGTCAGTGAAAACCAAGATTTGGTCAGGGAATTTTATTTCATCAGGTTGGTGGCAACCCTGATAAACTATATAGCAACTTCATATTTGGCTTACAGGGGGGGGGGGCGGCATAGTGTTTCTCAAATAAATCTTGTTATAATTATGTCTTTGTTTTTATTAAACCACATTGAAACGGTGTAATTTTCTTTCTTAATATTACGAATCCTTGAAATGTCAGCTGGTCATAATGCATGTGCGTAAAGTGTCGTCCCAGATTAGCCTGTGCAGTCCGCACAGGCTAATCAGGGACGACACTTTCCGCTTAAACTAGATTTTCGGTAAAAAGGGACTTCCTTTAAACGGAAAATACCATTTAAGAGGAAAGTGTCGTCCCTGATTAGCCTGTGCGGACTGCACAGGCTAATCTGGGACGACACTTTACGCACATGCATTAAGCCCAATTTTCTCAGAACAAGACACATTGTATTTCCTCCCACACAATGATGAGGGACACATTGATGAGCTGCTGTTAATAGTTTGCTTTGTAAGGAAGTAAGTTTGTTGGTCTGTCCATCATTTCTGGCAGGTAACTTTTGTGAATGATTAGTCTGCGCAATAAAAATGGCAATAATGATCATATGACGATGAAATGTTGCACGCAAAAACCTGCCCTTTTTATAAGGCCTCTGTCATTGTTTATTTGACTATATTCAACTTTAATGTGAACATGTTTTCTTAAATAATATGAGCTTCTGGGAAACTGGTCTTAATGCATGTGCTTAGTGTCGACCAAGATAAGCCTAGGCAGTCGTAAAGTGTCGACCAAGATAAGCCTAGGCAGTCGTAAAGTGTCGACCAAGATAAGCCTAGGCAGTCGTAAAGTGTCAACCAAGATAAGCCTAGGCAGTCCTAAAGTGTTGACCAAGATAAGCCTAGGCAGTCCTAAAGTGTTGACCAAGATAAGCCTAGGCAGTCCTAAAGTGTCGACAAAGATAAGCCTAGGCAGTCCTAAAGTGTCGACCAAGATAAGCCTAGGCAGTCCTAAAGTATCGACCAAGATAAGCCTAGGCAGTCCTAAAGTGTTGACCAAGATAAGCCTAGGCAGTCCTAAATTGTCGACCAAGATAAGCCTAGGCAGTCCTAAATTGTCGACCAAGATAAGCCTAGGCAGTCCTAAATTGTTGACCAAGATAAGCCTAGGCAGTCCTAAAGTGTCGACAAAGATAAGCCCAGGCAGTCCACAAAGGCTAATCAAGAAAAAACTGTGTTTGCTTTTATGGTATTGTTTTAAGGAGTTCTCTTCTTAGGGAAAATCCAGTTTAGACAGAGAGTGTCAAAGCTGATAAGCCTGTATGGACTACACAGGCTAATCTGGGAGGACACTATGCGCATGCATCAAATTATGTTGTTCCAAAGGGAAGATCGTTCAGTTTTGAGCCCAAAGTTCATGCCTCGGATTGTGACAGCTCTTTAGAAGACTAATGATTAGTCAGATATAATAATAATGTTTCTACAATGTTATTGAATATAATTTTGTAAATGTTTTGTCTCCATGGATTTGAAACCATATTTTTCATATATGTTATATTTCTGATCTGTGATCTAGGATTGTAACTTAAAAAAAGTATTGCACAAACTATTTCAACAACTGGGAGGTCACGTGTTTGATCCCTACTCATAGGTTTCTTGAGATCACTCCCATAGACACAAAGTACTGGTTCTACCCGGGACACGGACTTGGGAGGGCTTAAATAAGCCTTAGGCTTTCGATGCAATAAAGTGGAAATAAATAGTTAACTAATCTGTTTCAGGTTTGCCATGATGGCTTCTCGTGCCATGCGCTGCTCTAACATGTTCAGTGATTCAAACTCTGACGACTTTGACGACTACTTGGGCAGCGACGAGTACGAGCTTCTTTGTCAGGGGATCAAACCCTGGGACCCTGAGGCTGGCGCTGCACTGGCGGTGCTTAACGGGTGGTAGTTACTTGCTCCGTGACAGTTTTGTGATCCATTGTGGACTAGGGATGGGAAACATCGGCTCCAACACAGTTTTGTGGATAATTGTGGACTAGAGCTGTGAATCTTTTACACTGACAGTTCAATTGTCAAAAGACTAGGGTGGGGAGTGACAGTTTTGTGATCATTTGTGGACTTAGGCTGGGAATCTTTGACACTGTGACTGTTATTAGGTCAAAAGAATAGGGCTGGGAATATTTCACACTCGCACAAATTTTGTGGAAAACAGGCTTGGGTCTCTGCCACTGTAGAAGTTTTGTGATTTGCAAACGACTGCTGGAGATAAGCTGCCTGGTGAATATTTGGTGCTGTAATGTTGTAGGACTATGATTCAGTATTTAAAAATTATTCAGTTATTTTCTTTCTTTATTGTGCTAGACATAACATTTTGCAGTTCAATAATACTGCTTTACATGCATGTTGGGATAATGTTTAAAAATAAATTTTGCATCAAATTTTGTTCATTGAAATACAGTAAATACTGCGAAAAAACTAAGTGTTAACTAAGTCACTTGATTACCACAAAGTAATATCAACGTGAAAATTGGCTTAGTCACTTGATCACCACAAAGAAAATTGGCTCAAATCTCACCAACAGTTGGTGTGAAAGAATTTAACAGTTTTTGCAAAAAAATGCTGAGCTTTGTTATGTTAAAGCTATCAAAGGCCGAGCTATATTAACCAAAATGCTGTGAAACCATTTATTTTAGCCAGCACAAAATTTCGTCATTTTTATAAAAAAGACGTTTTCGTCAGCACTTTAATTCGCCAATTCTTGACTTTGAAAAAATAAAAAATGCTTCAGTCAATACCCGATTTGTTTGTAAAACATGTCCGAAATATATCGTGGTTGCGATAAATCGTAGTGGGGAAAGAGGGAAGACACTTTGAGTCACTTGCGGGGGTGGGGCCTGTTTGTCACATGTAAATATACTAGTGTTTTGTTATCAGGGGATCAGTAATTTGCCCCCATTAGTGTATCATTATTATGATTAGCGGATTAGTGGGACCGAATAACCATTAACGAGTGTTTGAAACCCGGGTTTGAAACAGTGAAGCCAGTTGCAAATTGGTCTTATTCATTTATTATCATGACCAAACTTATAACAATCTTACCTTTATCGGCGCAAATAAGAGAAGGTGCGAAGATAATTGGTTAAAATTAGTGTTAGCAAACTGTTTGGTCAGTTTTCAATAAAGTTTCAAGAGTTTTGCATCTTAAATATTTGATCACTTTAAGTACAATAATTTTCGGAAGTGTAAAATTAACAGTGCATTATGGGACAGCGGTTTCAAAGGGCACAGTTCAGATTTAATTGTAACAACCAATGGACGAGTGAGTTTAAATTAGATTGAATGCAATAGGATACAAAGCAATGTTTTATCGCGTCATACTCAGTCATTCGAAAATCGTGCTTTTCGGGGATTTTCTGAAAATCACGCAAAAATAAAAGTGAATTTCTGAAAACAATTTCCCTACATTTGGATGGAACTAATCATGACGTCATGATTGCTAATTTCTCTTTACCTGTTACGTTTTCAATGGCTACAAGTAACAATGATTTGAAACATGCATCGTAAAACTTGTAAAAGCTGTCAATCATAAAAAAGATCGATAGCCCATAATACGAAGCACAAGCTATTTTACCACCTGTATTATAGTTAAACGCAAACAAACAAACACAGATATATATGTTCTGTATTTATTTATACGGAGAATGTATATAAGTATATACATCACTATCTTTTAATTTCGTTTATTGTCTTTGATCCAATTTGATGCGTGGAGGCTGTATAATCTTCTGTAACAACACTGAAAAACACAATACACACAATGGGTAATAAAGTTGTTAACAATTAGCGCTAATCATTACAATTCTACCTAAACTAAGTCAACGAAGTCCATACAGCAGTACTGCTCTCGCGTTTTAGAGCAATGTCTCAGTTAAGTACACTGTGTAATCTACACCCTTTTGTTTCAAAACCGGATTTATCTTGATTACGAAACAGACGGACGATGTATGCGTGGATTCAGTTGGATTTTAGTGCCTCATGCCTTTGGTAATTCAGTCTTAATTTGTTCAAATATGGGACATAATTGTTCGTTAGGATCTTGAATTCGTCAATCGGTCTACTGACGATATACACGCAAATAAATGCCGGGCGATTAATAATGGTTTCACAGTAATTCAAATCTGCTCTCAGACTGTGAACATTTGTTCTCTTAACACAAGGATATCAGTAAAACTGATTGATGCTCCTCAATGATGCTTTGTCGATATATGGTTTAATTGTGTGGAAAAGTGTGACATTGAGAAAATCTTTTATTAGCCTCAGTGACCTTGACCCCAGCGACATCGAACCTCATCAAAAAGGAAGAGGTCCATACAAGGTACCTACATCCCTAATACATATGAGATCGATCAAATATTGAAGGCACCAAGAGAAACTGTAACCAAAGGGTGACTTTGAGAAAATCTATTATTAGCTTGGTGACCTTGACCCCAGTAACCTCAAACCTCATCAAAAGGTATAGGTCCATGCAAGGTACCCTCATGCCAAATATGTAAGAGATTGGTAAAATATTGAAGGCGCTATGAGAAACTGTAAGAAAATTGTGACGGAAAAATCTATTTTTAGCCTCGGTGTCCTTGACCTTGACCCCAGTGACCTCAAACCTCATCAAAAGGTAGAGGTCCATGAAAGGCACCTACATTTCAAATATGTTAAGATCGGAAAAATATTAAAGGTGCTATGAGAAACTATAACAAAATTGTGACAGATAAATCTATTATTAGCCTCAGTGACCTTGACTTTGACCCTAGTGACCTCAAACATCATCAAAAGGTAGAGGTCCATGCAAGGTACCTACATGCCAAATATGTAAAAGATCGGTAAACTATTGAAGGCGCTATTAGAAACTGTAACAAGTGTGACAGAAGTAAGTAACCCCAAACTGGCAATTATATGCTCCCCATATATATATATATATATATATAAATAAATATATATATATTTATATATAAATAATTATATTTATATTATAATAAATAAATATATATATATTTATATATATGGGGAGCATAAAAATCAACTAGGGCTTTGCCACAGATGTGACGAATACACCCACATGCCACATTGACATAATATATTTTGCATGTTGTCTTCACAAAAAACGGCGAACACCATGCTCAATGTTTAAAACGCACTAAGTGACCCCTTGACCTGGTTTTTGACCCTGCATGGCCCATGT
The DNA here is from genome assembly GCF_020536995.1 of Dreissena polymorpha. Lineage (NCBI taxonomy): Eukaryota > Metazoa > Mollusca > Bivalvia > Myida > Dreissenidae > Dreissena > Dreissena polymorpha. The sequence goes on from NC_068369.1 coordinate 50,672,447, forward strand.
TTGAACTTGACCTACACATCATCTAGATACAACTTCTGACCAAGTGTGGTGAAGATGGGATGAAAACTACTTGAATTAGAGAGCAGACACCATGATGAATAAGTAAAACGTACTAAGTGACCCAGTGACCTAGTTTTTGACCCAACATCATCTAGATACAACTTCAGACCAAGTTTGGTGAAGATCGGATGAAAACTACTTGAACAAGGGCTGTTTGTAAAACATGCATGCCCCCATATGGGCTGTCAGTTGTTGTGGCAGCCATTTTGTGAATACGTTTTTTTGTCACTGTGACCTTGACATTTGACCTAGTAACCTGAAAATCAATAGGGGTCATCTGCAAGTCATGATCAATGTACCTATGAAGTTTCATAATCCTAGGCGTAAGCATTCTTGAGTTATCATCCGGAATCCATTTTACTTTTTTGAGTCACTGTGACCTTGACCTTTGACCTGAAAATCAAAAGGGGTCATCTGCGAGTCGTGATCAATGTACCTATGAAGTTTCATGATCCTAGGCCTAAGCATTATTGAGTTATCATCCGGAAACCATTTTACTATTTCGAGTCACTGTGACCTTGACCTTTGACCTAGTGACCTGAAAATCAATAGGGGTCATCTGCCAGTAATGAGCAATGTACCTATAAAGTTTCATGATCCTAGGTCTAAGCGTCCTTGAGTTATCATCCGGAAACCATCTGGTGGACGGACGGATCGACCGACCTACCTACCGACATGTGCAAAACAATATAACCCTCTTTTTCGAAAGGGGGCATAATTAGAGAGCGGACACCATGCTCAATGTTTAAAATGCACTAAGTGATCCCCGTGACCTAGTTTTTGACCTGCCATGACCCATGTTCGAGCTTGGCCTAGACATCATGTAGATACAACTTCTGACCAAGTTTGGTGAAGATCGGATGAAAACTATTTGAATTAGAGAGCGGACACATGCCGACCGACAGACAAGCTCACTCCTATATACCCCCCTAAACTTCGTTTAGTGGGGGGGGTATAATTAGTGAGAGCAATCAAATAAAGGCAACATGTAACAACATCAATCAAAATTTTGCGGTCACTCATGTTTTTCTGTGTTAACCAGAGTTAGGGTATTGCATCAACCATGGAAACGAAAGATTAAACAGGGTTTCTGGATGAACCTGGGGTTATGGGTTGTGTCAACCAGAAAAATGATAGAGCGTCAACAAAGAAAAAGATTCACCAGGGTTATGAGGTGAACCTGGGGTAGTTTGTTGTGTAAACCAGAATTATGATAGGGTGTCAACTATGGAAAGAAATATCAACCAGGGTTATTGGTGAACCAGGCAAGTGGATCATCTAGGATGAGGGAATCAACCAAAAGGTCAATCAGAGCTAGTGTCAACAAATGGGTCAACAATGATAATGGTGTTGACCAAACCCAGGGTTTGTAAGGGTTCAGAGCTCCAGATAAGGATTTGTGAAATTAGTAACGGTACTGCCACTGACAGAAAGAAAAGGAGTAACACTGAAAATCAAGTAGTACCTGTACTACCATATCCAAAAATACAAGTAGTACTGTACTACCCGTGTTCTTGGATATTGATGGGTGCATAACTGACTTTACAGAAACAGTTGCAGCAATTATAATATATATATTTAGCTTCTTAAACAGTTACTTTATTAGGGTTTCCATTCTGAATTTTGATGCAAATACAACTACACATTAAAACTCATGAATAATCACTATTTCTTATTTTTGCTCTTCTTTTTGACAAGAAAACACAAGCCAACTTGTAAGCTTAGTAATTGAACACCAATGTCACTGTCTCATCTCAAAAGAATCATTGCTTTAGCAGTCAACTGTCAAAGTTGGCATAGACTATGTTAAAAGCTTAAGCAAACACTTCAACTGGGTTCACAGATTGAATGTCAGGATGGTTAGACGACCTTTTGTAGCCATTATATGACAACAAAGTGTTTTTTTTAACCGCTTTCAGTTTAGCCGGCCTTCCCTTGCGCGCAGACATATTGTTTTTGACGGGCTTACGAGTTACCGGAAATCACGCCACAGAACAGACAATAATACCGGAACCCAGTCTACAACTTTTTGGTAATTTAAATTACCGGTTAGGTTAGAGACCAACAAATTACGCCGCGCTCCCGCGGACATAACGGTACAGCCAGATTTTTTCCGTAAATGAATAAAAGGGATATTAAAGTCGTAATTGTACGTCCAGTTTATAAAAATAAATGCGTAAACCTTCATGAAAAAGCTGTATTTACGGCTGTACGGCCCTTATCTAGTGCTCTGAGGGTTAGTGGTTTAACCAAGGCTAGAATTTTGTCTCAGAAAATGGAGTTAACCAGGATTTGGGGTTCAACCAAGGCATAGGGATCAACCAAATTTGGGGGTCAACCACAGCAAGAAGGGTCAACCATGGCTGAGTTTCATGTTGAACTAGGGAGTTAACCAGGTCTAGGGTTTCAACCAGCATTTAGGGGTCAACTAGGGCTAGGGGATTAATTTAGGACCAGGGAGTGAACTAAATTGAGGGGGTCAACCACAACTATGAGGTATACCAGGACCAGCATGGGGAGTCAACAGGTACTCGTGCATCTAGCATTGCTAACTTGTATCTGAAAGTAGGTATACTGAGGTTCAAGGCTACCTAGAACGAGTCCCAGGACTACGAAGCTGGGTCAACTACAGCGTCCCAGGAATCCATTAGCCATAATTAGGGTTCCCAGGGCAACAAAGGGATCAACCAGTTTCACAAGACAAAGCGAGTCACTTTTAGTTCACAAGCAGCACTATCATGTGGGAACTTTTTTGGTTCCCCCTGGGTCCACCAGGATCAAAGTGTAGTATCTTATACCGATGGTACTTGATAACTTGACCCCTAAGACAAGACATCAGTAGGGTATCAAAAACATTTGCTTCACTAGTTCTGCTTGTTAAATTCAAGAGCCCTACATGATTTGCTGAGCAAAAAACTTGCTGGTAAATTTCAATAAGCCTGATGTAATGTATGTTCATTTTTATTTTAACTTTTATATATCAACAAAATACGTTTTTGAATTTATAAATATATGCAATGGGAGAAAAAGGCGAATTCCATAAAAATATGTAAATTGTACATTGCACAACACTTAGTAGTTTCAATCATTTACACTATTTAAGAGTTACTGGCATTGAAACACCATGTTGACGCTATTTCTAATTAACAAGTTTTTGCTGAAACACCATGTTTAGATCATCTACGTTTAGTTCGTTTTTGTAACTCGTCACCAGTTGAGCACTTCCGTTTCTTGCTCCCAGAGTCATTGTCTGACATCCTGAAAATTGAAAAAAAAAATTAAGTCATGCAGTCAAACCCTTAATGTTAGGTCATAAAATGAAACATTTTAATGAATTTGAGTTTATTTAAAACACAAAACAGGAACAGTCAATGGGGTTATACATGTATATACAGGGTGCAAGTATACAGGGTTAAATGTAAAAGTTCCTATTAATAAGGGTCAAATGATCTAGTCAACTTCCTTCTTTAGCAAAGGCTTTATAAAGGCCCCTTCCCCCAAGAGAAAGGCCTCAAAGAGTTTTTCTTTAAAATGATGGAATTTTTCCAAAATGTCAAGCTTACTTTGGGAATAGTTTTTCCCCTTCTCAGTTTTGTTGATATTTTTCGCAAAATTGAAGACCAGGCCCATTCCCGATATCAAGAAAAAAAGCCCTGGACTTGAAAGGTCAATATAAATAAGTGAAACTCCAGCTGCTCCAGCATTATTGCATTTCTATTATACACAAGTGTATACTTATTATCATTTCCAAGCAAAAACCTAGCCCCTCTACTAAGCTTCAACATAGAAGAATAAGAACAATTCCATAACTTATAGATTAAGAAACACTTACGCAGCCAGCAGGGCCTGAATCTCGGGCGGTGTGAATGCCGCCACGTCACTTTCCGGATTGCACAGGTATCCGCTGATGTATTCTGGTTTCAGACACAGACACCCGCTGGACAAGAGCTTCTCCAGGTCTTCCTGCAGACACAACGGAATATTGAGTCTACATTGCATATTTCTAAATTGGAGGAAGACAAGAGGTTATTACTTGGTTTTGGTAGATAGTCTTTTTTTAACCCTTTCAGTGCAGGAACCGAATTTTAAAGGCCTTTGCAAACAGTTTGGATCCAGATGAGACGCCACAAAACGTGGCGTCTCATCTGGATCCAAACTGTTTGCTATTCTGATAGTATTCTTTGAAAAAAAATTGAAGAAAAAGAAAAAATTCAGCAGACGACATTTTAGCAGACGACAAATTACCCAGCATGCAAAGGGTTAAATCCCAAGTCATCTTAGACACAAATATTTAAAATAAAATAGTGCCTGAGTTTATAACACTACCTTATATCTCCTGAGAAATGTGGATGTAATTGGCTCCAAAAACTCATAGCAATTTATGTGGGCCGACAAAGCTACTGTGGTATAAAAAGATAGAGCTAGAGTTACAGCTCTTGGGCCGTTCACATTGCCCCATAGAGACCTACCTACGAAAAAGTTTAGTGATTCATAAAATATTGAATTCATTATTTAACGGAGATGACTTCCAAAAACTTTATACGATTGCTGTGGGACAATAGGGCTTAATGCATTTGCATAACACGTCATCCCAGGTTAGCCAGTGCAGTCCACACAGGTTAACATGGGACGACTATTTCCAGTATTCTGAAATTTTACATCTAAAACCAGTCTATTCTCAGCAAAAATCCTGTAATGGAGGAAAATGTTGTCCCTCATTGCGGACTGGCACAGGCTAATCTGGGACACTTGACGCACATGCATTAAGCCACTTTTATGAGAGTGAGGCTCGTTAAATGCATACCTGTGGGACAGGTATCTTGTGTGGCTCCATCAGGACATGGGTGGCGTCCACTCGCGCAGGGAACGGTGGCCTGTAACAAGCAACCAGGGCTGGTGTACATAATGCTTTTAAAAGGAATCTTTACTTAACAAGACTTTTTCACAGATTTTTATTATTTTTAAAAATATTTTATTGTTCTACTAACAGAAATAACATAATAAGGAATAATTCTAACAGTAATAATAACAAGGAACACACATACAATAAGCCTACTCTAGGGATCGAATGAGGGAATTCTGGAAGCAAAAGAGAACACGCTACCACTACAACAAACAAGCTGAAGACATTTTTTGTGAACTTTAAAACAGAGCTAGGTAATACACTTTTGTGCTACATTACATTTTGCAATCGCTTTATAATTATTATTTTTATTTCGATTAATGAATACCAATAAAGGAACATATATTTTTAACAATTTTATTAGTCAGGTGTGTAATTTTGCTTGTTTGAATACCATGCATACTTTCTGCTTTGATTCTATGACATTTGTTTTTTAAATTGTCATTTTGCAAAACTGTGACAAAGTCCGTTTAAGCTGCACATAAGTTACAATTTACCTGTAACTATCTGTCAATAAATAACTGAGGTGAGAAATCATTGGTTCGTATTTGAAGTGGTAAACAAAAGCACATGGCCTCATCAACCAATAAATGACCTATAAACCATTGGACATAAACAGTTAAAAAGTGGCTAAAAACTTGTCTACTGTTTAATTTAATAATACACATTAAAGTATATGAGGTAGCATTTGGTGAATAATAAATTGGGATGTTATTTTACATCGAAGCATAATGGATTAATTATGGTAGATTCATTTTTTCTTCAACATGAAGGTGTGTGGATTCATTTGCTTTCTAACTCATGGAAATTAGTGTTCGACAAATAATATTGGTTTCACAGTAATGCACGTCATAATTCCAAAAAGACCCATATACACATCCAACTGCCAAACTTTTCTTTATGGACCAAATAGAAAAACCATACACAAACAAGAGATGTGTTTGTCAGAAACACAATGCTCCCTAATGTGCCGCTTTTATTTTATTTTTTGACCTTTGACCTTGAAGGATAAAATTGACCTTGACCTTTAACCACTCAAAATGTGCAACTCCATGATATACACATGCATGCCAAATATCAAGTTGCTATCATCAATATTGCAAAAGTAATGACCAAGGTTAAAGTTTTGAGACACACACAATGAATGAATGACTGACACAGTGACAAACAGACAGGCCAAAAACAATATACCCATGATCTTTCGATCCGGGGGCATACAAATCTTTTTTCAAGGTGTTCATGTCAAATGTTCCACTGATTGTTTATGTCCCTTTTTTTTACCAGAGCAAATTTATCTACTGCTATTTTTTTCTAAATCACCTCTTTTTACCAGATCAGAGTAAATCAAATATCAGCCTTGTTTTTGGAAATCTGGGCTTAATGCATGTGATTTAAATGTTGTCCTAGACAGGGTTCCCAACTTTTTGTATGAACAAAATTCCCTGACTTTTCCCTGATGAAAAACTAGAGCTTTGTTACAGACGTGACGTATACCCCCACATGCTGCATTGACACAGACTATTTTGCATGCTGTCTTCACAAAACAAGAGAAGCTAATTTATGGTGATTTTTAAGAATTATTATGCCATTATCATTTATGGCCATTTTGACCTTCGAACTCTTGAATTCTTTCGCATGACATGCCATCCTATTACTGTGAACAAAATAAATGTACAGAGACATTTTAAAATCTCACAATTAATGACATAGTTATGGCCCGAACAAGATTTTTTATGGCCATTTTTGAATTTGAACTCAAAGTGTGACCTTGACCTTTGAGATATCGACATAATTCTTTCATGTGACACACCGTCCAATGATGGTGAACGAATGATTTTAAAATCTCACAATGAACGACATAGTTATGGCCTGGACAAGCTCATTTATGGTCATTTTTTACCTTTGAACTTAGTGTGACCTTGAAGATATCGCCGTAATTCTTTCCCCCGACACACCGTCCAATGATGGTGAACAAATGTGCCAAATGATTTAAAAAACTCACAATGAACAATATAGTTATGGCCCGGACAAGCTCATTTGTGGCCATTTTTTACCTTTGAACTTAGTGTGACCTTGACCTTGGAGATATCGACGTAGTTCTTTTGCGCGACACACCGTTCAATGATGGTGAACAAATGTGCCAAATTATTTTAAAATCTCACCATGAACGACATAGTTATTGCCCAGACAAGCTCATGTTTGGCCATTTTTGACATTTGAACTCAAAGTGTGACCTTGACCTTGGAGATATCAACGTAATTCTTTCGTGCGACACACTGTCCAATGATGGTGAACAAATGTGCCAAATGATTTTAAAATCTCACAATGAAAGACATAGTTACGGCCCCGACAAGCTCATTTATGACCTTTGAACTCAAAGTGTGACCTTTAACTTGGAGATATCGAAGTTATTCTTTCGTGCGACACACCGTCCAATGATGGTGAACAATTGTGCCAAATGATTTTAAAATCTCACAATGAACGACATAGTAATGGCCCGGACAAGCTCATTTATGGCCATTTTTGACCTTTGAACTCAAAGTGTGACCTTGACCTTTGAGATATTGACATAATTCTTTCGTACGACACACCGTCCAATGATGGTGAACAAATTTGCCAAGTGATTTTAAAATCTCACAATGAACAACATAGTTATGGCCCAGACAATCTAATTTATGTCCATTTTTGACCTTTGAACTCAAAGTGTGACCTTGACCTTGGAGATATCAACCTAATTTGTTTGCGCGACACACTGTCCAATGATGGTGAACAAATGTGCCAAATGGTTTTAAAAACTCACAATAAACGACAAAGTTATGGCCCGGACAAGCATTTTACCTTTGAACTCAAAGTGTGACCTTGACCTTTGAGATATTGACGTACTTCTTTCACGCGACACACCGTCCCATGATGGTGAACAAATGTACCAAGTCATTTTAAAATCTAACGATAAATGACATAGTTATGGTCCGGACAAACTTTCTGTTTAAAACGCACTAAGTGACCCCGTGACCTAGTTTTTGACAGGGCATGACCCATATAAAAACTTGACCTAGACATCATCTAGATACATCTTCTGACCAAGTTTGGTGAAGATCTGATGACATTTTCGGGACAGACAGACCGACAACGTTACTCCTATATAGCCCCCATTACCAGTAATGGGGGTATAATAAAAATTCCAGGATAATAATTTCGACCTATTTCTTGTTTTAGACACCCTCAATAAATAGCAGTTGCAGACAATAACATGTCTTATATTTATGTAATGTTATTGCAATGGCCTCCCATCTCCCAACACAGCCATCCTAGACAAAGAAGTAGGTATTTACTAATAGTACACTAAGCTAAATGTATACTACAAAGCCACCATAGCCATGCAGAGGAATCGATTTGCTGTTTTAATTGTACGGACTTTTGGACAGAAGTTGGGAAAGTTTGACCGAACAAACTTCCCTGATTTTCCCCTGATTTCAGGAACTTTTCCCAAATTCCCTGACTTTTCCCTGACTGGAAAAAGGAAAAGTCTTTTTCCAGGTTTTCCCTGATTTCCAGGTTGGCTGGGAACCCTGCTAGATTAGCCTGCGCAGTCCAAACAGGCTAAAAATTGCCAATAATTTCAGCCTCAACTTTCTGCTATGAAGAGACTTCCTTTGTTTAAAAAAACAAAACAATTAAAGCGGAAAGATTGGTCCCTGATTAGCCTGTGCAGACTGATCAGGCTAGTCTGGGACGACATTTTCAGCACATTCATAAGCCCAGCTCATATGGTACCTCATGTTCAGCACAGTGGCCCCTCCAGCCGTTAGTAGGCGGATGAAGTTGCTGACTTTCCCCTTCTCACAGATCAGAATCACACGCCACGTTGAGAATGCTCCAAACTGGGTCGATGAGACCTGATTAAGCAATAACAAACTGTAAACTCATTAACATTCGTTGTCATGAAATTTTATGTTGTTTTTTTTTAAAGATATTTTTCGTGGACATGTAAATTTAGGGATTACCTGTCGTTGCTGGGACAACTTGATTCTCCACTCCCTGGCGGCTGCCGCCAGCAGACGAACGCTGTTGTCCATGTTCTTCACAAGAGCCAGGGTACCTTCCCCACCCCACTCGAAGAAATCCTCCTGAAACAGGGAGAGAAAAAAACTTTTACAATTGCTTGGTTTAAACACTATTTATTTAGTTCATTGAAAGTACATATAAGCAATACAATACAAACAAACATCTTATTTTCTTGGTTCATTGAAAGTACATATAAGCAATACAATACAAACAAACATCTTATTTTCTTGGTTCATTGAAAGTACATATAAGCAATACAATACAAACAAACATCTTATTTTCTTGGTTCATTGAAAGTACATATAAGCAATACAATACAAACAAACATCTTATTTTCTTGGTTCATTGAAAGTACATATAAGCAATACAATACAAACAAACATCTTATTTTCTTGGTTCATTGAAAGTACATATAAGCAATACAATACAAACAAACATCTTATTTTCTTGGTTCATTGAAAGTACATATAAGCAATACAATACAAACAAACATCTTATTTTCTTGGTTCATTGAAAGTACATATAAGCAATACAATACAGACATACATCTTATTTTCTTGGTTCATTGAAAGTACATATAAGCAATACAATACAAACATACATATTATTTTCTTGGTTCATTGAAAGTACATATAAGCAATACAATACAAACATACATATTATTTTCTTGGTTCATTGAAAGTACATATAAGCAATACAATACAGACATACATATTATTTTCTTAGTTCATTGAAAGTACATATAAGCAATACAATACAGACATACATATTATTTTCTTAGTTCATTGAAAGTACATATAAGCAATACAATACAAACATATTATTTTCGAACAATATATTAGGCAGGTAGAATTGCATTATTGCTTAACATAAAGGCTGTAAAATACAATTAGACAGAATTGAGAAGGAAGTTCAAGGCTTATACTATGTCTCTCTTCTGTCAGAAGTGCTGCAATTGCTTGCCCACACTGGCAACAATCTTCAGTACTTTGGTTGTCCCGCCAAAGCGTAACAAGCCCAGAACCAAGTACGTGTCATGTGTATCTAATACTTTCTTTTAACAAAAAGAAACAACACATTATAACACAACAACATTGCTGAAATGACACACTGTGGGTGCATTTTGTCCTATTATGAGCCTGTAATGAATGAATTCCTTGGCTAAAACAAATGAATGGCATTTTATTTTACTTTTTTTCCGGTTAAAATTTTAATCCACAGTTGCCTATTATATTCAATCCCCATTAATTGCAAAGAATTGTTTTCAAGCTTCAAAAAGCTAGTTTCTCCACCTGACTACAAATTTTCAAAATTGAATTGCCTGTGCCAAAATCAACTCACCCCAGGCAAAGGGGCAACCACTCATTTCTATCTCTGTGAACACATAAACCATACATGAAACAATATCAGGGCTTTCTATTTAACTATAGCTCTAGTCAAGTAAAGGCTACAACCTCTCAGAAAATTTCTTCATATTCATTGAGTTTTCCCCCCAAAATGACATTAACAACTGGCTATTTCAAACCCCAATCGGTTATACCAGTTACATTTATTTCAAAATTTGGTTTCCAAAGGCCATTTTGTTCCCATATTTGATGGCTAGTGCCCCCCCCCCCACACACACACAGTTCTTATGTTCCATTACTTGTCCACTTTTCGAAATCTTCCTGAAAAACAGGTACATAAATGAACCGGAATCAAAAATATTTGGGATATATTATACAGTATAATTGCAATAACTCGAGCTGGCAATATCTCGAAAACTGGCGATTACTCGAGCATTAAAGAAAGTCCCTAGCATTTTCCTTTAATGTCTATATAAAAATACCAGCGATAACTCAAACATGCGATTTTCGATAACACGAGGGCGTGTGCCGGTCCCTGAAAGGCATTTCACACCTAATTAACTGGCAATTATTCGAGGACGCTTTCTCGTCTGATCGGTTCTAAAAATCTTCGAGTTGTGAAAGCACCGCAATCAAGCAGACAAAAGACGCTCGATAAGATGTGAAGTTTGTTGCAATTTGAGAAACACTGCAAATTGTCATCCTTTGAGAAGTAGATCAAAGCTACACAGTTTTAATGATAATTAAATAATTACCAGCAATCGATAATTATTGCGAAACGTCTTCCGCCATCAGTTCCGGGAAGCTAATGGGTTGCGACAATCTTCAATCCTTGACTTTGCGCAGCACAAGTCTGACTAATGTTAATAAAATGCAAAGTGTGTAGTGATTATGTTGTTTTTAGTGTGTTTTTTTTTCATGCGCATGTACGTACCTTGTGTGCTTTTTAAAAAATAATTATGCTACATGTACAGTGAATATTGATGAGATATTTTTGATAATATATATGTTTTGTGTGTATGTTGAAATAATAAAATGAAATTAAGATCATCTTAATTGTTTTGTTTATAATACTGTAATCTTAAGCGATTTTTACAAAGCCTTTTCTTACTCTAGCACCGTCTTACATGTAAATAAAGCGTTTGCGGTCAGAATTTAGCATTATAAACCGAGACAGTGAACACAAATAATACCGTGGATTACTCAAAACCTGCGATTACTCGAGCATCGATGTCGGTCCCGTGCTTCCTCGAGTTATCGCAGTTTTACTGTAATAAGAATTCACTCTCTGCTCAGACTTTGGGTTTCATTCTCAGACTTTGGGTTTCATTCTTTGCTCCAACATGGGATTTCATTAATTTTCTGCTCAGACTTTGGGTTCCATTATATTGCTTGCTAAGACTTTGGGTTCCATTACATTCTTTGCTAAGAATTTGTATTCCATTACCGGTATTGGGCTCCATTACATTCTTTACTCAGACTTAGGGCTCCATTATATTCTTTGCTCAGAATTCTGATTCCAGTACCGGTAAAGGGTTCCATTACATTCTTTACTCAGACTTAGGGCTCCATTACAGGTATATTCTTTATTCACACTAGTTTAACAGACTTCCCGAAACTCAACAGCCTTCAGTCAGACATTTGGTCTGACTGGTCAGAATTTTCTGTCAGACCTTAGGTTTTTCTGTCAGACCAAAGAACATACGTGAAATTCAAACAAAATTGAGAATTTTTATTTTTTATCATATAACTTTGAGTAACAAAGTAAAGTAACAAAGTTTGTTAACATCCACTTCCTCATTATTCAAGTCACTAAGAAAATCACTATCTGTATCGTATCTATTTAAAAGCTTAATGACATCTTCAATGTCTGTGAGTGTCCAGGCTCGGGCTCCTTGATGGTAATTGCTCTGGAAAGAAACGATATCATCTGTTTATTCTTAAGTTAATCACATTGTTATGAGTGACAAAGTAATATGTTTAAACTCATGGTCTGCCTGTCTTCCGAGACTCAACGAATTTACGAGGGGGCGCTTATCCTCGTATTATTTCCACTAGCTCACGGGCGTTTGCATCTGCAACCCATTTTGGATTTTCAGGCTTTGCGACATTCAAAAACTTCTACATTATGTATACTTACTTATTTACTTCAAATTTACTAAATTCAAAAGAAGAAAAATGAAAACTAAATCACCTGGTTATAAATCCCCGTTAAACTCCGTGCTTGTTCCTTGATATCGCTGATAACTGCAAGCTGTTGCTTTGTTTAATTTTCACTTTTGTTTAAACTAAAAGTCGATCGAATGATGGTCAAATGTACCTATCCTGGCTTGAAGCATGCATTTATTTACTCGTCGACAATAAGCAGGGAACCCAATGTATTTCTATAACATTTGTCACCCAGCAAGGACATATTATTTCCGATTTTTGACAATACAACTTTGAACCAATTAACAGCAGGTTAACTGACAGACAAATACATTTGAATTTCACAAAATCTCGTCTTTCACAAAATCGGCAAAGTGTGTATTCTGCCGTATTTCGCCGATGTGCTATAAATACTTTTAATTTCTTGGGAAAACCCGAAAATATCTGTGTCAGACATTTTTGGCCGACGATTTAAGAATTTTGATCGGCCCTTTATTGTTTGTGTCGGACATGTCCGTAGGTCCAACGGAGTTTCGGGAAGTCTGGTTTGATTAAAGTTATGCTCATACTTCGGGTTCCTGTACATCCCCACTCCTACAAATATTCACAAAAACAATTAATAAAGCCTTGAAACATAATCATATTGGATATGAGAGAGTCTATAGTCTAATGGTAGCCCAGTGACACCACAACTCGACAGCCACAGTTTAGATCCCACACTCAATCCTTGCCAACTAACTCCTCTGTCTCTGAGACAATTTGGTGTTTGTTGTTGGCCGTTAAGACTGTCAGATGAGCCTAGTTCTGGGAAAACTGGGCTTAAAGCACATTGGTAAAATGTCATCCCAGTTTAGCCTGTGTAGTCTGCACAGGCTTATCAGGAACGACACTTCCCACTTTAATTGGGTTTCCGTTTAGAAAAGACCTAGTTTAAATGAAAATTCCATAAAAGTGGAAAGTGTCATCCCTAAAAGCATCTACTGTCTGCACAGGCTAATCTGGGACAACACTTAATGCACATGCATTAAGCCCAGTTTTCCTAGAACGACGCTCATATATTTACCTTCACAAACTGCCCCTCCTCTCTGCATGCATTGAAGTATGATTTGTGAAGGATCCATTTCCCAGAGGCCAGACATGCTAAGAACTTCTCATTTCGCGTTATCTTATCTGAAAGAAATATTTCATTTATAAATGTTGTTTATTAACCATTTAAACATGTGCCTTTTCACTTATAATGCGCACTGTAAATAATGCTAGTTACTACTATATACTTGTTAAAATTAAGAACGGTAAGTAACTCAGGAATAGAGATAACCAGATACACTTTCTGACCAAGTGTGGTGAAAAACGGATGAAAACTACTTAAATTTGAGAGCCGACACCATGCTGAATGTGTAAAACGTACTAAGTGACCCAGTGACCTAGTTTTTGACCCGGCATGACCCATATTCTAACTTGACCTAGACATCATCTAGATACAACTTCTAACCAAGTTTGGTGAAGCTCTGAATTATTGAATTAGATTGAATTAGAGAGCGGACAACATGCTGAATGTTAAAAACGCACTAATAGGCCCTGTGACCTATTTTTTGATCCGGCAAGGCCCATGTTCAAACTTGGTCTAGACATCATCTAGATACAACTTCTGACCAAATTTGGTGAAGATCGGATGAAAACTACTTGAATTAGAGAGCGGACACGGACCAACCGACCGACAGACAAGCTCACTCCTATATACCCCCCTAAACTTCTATTAGTGGGGGTATAAAAAGTGTCTTGCACATTGAAATTCTAGTATTGACATACTGAAGTGCAAACAGACATCATATTGCTGATTTAAATTTGATGTTAATGGTGTGGCGGTTTTTTCCTACCACATTCTTTTGTTATTTCAGAAAAGTTTGAGAAAATTGACCTCCTAACTAGAACATACCAATAACAAGGTGTGTGCAGGCGATGTCAGACTGCTGTGAGTCTATCACCCAACCTCCTAACTAGAACATACCAATAACAAGGTGTGTGCAGGTGATGTCAAACTGCTGTGAGTCTATCACTTGACCTCCTAACTAGAACATACCAATAACAAGGTGTGTGCAGGCGATGTCAAACTGCTGGGCGTCTATCACTCGACCTCCAAGCTGCTCAACAAGGGCACCGTATGTATCTCTCTCCTGAAAAAGAACAGAAAGTCATTTGAGCCGTGCTCTTGGAAAACAGGGCTTAATGCTAGTGGGTAAAGTGTCGTCCCAGATCAAAGACAACACTTTTCCACTTTGATGGTGTTTCTCCTTTAAAGGATGTGTCTTTTTCACGAAAGTCCAATTAAGATGGCATGTTTTGTCCCTCATAAGCCTTGGCTGACTGCACAGGCTGATTAAGCTCAGCACTTTCTGCTTTCATGGTGTCTTTTGGTTAAAGGAAGTGTCTATATTAATTAAATTAAAAATCCAATCAAGATGGAAATGCCCTGATTAGCCTTAGCTGACTGCACAGGCTAATAAAAGACGACACTTTACACACAAGCATTAAAACCTGTTTCCCCCAGTCAGGCTCATTTGTTTAGCTTGCAAACAACCCTCATGGCTTACAGACTTATCTAATCTACACATATCATACGACTTCTTGTATGGTCTAAACTAGAGCTTTGTCACCGACGTGACGTATATTCCACATGCCGCATTGACACAGACTATTTTGCATCCTTAGAAAAAAAAAAAAAAAAAAAAAAAAAAAAAAAAAAAATCATTTATGGCCATTTTTGACCTTTGACCTCAAAGTGTGACCTTGACCTTGGAGGTATCGACATAATTCTTTTGTGTGACACACCGTCAAATGATGGTGAACAAATGATTTTAAAATGTCACAAAAAAGATATAGCCCGGACAAGGTCATTTATGGCTATTTTTTACCTTTCAACTCAGGACACACCGTCCAATGATGATGAACAAATGAGCCAAATGATTTGAAAATCTCAAAATGAACGACATAGTTATGACCCTGACAAGCTCATTTAAGGCAATTTTTGACCTTTGAACTCAAAGTGCGACCTTGACCTTGAAGATATCGACGTAATTCTTTTGCGCAACATACTGTGATGGTGAACAAATGTGCCAAATGATTTTAAAATCTCACAATAAATGACATAGTTATGGCCCTGACAAGCTCATGTTTTGCCTTTTTTGACCTTTGAACTCAAAGTGTGACCTTGACATTCATTGGAGATATTGACATAATTCTTTCGCGCGACACACCGTCCAATAATGGTGAACAAAAGTGCCAAATGATTTTAAAATCTCACAATAAATGACAAAGTTATGGACCAGACAAGCTCATTTATGGCCATTTTTGACCTTTGAAGTCAAAGTGTGACCTTGACCTTTGAGATATTGACGTAATTCTTTCGCGCAACACACTGTCCAATAATGGTGAACAAATGTGCCAAATGATTTTTAAATCTCACAATGAACAACATAGTTATTGCCCGGACAACAGACAGACCGACAAAGTGACTCCTATATAGCCCCCATTACCAATGGTAATGGGATTGGTAATGGGGGTATAATGAAGTCAAAATCAAAACAGCCAGTCAAATGCTGTAACATAAACAGCCAAGTTTGCAGTCAATGTTGCTGACATCAAGTCTAATGATGTAACATAAACAGCAAAGATGGCTATCAATGTTGCTGCTAGCAAGTCAAGTGCTGTAACATAAACAGCAAAGATGGCTGTCCATTTTGATGCTAGAAAGTCAAATGCTGTAACATAAACAACCAATATGGCAGTTAATTTTGCTGACAGCAAGTCTAATTCTGTAACATAAACCGCAAAGATTGCAGTCAATTTAGCTGCTAGCAAGTCAAGTGCTGTAACATAAACAGCAAAGATGGCAGTCAATTTGCTGCTAGAAATTCAAATGCTGTAACATAAACAGCCAAAATGGCAGTTTATTTTGCTGACAGCAAGTCAAATGCTGTAACATAAACAGCCAAAATGGCAGTTTATTTTGCTGACAGCAAGTCAAATGCTGTAACATAAACAACCAATATGGCAGTTAATTTTGCTTACAGCATGTCAAATGCTGTAACATAAACCGCCAAGCTGGCAGATAATTTTGCTGCTATCAAGTCTAATACTGTAACATTAACTGCCAAGATGGCAGCAACTATTACCGTAGGTTTCCACGTATAGCGCGCAGTGTTTTACCTCCAAAATTCAAATTAAAAAGCTGGTGCGCGCTATACATTGATACAACACTATTCTGGCTGCTAAATTGGTAAAAAATATGTTGTATACCGGTAATCGTAAATAATCAAAATGGCCACCATGTTTTTTTCCAGAAAACTACCACCCTGTAATCGTACAGACTGAGGGGCCATTGTCGAAACAACAAGAAGTCGCTACTGGTAGATATGAATGCGGTAGAAGAAGTTTTGGTCAAAATAAATTTGTTTGAATAAACTTGCGGACATTTCTTTGTTTGTGTTTTTACACTTCTTTATTGATGAATTCCGATGGGGATTGTTGTCGACATTCCGGATAGCAGGCAAGGGTAGGTACAAACGAGGTCTTTTTTGCGGGTAATTATCAGTTTTAATTCACTTATATTTCTCTATAAACCAGCCGAAAGCATAAAATAAAGTGCAGTCATTCCCACAGAAGTAATCAATGTTTGGAAATTCCTTCCAACTTACAGCAGCCTCAATCCCCGACATGATAAATACAGGTGGTGGCCTCTTGAAGGTTACTTCTTCCTCATCATCATCATTGTCATCATCAAGTACAATAGGCTGTGGTGGGGTCACTTTTGGGGCTTTACCCACCGGAAACGCTAATGTAGAAAAAACAAGAATATCAGTGAAACTGATGGATGCTTCCTGATGATGCGCTTTGTCAATCTACGTGTTAGTAACCACCTAAAAAATCAATTATTAGCCTCAGTGACCTTGACCTCAAACCTCATCAAAAGGTAGAGGTCCATGCAAGGTGTCTACATGCCAAATATGTCTACATGCCAAATATGTAAGAGATTGGTAAAATATTGAAGGCACTATGAGAAACTGTAACAAAATTGTTACGAAAAAATATATTATTAGCCTTGGTGACCTTGAGCTTGACCCCAGTGGCCTCAAACCTCATCAAAAGGTAGAGGTCCATGAAAGGTACCTACATGCCAAATATAGCAAACAGAATAAAACCTGAAAAGACTGCGAGTTATACGTAGGCTGTTGTGGTTTTATGCTGGTTGCATACACCCATTTTAACTATGCTTCTTAGAGGGAAAGGGTTAAGTAGATGCATTCTGAAATCCTGGGAAAACTACTCACTAAATGTGCAGACTGAGAGTCAGTTAATTGATAAAGTGACTGCAGACTGGGAGTCAGTTAATTGATAAAGTGACTGCAGACTGGGAGTCAGTTAATTGATAAAGAGACTGCAGACTGGGAGTCAGTTAATTGATAGAGACTGCAGACTGGGAGTCAGTAAATTGATAAAGAGACTGCAGACTGGGAGTCAGTTAATTGATAAAGTGACTGCAGACTGGGAGTCAGTTAATTGATAAAGTGACTGCAGACTGGGAGTCAGTTAATTGATAAAGTGACTGCAGACTGGGAGTCAGTTAATTGATAAAGAGACTGCAGACTGGGAGTCAGTTAATTGATAAAGAGACTGCAGACTGGGAGTCAGTTAATTGATAAAGAGACTGCAGACTGCGAGTCAGTTTATTGATAAAGTGACTGCAGACTGGGAGTCAGTTTATTGATAAAGTGACTGCAGACTGGGAGTCAGTTAATTGATAAAGAGACTCACTCTGGGAAAACCGGGGTTATTGCGCAGTCCACACATGCTTATCAGGCACAAAACACTTAGACCTGATTTCAGTTTATAAGACACTTCATACTAACAAAATATTCCATGAAAACGCAAAGTTTCGTTCCTGATTAACCTGTGCAGACAGCACGGACTAATCTGGAATGCTACCTTACTCACATGCATGATATTATATTTTCAGATATCGGATATTTTCAAAAAGGTCTGCTCATACATTGCTAAAAAGACAATTTACCAAACATTTATCACCGAATGCTGAAAACAAGAGCTGACGTGTTTGTGAAACACAATGCCCCTTACTGTGCCGCTTTGAAGCCATATAATTGACCTTTGACCTTGAAAGATGACTTTGACGTTGACCTTTCACCATTCAAAATGTGCAGCTCCATGAGATACACATGCATGCCAAATATCAAGTGCTATCTTCAATATTGCAAAAGTTATGACCAAGGTTAAAGTTTTGGGGCAGACACACACATACAATGAAAGACAGACACTTAAAATGACAGACAGACACATACAATGACAGACAGACAGGCAAAAAACAATATAACTCCGATCAAAATAATGTTATACATAAAGTTCCTTTACTAGAGCTTGTCATAATATTTACAAATAATCAACAACGCTGCATGTTTTAATACCTAGCAAAGTTGTAAAAAAGAAACATACATGCAAACATTTCAAGTGTCCACTATAACCTTGACATTGAAGCGAGCGAATCGGTTGTAATAGGCAATACATAATGTTAGTATGATAATAAATTGCTTTAACTTATTTGGAAATGCCATCATTTACGTCAGACCGACTAACGAATATGTAACGGAGAGAAAACGGACAAAATATGCAGATTTTGGTTATCCGGTGATAAAATTTACCTGGTCTGCCGCTCAAGACGCTCGAAATCAGTGTGTGAAGCGTTGGAAACACACAATGACCGCACAAGAACCGATGATGCAATGGAAAAAAACGTACATTTAACGAATATGTACTGGATAATTATCGGTCAGCTTATGGATATTACCGTGCGAGTAACGGACTTCTACCGGATAAAACGGCAGTGTAGCGCATTAGTACCGGACAAAACTTTCTTCCAACGTAAGAGAAATGGAAAAGTACCGAACACCAACATACAAAAAACTGTCATTTTATGTCATGCTTTATTTATAATATTTTTAAGTATCATAATTGTTTTTTCCTTTTTTTAAATGCATATGCTTGTTTGTTTCTTTATCATGAATGTTTATGAACACTTACGCAAAAAATAAATAAATCTTGGCCGGTCGAACACTTTTATATTTTCTTTCTGATGAAACAGTAGGGTACACCCTCAGTATCATGTGGCAAAGCATCAGGTTCTGGCAGGTCAAGGTCTCCGTTCTCAGCTGCTGCCTTCAGGTCTGACTCGTTCCACAACTGTGCATCAGATGCAGCACCACGGCCTCTAATGTCAGCCCAGACGAACTTGTAGTCAGAATCCACCAGAGCTAGCAGGACAACGGAGAAGTACTTCTTGTAGTTATAATACGTAGACCCGGATCTTGGTGGACATTTGCAGGCAATATGTTTGCCATCAATAGCACCAAGCGTATGGAGGAAATTCCGGCTGTCCCTGAATCCGTCAGCTATTCGCGTCCAATCGGCAGCTGTTGTTGGCAACGGCATCACCTCGTAAGCATACTCATCTACAACTGCTCTACACACCTGACGTGTATACGATAACAGTATGAAAGGCTAGCGTGGATTATAGGTGTATGACACAGTAGATAATCCATGACCTTTAGCGAGTGGATGATTAGGTAAAAATATACTACTTGATAAACGGTGCATATAACTGTGTGCATTTCAAAATATGCGCACAAGACAGTACTAATGGTGTTATACAATTTAGGAGTAGAATGCGCACTAATCTATTTGCCTTTTATCCTATACCAATAACTAAACACAATGCAATTAATTAATATAAAATGATGATAGAAGTAGACATTAAAGTATATAAATATATTAAAATGACTAACAGAAGCCTTTTAAAATTAATTTTAGCTCTATAGTAAATTAAGCGGTACTTACTTCTGGCACAAGAAGAGAAATAGTGTTGTGGGGTACCCTCCAGTCGAAACGCATATCACGGTACTTTGAACCAGACACAAGATGCCGCAGCGAAATTGTTAGCTTCATCCCTGGTTAAATTGGAAGTCTGTAGTTGTTGCGCTGTTTGGTTATCCTTAGGCCCACTCGTGCGAGAATCTCATCAAACATCTCGGGTGGCATTTACATGAAGTTGATGAATGCACGTTGGTCCTCTCGTCGTACCGTAGTTTGACCATAAGTTGGTCATACAGACCGAACTGACGCCTCCGCTCGGAACCCAGCCAAGCCCTGATCCACCATCTGCGCTGCCTTCGTCTCATTGCTCTCTTTTGAGCAAGACGATGCATGGCCAGATTAGCATTCAAAAGGCCAATCTGGGCCTGTAGGAGGGCGGCTTGACACTCTAATTGAATGCGAGCACGACACTCCATTGCACATGTCCTTCTCACAAGGCGTACCAAAATGAAATGATACTTCAACCCACAGGTTAATTACGGTTAAATGTTGGTCAACAGTTTTGTTCCGCCACACTTCTCGCAATTTTGTATACGTTAGCTGTCCGTTATTACCTGTTGAACATGCGTTAGGACCAGGACAACCAGACATTAACGGACATAAACCAGATACATACAGGAGGTGTAACGCACGAGTTCCGAACAAACCCTAAACTAACGTATGAAGACCGCACATCAAACGGAGATCTCTGTCCGTTTTATCCGGTGGAAAATTTTGAACATGCTCAAAACTTCCCAACGGATGGAACGGATGTCACCGGACATTGCCGAACAAAGAGCGGATTCGCCGGACATGAAACGGACATTAAACGGATAAGAACAGACACGAATGGATAAAATGATTTTATGCCCGTTTCTTGTCCGTTAGCTCGGTGTGACCGGGCGTTAACAAACACACAAACAAACACGCATGGGTTACACTATATGCACTTGAGCAATTTTAATGACATAACAAGGGGACTAGGCATAAAAAGGGGACTAACTTTAGGTAATTTTTAATATAGGATTATAATTTTGCATATGCCCTACTTCATATCAAAAGTAACAAAGCCTGCAATTTTAATGCTGCATGTTGACAAGTTTTTGTCTCAATGGTTATTCCGTTTACAAAAGTCTAAACTGTCCATGATTATCCTGTTTACTCTTCTAACTATCAATGGTTATCCCGTTTACAAAAGTCTAAACAATCCATGATTATACTGTTTACCCTTCTAAACTATCAATGGTTATCCCATTTAGCCTTCTAAACTATCAATGGTTATCCCATTTACCCTTCTAAACTATCCATGGTTATACAGTTTACCCTTCTAAACTATCCATGATTATCCTGTTTACCCTTCTCAAATATCCATTATTATCATGTTTACCCTTCTAAACAATCCGTCATTATATTGTTTACACTTCTAAACTATCCATAGTTATCCCATTTACCCTTATAAACTATCCATGATTATCCTGTTTAGCATTCTTAACTATCCATGATTATCATGTTTACCCTTCTAAAATATCCATTATTATCCTGTTTACCCTTCTAAACTATCCATCATTATACCGCTTACCCTTCTAAACTATCCATTGTTATCCCATTTACCCTTATAAACTATCCATGATTATCCTGTTTACCCTTTTAAACTATCCATGTTTATCCTGTTTTACCCTTCTAAGCTATCCATGGTTATCCCGTTTACAAAAGCCTTAACTATCCATTATTATCTGTTTTAAATCTATCGATTGTTATCTGTTTATCCTTCTAAACTATCCCTGGTTATCCATTTACCTTTCTAAACTTTCCCTGGTTATCCTGTTTACCCTTTTCTACTTTATTGTGGGAGGTATCATTCTACATGCCTACCAATTGAGGGCGGATCCGGTGTTGGTGTTTTCCCTGTTGTGGATTTGGGCTGCTTAGGAGTTTGGGCTTCTTCGGCCTGAAAATGACAGCATTAAATGGGATTGAATACATTTATCAAGGATTTACAGTGTTTTCTCTCTCTTCATTTTGGGAATGGGGCCTGGGAGCTTGGGATTGATGAAATTGGGTAGGTCTGACTACAATTGGGACCTTGGTATTGTGTTTTTTTTTTGCTAACAGATACTGAACAAGAGCAGGTGCCATGCTCGGCTACAGGTGCAGTTTTGAATATATAAAAGCTTGTCAGATGTTGTTTGTTTTTTTAGGTCACAGTAACCTAGACCTTTGACCTAGTGACCCAAAAATGGGTGTGGCATGTAGAACTCATCGAGGTGCATCTACATATTAAGTTTAACAGTTTTAGGCGGAAGCAATTTGATTTTAGAGCCAATGTTCAAAACCTTAACAAAATGTTTAGGTTTAGCACAACGCGGACGTCACGACGAGCTGGCTATGACAATACCTCAGATTTTCTCAGAAAAACGCTGAGCTAAAAATTGAGAATATTACAGTGTTTTTAATAATATGTTAACTTAGGTTAAACTGAAAAAGAATAGGTGAACATAGTAAAAATTGCGTTTTGTTTTTTAAATATATTTTTCTTTTTGCAACCTTCTTTTGGGAATTTTAGGGAGGTATTTGGGAAGAATATATACTTTTAGCGATTGGGAATGGGATCAAATTTCAACCCAAATATGACAAAAAACAACACTGTCTTAAAAAAATAGACTTTTTCTCATTTATCTAGTTAATAAATGAGTATTTATAACAGATGAACAGATTAATTTCCAGACCTTTCCCTACGAATCAACACCACAACTAACCTGCACATGTGCCTCGAACACAGGCAGTTTGGGTTCCTCATCATCGTCGTCTGTTTCCGAGAACTGTGCAGCCTGTTCGTGGAAATCATCTGGAACATCCTGTGTTGGGCTGTTTGCGCGAGCCAGCTGGTGGGCTAGCTTCTCTTGCTCCGACCTGAAAACCATGTGTATTGGCATGATAAAAAGTTAAATGCTCTCCTGTCCATTTCCTGGGCCTAAATCCAGGGCCTACAACACTCCCACAGTGAAGATTGAACCTGTGACCTCCCGGTCACTAGGTGGACAAGATATCCATTCCACCACAGCGACCTCAAGAGCGTGATAATTTGAGCCTTGTTCTGGGAAAACTGGGCTTAATGCATGTGCTCACATCATAATACTGAAAGAACAGCCCTGCCACAAACTAAACCAAAAACTAGTATACTTGCCGCAAATTAAACAAGACTATTGTCAAGCAATATAAGTCCCCTACCTTCTCCACCATTGTCAGAAATATTATTTTTTTGTTGCCATAGCAACCAGAATTTTCGACGTAGGAACAAAATGAAATGACGTGCATAGTGTCCATCTATCCATGTTCCAAGTTTCATGAAAAATTTAAGAACTTTTAAAGTTATCGCAGAATCCAGAAAACCACCATTTTCAGCAGTATTTCTAGTCTATTTGTTGCCATAGAAACCAGAATTTTAAACGTAGGAACAAACTGAAATGACGCGCATAATGTCCATATTGCCATCTATCCATGTTCCAAGTTTTATGAAAAAATATTAGAACTTTTAAAGTTATCGCAGGATCCAGAAAACGGCCATTTCCAGCAGTATTTCTAGTCTATTTGTTGCCATAGCAACCATAATTTTTGACATATGAAGAAAATTAAATGATGTGCATAATGTCCATATTTCCATCTATCCATGTTTCAAGTTTCCAAAAAAAAAATATTCAGAACTTTTAGAGTTAATACAGGATCCAGAAAAGTGTGACAGACTGATGGACAGACAGACACCCAGAGCCCAAACCATAAGTCCCCTCCGGTGAAACCTGCAGGGGACTAACAAAAAATAATCAACTTGCCACAAATTAAACAAAAATATAATAACCATGCCACAAATTTAACCTTTTACCCCTTAAACACGTATTTTGATGCATTTGTAGTCCCTAAGAAAGTTAAATTTAATTTTAGACTTTTTTTTACCACATGGCCATTTTCACTTTGCTTCTGAGTAGGGTTAAAGTAAGAATTAAGTGGTTCAAAAAAAGTAAGATTTTATGCTACTCTGATCCCCATGGCCAAGTTCACGGAAGAATTACTCAGGATTGTGCAAGAGACGTTTGCACTTCATGGTGATGCCCCATTTTTAGTTTCAATCTCACTGCTTGAGAATCGTGAAAGTAGTTCACTACCAAAGACCAAAAACAACTTTTTCTTCTCTGGAAACAGACACACTTGAAAGTGTCCCTATAAGTCTATGGCATTCGATGAAATCAAAATAAAATATTTTGTGGGCTGGTTAGCACAGATGGCCGGGATTCTCCTGATTGGGAAAGTTCACCTAGTTTCAACAATTTGTTTGAAAATTGTTGATGTAGATTTGTTTCTCACAAATACTTTGAAATTGAGAATAAACTTGTCTTAAATACTATCTACTAAGGTTCAATGTATAGAGATGCATATTGATATGAGCTAAATATTGCAATTATTTAAACAAAAATGTGTTGTTGTTTTTGTAAGAATAAGAATTTAAGAGATCTCAAATTTAGAAAATTAGAAAAAACTGCACAGTGACAAGCAAAATTGTCATAACATGTGTTTATTGCTTGATTGAATTAGTAAATGAAGTCCTGCACCTTTTTTTACCATAAAGCACTACAAACAGAGTAACCGTTATAACACTAAGTTTTCGGACACTAAATTTTCCGACACCCCCTTTTATAGCCAAAATAATTTTTCATGCCTCGTAATTTTAGGATATATAGATTTGTGTCCATAATTAAAGACCGTCTATTGTACAGCGCTATTTTACCAGATTTTGGCCCTTTTTATGCTCAACTGGTGACCCTTCGAGCATGTAATTTCATCATTAAAGTCATAAAACCTGGCAGATTAATGCATGAAGGCAATAGACCATTACATATCTGAAAACTTACAGAGTTATAACTGTATGCTATGCATTTCTTGAAAACAATTTTTTTAAGTTAAAGTTGAAACCCACAAAATTAAGTGCCCACAAAATTGGCTTAAAAGAAAAATAAAATTTGCCAAATGCAATTAATTAATAAATAAGTTCAAAATAAATCAGCCTTGCCCTGGGAAAACAGGCTTAAATGCATGTGTCTAAAGTGTCAGCCCAGATTAGCCTGTGCAATCCACGTCCAGGCTAATCAGGGACGACACTTTCTGCCAAGTGGATTTTTGTTAGATGTTAGAAGACACTTCCTTAAAATGAAAACTTCCATATAAATGGAAAGTGTCGTCCCTAATTAGCCTACACGGACTGCACAGGCTAATCTGAAATGGCACTTTACTCACGTTCATTAAGCCCTGTTTTCCCCGAGCGCAGCTCATAGATACCATAGTTACCTTCTGATGGGGTCATCCCATACAACGTGTACAGACTGGGACGGCTGATTCTCTGCAGAGTTCCTCTCAACTACAGCCACCTTCTCTGTTAAAAGAACAAAACATGTGAGACAACAGCACGAAAGTATAGGAGTTATGCTAAATAGATTTCATTATAAGTAAATCACCTAAATAACAATACATGTACCAATTTGGATGAACAGGGTTCCCAGCTTTTTGTATGAACAAAATTCCGTTATTTTTCCCTGATGGAAAAAAACATTCCTGGATCATAATTTCGACCTATTTCTTGTTTCACACACCCTCAATAAATAGCAGTTGCAGACATAACTAAGCTACATGTATACTACAAAGCCACCATAGGCATGCAGAGGAATAGATTTGCTGTTTTGATCGTATGGACTTCTCAACACAAGTCGGGAAAGTCTGACCAAACAAAATTCCCTGAATTTTCCCTGATTTCAGGAATTTTTCCCAAATTCCCTGACTTTTCCCTGACTGGAAAAAGTGAGTCTTTTTCAAGGTTTTCCCTGATTTCCAGGTTGGCTGGGAACTCTGATGAAAAAATGACTATTAATATTTTTTTGTTTTCAGATATCCTCTGTGTGCCTAATTTTGATCAGGTGCCTAAGTTCGATCAGTTTTTTATGACGTATTTTCGAATACCAGCACTTACATCATGCGCCAGCCTTCCTGCGAAAACTCATAACAGAAGTCGTAATTCCGTCAACCTCTCGTAAAAATGCGGTTTAAACAGGTCTTTATGAATAACAAAGATTACTTTATGTCAATTATCGATGCCTCATTTTTCATGCATTTATCGCACTTATATTCTTCAAATTACCATTAAATTCATAAAACATCCATCAAAATACTCTTTTCTAAATTGCCAGGGACGCTGCAGTTTTCAGGGGAAGTAAGACAATTCTCCGTAAATAAGCGCTTTGTTTACCTGGGGCTCATAAGGGGACATTCATAAATTAGATCGACGCATTAATAGACGTCCAATTAAGACGTTTATTGTTAAATTAAAGCTCTTTACTGCAGCGCAATTGCCACGAAAAACTGGCTTTTAGAAGGGGTGAGACATTCCTATGTCCACATTGTGTTTAGGAAAATATCGTATTATAATGAATGTAAATATGTTTGGTAATTTTACAAATGTGTGTTTATGAGTGTTTAATCTTCTTTTTTGTACCTTCTTTATTGTAAGTTGTTGTTAATTTTAATAAATATTTAAGACAAACATTAAAATAATCTTCAAAATATATGAATAAACTTTCTTTTCTAAAAAAAAACAACATTAAATGGGTCGCTCCTAGCCCAGGGACCTATACAAAACATGTTTGTATTGGTCCCTGCCTAGCCTAAGTATTCATGTGAGCAAATAACTATTTATCTACCCCATGTGAGCCCCAATTTGTGACGTCATGAAGACAGCTGGTCGAACTTAGGAGTGCTTCTCAGTGACGTATATCATGTGGGGTAATAGATAGTTTTTAACCGTTAACGACCGTTTTGTTTGTTTATATTTTTTTTTTTGCATATTTGGATATAGTTTTGAATACTCTGTCTAAATACCATAGCAAGTTTTCAGTAATCGTTGTTGATGTCAATCATGCGCAGAGACAAAGTTTAACGTGATCGAACTTAGGCACACATAGCATAAGTTTAATCTATTTTTGCAAATAGGTGTCTAATCTATTGTTTTACTGAAGATCATGTAACTTTATTTTCAAAAGAGTGTTTTTTTTCACCTTTTTGGAATGGGGCCGGGTCCCTTTGGATTGGTAAAATTTGAGGTGTTTTGACTAAATAATTGGGAAATAATTTTTTTTGTTTTTGCTAAAAAAAATCTTCAAAATTGAAAATACAATTGTTTTCAGAATTATATTAACTAAGGTTGAACTTATATGGATGGGAGTTGAACAAAATATTGAGATCTCAAAAGTTAACTTTTATTGGAAACAGTCCATACCAAATTGGGAATTTTTAACTCCCATTTGGGAAAAATATATACCTTTTTTCATTGGGAAAGGGGACGATTACCGGACCCAATTTTGAATAAAAAAAACAACACTGCAAAATGAATAAGTCAATTGTTCATTATATAGAAATAATTGTTATTTATTTTTTGTCACAAAATCATTCCATTTTAATATATTAAAATTATCTACAATGTTTGCCAAGTTAGTTTAGCAAAATTAAAAAAACAATCTTTATAGCTATGATATTAAAATCCTACCAGTAATCAAAATATAACAATCACACAATAAAATCACAAATCACACATCTGGTTTCTTTCTATATTGAATTAAATAGCATCAATATTCATATGAGTCATTAACCCTTTCCCACTTAGAAGCAAAGTGAAAATGGCTATATGCCACCTGCATAACATCAGAACAGCCTTCGTGTAAATCACAGACTGTTCAGGTATTATGCTGTTTGCTACTCATCAGTATCTGAGGTTTCGGAAATGAAATACTTTAATCTAGTATGAAAGGTCTTAAATTTAAGTTTATTTTCTAAGGTACTGAAAATGCGTCAAAATGCTTATATGAGAGGTAAATGGTCAAGTTATTATAATCCACCACCTACCCTCCGTCCGGCGTGATTTCGCTCCGCTACTGGCTGAGGAATCCTCGGGGGTACCCACTTGGCCACTGCCTGAATGGAAAGCATTTCCATGATTCACAAACATCAATACCAATACAGTATTTTATTTTTAAAGAAGTTTTTTAAGAATTATTAATTTAATGGTAGATTATATTCAAATTGCAAACTTTGTTATCAGAGCATAATTATTTGACTACAAATAATAATCACAATAAATCTGTTAATTATTGAACTGAAAACTGTTTTCATATTGTTGTATGTTAATTACAATTTACATGCATTATAACTCAGAGTGTAAGATTATTTTTTTAAGAATTAACACAAAGTTAAGCATTTGTAATAGAGACAGTAATTAGAGTTTTGAATTCCCGTCTGCAATGATAATTTTTATTCAACTTTTTCTTAAATATTTTAGACAATCAACAAAATTTGGTGCAGAATAACCCATAGCTGACTGACTTCTTTGACTACATAAACCTCACCGGTGTTGTATTTGATTTTTAAAATTAGGAATACAAAAGTGTAATTTATTTCTAAAGCACATCATTGAAGTATTGCTGAATAAACGCTGTATTTTGTGTACTTACAATTCAGTCTCTTACTGCCCCTTCTCCTGCGTTTACCCCTGAAAGAGTTACACAAAACATTCATGACTATTTTGTTATGCTCCCGTATTGATAAATATTTAGGTGCCAGAGTGTTTTTTCGTTCGAATTTGGGGCCTGTAGAAGGACCCATTCCCAATTGCATTTTTTCCCCAAAATGGTACCTAAAATTCCCAATTTAAGGTTTCAATTTATTTTATTTTTTTAAGTAAGTCTCAACATTTAGTTCATAACTGATAATGCCTTACAAGTTGAACCACTTTTATTCTCAATTTAAAAGCATTTATTAGCAAAAAAACACTAATTTCCCAATTTAGTCAAAAGGACACAATGTTCCCCATTTCAAATCACATGGACCCGGCCCCATTCCCATAATGGTGAAAAACAAGAAACTATCGGAGACGGGTGATTCTCCCCAAAGTTTTTTTTTGTCACAATATTGCACTATATATTCAGATAAAAGGAAACGTCTTAAGGGCAAAGTAGTTGGGGGGACAATAATTTTTTTTTAAAGAAAATTTCAAAGGGCCATAACTCTGTGACAAATCATCAGACCAGAACCCGCTGAGAATATGCACATCTCCTCTTGGTAGTGAAGCTTCCCATAAAGTTTCATTGAATTCCGGTCATTAGTTGCTGAGTAATAGCCCGGACAAAAATTGTGCATGGACGGTCAGACAGACAGACGCACACATGGACAGACGAAGCACCCTGAATGAACAAAAAATTGCAAGAGTTTTTTTCTCACCTTTTTTTGGGAGTGGGGCCTGGGTCGTTTTGGATTGGGAAAAATCACTTCGTTTTGACTAAAATTGGGACAAATAGGTGTTGTTGTTTACTTGCATACAAATTCTTAACCCTTTCCCACTAAGAAGCAAAGAGATAATTGCTATGTGCAAACAGCATGAACCAGAACAGTGCTGTTTGCTGCTCATCAGTATCTAAGGGTTCAAAATGAAGCCTTTAAAACTTGAATATAGAAAGAAAGGCCTTTAATAAAATGTAACTTTTAAACGGACTACAAACATGTCAAAATACGTATCTTAGTGGTAAACGGTTAAGAATTGAGATACAAAAAAAATTCAATATTGTATCTACTAAGGTCCAAGTCATGCAACTGAATAGGGAGATAAACTAAAAGTTTTATAATTTATACTTTATTAAATGCTTTCCTCAACATGTCAAGTTAAACAAGAGCACCGCCTTGCGGGTGCAGACCGCTCATCTATTTTCTGTTTAAAGGTGAAGGGACTCTCATTTTCAATCACAAAGGAGGGAGGGGTGGAGTGAAGAGGGGTGTATAGTGTGGGGTTGTGGACATTTATTACATTATCTTCCAAAAAAGCGAAAAAAAAAATAAATCAGGGGCGGGGGGGAGGGATGGGTGGTTGGGGGAAGGGCGATGGGGGGGGGGGGGTTTTGGGTGCGATGGTTGGACGGTATTTCAAACATAACCGTTTAAAAAAAAAAATTGGGGGGTGGGGTGGGGTATAGTGTGAGGGTGTGGTGGTAATTTGTGAGATGATCTTAAAAAAAAAAAAAAAAAAAATTTTTTTTTTTTAAATTGGGGTGGGGGGTGGGGTGGGGGTATAGTGTGAGGGTGTGGTGATCATTTGTGAGATGATCTTAAAAAAAAAAAAAAAAATAGGGGGGGGGAGGGGGGAGGTGGGGGGGGAGGGGGGGAGGGGGGGGAGGGCACGGGGGACGGTTTGGGTGGAGTCTATTGTGGTATGTCAGGTAAGAGTAGTTTCGTCAAAGTATCAATCAAATCTAATCATAAATAAAGAAGTTATGGCAATTTTAGCAAAATTTAATAATTTGACCTTGAGAGTCAAGGTCATTCAAAGGTCAAGGTAAAATTCAACTTGCCAGGTACAGTAACCTCATGATAGCATGAAAGTATTTGAAGTTTGAAAGCAATAGCCTTGATACTTAAGAAGTAAAGTGGATTGAAACACAAAATTTAACCATATATTAAAAGTTACTAAGTCAAAAAAGGGCCATAATTCCGTAACAATGACAACCAGAGTTATGCAACTTGTCCTTTTACTGTACCCTTATGATATTTTTTGAGTGTTCCAAGTATGAAAGCAATATCTTTGATACTTTAGGGGTAAAGTGGAGCAAAACATAAATCTTAACCAAATTTTCAATTTTCTAAGTATAAAGGGCCCATAATTCCGTCCAAATGCCAGTCAGAGTTACATAACTTTGCCTGCACGGTCCCCTTATGATAGTTAATAAGTGTTGCAAGTATGAAAGCAAAAGCTTTGATACTGTAGGAATAAAGTGGACCTAAACACAAAACTTAATCAAATTTTCAATTTTCTAAGTATAAAAAGGGCACATAATTCTGTCAAAATGCCAGTCAGAGTTACATTACTTTGCCTGCACAGTCCCCTTATGAAAGTTAGTAAGTGTTGCAAGTATGAAAGCAGTAGCTTTGATGCTTAAGGAATAAAATGGACCTAAACACAAAACTTAACCAAAATTTTCAATTTTCTAAGTATAAAAAGGGCACATTATTCTGTCAAAATGCATGCCAGAGTTATCTAACTTTGCCTGCCCAGTCCCCTCATGATAGTAAGTAAGTGTAACAAGTTTGAATGCAATAGCATTGATACTCACTGAGAAAAGTGGACCTAAACGCAAAACTTAACCAAAATTTTCGATTTTCTAAGTATAAAAAGGGCACATAATTCTGTCAAAATGCACGCCAGAGTTATCTAACTTTGCCTGCCCAGTCCCCTCATGATAGTAAGTAAGTGTACCAAGTTTGAATGCAATAGCATTGATACTTTCTGAGAAAAGTGGACCTTAACGCAAAACTTAACCGGACGCCAACGCCGACGCCGACGCCAAGGTGATGACAATAGCTCATAATTTTTTTTCAAAAAATAGATGAGCTAATAAAAACCTTTTTACAAAATAGTTTTACTGGAGATTTTCTAAATTAAGAATGACATAATAACTTAAGAAACTAAGTCACAAATATAGTTAAGCAATGACAATTATATTTTATTTTCATTCCCATTTTTCAAATTTGAAACAATTATCATTTTAAAATTTAAATTACCTTTTTCCCTATAAAACAAAGAAAAGCATAAAACAAAACCCGATAATTTTAATTGATGAACAAGTAACTATATCCAGTAATATTTTATAAAAGTTAAGAAGTAGTTAGCCTTATATTGTAAAACAAAATCCTTGTTTTTCTTAATGTTTATATTAATAATAAATGTAAAGGATATGACTGAAACATGTTAAGTATTTTAACAAAAGTAGCATGATTGTACGGTATATGTACTTATACTTTATTTAATTGAGCCTTGTGTTCATAATATGAATTACATGGTAACTGAATTCTCAAGATTTGTTGTGGTCTGCGCCATAACATCCAACAACTGCTTGCTCAGAACTCAAGATCTTGCATATAGGTCGCCATGGTGTTTTTGATATGGTGTCGGACTAGTGACTGGCAGGTCACAGGTTCGATCCAAATTGTGAGAGCCCAAAAAGACACCAAGTACTAGTTCCACTCAGGAAACGGACTTAACAAGCAAATTCATTGAATTGATATCCCCCGCCTTCTGCACACAAAAGTTTTCTGGACGTCTGGACAAAAAGCATTTTTTCAAGATACAAAAGGCCATAACTTCTTTATTATCCAATGTGTACATTGCCAATTGACGTGCATCATCCTCTTATCAATATATATATACTCATACCAAGTTTCAATGAAATTCGCCAAAGCACTTCCAAGATATGGCTCCGGACACAAAAAAGCTTTTTTTCAAGATACAAAGGGCCATAACTCTGTTATTTACTGATGGTGTAAAATGCCATTTGGCCTGCATCATCCTCTTCTCCATATATATACTCATATCAAGTTTCAATGAAATCCGCAAAAGCACATCCAAAATATCACTCCGGAAAAAAAAGTGCCGGACAGACGGACAACGCCAAAACAATATCCCTCCCCCTGTGGCGGGGGATAATAAGCATAAGGCATTCACTGCAATTGAGCTTTCAAATAGATAGGTTAATACTTAGATCTTACGTGTTCTGAGCCATCACATCTTCCAACTGCTTTTGAGCTTGGAAATAGATAGGTTTATACTAAGATCTTACGTGTTCTGAGCCATCACATTCTCCAACTGCTTTTGAGCTTGGAAATACATGTAGATAGGTTTATACTAAGATCTTACGTGTTCTGCGCCATCACATCTTTCAACTGCTTTTGAGCTTGGAAATAGATAGGTTTATACTAAGATCTTACGTGTTCTGAGCCATCACATCTTCCAACTGCTTGCTGAGCACTTCTCTCATCTCCAGAGACCCCACCGTCTCTTGAGGCTGAAACCAACAAAACGTGTCTTTATAGGAAAAATACTCTTGTTTTCTCTTTTCACACAAATTACATGAGCTGTGCTCTATGAAAAAGGGGTTTAATGCATGTGCGTAAAATGTTGTCCCAGATTAGCCTGTGCAGTCCGCTTGTTTCAAGAAAGTCTCTTCAGAGCAAAAATCAAGTTTAGGCGGAAAGTGTCGTCCCTGATTAGCCTGTGCGGACTGAACAGGCTAATCTGGGACGACACTTTACGCACATGCATTAAACCTCTTTTTCACTGAGCACAGCTCATATATTGATAACAAATCTTAACCTGCTACTTTCTCTTGTTCATTTAGTTAATAATGACACAATGACCATGGGATAAAGACAAGGTCAGTAGGTCAACTCAGATTCATTAGTTATGCTCAACATTAACAGACTTTGCAAAACCTGAGAAGGACCTGTCAGATTATGTTGCAATCGTGTCAGACATTTGGTTAATCTGTCAGACATGCAAGCAAGTTACATATTAACTTATTAAACTTCTTGTCAGGCACTGTGTCTGAAAGTGCCAGAATGTGTGCCAGTGTGTAATTGGGGGTTAGATTTGTCTAACTGACAGGTTGTTTGGAGTCTGCACTAGGACCTGAAGAACTCACCAAGGCTTGCGTTTCGAGTCTTCTAAAGCTCACCAGAGATACTTAAGCTGAGCTCTAGAAAAATGGGACTTAATACATAGAGGATATTTGTTGGTTTCGGTGGATTATCGATTTTAATTCATGAGTGATCATAGAAAATTATAATTTTTTTTACGTGTGGCGCAGCAACAAGTGAAAATATATATTTTATATGATCACAAGTGAATTAGAATTGATATTCCACCGAATCCAACAAATTTTCTTTTTATTTTAAGCTTTTTTCACAGTTTATATACATTGTTAAAGAGTTTAACTAAAGAATTTCGCTAGGATAATGACGTCATTTCGTCAAAAATGACGTCATTTCACAGTAAACAGTGAAAATTATCGAAAATTTTCACTGATAATTTTCACTGATTGAAACAGTGAAATTATCAGTTTTAATTCACTGATATTTCTCTATAAATCATCACAGGAAAGCATAAAATAAATGTGCTAATTGTAATCAAGGGCGACACTTTACGTCTAGATTGGATTTTGGTTTAGAAAAGACTTCCTTTGACCATAATTTTTCATAAAGCTCTGTGTCTGAAAAAGCGTTAATGTTTGCCAGGCATTGTATTTTTTTGTCAGATTTTTCTGAAAGGTTAATAAGGACTATAAATACCTGTAGCACTCATTAAGGTTTCCGCATTAGGTTCTCTAAATGTTGCTAATTATACTTATAATACCTGGGCTCTTACCACTGACCCTTTCAGTTAAAGACTAGAGCTTAAGCCACCTGACCAGCCATACTGATAACGATTTAAATGTATTTTATACTTTGTATACGCAATCCAGGTAGTGTCACAAAATATGACGACAACAACATAACTCTTAAAGCTTTTGTAATGCATTATAATTTTCAGGTTTACATTCACCTAAAGATGCATATAATGGATATTTAAGAGCATGGTAAATGTTAAGTATTACTGTTTCCTTGCAAATATCGTTACTACAACCAAATTGAGCAAATCTGAAACAATTTTGCAAATGTACTAAAACGTGAAAAGGTCCCTTTAATAAACAATTAACCTAGTATTCTCAATGTATATAAGTGATAACAGGTCGTTGTTTTTTTTCCATTTTCCCATTTTTTACTTTAAATTGATTTATTTATTTATAGCTTTGTTTATTTATAAAAAAATAACAGCACATCTCTCACAAAATACCTGCTGCTTATCTTCTTCTGAGGGGCTCTTATCCAGACTGCCAGTCAATTTGCAGACCAGATTCGCAACTGGTGATTTGCCTCCCTTTCTTGCCGGTGTACCGGACCCAGAGTTGCCTCCCTCGGAATTTCTATTGACAGATGGGGAAGTTTTTTCAGCTTCATTTTTTGCGGTAACAGCCGATTTGGGAGGCTCTGTGACACTTTTGATGTTCCGTCGTACACGTGGAGTGCGCATGGGTGTTCCTCTGGTGGTAACCACCGCCTGAAAATAATTCATTATTAAGACTTGCTTTGGGAAAACGGGTCTTAATGCATGTGTGTAAAGTGTCGCTCCAGTTCAGCCTGTGCAGTCTGTGCAAATCATTCTAAAGAAGAAAGCATATACATAAAGTGGGCAGAGCGATCATTGTCCAGGCAAGATGTCAATTACTTAATTTAATAAGCCTGTGTTCCTGTTCAAAAATGCCATGTATACTGCACGGTTATGCTTCATGCAATGTGAAATTTTGTCACCGGTTTCAGACGTATTCAAGCATTGATTCTTATACCTTAAGATATCAGCACAAACTGCAAGTATAAAATTGTCCTTTAAACACTAAAGATTTTTGCAAATGTATTACAATAACTTGAGATATTTGCAAAAATAAAATTCTTAATGGTGTGTTTACATTCTGTCCAGCCTGTGTGTAAACCCATGAAATCCCAATTGATTCTGCATCCTGAAGCAGGTAAGAGCAAATACATGCCAAATCATTCATGTTATCAATTATGTTAAAAACTGCGTATGCAGCAGTTGAAAGTAGCGAGTTGACATTCAAAAACATGACGGAAAGTCCGTGATTGAAAAAATCTGTTAAAAGTGGAAAAAGTCATATCCCTGGTAAGACATTGTTGACGTTGACGGGACAGAAAAAAATAAATAAAATGTGCATATTGCCTAAGGGTGCCATGATTGAGTTAACGATTTCTAGATTGAAGATGTCAGTTAACATCAGTTTTTTTTATTTTTTTATTTTTAAGTTTATATAAACCAGAAAAGCAAATTTAAAAATTAAATGGCCCCGTTACCGTGACATTTGACCAGTTGACCTCAAAATCAAAAGGCGTCTTCTTTACTTTGAAAATAGCAAGATACCAAGAGTTCTTAAGATATCACCCAGATATGATGTTCATGTTACAGCCCTTTGATCTTGAGCTTTGACCTGTTAACCCCAAAATTTATAGTCGTGTTTGTTTTCTAACAAGAAACTATCATAACAATTTTATTTTTGTAGGATAACGAAGTCTATAGATATCATGCAAATATGAAATGGTCCACAGAATTACAAACCATTTAAAAGATGCAAAGCAATACATCCCTGCATCTTTCAAGGATGGAGTGGGATGCATATAATAATTGGTTGAGTGGTATGTTGATTTTCATATGTTTGGCATATACATGTAAAATGAACAACAGCATGCCAATAATTACACATCCTAATAGTAATCATAGTGAAGAAAAATTTAACTTACAAAAACAATGTTTAACAAGAGTGCCAAACTGTCACAAGATACGCCCCTTCGAAGGTTTTGGACGCCATGCTCAATGCTTGAAATGCACTAAGTGATCTCGAGACCAAGTTATTGACTCGGCATGACCCATATTTGAACTTGACCTAGATATCATTTAGACGTAACATCTGACTAAATTCGGTGAAGATCGGATGAAAACTACTTCAATAAGAGAGCGGACACCATGCTAAATGCTTGAAATGCACTAATTGACATTGTGACCTCGTTTTTGACCTTGCATGACCCATATTTGAACTTGCCCTACATATCATCTAGACACAACTTCTGACCAAATTAGGTGATATTCGGATGAAAACTACCTAAATTAGAGAGCGTACAACATGCTAAATGCTTGAAATGCACTTAGTGACCTCATAACCTTGTTTTTGACCCTGCATGACCCATATTTGAACTTAACCTACATATCATCTAGACACAACTTCTGACCAAATTAGGTGAAGATCGGATGAAAACTACTTCAATTAGAGAGCGGACACCATGCTAAATGCTTGAAATGCACTAAATATTCCTGTAACCAAGTTTTTAACCCAGCATGACCCATATTCGAACTTGACCTAGATATTTTCTAGATACATCTTCTGACCAAGTTTAGTGATTATCGGATGAAAACTATTTCTATTAGAGAGCGGACACCATGGTAATTGCTTGAAATGCACTTAGTGAACCAGTGACCTAGTTTTTGACCCGGCATGACCCATATTCGAACTTTACCTAGATATTGTCCAGATACAACTTCTGACCAAGTTTGGTGAAGATCGGATGAAAACTACTTCAATTAGAGAGCGGACACCATGCTAAATGCTTGAAATGCACTAGGTGACCATGTGACCTAGTTTTTGACCTGGCATGACCCATATTCGAACTTGACCTGCATATTGTCTAGATAAAACTTCTGACCAAGTTTGGTGAAGATCGGATGAAAACTATTTGAATAAGAGAGCGGAAACTTCTGTGAACACCGCCCGCCCGCCTGCCCATCCGCCCCCAAGGTGAAACTATAATACGTCCCGTTTTTTTAAAACGGGCGTATAAAAAAAGAATATTTCAGATAAAAAAATTTTTGCCAGAAATCTTCCATTTTCCATGATTTTACAGACATTTAACAATTGAATTTTTCCCCAGATCTGTTCTTACCATATGTTTTGTATGGAAGTGTTACAGAAAGACAAATGTTTCACTCACCAGGAAAAGGTTTGCATTAAACGTGTGAGGAAAAATTACTCATGAGGGAAGGGTGTGGATTAAAGGTGTGAGGAAAAATTACTCACCATGGACAGGTTTAGATTAAAGGTGTGAGGAAACATCACTAACAAGGAAAAGGTTTTGATTAAAGGTGTGAGGAAACATCACTAACAAGGAAAAGGTTTGGATTAAAGATGTTGGGAAACATCACTCACCAGGGAAAGGTTGGGATTAAAGGTGTGAGGAAACAGCGATTCATCCACTCTCACATTCTGTTCTTTACACTGAAAAACAAAACAAAACATACACGAGTTACTTGACAACTCTTATTTCGTAAACAAATGCATTTAGTATGGTTACTTTAATCAACAAAATGTTGATTACTTATATTCCCCTAACCAACCAATGCTAAAGAAATCAGACTACGGATGTTTCCGATAAAAACGGCTAAGGTCTGTAAACTTTCACTGTCCACACACATCCATTTTCACCAAAAGGATGGCCAGTTTATGGCTAGAAAATAATTATATTTCATTATAATGTTATATTCAAGGAAAGTTAAAAAGAATCAGTTGATATTTTCTGACTGGTACCAAATGGTAGGACATAAGAAACAAACTATGTACTAGTGATTACGTATCAACTAATATCATTTCACTTTGCTCAAATATGGCATATTACAAGTAAAACAGAGTGACGTGTAACCAATCAGTCAAGCGCACAATGGAAAGTAACACAATATAAAACACGGCTTTTTGTTGGTCGATATGATCACATGACGTGAACTAGTTTTCAGCCTTTACGACAAAGTTAGAGTACATCGATTGTGGGGAACCATGCAACCTTTGCCCTTTTCTTGACATTTAGAACATCTAAAGAGCAAGTTATTTTTCGAAAGGCTGATTAGTTCCTATAAATATTTTGCTGATCTTCAAATAGGTTGACCCAAACACTTCATTCTATCTGATATGGAAAATATCACCACCATTACCCAAATTGCCAACCAGGCATGAAAGGAAAACGTCAGGATTAAGTTTAGCATCTCACAGGCTGAATATAGAGAGAAAGAAGGGCACACCTACACTCTCAATTAGATTATTGAACATTTTGCACTAGTAATTAAGGATTTGTGATCCAACCCTTACCATGTACAACCAATGGGGACTGACAATTTTCAAGCCCTGTGCCTTTGCTTGTTTGAAATCTTTAGTCGTATCGTTCTGCCGACCCTGTAAAAAATATATATACGTATGCAGAAAATGTCCAAAAATATGTTTTGGTAATATAAACAAAAGGGCAATGATAATAATAAAGTGCTCACCAGAGCTCAAGAATACCATATCCAAAAATGGCATTTACATTGTCAAGATACAAATTCTGACCATGTTTTATCATGATTAATTGTAATGTGGCTTCTACACATGTGTTTTTTAAGTAAGATTAAACCTGGTGACCAAGTTTTTGGATGCTTATGACCCAGATGCAAATTAAACCTAGATATTGTCAAGACAACCAGTCACAGAACTAGTGACGTACTTGTTGGACATACAAGACCAAGATTTGACTTCTCCTAGATAACCAATTATGATCAAGATTGAGTCATAAACGTGGCTTCTTGAAAGGGAACAAGGTTTTTCAAAGATTTGACCTGGTTTTTAAATATACATTATCCAGATCGCAACCCCTGTCTTAATATTGTCAAGATAAACATTCTAGGTAAATTTCATCAAGATTGAATCATTATGTGGCTTCTAACATGGTAAAATGTTTTGTGTAAGACTAGACATGAATACCAAGTTTTTGGACACAAGTCACCTGGATTAAAACATGGCCTTAATATTATGAATTAAAACATTTTTATTAAGTTTCATCAAGATTGGGTCATAAATCTGGCCTCTATATGGTAAACATTTTTTTCAAGATTTAACCTACTGACCTAGTTTTTAGAAATGACACAGATTCCGAATTGGCGTAAATATTGTCAAGAAAAACATGGAATTGTACCATTTAACAAATAGTATTTTGACCTCCGATTGTAAGGTCAATTGCAAGGACACCATGACAATCATTAAAGCACATAATTACTTGAACATACCTCATATGAGGAGAACACCGTACCTCATCACAGAGTACACAGGGTACACCAAAAACACCCCATCCAGTTAAAGACTTCACCAAAAACACCCTCCTCCTTAAAGGGTTCACTAAATCCCTTCATGTTTAAATCAGTTTTGAGAACAATTTCAAGAATAATTTTAGCACCGATTGCTTGTCTAACACTATCGAAGGCACCCCTATACCTGAAAGATGAAATGGGTGCAAGTATTGTCGATGGTCCAACGATACTCCCCTCCCAGACACGTGACAATCTCATTAAACTCTGCCTGGTCCTTGGCCAGTCGTCTAGCAACAGTGATCACCACGCCTTGCAGCGCAGTTGGGACATCCTGAAAGAAACAAGAGATGTGTTCGTCAGAAACACAATGCCCCCTATTGCGCCACTTTGAAATATTTTTTTAATTCTTTTTTACATTTGACCTTGAACTTCCACCACTCAAAATGTGCAGCTTCATGAGAACGCCGCTTTGATTTTAAAAATTTTTGTTTGGACCTTTGACCTTGAAGGATGACCTTGACCTTCCACCACTCAAAATGTGCAGCTTCATGAGATACACATGCATGCCAAATATCAAGTTTCTATCTTCAATAATGCAAAAGTTATGGCCAACTTTAACGGGTTTTTTTCCGGACAGACGGCAGACTGACATACACACATACTGACATACTGACTGACGGACAGTTCAACTGCTCTATAAAGTTTTCCCAGAACAAGGCTTACATGTAACAGTATAAACAAGAGCATCGCCTTGCGGGTGCAGACCGCTCATCTATTTTCTTTTTAAAGGTGAAGGGACTCTCAATTTCAATCACAAAGGAGGGAGGGATGGAGTGAAGAGAGGTGTATAGTGTGGGGTGTGGTTATTTATCACATTATCTTCCAAAAATGCGGAAAAAAAATTCGGGGGTGGGGGGGGGAGGGGATTCTTGGGTGCGATGGTTGGACGGTATTTCAAAAATAAAATAATAAAAATAAATATTTGTGTTTTTAACCGTTTCAAAAAAAAATTGGGGGGTGGGGTGGGGTGGGGGGGTATAGTGTGAGGGTATAGTGTGAGGGTGTGGTGGTCATTTGTGAAATGATTTAAAAAAAAATTGGGGGGGATTCGGAGGGGGGGTGGGGGGGAAGGGTGTGGGGGATGGTTTAGGTGGAGTCTATTGTGGTATGTCAGGTAAGAGTTGTTTTGTTAAAGTATCAATCAAATCTAATCATAAATAAAGAAGTTATGGCAATTTTAGCAAAATTTAATAATTTGACCTTGACAGTCAAGGTAATTCAAAGGTCAAGGTAAAATTCAACTTGCCAGGTACAGTAACCTCATGATAGCATGAAAGTATTTTAAGTTTGAAAGCAATAGCCTTGATACTTTAGAAGTAAAGTGGATCGAAACACAAAATTGAACCATATATTCAAAGTTAAGTAAAAAAAGGGCCATAATTCCGTAAAAATGACAACCAGAGTTATGCAACTTGTCCTTTTACTGTCCCCTTATGATAGTTTGCGAGTGCTCCAAGTATGAATGCAATATCTATGATACATTAGGGGTAAAGTGGACCAAAACACAAAACTTAACCAAATTTTCAATTTTCTAAGTATAAAGGGCCCATAATTCCGTCCAAATGCCAGTCAGAGTTACATAACAACTTTGCCTGCACAGTCCCCTTATGATAGTTAATAAGTGTTGCAAGTATGAAAGCAATAGCTTTGATACTGTAGGAATAAAGTGGACCTAAACACAAAACTTAACCAAATTTTCAATTTTCTAAGTATAAAGGGCCCATAATTCCGTCCAAATGCCAGTCAGAGTTACATAACAACTTTGCCTGCACAGTCCCCTTATGATAGTTAATAAGTGTTGCAAGTATGAAAGCAATAGCTTTGATACTGTAGGAATAAAGTGGACCTAAACACAAAACTTAACCAAATTTTCAATTTTCTAAGTATAAAGGGCCCATAATTCCGTCCAAATGCCAGTCAGAGTTACATAACTTTGCCTGCACAGTCCCCTTATGATAGTTAATAAGTGTTGCAAGTATGAAAGCAATAGCTTTGATACTGTAGGAATAAAGTGGACCTAAACACAAAACTTAACCAAATCTTCAATTTTCTAAGTATAAAAAGGGCACATAATTCTGTCAAAATGCCAGTCAGAGTTACATAACTTTGCCTGCACAGTCCCCTTATGATAGTTAGTAGGTGTTGCAAGTATAAAAGCAATAGCTTTGGTACTTAAGGAATAAAATGGACCTAAACACAAAACTTAACCAAAATTTTCAATTTTCTAAGTATAAAAAGGGCACATAATTCTGTCAAAATGCACGCCAGAGTTATCTAACTTTGCCTGCCCAGTCCCCTCATGATAGTAAGTAAGAGTACAAGTTTGAATGCAATAGCATTGATACTTTCTGAGAAAAGTTGACCTAAACGCAAAACTTAACCGGACGCCGAAGCCGACGCCAAGGTGATGACGATAGCTCATAATGTTTTTTCAAAAAATAGATGAGCTAAAAATTTATTCCTTTTACAACATGTTATTGCAGTGCTTTACTTTGCAAATTCATCACTTAAAATATTTCAAGATGGCAGACATTTGCAGCGTTTCCATTGACTTGTAAGATTTTCGGAAAGTAGTGAAGATTTTACGTCAGTCACCCTTAATGTCTGTGCCATCCGCTAACCAATCAGAAATAAAAAAAAAAATGGGTAAAATTGGTACTGAGATTCAGAGTAAGCTTAAACAATATTTGTTCTCAAATGATCCCACACTCAAATGATTTGCCCGTATCACCCCCCTCCCCCGAAAAAAAACGCATTTGAATTACATTGCTCTCATATTTGACCCTGGACAGTTAAAATCTGGATTTCCAGAATGATCCGGTCAATGGACAACCTGTAATTTACACATTTGCAAACAATTTATCAGAAATGTTCAACTTTAGTGAGAAGCAGATGTCCTAATGTTTTTTAACTTTAACCCAAATTGAAAGAAGAAGGCCATTTGCGCTCACCTGCAGGGACCCGAAGCAGCTAAAACATTATGAGAGGGTGGATTTCATAAAAGAACAAGCAAATTTGTTGAATTGATATCCCCGCCAATATGCTTCTGGACACAAACGTTTTCTGGACGGATGGGCAACGCCCTTTGACCTCAATGTGTGACCTCGACATAAGCACCTAGGATTATGGGTGTTGAATGTGAAACACCCCCAGATGATTGTGAACATCTATGGCAAGTTTCATGGCTCTGGCTCATGTGTTAATGGAGATAAAGCTCTAAGCTTATATTGAAAAGCATTTTTTTCAAGATACAAAGGGCCATAACTCTGTTATTAACAGTCGGTGTACAATGCCATTTTGCGTGCATCATCCTCTTATCCATATATATATATATATATATACTCATACCAAGTTTCAATGAAGTCCGCTTTTCCAAGCTTTTCGAAGACATGGCTCCGGACGGACAGAAAGACCGACGGATGGACGGACAGACAACGCCAAAACAATATCCCTCCGCCTATGGCGGGGGATAATAAAAGTACTTTATGAAACATAAATATTTCATTTCTAGGCACAAAATAACGGCAAACTTTTAATGATTTAAAATATTGTTGTTCTCAGGTGAGCTAAAAAGAAATGGCCAAAGTAAGAACCTCGTAATCTCCGTCCACTTCGTCGTTTTGTCGCTGGGATGAGGCGACAGCACTCTCGCGCTCCTGTCTCCTCTGTTCGATGGTCACCTCCATCTTGGCTCTCATCAGCTCGAACAGCTCACTGTCGTTCTAAACGTTTGGAAGAAAGTGACAATTTGATATAAGGTTCATCTTAAACTTAGAGCGAAAAGAGACGGTTTTGGGTTAAGTTTGTTGTTAAATGTCAATCAAGAAAAATAAAATAAAAAAATTTACAATTAATTTTTTTTCAATGGCCTTGAAAAGAAGATATTAAAATGTTACTTTTCCCAAAATATTTTCCCCTAAGGGTTCACAAAAGAACTCAAAATAAACTTTAATCTAAAAACATTCTCACATCGTTTCTGGTCAATGTTTCACGTTTTCTTTATTTTGTCACTTCTGATTTGAAAATGTTTTCTTTTGGATTGTTGAAAAGAAAACAATAGTTTAATACATCAGAATTAATCTTTTCAAACCCTGTTCTACAAACAAGAAGGTCAAGATGGCCCAATGTTGCTCACCTGATACATTTTGATCAATCTAATGAATCGTTTACAGGGTTTTTTTCCCCACTTTTTGGGAAGATAGCCCATGGCTTTGGAATTGGGAATTTTATCGGCATTTTCATGAAATTGGGAAAATAAATTCATTAGCCTTTTTTCCACATGAAAAGTCCACTGATAAGAGAAATACTAAATTTGATATAACTCTTTATAATCATTAAAATTAAAAGAACAAAATCATATAATACTTTGTTAGATGTAATTGAATTGAAATTGAGATAAAATACACATTAGACTTCTTTCAAAAAAAGAAAAAAAAATGTTTTTGTTGTTGTTTTTTTGGAAATTGGGAATTTTTTGCCACATTTTGGGAAACAAGTATACTTTTTGGGATTGGGAACATAG
The DNA here is from genome assembly GCF_020536995.1 of Dreissena polymorpha. NCBI lineage: Eukaryota > Metazoa > Mollusca > Bivalvia > Myida > Dreissenidae > Dreissena > Dreissena polymorpha. The sequence continues at coordinate 50,717,080 of NC_068369.1, forward strand.
CCGAATTTCAGCTATAAAATCGGGCCAAAAAAAACCCTGGTTTATTTGTTACTGCCAGTCAAATGCCAAACCAATCCAATCAGTAATCACTAAGATAACGCAATTTCTATAACTTTAAATGTTATACATAGGACACTGATGCTCTCACTAAATGACGCTGGAATCAGGAATAAGTCTTGTGTGATAAATATAATATTCAACCTGAGTGGTGAGCTAACAATAAATAGCTACACTATAGCCAGGATTGTTTTTTGCCCAATCGGAAAAACTATGGGTACCAGCCCATTTGGGAAAATGTGCATTGTCTTCACGTGAGGATACTGATGCATTTGATTTTGTTGCTCACAAATACTTTTTAGAGGTCAGTGACCTTGACCTAGTGACCTAAAAATGGGTGTGGCATGTAGAACTAATCAAGGTGCAGCTACATACCAAGTTTCAAAGTTGTAGTTGGAAGCACTTTGATTTTAGAGCCAATGTTAAGGTTTTAGCATGACGCCTACGGCGGACGGCAGACGACGAGCTGGCTATGACAATACCTCGGGTTTTCTCCGAAAACAGCCGAGCTAAAAATTAATAAGTAAGTGTAGTCAAGTTAGCAATATTATATCAACTTAGGTTCAAGCCATAGAGCTGCATAGGGAAACTAACTAAATGTTATATTTTATCCCCCCCAAAAAATAAAAAATTAACATTTAATTGAACATTTTTTGGACAGAATTTTGGAAATGTGTAGTTTTTCTCTATTGGGAAAGTGCTGTTTTCCAGTACTTTATAAAGAATGAAACAAATTGCTGACTATAGCGTACCAGACTGGGCTTTCTTTTGGCCCTTGCAGCTCTCACATCCTCTGGGGTTTGCAGTGATGCGAGAAACTCCTGTAACATATGATCAATTTGAAAAAAACAATTATCTAGCAATTATTTCTATATATTCAAACAATTTGTATACATCATTTGCGATATAAGTTTGAGCTAATTTTTTTCAAATTTGTCCTGTTTAAAATCAATTTACCAAATTATACTTCCATAATAAGTAAATAATTTTAGCGAGGCAAACCTAGCCACCCTAAAACTTTTATAAATAACGTATATAGCTTCATACACTGGAAAGCCACAAAGAAATATTGCTGTAAAATCATTATAATTCTTGGGATGTGAACTTTTAGTTGCTTTCGAGGGTTGACCAATCCACGAATGTTGTGCCAACCAATGTACATGATTTTACAGTATTTTTTTAGAGGTCAGTGACCTTGACCTTTGACCTTGTGACCCCAAAATGGGTGTGGCGTGTAGAACTCATCAAGGTGCATCTACATATGAAGTTTCAAAGTTGTAGGTGGAAGCTCTTTTATTTTAGAGCCAATGCTAAAGTTTTAGCACGACGCGGACAGCGGACGTCAGATGACACGACAAGCTGGCTATGACAATACCTCGGGTTTTGTCCGAAAACGCCGAGCTAAAAATGGGAATGTATCTAGCGTTGGGGTTTAGAAACATACCTAAGTCTCACACTTGGGAATGTATCACACGTTGGGGTTAAGAAGAATACCACGGTCTCAAACTTAGGAATTTATCGCACTATGAGGAATATACCTCAAAATTAAACTTCGGAATGTATCAAACGTTGAGGAATGTAACCTGGGTTTTAAACTTGGGAATGTATCACACGTTGAGGAACATACCTTGGTCTTAAACTTGGGAATGTATCACACATCATGGTTAAGCAACATACCATGGTCTCAAACTTGGGAATGTATTGAACGTTGGAGGTTTGAAACATACCTCGATCTCAAACTTGGGAATGTATCACGCATTGGGGTTGAGGAACATACCTTGGTCTCAAACTTGGGAATGCATCCAATGTTGAGGAACATACCTTGGTCTCAAACTTGGGAATGTATCGAATGTTGAGGAACATACTTTGGTCTCCAACTTGGGAATGTATACAATGTTGAGGAACATACCTTGGTCTCAAATTTGGGAATGTATCGAATTTTGATTAACATACCTTGGTCTAAAACTTGGGAATGTATCACACATTGGGGTTGAGGAACATACCTTGGTCTCAAACTTGGGAATGTATCGAATGATGAGGAACATACCTTGGTCTCAAACTTGGGAATGTATCAAATGTTGAGGAACATACCTTGGTCTCCAACTTGGAAATGTATCGAATGTTGAGGAACATACCTCGATCTCAAACTTGGGAATTTATCGAATTTTGAGGAACATACCTTGGTCTCCAACTTGGGAATGTATCGAATGTGGAGGAACATACCTTGGTCTCAAACTTGGGAATGTATCAAATCTTGAGGAACATACCTTGGTCTCAAACTTGGGAATGTATCGAATGTTGAGGAACATACCTTGGTCTCCAACTTGGGAATGTATCGAATGTTGAGGAACATACCTTGGTCTCCAACTTGGAAATGTATCGAATGTTGAGGAACATACCTTAGTCTCAAACTTGGGAATGTATCTCACATTGGGGTTGTGGTTGAGGAACATACCTTGGTCTCAAACTTGGGAATGTATCACACATTGGGGTTGAGGAACATACCTCGGTCTCAAACTTGGGAATGTATCTCACATTCGGGTTGAGGAACTTGCTGGGCGTGTCTATGTCCACTTTCTTTCCATCTTGCCTCTTCAGTTCCTAAAATTGCAGAAAAGAAGTACTTCTACAGTTGCAGTGATTTTTTTTGTCAGATTGGAAAAAGTACTGGTACCAAGCAAATAAGGCAAAATTGATTGAAAGTTTCAGTGCACATTTTATTTGTTCACATGCAAACAATGTGCTTTTGAAACAAAAGTACAGTTTATTCCGCTTAATTGAAAAGCCTATTTGTCACGTCCGAATATGCAATTATCTGATGTATTCAATTATACAGAATCAGTTATATTTCCAATGTTTTCAATGTTTATCATATACATGTGTGTATGTTATCGTGTTTTTAACCAATTTCAAAGCTATATTGTTAAATACATTGCTAAATAAACTTGTTTTATTCAATAAACGCATAGAAAAGCGCCGATAGTTGTTTTTATTCATTATACGGTGCATTGAAAATAATCCACTCGTACTATTCACTAACTCAAGCAAGACACGTCAACAGTTCTTTTCTAATCGGCAACAAACTCTTTAATTCTTTCCAATTGGCAACAAACTGTTAAAGTGTGTTACTCGACAGTTTGCATTCGAAAGTTTGTGCCTGACTGCACACTGTGATTGGCGTCAGTTTTAACCGGAGACTCCAGTGTTGGCATTGTACTTGGCCCGCATACTACACCTGTTAGTCACGTGACGCTTGACAGACGCTGCATACATGCATGGTGTGAAATGAAAACAAAGGCAGTCAATGGAGCGTGTTTGTCAAAATCGTCGATACGATGCATATCCTTGGAGATTTATGAGATAATACGCTGGATTATAGTGTGCAATCGATAATTGGATATTTAATTAACCGGAATACGCCATATTTCAGATTAGGCGATGTTTAACAATGGGAAGAGATGCAAATGGTTTGGTGTTTTCAATTTCTATTCAATGAACCGGATTATCCAATATTCAATTAAGTGGAATCTACTGCAAGACATTTTTTTTCCTTTTGGGAATTTTTCAGACAGCAATTGTGATTTATGTAATTTTTCTTCAGTAAGGAAAGTGCCCTCAACAAGTACTTGATACGGAAGGAAAAAAATTATTGAGTTGAGTTTTACCTTGACACTGCAAACTCTGTGAAAATACCCTTTAAAACAAGACTATTGTCAAGCAATATATGTCCCCTACCGGCTCCATCATTGTCAGAAATTCCACCAATGTCAGAATTGTTTTTCTTTTTTATATATTTGTTGCCATAGCAACCAAAATTTTTGACGTAAGAAAAAAATGAAATGATGTGCATAATGTCCATATTGGCATCTATCCATATTTCAAGTTTCATGAAAAAATATGAAGAACTTTTAAAGTTATCGCAGGATCCAGAAAAAAAACACTATTTTCAGCAGTATTTCTAGTCTATTTGTTTCCATAGCAACCAGAATTTTTGGCGTAGGAACGAAATGAAATGACGTGCATAACGTCCATATTGGCATCTATCCATGTTTCTAGTTTCATGAAAAAATATGAAGAACTTTTAAAGTTATCGCATGATCCAGAAACAAGAGGGCCATGATGGCCCTGAATCGCTCATCTGATTAACCAAATACAATCCCAACCCAGATTTCATCAAGATAAACATTCTGACCAAATTTCATAAAGATAAGATGAAAACTGTGACCTCTATTGTCTACACAAGGTTTTTCTATTATTTGACCTAGTGACCTAGTTTTTTACCCCAGGTGACCCAAATACAATCCCAACCCAGATTTCATCAAGATAAACATTCTGATCAAATTTTATAAAGATTGGATGAAAACTGTGACCTCTATTGTCTACACAAGGTTTTTCTATTATTTGACCTAGTGACCTAGTTTTTTACCCCAGATGACCCAAATACAATCCCAAACAGATTTCATCAAGATAAACATTCTGACCAAATTTCATAAAGATTGGATGAAAACTGTGGCCTCTATTGTCTATACAAGGTTTTTCTATTATTTGACCTAGTGACCTAGTTTTTGACCTAGTGACCTTGTTTTTGACCCCAGATAACCCAAATACAATCCCAACCCAGATTTCATCAAGATTAACATTCTGACCAAATTTCATAAAGATTGGATGAAAACTGTGACCTCTACTTGTCTACATAAACAAATTGTTGACGGTTTTTCTATTATTTGACCTAATGACCTAGTTTTTGACCTCAGATGACCCAAATACAATCCCAACCCAGATTTCATCAAGATAAACATACTGCCCAAATTTCATAAAGATTGGCTGAAAACTGCGTCCTCTATTGTTTAAACAAGGTTTTTCTATTTTGTGACCTAGTTTTTGACCTAGTGACCTAGTATTTGACCCAAGATGACCCAAATACAATCCCAACCCAGATTTCATCAAGATAAACATTCTGACCAAATTTCATAAAGATTGGATGAAAACTGTGACCTCTACTGTCTACACAAACAAATTGTTGACGGTTTTTCTATTATTTGACCTTATGACCTAGTTTTTGACCTCAGATGACCCAAATAAAATCCCAACCCAGATTTTATCAAGATCAACATTCTGACCAAATTTCATAAAGATTGGATAAAAACTGCGACCTCTATTGTTTAAACAAGGTTTTTTCTATTACTTGACCTAGTTTTTGAACTAGTGACCTAGTTTTTGACCCCAGATGACCCAAATACAATCCCAACCCAGATTTAATCAAGATAAACATTCTGACCAAATTTCATAAAGATTGGATAAAAACTGTGACCTCTACTGTCTACACGAGGTTTTTCTACTATTTGACCTAGTTTTTGACCTAGTTACCTAGTTTTTGTCAAGAGATGTCTAATTGGGTACAGACCGGGTTTCGTTAAATGTTCGAATTGTGAACACTTTCATTGAGACAAAGAGACAAATATAGAAAACCAGTCCGGATTAAAATGGCGGATGTTTTCAACAAAATTTTACTAGATTTTCGCATTTTCGTAATTTAAATTTTTCTTGAGCCAAATTCTCAATATTTTCGCAAATGGCGAACGACAGCATTGCGAATGTGTTATTATTGGAATAAATGCTCACTATTACAGGGCTCCCACTGTCGTTCGCCATTTGCGAAAATATAGCGAATTTGGCTCAAGAAAAATATAATTTGCGAATATGCTAAAATCTTGTTAAATTTAATTGAAAACATCCGCCATTTTAATCCAGATTGTTTTTTTTTTAAAACTATTTTCCTCTTTAATTCCATTAACGTTTTGAAGTGCATATGGTAGCTGGCCAATCAACATTGAGTTCGCTATCGGTTAATATTGGGTCATTCATGTGCAGATAATGGAATACACAGTTGATATTGTCATCTGCCTACAATATAACGGCTGATGGCAAAAGTGGTGGTGGTGGTGGTGGTGGTGGAGGAGGAGGAGGAGGAGGAGGAGGAGGAGGAGGAGGAGGAGGAGGAGGAGGAGGAGGAGGAGGAGGAGGAGGAGGAGGAGGAGGAGGAGGAGGAGGAGGAGGAGGAGGAGGAGGAGGAGGAGGAGGAGGAGGAGTAGTAGCAGTAGCAGCAGCATTACAATACCAATACTTAAGAATGATCAAATGGGAAAAGGTAACCTAGCACTGGCAGTAAATATGGGGCTCATTTACACAGGCTTTTTTTACACTTTTTGGGAAGATAACCCATGGCTTTGGAATTGGGAATTTTATCGGCATTTTCATGAAATTGGGAAAATTAATTCATCAGCCTTTTTTTTCCACACGAAAAGTCCACTAATTAGAGAAATACTAAATTTGATATAGAACTTTATTGTCATTAAAATTAAAAGAACAAAATCATAATAAACTTTGTAAGATGTAATTGAATTAAAATTGAGATAAAATACACATACGACACTTCTTTCTAAAAAAAAAAAAAAAAAAATTTTTTTTTTTTTTGGAAATTGGGAATTTTTTGCCACATTTTGGGAAAAAAGTATACTTTTTGGAATTGGGAACATAGCCGAATTTCGGCTAAAAAATCGGGCAAAAAAAAACCCTGATTTACAGGTCAGATTTGGAATCTCTGCTGTAAAATGAGATTTTAAATGAATTAAAGGGAGGCAAATGCTGTAATAAAAAGAACATGCATAAACGGTAGTTGTTTCCCTTGTTTGAACCATGCTAAATCCTTAAAATGCATATTTCCAGTAACTGTGACCTTCACCTGTGACCTTTGACCTAGTGACCTCAAAATCAATAGGGGTCATCTGCGAGTCATGATCAATGTACCTATGAAGTTTCATGATCCTAGCCTCAAGCGTTTTTGAGTTATCATCCGGAAACCACCTGGTGGACGGACCGACCAACCGACCGACCGACATGAGCAAAGCAATATACCCCCTCTTCTTCGAAGGGGGGCATAAAAATAAAATCCCTACCTAGTTACCCACCCAATTTCACCTGGGTCTTGTTATGCCAAACAAACATATTTTTAAGGATGGCCTAAGTCTTAAATGTGTTATTGGTTTGTTTAGTATTTTGAGCAAAATTGTGTTATTACCTTGTAAGTATAACATTCATGCATTTTAAATACAGAGTAGTTTATGTGCATGTACTTAAAGGACATATTTAATCACATTTCTTAAATGTTTGTTATTCATTTATTTGAAAATTGTTCCTATATAATTTCATTTCAATTTTTTCCTTTTTTAAAATGTCATCTTGTCAATTTTTTTTATTGGATTTTGAAACATTTTGTTAATCTCACAAATACAAATTACACAACCACAGATTTATTTGTAACATATTGCTAGTGGTGGGGCTAGATGGTGAGAAGGTTTAGTGAGGATTGAAAACCCCAAGAACTACTTGAGCCCTTGCTAGTGGTGGGGCTAGATGGTGAGAGGGTTTAGTGAGGATTGAAAACCCCAAGAACTACTTGAGCCCTTGCTAGTGGTGGGGCTAGATGGTGAGAGGGTTTAGTGAGGATTGAAAACCCCAAGGACTACTTGAGCCCTTGCTAGTGGTGGGGCTAGATGGTGAGAGGGTTTAGTGAGGATTGAAAACCCCAAGAACTACTTGAGCCCTTGCTAGTGGTGGGGCTAGATGGTGAGAGGGTTTAGTGAGGATTGAAAACCCCAAGAACTACTTGAGCCCTTGCTAGTGGTGGGGCTAGATGGTGAGAGGGTTTAGTGAGGATTGAAAACCCCAAGAACTACTTGAGCCCTTGCTAGTGGTGGGGCTAGATGGTGAGAGGGTTTAGTGAGGATTGAAAGCCCCAAGAACTACTTGAGCCCTTGCTAGTGGTGGGGCTAGATGGTGAGAGGGTTTAGTGAGGATTGAAAGCCCCAAGAACTACTTGAGCCCCAATCTGGGAAAACTGGGCTTAATGCATGTGCAGAAAAGTGTCAGCCCAGATTTACTTGTGCAGTCTGCACATCCTAGTCTAGGACAATGATTTCCGCCTTAGACTGGATTTTTGTTCAGAAGAGACCGCCTTTAAATGAGAGAAACAAGAGCTGTCTCCATAGAATGACATATGCCCCCCAAAAAGGCTTTGATTGAAGTTATGAGCATATTTCAAAACCTAAACGCAGATTTTGAAACCTAAACGCTGACCCTAAATTCAAGGTCAAGGTCACAGGGGTCAAAATTTGTGTGCGTATGGAAAGGCCTTGTCCATATACACATGCAGACCAAATATGAGGGTTACATCTGAAGCGACATAGAAGTAATGATCCTTTTTTGAAACCTAAACGCAAAAGTGTGACGGAAAGACAGACAGACAGTGCGATCACTATATGCCCTCTTTCGGGGGCATAAAAAACGGAAAAGTGTTGTCCCTGATTAGCCTATGAAAACTGCGCACACTACTTTGTGCGTAAACTTTATGCTTTAAGCCCATTATTCCCAGAACGCGCTAACTTTGTCTTACCTTCACCCTAGATTGCACCGGCGTTGAGGTGGCCAGCCCCAGGTTCTCTTTCTGACTACTGCCGTTCTTTGCCGTCCAGTCATTCTTTGCCACCCAGTCGTCATATCTCCAGTTGTGCTTCCTGGCCGGCATCTCCTTCAGCTTGTCTTTAGCAGCTGCAATAAAATAAAATTAAGAGATTGTGGTGTTTTATCTCAATTTTGGGCAAGTGTTTCAAAATTGTTTCCAGTATTTGATTTACTTTGGTTCATATATATAGATCTGGATACTGAACTGAATTTAATTTTATATTAAAACAAGAGCTGTCTTCATCGGAAGACATATGCCCCCAAAAAACGCTTTTTCGAAACCTAAACGCAGATTTTGAAACCTAAACGTGGACCCTAAGTTCAAGGTCAAGGGGGTCAAAATTTGTGTGCGTATGGAAAGGCCTTGTCCATATACACATGCATACCAAATATGAAGGTTACATCTGAAGCGACAAAGAAGTTATGAGCATTTTACGAAACCTAAGCGCAAAAGTGCGACAGACAGACGGATGGACAGACAGACAGATAGTGCGATCATTATATGCCCTACTTCAGGGGCATAAAATTATTATGGGAACCATTATTTGGGAATTTTCAGCTGTCATTTGGGGGATGGGGAAGAATTTTGGCTCCAAATTCGACAGTTAAAAAAAGCTGGTTCAGCATACTCACACTGCTTAGTTAGGACAGGGGTACCGGTAAGAGGGGGGTTCTTGTCCCATCTCCTTTTCACTGTCAACGAAACAATAACATGTTCCCATATTAAATGCTAACAACACCAGTAGTCAAAATAATCTTATAATTACTTATATCCTACACAAATCTCAGATAATATATTGAAAATTATAATTTTTTTGTATTTTTTTTTGGAAAATGTTTATTTTATTGTAATTTTCTAAAATAACACTTTTATATAAATAAATAAGGATTTATGGACCTGACTGTCAACAAGTTTACTGTCAGCAACAAAAGCATGGTCTTTAAGTGAAACTTTGCAACGAAAAATTCAGATCACAATTTCTCCCTTTCCCCAAAGTTCCTTAAATAACAAACAGCAGTAGAATACACCTCCGCCGCACTTTGGAAAACAGAGCTTAATGTATATCCATAAGGTTTTGTCACAGATTAGCTAATCTAACACTGTGTGCCTAGAGTGGATTTTCATTAAGAAAGAGACTCCATATAAATCTTAAATTCCAAACAAGAGCTCTGTTTGTGAAACACAATGCCCCATACTGTGCTTTAAAGCCGCATGGCAGCTATTTTAGAAACAAGGTAATATTTTGAATGTAAAGGTCACGGTGACCTTGACCTTTGACCTAGAGACCTCAAACCATGTTTGATTGTAGATCTCAATGAGATGCATGCACATGTGAAGTTTAAAGAACATAGACAAAATAGTTTTTTATTTTATGAGCAAGGTTAAAAGTTTTGGGACAGACACACAAATACCATCACAGACAGACAGACAGACAGACAGGCCAAAAACAATATATCCATTGATCATTCGATCTGGGGGCATAAAAATTTAACATGCATCCAAAAAGCCCTGTTTTCTCAGAGTGCAGCTTACTCACATCTCTCAAAAGGGGGAGTTTCTGCAGGTGCAACATGTTTGGTTGCAGGAAGAAGATTTTTATTCAAAGCTTTACCATCTTTAGTATTCACCACTGGTGCTTCAGCAATGTCAGTATTCCTAGGCACATCATTGACATTAATATCCCTGTTATTTGCGACAGAAGTCGAGGCCGGTTTTACTTCCCGGTCCTTTGCAGTAGTCTTCAATTCTGTTTCAACAACTGAAATGACTGGCTGGTAATTTTCCTGAGATTCAAGTTGCAGTAGCATGGCATCTGAGTCGTTGTTCTCCATGAAATCCCCATCTGTCTGAGAAAATCCGTGATCGCCTACTGCTGAAACCTTCTCATTATTTCCCTGCTTAAGTTTAGCACCAATATTTTTCTCTCCTTTACGCTCCGCAACTTTGTTAGTTCCACCAGAATTTGATTCTGCATCAGTTATTTTCCCGTTACTTTTGTTCACATGGGCTCCATCAGCTTCTTTTGAGTCTACTATGTTTTGTTGGCCAATCTCAGATGGGTTGGCTTCCCTAACAGAAACCCTACCAGATCTATTTTCCAAAACTGAGCCATTTTGGTTTTCCACCGTGGGTACCTGAGACATCAGGTTGTCATTGGAGACAATTTCAATCAAGTACTTGTCCTCTGGAACTTTTTTACCCTGTCGAGCACAGGACAAAATCCAACTGGAAATACATTTTTAAGAAATAATTGTTGATTTAGTAGTACATCAGTTTATAAACATATTTGTTGCTTTTGAGTTTCCATGCACTATTTAATTACTTTTTGTGGGCATTAAAATGAGTGACTAGTTTTTAAATATGTGCATCAAAAGATTTAAAAGCCAATAATTTCATTTCTAATTGTAACATGACCAATCAACATGTAAAGAACTCACAGTGCAGCATATTTTGTAACATTAGATTTTGAAATTGATTTAGAAGCTGCTAATTGGTGATTTTAACATGTTAATTAAAAACAAGGGACAAAATTGTCACAAAACCAGGTTTTCATTGTGAAAAAAAATCTGATAAAGGGAGAAAACTCAAACTGAACTTTTGAAATGAACAAACAAAATTAACCCCCTTTGTAAGTTTTTTTTTTTTAAATCTATTTTTAGTCGTGGCGACCTTGACATTGGAGATATTGACATGATTCTTTCGTGCGACACACCGTCCCATGATGGTGAACAAATGTGCCAAATGATTTTAAAACAAATTTTTTAAATAAAATTCATTTTAATTATTAAATACTTACCTGTTATCATATGCTTATACTTTCCAAGGGGAAATAACTCATCCGGAATTTTAACTGGGAATCCGCCACCTCAATACCGTAATACAGGCCAGGTTAAACATAGTGCAATGCAACCTAGCCAAAAATCGGTAACCAACCCTCAATATTCTTTTAATATATATACAAAAATATTAATCGAATAGCGGGGTGGGAGGTGGGACTTACCGATAACAGGTAAGTATTTAATAATTAAAATGAATTTTATTTAAAAAATTTGTTTTAATGTCATAAATACTGACCTGTTATCATATGCTGATTTTGCAGCTGCGGTGGGAAGGTTCGTATATATTTTCCCAACACAGTAGAACCCATAAACAGGGTTATCAGCTAATGATATCAAGTAATCTTCGTTAAAACGGTATTAATTATGACTTCTCGGACAGAGTAATATGTCTATGTCGTAAAGAAGACACTACCGTTAGTGAAACCACAACAAGCCCAAACGTATACAAATTGTATTGTTGGCACTTCAGAAAACGAAGATAAAAAGATGACAAGGTGGTCGGATTCCTCCAGTAAACAGCTTAGAGCACGTCAAAAAGTGGGGTGTGATTAATATATGCCCACAAAACAGACAGAGCTCTTAATTCATGCGATCAGATCCTAAAAAGGAATGAATCCTTAGATAGGATAAGATTAACTTTCCTTACTCGAGGTCTAACCCCGAGAAATAGAAGCCGCAGACACATCTCCCCCCCCCTTTTTTGGGGAAATGAAGAGTGTCTTTGAGAACCTCGAATGGACTTCTGACTAACACTGCTGAGATAGAACTTCAAAGCCCTGATTGCCCAAAGAAGTTTATCCTCATCTTCATGACTACCAGTTTAAGAAAACTTGGAAACTTGAAGGTAGAAGCCATATAGAGGACTTGATATTAAGCAAGGAATCCTGGCTGACACAACAAAGTGAAAACGACAATAGATCCAACTGGAATTGGTCGTATTCAACAGAAAAAGCATGAATTTCACTTCTCCGTATCGTAAAAGCCATAATAAGAAGGAAAACCGTCTTAAAATTATATTGGAACTGTTAATAAGCCTGATGAAAAAGGTTCATAGGGAGCTCATTAAGCATCCCAACATGTTACACAAGTCAAAACCGCTTAAGAAGGTAAAGGAACGAAAAACATAGTGTTGACGTTCCATAGTTTGGATCAGTTCCAAAATAGGTAAGACAGCACAGAGTTGCGATGACTTACACAAAACAAGGTATACGAAAGCATAATCTCTATCCTTTGATGAAGAAAAGAACAAATTTCTTATCATCAAGAAAAAGATGAGAAAAACCTCTATGTATCTAGCAGAGTGATTAAGGTAATAACTATGCTCTCAATTACCCAGTAAAAAATGAATTTCCATAGAACCTTTATACAGTTCTGATGGAATTATCCTTGCACAAGTAACAAGGATTGAAACTCTAACAGAAAAACGTTCTTCTGTAGAGATAACTAAAAGTTATTAATGGCCAGACATGAAGTGGCACATGTTTGGACAGTAAAAATATGTCTCAGTGAGATATGATATTTGACCTGTGAAGAAGTTTCCTGAAAATAATTGTACAGGAGACTTAAAAGGTCGTAGAACCATAATCTCATGGTTCATTAAGTATATTTCATGAAATTATGGCAAAAACTCAGTTATTGCAAAAACTCACCAAGAAGGCAAGATATTCCAGTTTATGTCAATGGACGAATGTATAACAATCGCACACCCTGCTGGATCGATTTCTGTGAACTGCATTGTTGACGTTGTTCAGCATACCGGTATACACTGCGATATACGATCGCATAACGCTAATAACTAGCGTTTGATGATAAACAACATTCTTTGATATACTATGTACACCATGCAACTCGTCTGCAACTTCACTGCCGCGCATGCGCAATTACATTATTGAACCCAACGGAAAAATAATTCGAAAGAAAGAACTGCAGGACAAAAGGTCCAACAGGGCGTTGAGACGAACTGGTATGAGAAAGACGATAGAGAAAATTTGTTGTTCTTGCAAAGAACGAATAAGTTCCTGATTTCCAGTTACAAGGAGTGATAATATGATCACCTCCGTGTCTGTAAGTAAACCACGACCGATGTGTGATAGTTGAAACCATCACAAAGGAATCGTGAAAATGTGTTGTAAATGAAAAACAGCTAAAAAGAATTTTCGCTTTTCAAGATGTAGATGTGCAGGTGATATTCGTTAGGATACCACATAATTGAGAAAATCAAGATACGTTGTTCTATGTGATCGTCCATAACCTTATCTGCTCACATCTGTATAAGATGTAAGGAAGGTTGTGGTAGAATAAACTATATTCTTGCCAAGATAATCTTCTAGTCTAGACACCACTGAATAGTGGTAAATAATGACAAAAAGATGGAAATCTGTGTCATTAAATAATCCCGAGATTAATACAATTATCTTAAAAATAAAGCTGAAACGGACGTAAGAAAAGACGTCTCAGCAGAAGGACCGGTGACCGGACCGGTAAATACCGACCGGTGACCGGAACCATTTGTCAAGGATGGGTGGGCAAAGAAACCACGGCAAGCCGAACTTTCCCACTCCAAACACACTTGAAAATTGGTAGAATAGGACAGTGTTTAACACTTATAAGTTTATGACCTATCTACAGAATATAGCCTCTTCTTGAACCAATAACAGGCGCCTTTAAAATCCTGGATAATACAGGTCGCGAAGTCATCGATTTGCGAAGTACGGAAATATGATTGATAGTGGTACCTCCGGAATCGGAGGTGTGATGGCAGAAAAAGGTGAAAACCCTAGGGGTAACCTTAAGCGGGTCCACGCTTGCCGGTAGAATGCATGGAAGTCTTAAATTCTGACTTGATTAATCCATTTACTTCAAGACTTCTAACCTGGACGAATTCCGAAAGGAATACGACCAGTTATAGGAAGACGGCCTGTTATGGCCAGAAGTGTAATAGAAGAATAACTTTAAGATGAGGTCCCTCCAGATCCTAGGATCTAAGATCTGAGTTCAATAGGTCCTAAGCCATCTACAAGACTGTAGCCGTCAATCTGATAGGCAATCCTATGTATCAGAACTCTTGTTGATTCCAGTAGCTTGAAAATATGCACTGCCGTAGGAGCAATAGAAAAGCAGAAGTCGATACAAATGTCGTCTTGCTAATCCTGCTAGCGTCATTAATGTGTCCCAACTGTTCCGTGACACTGACTGCAAAGTCTGTAGCCGACAGGTAAAGGCGGTTAAAACAATTCATCCTTCGGGTCTCGAACATAAATTAATAGAGGTCAAATAGTAATGTTCGACCTCAATGCTAGTCTCCGAGCCCACTTCAGCCGATCTATCTGCAAGACCAATAGTCTGCATGTAGCCGGTTGAGATAGAAGTACAAATAACAGATATAGCATGATTTGGTAACCGTCGCCAGTAGAACATCAGTATTGAAAAACACAAAAAGTCATGTAGATTGTTGAATCCATAAAATATAGTATTCAATACAATCATAGCCAGGGGTATACAACTATGTAATGTAGACGATACCCGTGATACTAAAAATTGACCGATGAAAACACAGTGGAATACCGGTAATTGGTAAGTGGTGACCGAACCGGACCGGTCAATGACCGGTAACTGTAGCCCGGTGAACGGACCAGTCATAATATGACCGGTGACGTTACCAGTTAAAGACCGAAAAATGGTGGAATCCATATGGTCTGTTATCAATGTCAAGCACTGCTCGGAAAAGAAGATCATGCCAAAAAATCCAATCCGATGGCGATGAGACATCACTTATTCTGACCGGTGATCAGTGATCGGTGATATGACCGATGAATGGTGACCGATGTCTGGTGATCGGGACCGGTATAATATAACTGCGTCAGAATGGAAATATCTGGTGCAGAAGAATGACCATCCACGAAGTCATCTGATAATGTTAACCGGAAAACAACGGTAGATTATCAGTATTAATAGGCATAAGTGTCCTTGTAGTCGTAGTGGAGAAAAGAACAGCTTATCCCGAAGCCTGAATGTTAAACGAACTAGTGTTCGTATACAACTACGGCTCGGTGACTGCAACATGTGTGGATGCCATAAGAAGAACCATCACACGTGGAATGGAGACATGATATTCCTAAAGGAATAAAATGGAGAACGTCGATATGGCCAGTAGGTTCATTAACGCCTACGTGAGAAGTGGCGACATCCATATAACTTCGATGCCGAAATATTGTTCGGATACGCTGGAAATATTGTCTTCTACAATATTGTCTCCGTGAGCATTGACATGATCGCTTACGAGCGTATCAACGCCGAGAACTGCTCAATGAAGGAGAGGTATGTTCGATAAATATCCAGTGGTGCTCAATGCAGTCCGCTGATGTCTACGTGAAGGTTGACGACGTCCTCGTTTCCTGCGATGTCGAGATCTGGATCGGCCGAGATGTGGATCGGCTGCGATGAGACCGAGATCTTCTAGAATAACGTCTCCGTGAGTGACGACGTGATCGCTTACGAGAGCCGCGACGATGAGAACTGCTCGACGAAGAAGAGCGTGTCCGATGTCTAATCCTTGATGAAGACGATGTATTCAACGAAGAATAGGAGAATAATTCAATGAAAAAGACCGAGTTCTTCTTCTTGACCGGTGACTGGTGTTATCGGTGGCAGGCCTAACTGATGACTGTTGACCGGTGACCGGAGCGGTGATCAATGACCGGACCGGTGACCGGACCGGACCGTTGACATGACCGGACCGGTGACATGACCGGACCGGTGACATGACCGGTGACCGGACCGGACCGGTGACATGACCGGTGACCGGACCGGTTACATGACCGGTGACCGGACCGGACCGGTGACCGGACCGGTGATCAATGACCGGACCGGTGACCGGACCGGACCGGTGACTGGACCGGACCGGTGACCGGACCGGACCGGTGACATGACCGGTGACCGGACCGGTGACATGACCGGTGACCGGACCGGTGATCAATGACCGGACCGGTGACCGGACCGGACCGGTGACCGGACCGGTGACCGGACCGGACCGGTGACATGACCGGTGACCGGACCGGTGACCGGACCGGTGACCGGACCGGACCGGTGACCGGACCGGTGACATGACCGGTGACCGGACCGGACCGGTGACATGACCGGAGACCGGACCGGTGATCAATGACCGGACCGGACCGGTGACATGACCGGTGACCGGACCGGCCGGTCAGACGTCGATCAATGGTCCGTGATCAACGTCCCCGGTGACGTACCGGTCATATCATGACCAGTGTTGTCACCGGATAATGACCGTATGGCGGATGCCAAATGGTCCGGCATTGGTCGATGTCCTTGACCAATGCCATCGGGCAAAGACCGGCTGACGGGTGTCGCCATATGGTCTGATGTTGACCGACTGTCTAAGAGACTTAGCATAGTACGGTCGCGATCGTGCCCGATACCCGGTGACTGATACTGCAACTATCATCCATGATCTGCGAAGTCACCGGGTATTTATCCACTCTTGTTTCTGCGACCATCATGTAGTCGAATATATGAAAAACAAGAGCAAAGCATATTCAGCCATAAACTGGTCACAGACCAGATTATCATACGGCACATAAAATCATTATTTGACCATAATGAAAATTATAATAATACTGCCGTAGATCATAAATTAAACAAAAGTTTAATTCAAAACAGATGAAAAATAAAATGACGATCAATTAGATTGTCATACGGAACGTTAAAATCATTATTGCACACAATGGCAAATGATAAACAATCTGTCAATAGAAGAACACGCTTTGCACGATCTCGTAACACATTAGAAGAACATGCTTTGCACGTTCTAGCAATGTATTAGAAGAGCACGTTTTGCACGTGGTCGTTCGCGCCTGAAAACACCCAGCATGGTAGAAATAAACCATTGTTCGATAAAAACAAGCATGGCTTACCTTTTACAAATGAAACAAAATCCATTAAATCCACACAAATTAATCCGAATGAGAAATAAAAAGATAAATAACACAATTTATCTATTCAAAACCCCAATCAACCAAGTGAAAAACAATATTTTAATTCAGAGCCGTAAAAGACACGTATACACCTGCTTGATCCGGAAAGAATATTGAGGGTTGGTTACCGATTTTTGGCTAGGTTGCATTGCACTATGTTTAACCTGGCCTGTATTAAGGTATTGAGGTGGCGGATTCCCAGTTAAAATTCCGGATGAGTTATTTCCCCTTGGAAAGTATAAGCATATGATAACAGGTCAGTATTTATGACATTAAAATCTCACAATGAATGACATAGTTATGGCCAGGACAAGCTCATTTATGGCCATTTTTGACCTTTGAACTCAAAGTGTGACCTTGACCTTGGAGATATCGACGTAATTATTTCGCGCGACACACCGTCCAATGATGGTGAACAAATGTGCCAAATGATTTTAAAATCTGACAATGAACGACATAGTTATGGCCCGGACAAGCTTGTTCCGCACGCCCGCCAGCCAGCCAGCCAGCCAGCCAGCCAGCCCGCCCGCATTCGCCAATCTAAAAACCAGTTTTTTCCTTCGGAAAACCTGGTTAAAAACCTGGTTAAAAATTGACAATAGAACACTTAAGGGTGGGTCATTAATTTTGAGATACACTTTCAGACAATATGATTATTATTACTGGTAAACCAATTCTAGAAATTATGACATTAATTAACAATAAAAATCTGCACAATTTTCCACGAACACATACATTATATGCTCAGGGGCGACACTTTCTACCCTAAATGGATTTTTGTTAAGAACAGACTTTCTTAAAATGAAAAATTCCATGAAGTTGGAAGTGTCATCCCTGATTTGCCTGCGCAGACTGCACAGGCTAATCTTGGATGACACTTAATGTACGAGCATTAAGCCCAATTTTCATATCTCTCTCTACTCACAGTTTGGAGAGGGCTGGTATTCCCCATTTTTTCGCAGCCTCATATTTTGAGCCTTCAGCCGCATTTACCACAAGGTGGGTACTGGGTAACAGGTTGTTCTTTGCAGTGCGCACAAAATAATCCTGGCATCTGAAATAGTCATTGCCAGAATGTTGGGAAAATAAATCAAATGTTTTGAAAAAAGATTCTATAAAATAAGCTACACACGTTACCTGCATAACAACTCCTCATAAAAGATCATTTATGTGATAATTCTAAGTAATGTTTTTATA
Organism: Dreissena polymorpha; assembly: GCF_020536995.1. Taxonomy (NCBI): domain Eukaryota; kingdom Metazoa; phylum Mollusca; class Bivalvia; order Myida; family Dreissenidae; genus Dreissena; species Dreissena polymorpha. The sequence goes on from NC_068369.1 coordinate 50,735,688, forward strand.
TTTGCAGTCAATAAAACTGCTCTCTGTATGGCAATGGCAAAGCGTTCAAAACGGCGGACAGTGTGTATTGATTCAAGGACAGATGATTTCCAATATTCAGAAAGACCAAAAGTACCTAAAAATAAACAAATCCCATTCAATAAAGAGACATAAGAAAAAGAATTCCACAAACAAACTTTGAAAACTTCATATAAACAATACTGGGTGAATAATAAAGGGTAACAGTGGCTGAGAGTTTTCAATTTGAGGTACAAAACAAGTTGAAAACCATGGAATATGATAATCATTTGAGGCATGCAAAAGCAGTCATATGCAGGTAGTTATTTTTATTCACGAAATTATCAAAATGTGATATTTGAAGAGTTTGCCCTATTGGTGCAAAAATGTACCATGTGACATTGAAATAAGAAGGCATATGATACCTTTTTGCAGCAATCAGGAGATTTAATGTATTAATACTGATCATCAGGGTAATAAAACATTCCTGAATTATTTTATGTAAACTGCTTTTTTTTTATTCATACACATGTAATTATTCTTCAAAATAATCGTGCAACACATTTATTAAATACAAGAGCACCGCATAACGGGTGCCACGCTCGGCTGCCGGTGAAGTTTTGAATAGATGAAAGCTTTTCATTTTTTTTTTTTTTTTTTAGAGGTCACAGTGACCTTGACCTTTGACCTATTGACCCAAAAATGGGTGTGGCATGTACATGTAGAACTCATCAAGGTGCAGCTACATATGAAGTTTTAAAGTTGTAGGTTGAAGCACTTTGATTTTAGAGCCAATGTTCAAAACCTTGACAAAATGTTAAAGTTTTTGCATGACGCGGACACGACGACGGACACGATGAGCTGGCTATGATAATACCTCGGATTTTCTCCGAAAACAGTCAAGCTAATAAATAAGCATTAATATGTGGACCAACCTTTTTTCTCTGAGGGCAAGCAGATTATTAAAGTTAATTGCCTTCTGGGCAAGTGGAAGTGAAATCCTAAAAAATCGGGTGTTGTAATCAGCCCATTCACAATGGAAAAAAGTATATATTTTTCCCAAATGGGACCTAAAAATTCCCAGTTAAAGGTTTCCCAAAAAATATATTTTTTTTTTATTTCAACATTTTGTTCACCTCCCATCCAGCGATATAAGTTCAACCTTAGTAAAAATAATACTGAAAAAACTTGTATTCTCAATTTTGAAGCATTTTTTTAAGCATTTGTTGCAGTTTTAGCAACAACACTCATTTCCCAATTTAAGTTAAAATGCTGCGAATTTTCTAAGTCCAAAGCGACCCGGCCCCATTCCCAAAATGGTGGAAAAAAACCACTGGCATACCCCTGACCCTGCAGTACTTACGTAGCTCCCAGCACCTCGGCTATGCTTATAAGAATGTCCCTCTCTGTGCCACTGTAACCACTACAAAGTAAGTAGTACAGTTAAACATATACCTGCATTTCGTTTACGTGTAATGTAATATGTTTGGAAATTGATAAAATATCAGATAGATACAGATAGATTTACACAATTATTTTCAACTGTATCACATCAAACAATTAATTGCATAGTCTTAAAATTATCAAACAAAAGCTGTTTGTAAAAAAAGTATCCCCCTAGGTTAACAACAATTTGAATTTGCATCAAATATTGCTTACACTGAATATCATTGCAAATCCCGTAACCTCAGTTCAAGAGACTTCCTTTGAATATAAAATACCATAAAAGCAGAAAGTGTTGTCCCTGATAAGCCTGTGCTGACGGCACAGGCTTATCTGGGACTACACTTTAGGCACTTGCATTAAGCACCATTTCCCCATAGCGAGACTCGTGTATACCTGATTGAGAGTACACAGTCCTTCAGTGGAGCTCCCTCCATGTTGATCTCTATTGGTGTAAAAAGAGGGTTGCTGTCCACATCCAGCAAGGCATTCTGCTCCATGCACATTTGCTGTGAACAATCAAACAAATATTTGCTGTGAACAATCAAACATATATTTGATGTAAACAATCAAACACATATTTGCTGTGAACAATCAAACAAATTTTTTATGTGAACAATCAAACAAACATTTGCTGTGAACAATCAAACAAATATTTGATGTAAACAATCTAACAAATATTTGATGTAAACAATCAAACAAAGTTAGCTGCATAACCATTTTCCACTCAAATACACAGTTTGACACAGTTGTTGTCCCTTAGAAAAGAGTATCATATTTAAAGACTTTAACAGAAGATTAAAGTTTAATAGCCTTTATTTCCAACCCTTAAATATACTGACAAGCAGCAAACAGCATAAAACCTGAGAAGACTGTTAGTTACTTGGAAAATTATCTTCAAAAGTTAATATTCACACCCCTTTTGTCACAGCAAATTAACTCAACACCGCAAAAGGGACTTCACTAAATGTATCATCAATGGTTCAATGATTTACCCTTAAAAAATGCATTTCCATTTTTGTTCAACAACTCCATATTTTCAATGAACATCCTTAAACATTTCAACAATCTATAAGGCCTTCTGCAAATTCTCTGCAAAGCTTCGATTGTTTACTAAAATTGTTTCCAATATTTAAACTCTGTTTTATTAGTCAGCTTTTTTCACAACTGTAACTGTACCAGTCATTGAAACGCTCTCGAGTCTGCTTCCTGGAAATAGAACCAGTACTTGGTGTCTATAAGGGAGATCAAAATATATCGCTCCCTCTGTGGGGATGGAACCCATGACCTCCTGGTCGCTAGGCAGACACAAAATGTGAGCAAAATTAATCTCAAAATTGTGCCATTCACTGAATCACTTTGATCACACAAAAGACAATTAAAGGGCCATGATGGCCCAATACTGCCCACCTGATTCATCTGTATCAACTAGTTAATATACTAGATTTGTTGGTTCCTGAATGCTCCCCCTGACTCAAAATTGTATTTAACTAAAGTCGCCTTGCTATGGCAAAATTCTTCTACTTTTTGCTATTTTATAAGTTTTAATGAAAAAACAGTTGTGGCCAAATATAATTTTCTTTAGCAAAATAGGTCAATTTGTAGCCATTGGCCAATTTGGCGAATGGCAGAGTAAGCCCTGTCTGTTATGTGCCAATCAATCCAATCAGTAGCTACTCACATATTTCCATTTCATTATCCTGACATGTTGTCCATTTGACACAGATCTCTCTCTTAATGTCAAAACTGGATTCAAACTGGTCTCTCTATGTCAACACTGGACCGACACTATGCTGTGTCGTCAAAGTGAATAACACACGCTACGCCATCACTATATGAGTACAGTATGCAAAGGGAGAGATCAAAATTGACCACCATGTGAGTTTTGGTTCCAGTTTTATCCTATTAATTTGTAAGCAAGCACGGCATAAACAAAGGTCATTGTGACCTTTCAGTAAACTGTAAAGATCAACACAGGAGTTAAATAAACAAACACAGAAACAAATACATTAGATTTCGCTTAATTGAATAGCCCATTTGTCACGTCCGAATATTCAATTATCCGGAGTATTCAATTATACGGAATCAGTTATATTTTCAAATGTTATCACTAACCGGGTGTAATCCTCCTGGAAATTGTGCTTTTCATGCATAATAAAAACATCGTTTCGACACATAAAGCATTTAAAAAAGTTAATATTGGAATTAAATATTGAATCCATTATAAATATAATATAAATGTTTTGTTGAATTCACAAATGAGAATACAATTTTTGTAATCCAAAACACACTTTCTAGCTTTAAATAAAACGTCCACATGTATTTCCTTTGCCCCCATCAAAAAGCTAGCGAAAACTATGCAGCAATGTACAATGTCACGCCATACGGTGCATGTAATGATTTTTCCCATTTTCATTTTATTGCTTACCCAACGCCTACGCTAGCAACATCTATTGCTCATGTATTGTCCTGGTAAAAGCGCGCGAAAATTAGCGTGGGTGTATATACACTGTCGAAGGAAAACTTTGTAGCGAGGAGAATGCTGTATCTTTGACGTTACGCTCTTTCAGGTAGTTTAGTATTGAAACAGATAATGTACTGTGTACTGATTTACCGGAAAATCTGGTCAATACTGGATTTAATTTTGGTTATTGTGAAAACATGATCAGCAGTGTTAAGACTGCGATGTTTTGACAAATGTGCGCGTTTGCGATTGTTCGACATCATGTTTAGATATGATTTACTGTGACGCAGTTGTGTAGGTTTATAAACACGAACTGAGAATATAGTGTAACATTCCATCACCTATTGCAAACTGTCGAGCAAGACACGTCAACAGTTTGTTTCTTATCAGCATCACAATCTTTAATTTTTTCTAAGCGACAACAAACTGTTAAAGTGTGTTACTCGATTTGATTTTCGGTAAGGAGGGACTTCATTGAAACTAAAAATACTATAACAGCGGAAAGTGTCGTCCCTGATTAGCCTGTGTGGACTGCACAGGCTAATCTGGGATGACACTTTACGCACATGCTTTAAGCCCAATTTTCTCAGAACAAGACACAAATGAACCGGAACAGTTTATCAAAAAATAGCCGTTGGTAAACTCAATTACATTTGCAGATTTCTGCATACAAAGATATGTTTAAACTTGAACAATGTTTTATTTGTCTATGGTAAATTCCCTTATTGTACAAGAAAATAATTTCACATATGAATAAACAAAGACTGGAAAACATCCCATTACACAACAGATAAACGAGTGCATTATACCCGTGTACCATCTTTTACTTCACACATCTCTATGCCTAACGTGAATTAAATCGGAAAGCAAATATTGCAGATTATTTATGAATTGTGCGATATTTGTATGGCTTGTTGCACATTCTAAAATGGCAAAAGTATATAAACGGATTATAAACAATGCACATTGAACGAAATAAGGAAAATGTGATAAATTGTTAATTCAAATATGTCGTTATATAGTACATTAACATGTGAAATAAATCGCGTTTATAATAAATCGTCAAAAAGACTCGCACTTTTCTCAACTGCAATATGCAATCTTGGACTGCAGACAGAGTGATTTTCTGAAGTAATTTTAAGTTAATGAAATACTCAGCTTTATGCTTTGAATTTGTAAAAATCGTTATTTGGCGAAAGATATTATTTTATAACGCAGTCATGAAAACGGGCTATAAGCCAAATTAGAAGAATAGGCTAGCATGTTACGACGACAATGTATATGTTACATTACTTAAAACAACTAGTAAAATAGACGTCTTTCCAAGCACTCTCTTGCAGTTTGGAAGCACCAGAGATTCCGCTAAATGATGCAAATCACGACATTATTATTAATTTGTGCCTGGTCATTTTGATGAACTCATACTTAAAATGTACACTTTATTTTATTGTGAATTCATTTGTAAATGAATTTGATAAAAAAAACTACCGGGTACATGTCGCTGTTTATTTTGTTTGTTAATGAAATCGAAGCGTGACACTTCACGCGAAATTTACGTCATTAGAAAATGCATTGTGGGAATGTTTTGGTTAAAGTTACCGGTGGTTAAATTCCACTATGCGCGGTTAGGTTACTTTGCGGTATATCATGTTTATACAATCGAGTTACCTTGAAGGTTACTAAACCTGAATAACCGCAAACTTACCAAGGTTTGAAAGTTACCGAGCGGTAACTTTAACAAGCGTTTACACAATTGGGTGCAGAAAATAAAAGTAACTACCGGTACGTTACCAGTCATGTGACAGATTGCGTAACATTCAACCAAACTGGCCCACGGCCGTATAACAAATGGTTTGACGAAAAGAAAAAGTATCTCGACTCAATGAATGTGTTCAATCAATAAAGCAACTTGAGGGTAACTTTATAACATGGGTAGAAAGAAAAGAATTATTCATCTGTAAACTTGATTAATTTGTTAATAGGCCAATATTGGGATTTGATTTTTATTTTATTTTGGCAGGTTTGAACAGCGTTATAAAACAGTAAATAAGGAAACCTCAAAATGCGTAATTTCAATAGGGGTCATCTACTGTCCAAGGCCAATGCACATGGGAAGTATCAAGCCAATCGGTAAATTCTTTGACATTTATTGCTCGGAAACTATTTTTACACTCAGTGTGATACGTTACAGTACAGCCAACGCGGAACAAACATAATCTGCGGTCACGCCACGGCCCGAACATTAGTACTCGGCAGCCCTGTCGTGGTTTCACGCGGTGTATCGCGAGGCACGCGGCATCAATCCGCGCAACGACGGGGAGTCTGTATTAACCTTCTCGTACTTTCGCGGCATGTGTAGTGACGAAACCTAGATTTACACTACTTTCATAGTTATTATTTTAACGTTTTAAAAAGCGGATATGATTTTTATATGATGCTTTATAGACTATTTATATAATATCACATCCTCAAATATATTCTACATGTAAAGGGCCTAAACAAATTATCGTTTAATTAATTACGCACAACTGTAAATGTTTTGTTCGATTCTCAAATGAGCATTATTCAGTACTTTATCCTTTGTCTCAATAAAAGCGCGCGAAAATCATACAGAAATGTAGAACGTCACATGGAAAGTGTGGGAGTATTTTGTGTTGTATAAAAACATGAACATCACATCACGTCAGGCGATTTACGCGTGTTCAGTGGAAAAAAAACAACGCCCCATTTGGACGTTATTTCATCACAACTTTAAATAGAAACAAATGCCAAAATTTATTTGACACTTTAGAAAAATGGCCAATATTTGTATTTCTTGAAATTCATGAGAATTTTTATCTTAAATATTAACCAGAATTTGCTTTAAAACTGGAATATACAGGATTATCAGGTAATGAGTAGCGACGGGAAAAATAGTAAGTATGCAGTAATAGATACATTTAATTAATTATGATTTTAATATTATGATAATTGATCTTTTAAAATTTATTGACTAACTAATCATTTTTCAAAGATTTTTATTTTATGATGCCCATCGATTCGGCGTCATGTCGCAGATAGCGGCTTGCCTCGACGGACAGATGCGAAGCATCGTGGCGAAATGCGACCGCATACTGACACGACTTCAACGGCCGACTCGGCATCGACTCGTTGCGCCTTAACTCCGCGGATTGCGAAATATGTTTGTTCCGCATTGGCTGTACTGTACCTTGACCATTGACCTAGTGATCCCAATTTCAATAGGGGTCATCTACTGTCCTAGGCCAATGCACATGTGAAGTATCAAGCCAATTGGTAAATTCGTTGACGAGTTATTGATCGGAAACGATTTTTACACCAAGTGTGATAGTGACCTTGACCTTTGACCTAGTGACCCCAATTTCAATAGGGGTCATCTACTGTCCAAGGCCAATGCACATGTAAAGTATCAAGCCAATCAGTGAATTTGTTGACAAGTTATAGATTGGAAACGATTTTCACACTTAGTGCCATAGTGACCTTGAACTTTGACCTAGTGGCCCCAATTTCAATAGAGGTCATCTACTGTCCAAGGCCAATGCACATGTGAAGTATCAAGCCAATTGGTCAATTTGTTGACGAGTTATTGATCGGAAACGATTTTCACACTAAGTGTGATAGTGACCTTGACCTTTGACCTAGTGACCCCAATTTCAATAGGGTTCATCTATTGTCAACGGCCAATGCGCATGTAAAGTATCAAGCCAATCGGGCAATTCGTTGACGATTTATGGGTCGGAAACAAACTGGTATACCAACAGACAGACCGACCGACAGACAGCAAAACAATATACTCCTTCTTCTTCAGAGAGGGGCAAAATAATTAAAATAAACAAACACAATCTTTCTCTCATATTTTTTTTCAAATCAGAATGAGGATAACACACTTGTCTTCTGCTTAATGAATTACTTTCATATTGACCAATCAAGGAATTGTACACAAACACATCGGCAAATGACCAATACCAAATTCCTTTTTTCCCCCAAAAAAATTAGAAGTCCACAAATGTAAGTGTCCACGAAAAGATTATTCCCCGTCTGCAATACTTCTGACCTTCATGTTGTGATCTGGACCTTTAGTTTCAGTGATTTGTCTACTTCTGAATTTGTTTCCATGACATTAATTTTTCAAAAACATCCTTTCATGGTTATAGGAGAGAATGACTGGGCCCACACCTTTGACCTTGTGCACATCTCTCATTGACTTCATTGACCTTAAATCGTCTTAACTTAATGTAAATGATTCAAATGGTATAGGAAAGCTGTATCAGACACAACAATAGAGAGGCTATTATCATTAAAGTATGACTAGCTGAATCAGACACAACAATAGAGAGGCTATTATCATAAAAGTATGACTTTGACCTTAACCTGGCTTGACTGACTAATTCCTCATGGACTTCTTTTCATGACCGTTACATTTGATGTGAGTTTCTGGAAATTCATGATAGGGTTAAACAGTGTTACGAATACAACAAAAAATTCAAATAAAGGAAATTACTTTAAATCTATGTCCCACTTTGCAGCCCAATATTATAGATACTTTCAAAATTACTATTTAAAGTCTGCAATGACTTGAGTTATCTTTGGAATTATTATTTCACGTAATTAAACCTAAATACCCTATCCCCCTCTGGGACATAATTGGTTATTCATTAATCTGTATCATCTAGACTCTACATACAAAATTGTCATAAGCATAGCAAGCGCCAAGTGATTGAAAACAATCATATAAATTATAAAATGATACAAATTAATTAAAAAATTGATTTAATGTGAAAACTATCCATTAATAATAGAATAGCAGATATTATTATTAATTAATAAGTTTTCCAAATAACAAGAGATTGCCAAGCAATATTGTCCCCTACCGGTGAAACTCCACCATTGTCAGTAAAAATAATAATAATTTTTTTAAATATTTGTTGCCACAGCAACCAGAATTCTCCATTATGCCATCTATCCATGTTTCAAGTTTCATGAAAAAATACGAAGAACTTTTAAAGTTATCCCAGGATCCAGAAAAGTGTGACGGACTGACAGACTGACTGACACACGGAGCGCAAACCATAAGTCCCCTTTGGTTTCACCGGTAGGGGACAATAAATTCTATCCGAGCCACTAAAAAAGCAAACAGAAATAAATAGATTTATTGTTATACATGAAATAAATCACATTCTAAAAAGTGTCATTTAAGTAAAAAAGCACAATGTCTCTTATATTGATTTTTAAAATGCATAGTGTTCAAAGAACAAAGTTAAACATTATTTGTTATACACTTAAGACAGACTTCTAAGACTTACCAAGTTAGCAACAAACAACATTTAATAAAAAAAAAGAACAAGAGCACCGCATAACGGGTGCCACGCTCGGCTGCGGGTGCAGTTTTGAACAAGAGCTGTCAGAAGACAGCAGGCTCGACTTTTCGAGTGTTTGACAGTATAATGTAAGCCATCATGGGGAAATTGTTCATAATCAATAAAGTCAAGGTAATATAGTCATATTCTAACTGAAAGAGGAACATAATTGAAACATTTTGATCACTTATGTTTTAAAAAAGTGGTACATTATAGACGATTCTGAGTTCAGGTATATTTTCCACAATCTATTGAACATTTGTAAAGACATAAAACAAACTAATAAGATTATATTTCAAGTTTGATAGCAATAGCTTGGGTGGGATGGTTGGACGGTCTTTCAAAAATAAAATAATAAAAATAATTATTTGTGTTTCTTTTACAATGTTTACAAAAAAAATGTGTGGGGGGGGGGGAGGGTGGAAGAGAGGGAATAATGTGGGGGTGTGGTCATTTATTAGATGATATTTCAAAAACAAGAAAAAAAAAGGAAAACAAAATTGGGGGGGGGGACCTGAGGTGAGGCGTGGGGGATGGTTTGGGCGGAGTGCATTGTGTTATGTCAGGTAAGTGTTGTTTTGTTAAAGTATGAATCAAATCTAATCCTAAATAAAGAAGTTATGGCAATTTAAGCATAATTTATTAATTTGACCTTGAGATTCCATGTCATTCAAAGGTCAAGGTCAAATTCAACTTGCCAGGTACAGTACCCTCATGAAAATAAGAATTTTTTTGAAGTTTTAAAGCAAAAGCCTTGATACTTTAGAAGTAAAGTGCATCTAAACACAACATTTAACAAAAAATTCAAAGTTACTAAGTCAAAAAAGGGCCATAATTCCGTCAAAATGCCAACCATAGTTATGCAACTTGTCCTGTACAGTCCTCTTATGATAGTTAGCGAGTGTTCCAAGTCTGAAAGCAATAGCTATGATACTTTAGGAGTAAAATGGACCAATACACAAAACTTAACCAAATTTTCAATTTTGTAAGTATAACAGGGGCCATAATTCTGTCAAAATGCCAGTCAGAGTTACATTACTTTGCCTGCACAGTCCCCTTACGATAGTTAGTAAGTGTTGCAAGTATGAAAGCAATAGCTTTGATACTTAAGAAATAAAGTGGACATAAAAATTAACACAAAACTTAACAAAAAATTAATTTTCTAAGTATAAAAAGGGGCATAACTCTAAAAATAATGCTGACAAGAGTCATGCACCTCAACCTACACAATTTTCTTGTTGCCATAAAGACGTATTCCAAGTTTGAGTTAATTATCTTTGATGGTGTTAAAGTTATTTGATTTAATAAAAATCTTTAACCAACGCCGAAAGCGACGGCGATCTTGGGGCTAGTAGTATAGCTCTTATTTTTCTTCGAAAAGTCGAGCTAATAAATGAAAGCTTGTCAGATTTTTTTTGTTTCTTTTTTAGGGGTCACAGTGACCTTGACCTAGTGACCCAAAAATGGGTGCGGCATGTAGAACTCATCAAGGTGCAGCTACATATGACGTTTCAAAGTTGTAGGTTGAGGCACTTTGATTTTAGAGCCAATGTTCAAAACCTTAACAAAATGTTAAGGTTTTAGCACAACGTGGACGGCTGACGGCAGACGACAATATAGCTATGACAATACATCGGGTTTTCTCCGAAAACAGCCGAGCTTAAAATAACTTTAATTTTAGAACAAGAGATGTGTTTGTCAATAACACAATGCCTCCTACTGCAACTCTTTGATTGATTGATTTTTTTTATCATTTGGCAGGTACAGATAATTATCTCCCTTTAAAGCTTATTTCTTCCCTTGGATTTGTTTTTTTGACCTTTGACCTTGAAGGATGACCTTGACGTTTCACCACTCAAAATGTGCAGCTCCATGAGATACACATGCATGCCAAATATCAAGTTGCTATCTGAAGCGACATAGAAGTTATGAGCATTTTTCAAAACCTAAACGAAAATTGTGACAAACGGACGGACGGACAGTCCGATCACTATATGACCTCCTTCGGGGGGCATAAAAATATGTGTATCCATATTTCAAAATCATTCTTGCAATTTTCCATACACTATTACATAAACAGCTATTGTTACTTTCATCACCTTATACTGCACATATACAAGTTGTACTATATTAAAAAATATTGTTGCATTGTAATAAAACAATTATTTACAGCTATTGTAATTTATATCACTTATTATAGTACAAATAAGATACAGGTATAATAAGCTATTTCACTTTGTACACCAGGATCTTTTTGTGCCGAAACTGTCCCACAATAATGGAGTCAGTAATTCTGTTGTAGCAGACTGAATGTGGATCCTCAACTCCATCCCTCCGAGTAGCAAGGGTGGCCAGCTTCATACTACCCTTACTATCCACCTGTATGATATTTTTTGACTCTCCTCCAAACACTAGCACCTGGCCTGCAGGTGTCACATGTAAACCAACCATCAATTTTAGTGCAGGGTCCATGAAGGTGGCAAGGATTGATCCATCCTTGGCCAGAGTGAGCAGCTTGTGCTGTTTGGAGCTAGTGATATACAACTTGTCACCTGTAGGGCTAACTGCACAACGTGATACTGCGAAACAGAATACATCATTACAATCTTTTGACATAATTATGGGTGTAAATTACAAAACCATACAGTATAAATGTATGTCTGCAAAATTATGCCTGCAGTTATGTTTGTCACTTTTACTTTAGTTCAAAAACAACCAATAATGAAACTTTCATGTCTCGTTCTTTTTCACCAGTTACCAAAGAAGGATGTAAAAATTAAAACCACATACAAATATTTTTTTCATTTCCTATTTGTTGTGTTGTTATCAACAAAGTATTGTATGCAAAATATTGAAACAATTTCATTCAATATATAGCATATTACACTTGAATGTTTATTTGATAACAAAATATAACAAGAGTGCCAAACTGTCACAAGATACGCCCGTTCGAAGGTTTTGGACACCATGCTCAATGCTTGAAATGCATTTAGTGACCTCCAGACCTAGTTATTGACCCGGCATGACTAATACTTGAGCTTGACCTAGATATCATTTAGATGTAACATCTGACTAAATTTGGTGAAGATCAGATGAAAACTACTTCAATTAGAGAGCTGACACTATGCTAAATGCTTGAAATGCACTATGTGACCTCATGACCTCGTTTTTGACCCGGCATGACCCACACTCGAACTTGACCTACATATCATCTAGACACAACTTCTGACCAAATTATGTGAAGATTAGGTGAAAACTACTTCAATTAGAGAGAGGACACCATGCTAAATGCTTGAAATGCACTAAGTAACCTCGTGACCTAGTTTTTGACCCGGCATGACCCATGTTTGAACTTAACCTACATATCATCTAGACACAACTTCTGACCAAATTTGGTGAAGATCGGGTGAAAACTACTTCAATAAGAGAGTGGACACCATGCATAATCCTTGAAATGCACTAAGTGACCCCGTGACCTAGTTTTTGACCCGGCATGACCCATATTTGAACTTGACCAAGATATTGTCTAGACACAACTTTTGACCAAGGTTGGTGAAGATCGGATGAAAAATATTTCAATTAGAGAGCGGATACTGCTGTGGACGCCGCCCGCCCGCCAAGGGTGACACTATAATACGTCCCGTTTTTAAAAACAAGCGTATAAAAAACAGGTCAGAAGAAGTGATTTTCACAGTAATGCACTTTCTTTTCATAAACCCTGTTGTGTAGTGACACTCAATATGCATTTTTATGCATCAGCATAAACAGTTTTAAGAGTAAAACTGAAAATGTTTGAGTCTCCAGGGATCGGGATAAAGGTGCGCAGTGCGTTCTTTTCCCATTAAACGAAAAACTGCGCATTATTTCCGTAATTCGATGCGCACCATTACGCAATGGGATGCCGGTTGCATAAATCTTATCTATGTATAAGAAAAACTACTCTTACACAAATTATTTGTTGCTTACTCGACTTATGAGATCATTCATGAAAAATAATCCAGGTAGAAAGATCCCCGCGTCGTCCCGGTAATGTATGCTAAAGTTGTTGTTGTCATGATTTACAACGCAAAACGCCTTATTTGAACTGACGCGAATTAATTTAATAATATTTTTCAACTTCGCTTTTGCTTTATTTTGATAATAAATCCAAAGTTTAATGTTAGCAAGTGTTTTTTACTGGAATTGTAAACATAGTCAGTTTAAGTCTTTCAAAAATTTGCACTCAGTGTGAATTGGCAGTTTGACGTCATCAAAGGAAAGTAGCTTACTGTCTGAAGCAATAAAGCGACAAATTTCTCACCGACAAAATTGGCTTCCTTTGTCTAGCAATCAACATACGGAACCAATCGTGTGTTTGTTCCTCAATCGCAATAGTCCAATTTAATAATAGCACGTGCATAGCTCCACCTTTGAACCTTTTGCATTGAACGAGGTGGAGTTGAACGGATAATTGAGCAAGTGTTTTAGGCAAGTTGAGTTCAGATTTGCAGAAATTACTCAGCCCTAAGAATTGAAATGACAAATACATTTATCAATGATTTTCCGAAATTTACCAATTAGTTCTGATTTACAAACTTTCTGTACAGTTCCTTACTATGCCTATGGCGTACGCCCGTGTTTACAAAATTCCTAAACACATATATCGTAAATAATGGCAGTGTTTTATTGGATTATTTTTAGTAATTATCAAATTCCAAGGTAATACTATTTTTATCTACTATAATATCGGATTTGTTTAATATAATTAACATGTTAAACAATATAGTTGCGTGACAAACTTGGAAATAAATTTGATGGGGTCGCAATATTACTGACACTCAGATTTTCCTATTGTCTGTAATTTTTACCCGAAATAAATCTTGAGAAGTGCCAATTCATTATTGCAAAGTGCCCATTCAACTTTGTAAGCGCCCATTGTTGTTTTCATATATGGGGCAGTAATCCCATCAGAGAAAAAAAATATCCCGATCTCTGAGTCTCTTACTCCTGTAAAAATTAACTTCTACATATGCTTAATGACTCTTTATAATACATTTCTTGTGTATAAAGACAAATCCTACATAATACCTACCTGTGTCTTTATCTGATTTATCTTCGTGCAGTTTGCTGACAAGTGTACATGTATCACTCAGTTTGTACTTGAACAGAGCATTGCCAGAGGTTAAAAACAGGTCTCCCTTTTGGTAGACAATACTATTACAGTAATGTTGAAATTCAAGTATTCTGTCTTTCACCAGCTGGCTATTGTTGACTTTGATAAAAAGGATCTTTGAAGGAAGAAAACCATCCCCGTGTGTGCTCTTTGGACTAACAGCAATACCAAACTCACTGGGAGTGATCTGACAAATGCCCAGTGGTATTTTGAGCTGAGGATCAGATACACTACAGTGACTCACCACCTGGTACGTTTGGCTCAACAGCTTGACTTTTCTATTGTATTGGTCTGTAACTAGGACCTGTCCACTAGAAAGAACACATATGTCTCTGATAGTGCATTTGAGTTCACCTTCTGTGCGTACATCATACTCAGACTTCCCGTCCATAGACTTCCTGTCCATCCTAATTACTTTGTCTGGATTTTGCATCACTGTCAATGTCATCCCAAGACCTGACAACTTGGAAAGGTACTCCACAATTTTATTATTAGGCTGAAAAGATATTACAGATTTTATTTCAACAAAGTTCTCCTTCTGATATTTTTCAAACTGCTGAATTTTCTCCTTGCATTTAATGCTGGCTATAAGAGATAGTTCCTGCTTGTTTTTATCACCAATGTCGTGGATAGCTTCTCCAAGTTGTTTTAATTCATCTTGAAGAGTGGAACATTTGTCGATATCCCGATCAAGAGGGGCTTGCAGTTTGGTCAGTGTATCTTTCAATTCCTGCATTGCCTTTTGTTCAAGCTTGTTTAAGGCTGCAATTATTTTTTTACGATTTTCCTGTATTTTGTGTAACTGCTCATCATATGAACTTAGCAGAGTCTGAATGCTATCCTCCTGGTTTTCTTGAAGCTCCTTCAGTTTTGCCAAAGTAGTTTGGATGGTAACTGATACTTGTTTCAGGTCTGTGCGGGTATTTTTTACCAAGTCTGATAAAAGAATCACCGTTTTGCATGTCCTGTAAAAAAATCATATTGTTTTGATAAAAACAAATTTTTCATAAATTAAGCAAAATATTTAATTTTTACAACTTGATCAACTTGATCATTTGCAAATCTGGAAATTTTAAGTAACACAAATCTTCATTGATTATCTTTATTAATTGTTTAATAAATGCAGGAAAATGATAACTTATATCATTTACCTCAAACTAGACTCAAGCGTGGTATAGTTTCATGTGTGTACATGTAGTCTTAACCCAAAGTTAGGTTTTAAGTGCATCAGACTATTAAAATTACCCACTTAAAAAGAAGTTCATCAATGAAATAATCTTAGGTTATTGATAGCGCAAGAAATGGCGGTTTCTTTAAATAACATATTTTTATTCCTATTCTTTACACTAATTTTTTGGATAAGTATTAAAGTTCATTTCAAAGCAGTTTAAAACCATACACTTTCTATCTTTAATGTTTTTATGACAAATGAGATATAAAAAAATACCTGTGATTCAGAATAGCACATTTATTGCAGCACAGCTGGCTATGGTCTTCGCAAAACATTTCATTGTTTTCTTCTTTATGAACATCACATTTAAGAAGAAAATCTTCCATCTTCTTGGCAACTGGCCATTTCTTCATATCTCCTCTTCCATGATGGGAATGTTGCGTAAACAACTGGCTGTGCAAGTCAATACATTTCCTGCAGAAAAACTTCACGCAGGATTCGCAATAATAATCAGCTGATTCCTCTAGTTTCTTTTCTTCGCAGGTCGAACACAAGAAGTCTTGGACCATGTCAGATCCACTTTCAATGGTGGGTTGCGAAAAGGTTGCCATTTTGTTGACCACTGAAGCTTTTTATCTCTAAATCTTTGATTTTACTCAAATAATAAGGTATCTTGTCTTATTGATTGTCAACAAAACAAAACACACTAATTTAGCTATTTCCAATGTTTATCAACAAGTGATGTCCAGCTTAACAAAGTCAAACACAAATCAACTTTAAGTTTGTTTGCAAGGTTTTAACTCCGTCTGACTCGGCAACACCCAGAAACGGTGTGTAGAAATACCGAATTTCCCGTAATTACCGAAATCTCCCGAAATCCCCAGAAATCCCCAATAATATTTATTATTTATCAAAATACTGCGGATATTAAGATAGAATATTGCAAAATACAATCAATTCACTGATGAAAAATTGTTTTTATCCATGTTTGGTAGTGAAAAACTAAAATATATACATAATTATTGGGATTCCGAGTATGAATCCATAGTGCATGTTTTCACAAGCACGATCAGGTACAGAAATCCCCGCTGTTAAGCTCTTCAAGTGTCAAAAAATCATCTGTGTGGCTTTTTGATATTAGAAAGAAGAGGTACAGACAAAAACTTAACAACAATATCCCACTTCTTTTGAAAAATATTGACTTGTAGCGGAGATTTCGGTTATTCTACATTCGCCCACAGAGTACCGAAATCCCCCATATTTACATCTGAAAGTGTCAAAAATATCATTTGTATTCTTGGTTTTTGGTTTTGCTTGAATGTTTACGTGCAAAAAATAATATTAATGTTAATTATTAAGCACACTTGACAGCATAAGTTGCCTCTTAGGGGGGATTACGGTAATTCTACATTCGCCCGCCGAGTACCGCAATTCCCCATATTCACGCCTTACAGGGTCAATATGTCATCGGTATGATTGTTTCTTGGCATCGCATAACTGTTGATGTACAAATAATGATATTCATATTAATTTTTAAGCACTCTTGACACCATACGCTGCCTCTTAGCGGGGATTTCGGTAATTCTACACAAGAGCATAGACGCGCGCCGGTACCGAAATCCCCACTGTACAAACCTTCAAGAGTAAAAAAAAATCATCATAGTGCTTACTTGTTGTAGAAATCGGTCAGACAGACAAAAAACTATCAACAATATCCCCTGGTGACTTCTGTTGAAAAAGTATCACTTAGGCCAGGGATTTCGGTAATTCTTCATTCGCCCGCCGAGTACCAAAATCCCCCATATTTGCGCCTTATAGGGTCAATATGTCATCGGTATGATTGTTTCTTTGCATCGCATAACTGTTAATGTACGATTTAACAAATAATGATATTAGTATTATTTTTAAGCACTCTTGACACCATACGCTGCCTCTTAGCGGGGATTTCGGTAATTCTACACAAGAGCATAGACGAGCGCCGGTACCGAAATCCCCACTGCAAGAGTAAAAAAAAATCATTATTGTGCTTACTTATTGTAAAAATCAGTCAGACAGACAAAAAACTATCAACAATATCCCCTGGTGACTTCTGTTGAAAAATTATCACTATATAATCCACCCCTTTTTTGTTTTTGTCGGCGATTATATGAGCCTTGTCATATATATAATTATATTCATGAGCGATTATATGATGCATGTGCGTTAAGTGTCGTCCCAGATAAAACTGTGCAGTCCGCACAGGCTAATCAGGGACGACACTTTCCGCGTAAACTTATTGTTAAGGAGGGACTTCCTTGAAACTAAAAATACCATAAAAGTGGAAAGTGTCGTCCCTTGCGGACTGCTGTTTGACCGATTTCTACAATAAGTAAGCACTATAATGATTTTTTTAACTCTTGCAGGTTTGTACAGTGGGGATTTCGGTACCGGCGCGCGTCTATGCTCTTGTGTAGAATTACCGAAATCCCCGCTAAGAGGCAGCGTATGGTGTCAGGAGTGCTTAAAAAAAATACGAATATCATTATTTGTTAAATTGTACATTTACAGTTTTGCGATGCCAAGAAACAATCATACCGATGACATATTGACCCTATAAGGCGCAAATATGGGGGATTTCGGTACTCGGCGGGCGAATGTAGAATTACCGAAAATCCTGGCATAAGTGATAATTTTTCAACAGAAGTCACCAAAGGGGATATTGTTGATAGTTTTTTGTCTGCCTGACTGATTTCTACAATAAGTAAGCACTATAATGATTTTTTGGACTCTTGCAGGTTGGTACAGTTGGGATTTCGGTACCGGCGCGCGTCTATGCTCTTGTGTAGAATTACCGAAATCCCCGCTAAGAGGCAGCGTATGGTGTCAAGAGTGCTTAAAAATAATAATTAATATCATTATTTGTTAAATTGTACATTAACAGTTGTGCGATGCTAGGAAACAATCATACCGATGGCATATTGACCCTGTAAGGCGTGAATATGGGGGATTTCGGTACTCGGCGGGCGAATGTAGAATTACCGAAATCCCTGGCCTAAGTGATACTTTTTCAACCGAATTCACCAAAGGGGATATTGTTGATAGTTTTTTGTCTGTCTGACTGATTTCTACAATAACTAAGCAATATAATTATTCTTTTGACTCTTGCAGGTTTGTACAGCGGGGATTTCGGTACCGGCGCGTGTCTATGCTCTTGTGTAGAATTACCGAAATCCCCGCTAAGAGGCAGCGTATGGTGTCAAGAGTGCTTAAAAATAATACTAATATCATTATTTGTTAAATTGTACATTAACAGTTATGCGATGGCAAGAAACAATCATACCGATGACATATTGACCCTGTAAGGCGTGAATATGGGGGATTTCGGAACTCGGCGGGCGAATGTAGAATTACCGAAATCCCTGGCCTAAGTGATAATTTTTCAACAGAAGTCACCAGGGGATATTGTTGATAGTTTTTTTGTCTGTCTGACTGATTTCTACAATAAGTAAGCACTAAAATGAATTTCTTTATTCTTGAAGGTTTGTACAGTGGGGATTTCGGTACCGGCGCGCGTCTATGCTCTTGTGTAGAATTACCGAAATCCCCGCTAAGAGGCAGCGTATGGTGTCAAGAGTGCTTAAAAATTAATATTAATATCATTATTTGTACATCAACAGTTATGCGATGCCAAGAAACAATCATACCGATGACATATTGACCCTGTAAGGCGTAATATGGGGGATTTCGGTACTCGGCGGGCGAATGTAGAATTACCGAAATCACCCCTAAGAGGCAACTTATGCTGTCAAGTGTGCTTAATAATTAACATTAATATTATTTTTTGCACGTAAACATTCAAGCAAAGCCAAAAACCAAGAATACAAATGATATTTTTGACACTTTCAGATGTAAATATGGGGGATTTCGGTACTCTGTGGGCGAATGTACAATAACCGAAATCCTCGCTACAAGTCAATATTTTTCAAAAGAAGTGGGATATTGTTGTTAAGTTTTTGTCTGTACCTCTTCTTTCTAATATCAAAAAGCCACCCAGATAATTTTTTGACACTTGAAGAGCTTAACAGCGGGGATTTCTGTACCTCATCGTGCTTGTGAAAACATGCACTATGGATTCATACTCGGAATCCCAATAATTATGTATATATTTTAGTTTTTCATTACCAAACATGGATAAAAACAATTTTTCATCAGTGAATTGATTATATTTTGCAATATTCTATCTTAATATCCGCAGTATTTTGATAAATAATTAATATTATTGGGGATTTTTGGGGATTTCGGTAATTACGGGGAATTCGGTATTTCTACACACCCGTTTTAACTCCAGTTAACAAAGTACTTGTGTCACCGGCATTCTATACATAGATGGTGACGTCACTACGTTATTGTCACCTCTATAGGTCACAATATACTAAATAGTTTCCCTATATAGTTCAATGTAAAAGCGACAACTTTGAGCGAAAATAAATGCAACATTTTGCACATAGAGACCCCCATAACCATACCTTTTCTTAAAGGCCATTCTAAGCAGAATCGATTTATGCAATAAAAAAGATATGTCATGTTCAAACCAAAAAAGAACTTGACGCTAATCAAAATCGACTGTTTTTGCATCTTTTTTTTCGGCCGTTTCTTAGTGGAATGTAACCTTTTTCAGTGCAAGGCTTTACTAAAGTCTCCAAGTTTATCATATTTCAGGGTTTCGGTCGTGAACACCTATTTATGCCCTACCATTATCTCCGAAAGATAAAACCCGAACAATAGTTTTAGATGTAAAACATGCCTTCGAGTCAACTATGATATTTTTTAGAGAGTACAGCCCTACATGAAACGAGTATTTAGTATATTGTAACCTAAAGACCGCAATCGGGACACCTCGGACAATTCCGCCATATCGGCGATCGTCTCTCGGGTGTATTTGGTGGAAGGATATGTCTAACGCCTCTAGGCGGAAGATATTACACCGAAAATATAGTTCGGGTTACACACCAATAAATTTGCACTAAATCAACCGATAATACAGATATATAAGGACCAATATCTTTAAGGAGTAATATAATAGAATATTCATTAATGTTATTGTTTAAAATTAGATATTATTGCATGCAAAATATTCAAATTTTAATAAAATGTTAAGAAAGCCAAATAGTTGTTTATTGAAGTGAAAACAACAACATTATTCAAACTTAAAAGAATCAGTATTTCTTAAATTATATTCATTGCATCATTGCTGATGTTCGGCTGCAGGCGACAAACTTTGAGATTTAATCAATATGTTTATGTTCTATACCATAAACAATCGTACAACACTGTACAGTGGTACAGAGAAAACTCTTCGGTGTAATATATGAATTAGTAAACTCCACGTTGGTCCCAATGGCATTATAGTGACCAGCCAGGCAGTCACAAACTGTATATGGACCATAGCCATAAGGCCCTCAGTGGGGCTATTATCAGTATTGAGACACCTGAAAGGTTTCATGGAATGGAATGAGTGGGGCTTGATTGAATTTGAAAAACGATTCTTTCTGTACATTTGATGATGGCAACCATACAGTACTTCTGGCAGATATTGTTTATATTTTATCCTAGGCATTTTAAGTCCAGATGTTGTTATCCCGACCAGGCAACTAGCTTTACAAAGCCTTAAACAATCCAGTGCCATTAAAATTAGGGACAGTGTAACAATGTTCAGTTTGGTAATATTAATTGCCCTTGGAAATGAACTCAATTCAGAATGGCCTCTCAAAATAAGACATACTGTATTGGAAATGTTAAAACTGAGCAGTGGTGTTGCTAAAATTTATATTATTTATCCTTTAAGAAACTTTAAGATACATATCACAGGCATGCCCATGGTTTTGGGTCTTTACTCTTTATATGGGAAACAAAAGCACTAAATATGGTCGACAGTGCAGGCAACAATTGTAAAAAGATATTTTCCATCCCTGACTGCCATTACTGACATGAAGTAATTTAACTGTAATATGTCTGGAAACAGTGTCAGTCACACTTTTCTAAATATTGATTTATTCATGCATATGTATATATATGTCATACAAGTACAGATCATAAAATACAGTCAATTTACAACATTTAGCAATTGGAAAACAATTATCACAGGTTTTGGATCACAATGCATTGATATATCACATTTTGAATATCACAGTCAAAGTTAATCATTTAAATTCAGTTACAAGTAAATAGTCAGTGTATTTGGCAGAGATCTGAAATAACAAGTAGTTACAAGATGTTGAAATCAAGACATGATATATATACCACAGGATGTCCCATGAAAGGTTTGCAACTTATTTCCAATGGGGCCCTATAGATGGGTGGAAAATGTACAAAAATGGTGGCATTAATATGCATAAAAATATTGTTAATTTAAACTTGAGACTATAGTCTTGAGATCAAATAGTAATTAGCATATATTATTAGAGAGCATTAGTTACACAATGTTTACTACTATCTTGTCATCACATTTAAATGTACGTACAAATACTTTATTGATGACTAATTTGAACAACAGTAATATATATACCGGTTATATATATATATATAACATATTCGGGCTCAAAAAATGCTAGCTAAGCCCCTGAAGAATCTTTTTCTTCAGTTCACCTTATTAACAATAGATGTAGCAGGAAGATCAGTTTCGAATATTGAACCAAGGTGTTCAACAGATGATTGAGAAACAATAGTGTGATCGTTACATTTTACATTAAAATAATGAAGTTTAGATAATTTCCTTTTGGAACCACTAAACATTCAGTTTTTCACAGGCGTACAGATAGTTTGTTATCCACTAACCATTTAATACAATTTTCAAGTTCTTTACAAAAAAACCTACTGATGATACTAGGATCTTTTTGAAAATAAAGGATGACACTTTCATCAGCATAAAGAATAAGTTTACATAAATACAATAATCAAAAATCACTATTAATATCCTATATCAGTGTTAAGGCATTATGAAATGGAAATGGGTGTGACAAGTAACAAGAACCCTACACATTTACATCACAAAACATCTAATATCTACAATTACTGGATATAATATAAATGTTGAAAGTTAATATAAAGAGGGCAATACAAAAGAATGTACAAAAGTAGTAATGAAGACAAAACAACCAATTTACAATGTTAAGATTTATGCAGTTGTTGGCAATAAGAGAACAATTACCATTCTTTACTTTGAATTTTGCAAGTGTAAATACATGCATGTAAATCAGAACACAAGAATTTGTTTCCCGGTCACTTTGAGCTATATAAGTGCCCAATGTTTACACTCAGTGAATTTGTAAAACCAACTTATATGTGCTAACTGTCTGTCCGAAAACCTAAACATTTCCTATAACCTTTGCAATATTGAAGATAGCAACTTGATATTTGGCATACATGTGTATCTCATGGAGCTGCACATTTTGAGTACTGAAAGGTCAAGGTCATCCTTAAAGGTCAAATATACGGCTTCAAAGCGGCGCAATAGGGGGCATTATGTTTCTGACAAACACATCTCTTGTTTTTACATGAAAAACCACAGACATTGTTGGAATTTGCCACATATTAGGCATTGTGTATACATTTTTTAACTAAATTTTCCACACAATGAAACAACTTTTTTAAAAGGCACCAACAAATGTTCCTCCATCCCCTTTGCACGCTAAACAAAGAATCAGTTTTTAGCTCCACTGGCCAAATTTGTTCAAATTTTGCCCCTGGGTCAAATTTGACCCTGCCCCGGGGGTCACAAAATTGAAAATTGCTTATTTAAGGCCTATTTTGTGAAAACTTTCAAAATCTCCTTGTTGATAACCATTGGGCCTAGGGCTATCAAATTTGGTATGTAGAGACATCTAATAGTCCTCTACCAAATTTGTTAAAATTATGCCCCTGGGGTCAAATTTGACCCTGCCCCGGGGGTCACAAAATTGAAAATTGCTTCTTTAAGGCCTATTTTGTGAAAACTTTCAAAATCTCGTTGATAACCATTGGGCCTAGGGCTATCAAATTTGGTATGAAAAGACATCTAAAAGTCCTCTACCAAATTTGTTCAAATTATGCCCCTGGGGTCAAATTTGACACTGCCCCGGGGGTCACAAAATTGAAAATATGCGTATATAGGGTCTTTTTTGTGAAAACTTTACAAATCTTGTCCATAACCATTGGGCCTAGGGCTACTAAATTTGGTATGTAATGGCATCTTATATTCCTCTACCATGTTTGTTCAAATTATGCCCCTGGGGTCAAGTTTGACCCTGCCCCCAGGGTCACAACATTGAACATATGCTTATATAAGGCCTATTTTGTAAAAACTTTAAAAAACTTCATGGCCATAACTGTATGGCATATGGCTACCAAATTAAGTATGAAGTGACATGTAATAGTTCTCTTCTTAGTTTGTTAAAATAATGCCCATGGGGTCAAATTTGAAACTGCCCCGGAGGTCACAAAATTGAATATATGCTTATAAAGTGCTTATTTTGTGAAAACTTCAAATATATTCTTGTCCATAGCCATTGGACCTAGGGCTACCAAATTTGGTATGTAATGACATCTTATAGTCCTCTACCAAGTTTGTTCAAATTATGCCCCTTGAGTCAAGTTTGACCCTGCGCTGAGGATCACAACATTGAACATATGCTTATATAAGGCCTATTTTGTGAAAACTTTAAAAACTTCTTGTCCATAACTGTATGGCATAGGGCTACCAAATTTGGTATGTAGTGACATGTAATAGTTTTCTTTTAAGTTTGTGCAAATTATGACCCAGGGGTCAAATTTGAAACTGCCCCGGGGGTCACAAAATTGAATATATGCTTATAAAGGGCTATTTTTTGTGAAAACTTAAAAACCTTCTTGTCCATAACCATTGGGCCTAGGGCTACGTAATTTGGTATTTAGTGACATCTTATAGTCCTTTACCAAGTTTGTTCAAATTATGCCCCTGGGGTCAAATTTAACCCTGCCCTGGGGGTCACAAAATTGAACATACGCTTATATGGAGCCTTTTTTGTGAAAACTTTAAAAACTTCTTGTCCATAAACATTCGGCCAAGGGCTACCAAATTTGGTAAGTAGTGACATCTTATAGTTCTCTACCAAATTTGTTCAAATTTTATCCCTGGGGTCAAATTTGACCCTGCCCCGGGGGGTCACAAAATTAAACATATGCTTATATAAGGCCTATTTTGTGAAAACTTCAAATATATTCTTTTCCATAACCATCCGGCCTAGGGCTATCAAATTTGGTATGTAGTGACATCTAATAGTCCTCTACCAAATTTGTTCAAATTTTATCCCTGGGGTCAAATTTGACCCTGCCCCGGGGGTCACAAAATTGAACATATGCTTATATAATGCCTATTTTTTGAAAACTTAAAAAAAAAATCTTGTCCATAACCATTAGGCCTAGGGCTACACAATTTGGTATGTACCCAGTAGTGATATTGTATAGTCCTCTACTTAGTATGTTCAAATTATGCCCCTGGGGTCAAATTTGACCCTGCCCTGGGGGCCACAAAATCAATTATATGCTTATATAGTGCCTATTTTGTGAACACTTTAAATATCTTCTTGTCCTTAACCATAAGGCATACGGCTACCAAATTTGTTATGTAGTGACATCTAATAGTTTTCTACCAAGTTTGTTCATTTGTTCAAATAATGCCCCTTGGGTCAAATTTGACCCTGCCCGGGGGTCACAAAACTGAACATACACTTATATGGGGCCTATTTTGTGAAAACTTTAAAAATCTTTGTGTTCATAACCATTGGGCCTAGGGCTACCAAATTTGGTATATAGTGGCATCTAATAAACCTCTACCAAATTTGTTCAAATAATGCCTCTGGGGTGAACTTTGAACCTGCCCCGGGGGTCACAAAATTGAATAAACGCTTATGAAGCGCCTATTTTGTGAAATCTTTAAAAATCTTCTTGTCGAAACCATTCGGACTACAGCTTCCAAATTTGGTATGCAGCAACATCTTATAGTCCTCTACAAAGGTTGTTCAAATATGACCTTTGGGTCAACTTTGACCCTGACCAGCGGGTCACAAAATTGAACATTATATACGCTTATATCTTGCTTATTTTGTGAAAACTGTTAACATATTCTTATCCTTAACTCTAGGACCAAGGGCTACCACATTTTGTAAGTAGTGAGGTTTAGTTGTCCTCTACAAAGTTTGCTCAAATTATGCCCCTGGGGTTAAATTTTACCCAGCCCAGGGGGTCACAAAATTGTTCATTTGCTTAAATAGGGCCTATATTTAAGTATTTGCACATGCTGAGAATATTTGTTTCGGCCTTTTCTTAGCAGTGGAGCGATAAAGGGCCACCGTGGCCCTCTTGTTTATAAGAATATGTCAAAATGGGCAAAAGTCAGGGACAATACTGTCTAAATGCCCTTTTAACAACTCTGGTGACATGCAGCTGTAGTATATTTTCTCTGTAAATTTACAGCAAAACACAATGTCATCATCATAAATGTATTGCTTACATGTATATAAATATGTTACGAGGTCTTACCCGGTATTTATACAAATTAACCTGGATATTTATGAAAAACACCATCTCCTTGTAAAGTGTAAAGAGAGAAGGCATTTGTTCACCAGTAACATTATGTTCAGTACCGGTAAATTGCAAGCAACGAACATGAAAAATTCAGTTCCCAATTCAAAGAGTTTTTAAAAAGTTCAACTTTGCTTAAGTAATAATGCATCAATGTTGATTCTAAAGAAAAAGAGTAATCATTTATGCCTGAACTGTTCTGCTGTCCAGAAGCAAGGACGGCATACACAAGCTTTACAACATTTATAGTTTTAGTTACTTAACAATCTAAAATGAATGTCCATTCTAAGTTTGCTGTCGTATTTTTCCTTAAATCATACATGTTTCTTGCATAATTGAATGTTCATTTCCATGGATCACAATGTATATAGAAACAAACATTATTTTGAATTATCTTTCACAGTTATATATTTAATATTAGGTTAAAGCGGGTATATACGATTTTTTATATGTGTTTAATTGTAATATATTGATAAAATATGTAACAATAACACAAAATAGGCAAGAAAAATTATACATTAAAGCAGAATTTCATAAAATGCAGCAAAGACAAATTAGCACCCCGAGCCGATAGTGACGTACATATTTTCCTACAATAACCGAAGCATTCGTCTTTGTATTAGGATCGGAGATAGTGTTCGTGTGTCGTATGAATAGATATTGTTGCAGGAATTCAAATAAACCGTTAAACTAAGTTTAAATGCACATCGTACATGTATGGTATACATGCTGGCGAATTCGGCTGTACAGCCGTTTTCAATTTCAGAATTAAATATCTGGCTTATTTCGCATTTTTCGACATATGTTCTTCTTAACTTTTATTTTAATTTATATTGAAATATATATATAATAAGTTTTTTACACAGTTTATACAAATTCATAAATATTTGACAAAATCGTATATACCCGCTTTAATTTTGGGATACACTAAAGCAAATATTAACATTTGTCTCAAAATGGATCATCCTCTGAAGCCCCCGATGGGATTCAAACCCATACCTCTTTCCTCTGGAGAGGAAAGTATTCTATCTTAAAATACAAGGGCATGTAAGAGGAAAACTAGCAATTTCAAAGGGACTTTTTCACAGATTAGACATGTATTGAAGTTTATTATTAAATACTTTAAATTGATACGTCACAAAATCTTACTATAACATAAGAACTCCCCAAATTATTTTTTTCATTATAGACTCTATGCTATATTGATAATAGCTAAAGAAACTTCAGCGTACAGTTTACATAGTATTGACAGACCTGTATAAAGTCGGGCCAGTCAAAAATCATAAAAAGCGACATTTAAAGTTATGGTAACCAGAACTATATTGATAAATGCAAACATTGGATCTAAAAAGCTGCAATAAAAAAAACAATAATAAAATTGAATAAAAATATAAAAGTAACCCTCAAATGGGCTTGAACCATTGACCCCATGGAGTAAAAGTCTACCGTTTAGACCACTCGGCCATCCATACTCATACAATGAGTGATGTGTTTCATACTTTATCAAGTTTATGTAAGCAATCCTCGTATCTCACAAAAATTCAAAATATAACGATAACAGTCGATTTAATTTTAAATTTACTCGATCATCGATGTCAATACTATAAGTACTCGTTTCAGTATGTCAGTAATGGCATCTTTAAATTTTAACAAGTTTTTAAGTACGTTGTGGAAATTCACAGATCTACATTAAATTATTACTTAAAGAATGTTATCTAGAAAAAGACGAGCTAAAAGACACATTTTAATTTTTCCTCTTTACGAGGAGGCCGCCATCTTGTTTTCTAAAGTAGTTCCAAATCCAATATGCCGGCCGCCTACGTACATCAGAGAGACGGTGTGGTGTAGCCCACTGTCCGATGCGTTCAGATTGCTAAAGACCGGTGTGACACAATGGTGTCACCGGTCATGTGACATAAAAGGTTTATGGACGTTTCGTGCCACTACTAGTTCGTGCCACTGATATTTGTGTTGAAAAGGGGTAGACGTTTCGTCCCACTGATAATATATGGGCGGATAGGTGTGAATAATGCCGTATAGGTGTGAATGATATTGGGATTGTAATAAATGTAGAAACTTACAACAATTTTGACAATTATAATGATAAATAACAAACAAATAAAATGATGTATCGTTAGTATACTATTATTTGTAAATAGTGTGATATATGCGATAAACATAAAGCATAAAGTGTTTAATTTTTTATAAATCATGTGTACGTGCGTGTAATAATAACATTTTGCATAGTTCATTATGTTTAATAAATATAAAACATGAAATGCTGTTATTTTCTATGCTTCAATTGTATGTATTAAATACATAAATAATAATATATAACATGAATGAACAATAATACAATTTAAAATAAAGTTGGTCTTTTTCTTTTAAGAAAAGCTTATGCTTTACTATCGACTCACAAACTTTCAATTAGCTGTATGTGTCTTTACGTATGTTACAGGTCAATAATTGAATCTTTTATAAATAAAATGTATTAATGCTTGAAATGATTTTGTTTTACTTTACATCACCTAATTTATACAGTTCAGGTCCGTCCGTCAAGTTCATCGTATTCGTAGATGTACGTAGGCGTAGGTTGACATATACAGTATCAGGTAAACTAACATCTATATTAATCTTCACCTGTCCACCTGTCCACTCTCCTTTGTTATGCTAATTCCCCTCTAGCGCTGACCAATCGTATGTATATAACATCAATCGTTGATGCTATGCCTTGTTGATGTTGTATACGTACGATGAACGGCATTCTTTGATATTCATTAAATATATAGTATTTAAATATATATTTGCAGGTAAATTGCTTTAGTAACATTTTTTTATGTTTATGTATGTTTTTAGCCATTTTCATATTGTATTTTATGTAACATGTAAGTAAGATTGAATTACCTGTGCGACCTGTATTCAAGTATTCATAACAACCATCTTCTACCATTTATCAGCCTGCCTATTGAAGACATTGGAAGTGCCACGTCCAGCGAAGCAAATTCGGATACTGAGTCAGCTGAACAGGTCACAGATTGCGATGACTCCGAAGCAGTTTCTGTTAGTGACCATGCTAGTTCTGATTCGTCTTCTTCGTCTGGGTCAAGTGCACCGAGATATCGTCCTCCACATAGAAGAAAGCCTGGTGAAACAGGGTTATTACCGCGTAGGACCTCACGACAGCGGAAACCAAGCAGAGTGATTACCTGTGGTGATTTTGTTGTTGGCCAGCAGAGAGGGTCAGTGACAGCAATAGGTGCAAGACACTGATGGTGCATTACATGGGATGATGTTTGGAAAAGATTACAACAGTACAGAACAGCAGTCACTTTTGTTTTATTTGTATAACCATATTATTGAGATGATTTCTGTAAGTGTTGTAACATTTACATTTTGCAATTGTTGTATGCACATTTTGACTTTTGTTTTATTTGTATTACCATAATATATTATTGAGATGATTTCTGTAAGTGTTGTAACATTTACATTTTGCAATTGTTATATGCACATTTTGACTTTTGTTTTATTTGTATTACCATAATATGTTATTGAGATGATTTCTGTAAGTGTTGAAACATTTACATTTTGCAATTGTTATATGCACATTTTGACTTTTGTTTTATTTGTATTACCATAATATATTATTGAGCTGATTTCTGTCAGTGTTGTAACATTGACATTTTGCAATTGTTGCATGCACATTTTGACTTATGTGTGTGTACTGTATTTTAAAGATAGTATCTTGCAGTATTGCCAAATGAAATAACGCATTTCTAGCTTGTCAGCTTCAGTTTAGATTGAAATTGTACCGTAGAGTAATGATATGCCGTTATGTTTGTGTGATTATTCAGATGGAATAATATAGCTGTAGTATTAAAGACACGCATTAGTTTGATTGTAGCTATAGTATAGTGGTATATGTTTGTAGGCATTTGACACTGCAGTACTGTATTGTAATGACACCTGGATGTTAAGGTTTCATTTGATGTATGCAAATGTGATTATGTATTTTGCTATTTTCATGTGATTATTATCTGAATGCTTATTTGATCATGTTAGTATAACGCTTTAACTTGTGTACATTTATATATAGATGTCGAGGACGCCATTTCTTCGGAGGAGGGAAATATGTTACAGGTCAATAATTGAATCTTTTATAAATAAAATGTATTAATGCTTGAAATGATTTTGTTTTACTTTACATCACCTAATTTATACAGTTCAGGTCCGTCCGTCAAGTTCATCGTATTCGTAGATGTACGTAGGCGTAGGTTGACATATACAGTATCAGGTAAACTAACATCTATATTTATCTTCACCTGTCCACCTGTCCACTCTCCTTTGTTATGCTAATTCCCCTCTAGCGCTGACCAATCGTATGTATATAACATCAATCGTTGATGCTATGCCTTGTTGATGTTGTATACGTACGATGAACGGCATTCTTTGATATTCATTAAATATATAGTATTTAAATATATATTTGCAGGTAAATTGCTTTAGTAACATTGTTTTATGTTTATGTATGTTTTTAGCCATTTTCATATTGTATTTTATGTAACATGTAAGTAAGATTGAATTACCTGTGCGACCTGTATTCAAGTATTCATAACATCCATCGTCGCCATTGTTATTTATGTTTACGTTGTTTACATTGTCGTCAAGTATGGATATAACATCAATCGTTGATGCTATGCCTTGTTGATGTTGTATACGTACGATGAACGGCATTCTTTGATATTCATTAAATATATAGTATTTAAATATATATTTGCAGTTAGTTGTATTTTACCTGCCGTCAGACCAGCCTAAAAGAACCACGTACTGTAACACGTAATTAGCAATCAATTAATTACCGAATCGGGCCTTTAATTTACCGACACGGGCCTTTAATGGCCAATTAGTAACCTATTTGTAAACAACTCACCGCTTTAAATATGATACAAACTGTGTAATTCACTGAAAGAGTAAATAAAGTAAGTTGAAACCACAGTATATAATACCGCCAGACGGTACGAACGAACAACGACGTTGAAGGTATTTTTTTTTACATATATAGAATAATAAAGCAATATATTATTTTCGATTGATAGTTATAATTTAAATATTATCTTATAAAAACTAATATATCATATTGTCGTTGGATAGTTATAATTTAAATATTATTATATACAAACTAATATACATCATAGTTCACAACATATTTCTTTTTTCCAGGATGGCATCGCAGAATCAACGGTTGAGCAGGGCGTCCCGACCTAGAGTTTTACGTGCTCGTCCCCCTGTTGCGCCGTGAGGCAGAAACAGTGGATCTGACAATCCGCCATGTGTCGGAGCACGCCCTGACTCGGGTACACCGGAAAATCTTCAAAGAAGTGCACGGGCGGCTCTTTGAGATCTGGGAGAAGTACGAAGACGATGACATGACAACTTCTCAACTGCTGAGAGCGTGCAGCCATATCATCGGGCTTGGAGCGAGCACAACCCAGGATGACATCCATGATGAGGACTTCTGAAATGCAATACATTGTATACTAGTATATGATTTGTGCATGTGTATGATAGGATAGTATGCTGTTGTATTTGTGTTTTTATATTTGTGCCATTTTTTATATATGTATGAAAACAATGTTTGAATATATTTATGTAATAAATCTAGATATTGTTAAAATGTATGCATTCATTCACTTCTGATGTTGTTAATGTCAATTTATTGCAAATATTTGTATATATTTATGTAATCTCTGCTAATTTTTTTTTAAATGTATGTATGCATTCACTTTTGATGTTTTAATATATTTATGTAATGTATTGTTAATGTATTATATGAAGCATTTAAATTGACTCTTAAACAATCTTGAAATTAAACAATGTTGTTTTCCCATTGAACAGATGTTACAATGAAAGGTGCGAAAGTTTGATTTGACACCTATACGGTATTATTCACACCTATCCGCCTATATATTATCAGTGGAACGAAACGTCCAATGCCTTTTGAGACTGAGCACCGAAATATTTTAAATGAGCCTGGGTATAATAGCACGCCTCTCAATTTACCTTTCACTATTACAGAATTATTAAGTGCCATTAACAGCAGGAGCAAAACCGCCACGGGGCCTGACAAAATAGCATATTTAATGTTTAAAAATATGCCAGCCATAACTCTAAAAATCTGGCTTAATCTATTCAATCAGGTGTATAGGACAGGCAGGATACCACCCGAGTGGAAGCAGGCCACAGTGATTCCAATTCCTAAACCCGGTAAAGACAAAAATGATCAAAACTCATATCGTCCAATAAGTCTAACATCACATGCAGGTAAATTACTAGAAATAATGGTCAAAAATAGATTAGAACACTTATTGGAATCAAATAACATACTAAACCCCTTTCAGTCTGGCTTTAGGAAGGGGCGATCTACTCTTGATCAGCTAGCTAGATTACAACATGATATTCTTTCTGCAAAAAATCAAGGGCAATCAGTATTAGCATTTTTTTTGGACCTTCAGGCCGCCTTTGATTTAACATGGACCTTCGGCATACTAAAAAAGCTAGCTGACTATGGAATCACTGGATACTGTTTCCACTACCTCAGAGCATTCCTAGAGGGCCGTAAAATCCAGGTCAGGGTCGATGGGGAGTTATCAGAGGTAGCCATAACTGACCGCGGAACCCCTCAGGGGTCCGTAATATCCCCAACTCTGTTCTCCCTCATCGTAAACGGTCTACCTGATGCCGTAAAAGACTCAGGAATGGTTATCTCCCAGTTTGCCGATGACTCAGGCACTTGGTTAAAGGGGTCTAACATGTTACGCCTGCAAAAGAGGGCTCAAGCAGGCTTAGACTCCATATGGAAATGGGCAATTGAATGGGGATTCAAAATTTCTCCAACCAAAACAGTAGGAGTACTATTTGGCGAACAATTTCAGCACTCTTTGGACTTAAATTTAGGCGGCACCAAAATTATCTTTGAAAAAGTGGTGAAATTTCTAGGTATGTACCTAGATAAACAGGTAACTTTTACTCACCACTTCAAATATTTGGCAGAAAGGTGCGAAAGGGACCTAAATTTAATGAGAATATTAAGAGGCACAGGTTTCGGATCAGATAAAAATAGCCTCTTAACACTCTACAAGTCCCTTATACGTCCAAAGCTAGATTATGGAGCCCAAATCTATGCATGTGCTAAGCCAAACGCCCTAAAAATGGTTGATGCCATTCAACACAAGGCCTTAAGGATAGCTCTGAGAGCCCTAAACTGTACACCAGGTGCACTGCTAGAGGAGGAGGCCGGTGTGTTACCTCTTGACTTGCGTAGAAAGCAACAGTCCCTCAATTTCTGGGCCAGGGTTAAGTCTCGGCATGGTTCAAACCCCGTTAACAAACTTGTCGGGACTGGCACCTTCGTCAAGGGGAAAATACTTAAGCGTAAGCATGTCGCCCTACCTTTTGGTGCGAGTATTAGGACCCTGGTTGAGGATGCCGGTCTCGACAAGGTTCATGTAGCAGACCTGAGGCCCTCCAAGGCCCCCCCCCCCTGGACGCTTGGACCCATTGATGTTGACCTATCACTCTCTAATAAAATAACGAAAACTGACTTGCCACAACTCATCAAGTCAGAAGCTCTCTCTCTTATAGATAATATGTATGCTGAGCATCTAAAAATCTACACTGACGGCTCCAAATGCCCTAACTCTGGTTTGGTAGCCAACTCTTTTGTAATCCCTTCAAAAAACATTAGTAAAACGCACAGGCTCAGCAACAATCTCTCTATTTTTACAGCAGAACTTTTGGCAATTAAATTCTCTCTGTGCTGGATATTGGTCAATAAACCTACTAAAACTGCTATTTTATCAGACTCAATGTCATCTCTTGAGTCCATAAAAAACAGAAATAGCAGATCTAGGCCTGATATTTTAGCTAGCATTTTGGAACTTCATCAACAGTGCCTAGATAAATCTTTAAAGGTCACATTAGTATGGTGTCAAGCACATGTCAACATCAGTGGGAATGAACAGGCCGACAGGGGGGCCAAAGAGGGTCTCTTGAGGGGGGCCGTAGATGTTGGGGAACCCCTGGCACCTTCTGAGATCTACTCCTTGACAAAGAAATTTGTTTTGGGCGAGTGGAATCTCCGGACCGACAATTTGTCTTCCCGTCGACATACTTTTACTAGACCTGCGAAAACCCTCAGGCCGCCTGACAGATACTCAGCAAGCATTGTGCTTGACAGAGCCATCACGCGCCTGAGGATGGGAACCACCCTATTACCCGGTGGCGCAGGAAAGTATGTCCTCGGTATAGACCCTGCATGTCCTAGGTGCCAGGAACCTCTCACTGCGCCCCACATGCTGCTACACTGTCCTAACCATAAGGCGCAGAGGGACCACCTTGAAGCTGCATTGCACTCCCATGGACTAGTTTTTAACCTTACCAACGTGCTAGACCCCAAGGGAGCAGCTAGGGGCCCGGTCTTCTCTGCCCTCACCAAATACTTACTAGATTGTCAAATAACTGACAAAATCTAGGTCATTGGGGGAGGGAGAGCAGCCAACACCCACCTAATTATACAGTCTTGTGACTGTTTTCTTTTAAAAATGTGTAATCTCTGCACAAACCTGATGTAATCAAATAATTGTGTTGGCTTTGTGCCGCTTTTACACAACCTTTATTTTAGTTTTTAATGGGTTTATTGTTCTACCCCGCCCTTTCTAAATCAGGCCAATGGCATTGACCTGGTCTTCTTTATTTTAATACATGTTTTATGAGAGTATGACGTTAGTCCACCATTTACATTTTTCAGTTTTTTAATAAAATCATATTTTATGGCATTTCTTACTACAAGAAAGGACGAGGCTGTCCAGTAACCTGGGATTGTTGGCTGCATTGCACCCCCTCCCTTCCTCTTTGACACCCCATCCTTTCCCCTTCAAACTCGAAGAACCATGTCGGACTGGAGTGCACGGTACAGGGCCTTATACCTTGATAAATACCTATTTAGCCCTATCCAGGACAAAGAATTGTCGACTTTGTTGAAACTGCTAATTTTGATCCTTGGAGTACATTAAATATTGTTATAACTGCTATTTTGTGTAGCAATTTCATTATTTTTGTGAAAAACTGCTATTTTATATAGCAAATTGCCTTAATTTTTATCTCAATACTGCTATTCCTACACCATAGCAACCATTTTACTTTGTATTGCACTAACTCATGTTAAAAATTGCTACTTTTAGAGCAAATATCCTTATTTTTTATATTAAATTGCTATTTTATATAGCAAATTGCCTCAGTTTTTCTGTTTAATTGTCATTTTGCATATCATACAAGGTACTATAGTATTATTTCCTCCATTGTTATCACCAATATATTAATAATATTGGTTAGACTAGAGCTTTTTGGGTTTATTTTAATGCATCTAGGTAATATTTGGTCTTTTTACCATTTTATATCTTACCATATCAATTTTCCTTCAATAGTATACAAACTATTTTTCATTTACCGTGCACTCCCTCTGGACCAGGGGAAACAACCATTGAAGTCTCCATCACCACAATTAACTCCCTTAGTACAACTGAGTGATACCACCTCTGCTGGCTTTTCTCTTCCCCCACCCACATCGGCCTACACTTCCAAAAATCTCTCCTTCTTTCATCCCTCCAGGGTGGCAACATGTATTTTAAATATATAAATGCATATAGTTCTGTACATATTGTAAATAATGTACCTTCTTGTACAAATTAAGCTGTTTTTGTCTCATTTTTAACTGTAAAGCACATTGTCTTACCCTTAATTTTTATGTGGCCCTATGAAGGTGACCGTTTGGAGACACGTAAGTTATTGCCCTTAACATATAAGGGTTTTCTACTAAACCCACTTTTAAATATTGTTTTAACGCCACTCTGGGGGGACCTCTCTTCGCCATAGCCCAATCTTCCTTAAGTTCCATACAGACAGGGTCTTACGTTGGAGCATTACGGCTATATTCCCTGTCTGCAAGTGTTCAACATTGAGCCACATACATAAACTTGTACTCATTACTTTTTAACAACTCAATACTCAACTGCAACATTAATATATAATTGAGAGTTACACTCCCTATGTGTTATCATATATTGTCTTTTTTCCTTTCCTTTTCATATAATTACATGTACACATGCAACTACACTTTACATTTGAGAGCTGTTAAATCAGGCTCTGGCATCCCTATTAATTAAAGTTCATATATATAAACATATCTCACCAATGATTAGATCTTGTTGTGTGGCATTTAGTTTAAACCTTAAATATACTCATAAAAATGGTACTTGACTGTGTATGTAAACATATTGTGGCAATGTTCAACCACTTTGTGATCTGGAAAACCCTCAAGTATTACTATTGTATTATTCAAACATATACACATATGTGTATCCCTTTTTCTATAAGACTTATATTTAAATAGTCCTATTTGGACTCAAACATTTAAAACACAGATCACAAAGTCTAAAGACTCCAACAAAACCCATTGCAGTATATACTGGTAATGATGATGCCACATACAACAATATGAGTGTTTTCACCATCTTTACTTATAAAAATTGGGCTATTCTTTCTCTCTCTCCTCCTTAAAAAACAAAACAAACAATAACATACAATAACAACATCAAATTAATGATAATAATTAATAATAAGCACAGTAACATAACATAAACATAATAATTTATAACTATAAAATAAGTCCAAGTTCTTTTGGATTTATCATCTTTTTCTTTCATTTATATTTTTTGCATATAAACTATTATTGTTTACTTTTTCTTAAAGTACAAATTCAGCCGTGGGAAAATCTATTTATAAAACGGATTGACCTACTGGCAATCCGTAATAAGAAATTTCGGCCAATCAGCGCCATCGTTCTATAAGCGCATCAACCAATTAAGACGCCGCTTTTTAACAGCGATAGGCATATCCACTGTAAAGTACTGCGTCTTTTTAAGGTTATATTACACTAATTCCGATTCCCATAGGGTCCCATTATAAAACTGACAACTTTCACAGCATTTTTATTGCCTTTCCGACGTATCAATTTTTCCGAACCTGGTATAATTTTAAAGATGGATCTGTCATCTTCCAATAATTGCAATCAAAAACATACCGTCTCGCAACTTCTAAGAAAGTAAATCGCTGTCGAATGAACCCACCGTAGAAAAACGCGTTTCGGAATCCTAATTTCGACAAAAGCCCCACACAATAGAAAACACACCCTCAAAAGTTCATCTTTTAAGTTAGCTTCCAATCCAAGGCATCAAAGTACTCCAGGCACATACAGGATATTACAAATAACCACAAAAGACATGTCTCACATTGTTAAATGGCTTATATTCAAGAAGAGAAAAGGAACTCTTTAGAAATAGGCACTACTTTCGAATGGACCACGGAGGGATACACAATGATTTAGTGTAATGTAACCTTTAAGGGAACTCAACTTTGTCCCATCTTTTTCAAACTTTCTCCACATGAGATTTCAACTATTTCCACAATGAATATGCAATTTCAGTGCATTCGGATGGGGGTAAAGGCCTTAAAATGGCCATTTAAAGCGGTGACTAAATTGGCCGCAGTCAAGTCGGAATGCATGATTTTTAGTCTAAGTGACGACAGCTGATTTTGTGTCTCCAATTATTGTTACGCGTAACTTTTATGGCAAAAACTGGTATCATTGCATGCGAAATTCACCAATATATCAGCAAAAGGCCCAAATAAATGTATTGATTGTGAATCAGTGTACTTTTCTTGATGAAATAGGAGACTTTTTTTTAATTTTAAGCATTTTTTTGAATAAAAAACTCACTGACAGCATATAAAATCATGTTTTTTAAGAAAATTATTATTAAAAGCTTCACTTACAATCTAAACATACACATTGCAATTACAAAAATTAATGCTATTATGATGAGAGGCATAATTTGCAGCTTTCAAGCCGATACAAGCCGGCTACCCAAAATTAACACTTAAAAAGGCGCAAAGCGCTCCTTCAACAGCTTACGACACAAAGTGACACTTAATGCGCATCCAGATAGTCTCTCTCATATAAATAAGTCCTGTTAGCGACATTTTATTAAGTATTCTCTTTAAAATCCAGTGTTGAAAGCGTAAGTTTTGCAAAAATGCCCACAGTCACCATGCAAAAGAGCACGTTTGCTAAGGAATTCCTACGCGAGTGGCCACACTAATGTCGTGGCAGGAAAGTCATTTGGGTGTGATTCCTCTGTAGTTCAGTGTACATTCATTCCACTACCTGGGGATGACTATCAGGATCAATTTTCCCAGCTTGGTGTAGTGTTGACCTTTCAGGATGTTGATGGATCGTCCACAAGCGCTGCACCACTGCGGCCTCTGTTCAGGACACAGAGTCGGATTGAGGTGTACACAAACCCCCAGTCAGGCAAGGATCATCCAGACCTTTAATAAAATAAAATGTTTAGGCCCCTGAAACTGGCAATTATGTTCAACACTGAGATAAGGAAACACATAGAGGAGACATCATGCCATGGCTTTCTCATTATCGACACGGCAAACTCGAGCAGCTGGGGACTTGGCTCTAAACAAAAACAGGTATGCTCCATCAATGTGAGCAAGATGGCATGTCAGAGTTAAAAAGGGCAAACAAACAGACAAAAGAGATATAAAGGAAATTAAAAATTAAATGCCAGAAGTTATTGTAAGTATTGTTTTTCTGTCTGCAAGGGTTGCTGTGGAAAATAGTGCTTAACGCATAGTTTGGCCTGTAGGGGTTCTGCTAGCAAGAACAAATCGAAGTCATATCTGCCCGCGAACTGTAAGCTTGAGATAACCATATCTGATGAAGTACTGCTTTGAAAATGCATTCTGATTGTACTTGAACCAGATCGCATTGACAGCACAAGGCTTCAGACCCCCCAAAAGTGTGAGGCTTTCAATAGTGCTTACCTGATACCAGACCGCATTGCCCAAGACAGTGACTTTCTCCCGGAACTGCACAGGCTGCATCCGCAGCACAATCCTTAAGCTCAATCATGGTCTGGCTAACTCTGAAATAGTGAAATCTGAATTTACAGATGCTCATTTGTCTAAAGGTTATGAGTTTATTGCCTATCTTATTAAAAGCAAACACAATGACATGCTTAAGAAGACATGTGCATTTCTGAAAAGACATACAGCTGCCCGATACTTGACTAGGAAAAGGCGCTATGGTCTTCACTCTGAAATTCATTACTCTAAGGGCTTAACAGAACAAAAGCCAGATCTTACAGCCAAATGGCCCCACCTACAGCTAAATATGCTTTATAGGTTGAAAATAAAGTTATTTGTCTGAAGAACTAGTGCTATTAACTCATCAGCTATGTTGCTCCACTGGCCGCAATTCTGTAAACATAGTGTATTTATGGAAATACCTAGTCTACCACCTGCTGCGCACCACTACGTCCACTGTAAATACACAGCTAAGTTAGTACTTTAACGAACAAACTGAAATTCATGTGTTAATTAAACAATCAGTATGATGACTCACAGTGAAATCATGTCCAGTGCACCAGTCAGAGCAAGACAGCTAGCGGATTGTTGACCATCTACGGCTCAAGGACAAACGGTCAGGCCTACAAACAAAGAGAAAAATGGCATAAATGGGCTGCATGCATGTAATTTGGCATATTTTTCATCTTGCTCTCCACCTGAAACTTCAATCTAGGGACATAATAATATTTACATTTAAGATTTGTTGGAAATGTTACCCTTACTTGTCCATACCAGGTCCCCCACCCATCCGGAACAGTCCAAAACCACCTAAAACATCCATTTGGACCAAAATATTGACATCTCTCATCTATTTTAGCACCCAAATCATCAAAACATTCATTAAAATTCATTTTCTACTTGTCTCGCTTGCAGACGAATCCATGTGACCTTGACATTGCAGTTAATGTGCTTTTTAAAGGTTATATTACACTAATTCCGATTCCCATAGGGTCCCATTATAAAACTGACAACTTTCACAGCATTTTTATTGCCTTTCCGACGTATCAATTTTTCCGAACCTGGTATAATTTTAAAGATGGATCTGTCATCTTCCAATAATTGCAATCAAAAACATACCGTCTCGCAACTTCTAAGAAAGTAAATCGCTGTCGAATGAACCCACCGTAGAAAAACGCGTTTCGGAATCCTAATTTCGACAAAAGCCCCACACAATAGAAAACACACCCTCAAAAGTTCATCTTTTAAGTTAGCTTCCAATCCAAGGCATCAAAGTACTCCAGGCACATACAGGATATTACAAATAACCACAAAAGACATGTCTCACATTGTTAAATGGCTTATATTCAAGAAGAGAAAAGGAACTCTTTAGAAATAGGCACTACTTTCGAATGGACCACGGAGGGATACACAATGATTTAGTGTAATGTAACCTTTAAGGGAACTCAACTTTGTCCCATCTTTTTCAAACTTTCTCCACATGAGATTTCAACTATTTCCACAATGAATATGCAATTTCAGTGCATTCGGATGGGGGTAAAGGCCTTAAAATGGCCATTTAAAGCGGTGACTAAATTGGCCGCAGTCAAGTCGGAATGCATGATTTTTAGTCTAAGTGACGACAGCTGATTTTGTGTCTCCAATTATTGTTACGCGTAACTTTTATGGCAAAAACTGGTATCATTGCATGCGAAATTCACCAATATATCAGCAAAAGGCCCAAATAAATGTATTGATTGTGAATCAGTGTACTTTTCTTGATGAAATAGGAGACTTTTTTTTTAATTTTAAGCATTTTTTTGAATAAAAAACTCACTGACAGCATATAAAATCATGTTTTTTAAGAAAATTATTATTAAAAGCTTCACTTACAATCTAAACATACACATTGCAATTACAAAAATTAATGCTATTATGATGAGAGGCATAATTTGCAGCTTTCAAGCCGATACAAGCCGGCTACCCAAAATTAACACTTAAAAAGGCGCAAAGCGCTCCTTCAACAGCTTACGACACAAAGTGACACTTAATGCGCATCCAGATAGTCTCTCTCATATAAATAAGTCCTGTTAGCGACATTTTATTAAGTATTCTCTTTAAAATCCAGTGTTGAAAGCGTAAGTTTTGCAAAAATGCCCACAGTCACCATGCAAAAGAGCACGTTTGCTAAGGAATTCCTACGCGAGTGGCCACACTAATGTCGTGGCAGGAAAGTCATTTGGGTGTGATTCCTCTGTAGTTCAGTGTACATTCATTCCACTACCTGGGGATGACTATCAGGATCAATTTTCCCAGCTTGGTGTAGTGTTGACCTTTCAGGATGTTGATGGATCGTCCACAAGCGCTGCACCACTGCGGCCTCTGTTCAGGACACAGAGTCGGATTGAGGTGTACACAAACCCCCAGTCAGGCAAGGATCATCCAGACCTTTAATAAAATAAAATGTTTAGGCCCCTGAAACTGGCAATTATGTTCAACACTGAGATAAGGAAACACATAGAGGAGACATCATGCCATGGCTTTCTCATTATCGACACGGCAAACTCGAGCAGCTGGGGACTTGGCTCTAAACAAAAACAGGTATGCTCCATCAATGTGAGCAAGATGGCATGTCAGAGTTAAAAAGGGCAAACAAACAGACAAAAGAGATATAAAGGAAATTAAAAATTAAATGCCAGAAGTTATTGTAAGTATTGTTTTTCTGTCTGCAAGGGTTGCTGTGGAAAATAGTGCTTAACGCATAGTTTGGCCTGTAGGGGTTCTGCTAGCAAGAACAAATCGAAGTCATATCTGCCCGCGAACTGTAAGCTTGAGATAACCATATCTGATGAAGTACTGCTTTGAAAATGCATTCTGATTGTACTTGAACCAGATCGCATTGACAGCACAAGGCTTCAGACCCCCCAAAAGTGTGAGGCTTTCAATAGTGCTTACCTGATACCAGACCGCATTGCCCAAGACAGTGACTTTCTCCCGGAACTGCACAGGCTGCATCCGCAGCACAATCCTTAAGCTCAATCATGGTCTGGCTAACTCTGAAATAGTGAAATCTGAATTTACAGATGCTCATTTGTCTAAAGGTTATGAGTTTATTGCCTATCTTATTAAAAGCAAACACAATGACATGCTTAAGAAGACATGTGCATTTCTGAAAAGACATACAGCTGCCCGATACTTGACTAGGAAAAGGCGCTATGGTCTTCACTCTGAAATTCATTACTCTAAGGGCTTAACAGAACAAAAGCCAGATCTTACAGCCAAATGGCCCCACCTACAGCTAAATATGCTTTATAGGTTGAAAATAAAGTTATTTGTCTGAAGAACTAGTGCTATTAACTCATCAGCTATGTTGCTCCACTGGCCGCAATTCTGTAAACATAGTGTATTTATGGAAATACCTAGTCTACCACCTGCTGCGCACCACTACGTCCACTGTAAATACACAGCTAAGTTAGTACTTTAACGAACAAACTGAAATTCATGTGTTAATTAAACAATCAGTATGATGACTCACAGTGAAATCATGTCCAGTGCACCAGTCAGAGCAAGACAGCTAGCGGATTGTTGACCATCCACGGCTCAAGGACAAACGGTCAGGCCTACAAACAAAGAGAAAAATGGCATAAATGGGCTGCATGCATGTAATTTGGCATATTTTTCATCTTGCTCTCCACCTGAAACTTCAATCTAGGGACATAATAATATTTACATTTAAGATTTGTTGGGAATGTTACCCTTACTTGTCCATACCAGGTCCCCCACCCATCCGGAACAGTCCAAACCACCTAAAACATCCATTTGGACCAAAATATTGACATCTCTCATCTATTTTAGCACCCAAATCATCAAAACATTCATTAAAATTCATTTTCTACTTGTCTCGCTTGCAGACGAATCCATGTGACCTTGACATTGCAGTTAATGTGCTTTTTAAAGGTTATATTACACTAATTCCGATTCCCATAGGGTCCCATTATAAAACTGACAACTTTCACAGCATTTTTATTGCCTTTCCGACGTATCAATTTTTCCGAACCTGGTATAATTTTAAAGATGGATCTGTCATCTTCCAATAATTGCAATCAAAAACATACCGTCTCGCAACTTCTAAGAAAGTAAATCGCTGTCGAATGAACCCACCGTAGAAAAACGCGTTTCGGAATCCTAATTTCGACAAAAGCCCCACACAATAGAAAACACACCCTCAAAAGTTCATCTTTTAAGTTAGCTTCCAATCCAAGGCATCAAAGTACTCCAGGCACATACAGGATATTACAAATAACCACAAAAGACATGTCTCACATTGTTAAATGGCTTATATTCAAAGAAGAGAAAAGGAACTCTTTAGAAATAGGCACTACTTTCGAATGGACCACGGAGGGATACACAATGATTTAGTGTAATGTAACCTTTAAGGGAACTCAACTTTGGTCCCATCTTTTTTCAAACTTCTCCACATGAGATTTCAACTATTTCCACAATGAATATGCAATTTCAGTGCATTCGGATGGGGGTAAAGGCCTTAAAATGGCCATTTAAAGCGGTGACTAAATGGCCGCAGTCAAGTCGGAATGCATGATTTTTAGTCTAAGTGACGACAGCTGATTTTGTGTCTCAATTATTGTTACGCGTAACTTTTATGGCAAAACTGGTATCATTGCATGCGAAATTCACCAATATATCAGCAAAAGGCCAAATAAATGTATTGATTGTGAATCAGTGTACTTTTCTTGATGAATAGGAGACTTTTTTTTAATTTTAGCATTTTTTGAATAAAAAACTCACTGACAGCATATAAATCATGTTTTTTAAGAACATTATTATTAAAAGCTTCACTACAATCTAAACATACACATTGCAATTACAAAAATTAATGCTATTATGATGAGAGGCTAATTTGCAGCTTTCAAGCGCGATACAAGCCGGCTACCAAAATTAACACTTAAAAAGGCGCAAAGCGCTCCTTCATCAACATTACGACACAAAGTGACACTTAATGCGCATCCAGATAGTCTCTCTCCTATAAATAAGTCCTGTTAGCGACATTTTATTAAGTATTCTCTTTAAATCCAGTGTTGAAAGCGTAAGTTTTGCAAAAATGGCCCACAGTCACCATGCAAAAGAGCACGTTGCTAAGGAATTCCTACGCGAGTGCCACACTAATGTCGTGGCAGGAAAGTCATTTGGGTGTGATTCCTCTGTAGTTCAGTGTAATTCATTCCACTACCTGGGGATGACTATCAGGATCATTTTCCCCAGCTTGGTGTAGTGTTGACCTTTCAGGATGTTGATGGATCGTCACAAGCGCTGCACCACTGCGGCCTCTGTTCAGGACACCAGAGCGGATT
Organism: Dreissena polymorpha; assembly: GCF_020536995.1. Lineage (NCBI taxonomy): Eukaryota > Metazoa > Mollusca > Bivalvia > Myida > Dreissenidae > Dreissena > Dreissena polymorpha. The sequence continues at coordinate 50,780,203 of NC_068369.1, forward strand.
GAGGTGTACCAACCCCCCAGTGCAAGGATCATCCAGACCTTTAATAAAATAAAATGTTTAGAGCCCCTGAAACTGGCAATTATGTTCAACACTGAGATAGGAAACACATGAGGAGACATCATGCCATGGCTTTCTCATTATCGACACGGCAACTCGAGCGCTGGGACTTGGCTCTAAACAAAAACAGGTATGCTCCATCAATGTGGCAAGATGGCATGTCAGAGTTAAAAGGCAAACAAACAGACAAAAGAGATATAAAGAAAAAAAATTAATGCCAGAAGTTATTGTAGTATTGTTTTCTGTCTGCAAGGGTTGCTGTGGAAATAGTGCTTAACGCATAGTTTGGCCTGTAGGGGTTCTGCTAGCAAGAACAAATCGAGTCATATCTGCTGCCCGCGAACTGTAAGCTTGAGATAACCATATCTGATGAAGTACTGCTTTAAAATGCATTCTGATTGTACTTGAACCAGATCGCATTGACAGCACAAGGCTTCAGACCCCCAAAAGTTTGAGGCTTTCAATAGTGCTTACCTGATACCAGACCGCATTGCCACAGACAGTGACTTTCTCTCTCCCGAACTGCACGGCTGCATCCGCCGCAGCACAATCCTTAAGCTCAATCATGGTCTGGCTAACTCTGAAATAGTGAAATCTGAATTTACAGATGCTCATTGTCTAAAGGTTATGAGTTTATGTGCCTATCTTATTAAAAGCAAACACAATGACATGCTTAAGAAGACATGTGCATTCTGAAAAGACATACAGCTGCCCGATACTTGACTAGGAAAAGGCGCTATGGTCTTCACTCTGAAATTCATTACTCTCTAGGGCTTAACAGAACAAAAGCCAGATCTTACAGCAATGGGACCATGGCCCCACCTACAGCTAAATATGCTTTATAGGTGAAAATAAAGTTATTTGTCTGAAGAACTAGTGCTATAACTCATCAGCTATGTTGCTCCACTGGCCGCAATTCTGTAAACATAGTGTATTTATGGAAATACCTAGTCTACCTACCTGCTGCGCACCACT